>NW_027457566.1:0-600001 GCF_050624435.1 Tenrec ecaudatus
ACCAACATAGTCCAAGTGCCCAATAGGAAACCTACAAAGTCCAAGTGCCCGCTAAGGAACCTACATATTCCAAGTGCCCGCTAGGTAACCTAGATAGTCCAAGTGCCCGCTAGTCAACCTAGATAATCCTAGTGCACGTTAGTTATCCTAGATAGTCCAAATGCCCACTAGGGGACGTACACAGTCCAAGTGCACGCTAGGTGACATACATAGTCCAAGTGCCCGCTAGGGAACCTACATAGTAAAGTGCCCGCTAGTTAACCTAGATCGTCCAAGTGCCCACTAGTTAACCTACATAGTCCAAGGGCCCGCTTGTTAACCTACATAGTCCAAAGTCCGCTATTTAACCTAGATAGTCCAAGTGCCCGCTAGTTAACCTACATAGTCCAATGGCCCTCTAGTTAACCTACATAGTCCAAGTGCCCTATAGGGGACATATATAGTCCAAGTGCCCGCTATATAACCTAGATAGTCCAGTGCCGGCTAGGGTATGTACATAGTCAAGGTGTCTGCTAGGTAACCTAGATAGTCTAAGTGCCCGCTACTTAACGTACATAGTCCAAGGTCCCGCTCGTTAACCTACATAGTCCAAGTGCCTGATAGGGAACCTACATAGTCCAAGTGCCCGTTAGGGAACCTAGATAGTCCAAGTGCCCGCTAGGGAACCTGCATCATCCAAGTGCCCGCTAGTTAACCTAGATCGTCCAAGTGCCCGCTAGTTAACCTACATAGTCCAAGGGCCCGCAAGTTGACCTACATAGTCCAAGGGCCCTCTAGTTAACTTAGATCGTCCAAGTGCCCACTAGGGGACGTACATAGTCCAACTGCCCACTAGGTAACCTAGATAGTCCGAGTGTCCGCTAGTTAACCTAGATAGTCCAAGGGCCCGCTAGTTAACCAACATAGTCCAAGTGCCCAATAGGGAACCTACAAAGTCCAAGTGCCCGCTGAGGAACCTACATATTCCAAGTGCCCGATAGGGAACCTATATATTCCAAGTGCCCGTTAGTGAACCTAGATAGTCCAAGTGCCCGTAGGGAACCTATATATTCCAAGTGTCCGCTAGGAACCTACATAGTAAATGTGCCCGCTAGGGAACCTGCATTGTCCAAGTGCCTGCTAGTTACCTAGATAGTCCAAGTGCCCGCTAGTTAACCTAGATTGTCCAAGTGCCAGCTAGTTAACCTTGATGGTCCAAGTGCCCTCTAGTTAACCTACCTAGTCCAAGGGCCCGCAAGTTAACCTAGATATTCCAAGTGCCCGCTAGTTAACCAAGATCGTCCAAGTGTCCGCTAGTTAACCTACCTAGTCCAAGTTCCCGTTAGGTATCCTAGATAGTCCAAATGCCCGCTAGGTAACCTACATAGTCCAAGTGCCCGCTAGGTAACCTAGATATTCCAAGTTCCTGTTAGCTAACCTAGATAGTCCAAGTGCCCCCGAGGTAACCTACATAGTCCAAGTGCCGATTCATTAACCTAGATTGTCCAAGTGCCCCCTAGGTAACCTACACTGTCCAAGTGCCCGCTTGGTTACCGACATAGTCCAAGTGCCCGTTCGTTAACCTAGATAGTCCATGTGCCCGCTAGTTAACCTACATAGTCCAAGTTCCCGTTAGGTAACCTAGATAGTCCAAGTGCCCGCTAGGTGACCTACATAGTCCAAGTAACCACTAGGTAACCTAGATATTCCAAGTTCCTTTTAGCTAACCTAGATAGTCCAAGTGCCCGCTAGGTAACCTACATAGTCCAAGTGCCCTTTCGTTAACCTAGATACTCCAAGTGCCCGCTAGTTAACCTAGACTGTCCAAGTGCCCGCTAGATTACCTACATAGTCCAAGTACCCGTTCGTTAACCTAGATAATCCAATTGCCCGCTAGGTAACCTACATAGTCCCAGCGCCCGCTAGGTAACCTAGATAGTCCAGGTGCCCGTTAGGTAACCTAGATAGTCTAAGTGCCCGCTAGGTAACCTACATAGTCCAAGTGCCCGCTAGAAAACCTAGATAGTCCAAGTGCCCGCTAGGTAACCTAGATAGTCCAAGTGCCCGCTAGGTAACCTACTAAGTCCAAGTGCCTGCTAGGTAATCTATATAGTCCAAATGCCCGCTAGGGCACCCATATAGTCCAATTGCCCGCTAATTTACCTATATAGTCCAAGTGCCCGTTAGCTAACCTAGATAGTCCAAGGGTCATCTAGTTAACCTACATAGTTCAAGGGCCCGCTAGGTAACCTAGATAGTCTAAGTGCCCGCTAGTTACCCTACATAGTCCAAGTGCCCGCTAGTTAACCTACATAGTTCACGTGCGCGATAGGGAACCTACATAGTCCAAGTGCCCGCTAAGGGACGTACATAGTCCAAGTGCCCGCTAGGGAACCTACATAGTCCAAGTGCCCGTTAGGTAACCAAGATAGTCCAAATGGCCGCTAGTTAATCTAGATAGTCCAAGTGCCCGCTAGTTAACCTAGATAGTAAAAGTGCCCGCTAGTTAACCTACATAATCCAAGGGCCCGCTTGTTAACCTACGTAGTCCAAGGTCCGCTACTTAACCTAGATAGTCCAAGGGCCCGCTAGTTAACCTAGATAGTCCAAGTGCCCGCTAGGAGACGTACATAATCCAAATGCCCGCTAGGTAACCTAGATAGTCCAAGTGCCCGTTAGCTAACCTAGATAGTCCAAGTGCCCGCTAGGTAACCTACATAGTCCAAGTGCCCGTTCGTTAACCTAGATAGTTCAAGTGCCCGCTAGGTAACCTAGACAGTCCAAGTTCCCGCTTGGTTACCTACATAGTCCAAGTGCCCGCTAGTTAACCTACATAGCCCAGGGTCCGCTAGTTAACCTAGATAGTCCTATTGCCCGTTAGTTAACATAGATAGTCCAAGTGCACACTAGGGGACGTACATAGTCCAAGTGGCCGCTAGGTAACCTAGATAGTCCAGTGCCCGCTAAGGTATGTACATAGTCCAAGTGCCCGCTAGGTAACCTACATAGTCCAAGTGCCCTCTAGTTAACCTAGATAGTCCACGTGCCCGCTAGGGTATGTACATAGTTCAATTTCTCGCTAGGTAACCTAGATAATCCATGTGTCTGCTAGTTAACCTACATAGTCCAAGTGCCCGTTAGGTAACCTAGATAGTCCAAGTGCCCGTAGTGAACCTATATATTTCAAGTGCCCGCTAGGGAACCTGCATTGTCCAAGTGCCGGCTAGTTAACCTAGATATTCCAAGTGTCTGCTAGTTAACCTAGATAGTCCAAGTGTCCGCTAGTTAACCTTGATCGTCCAAGTGCCCGCTAGTTAACCTACATGCTCCAAGGGCCCACTAGTTAACCTACATAGTCCAAGAACCCGCTAGTTAACCTAGATAGTCCAAGTGCCCGCTAGTTAACCTACATAGTCCAAGGGCCCGCAAGGTAACCTAGATATTCCAATTTACTGTTAGCTAACCTAGATAGTCCAAGTGCCCGCTAGATAACCTACATAATACAAGTGTCCATTCATTAACCTAGATAGTCCAAGTGCCCGCTAGGTAACCTAGACTGTCCAAGTGCCCGCTTGGTTACCTACATAGTCCAAGTGCCCGCTAGTTAACCTACATAGCCCAGGGCCCGCTAGTTAACCTAGATAGTCCTATTGTCCGTTAGTTAACCTAGATTGTCCAAGTGCACACTAGGGGACGTACATAGTCCAAGTGTCCGCTAGTTAACCTTGATCGTCCAAGTGCCCGCTAGTTAACCTACATAGTCCAAGGGCCCACTAGTTAACCTACATAGTCCAAGAACCCGCTAGTTAACCTAGATAGTCCAAGTGCCCGCTAGTTAACCTACATAGTCCAAGGGCCTGCAAGGTAACCTAGATATTCCAATTTCCGGTTAGCTAACCTAGATAGACCAAGTGCCCGCTAGGTAACCTACATAGTACAAGTGCCCATTCATTAACCTAGATAGTCCAAGTGCCCGCTAGATAACCTAGACTGTCCAGTTCCCGCTAGGTTACCTACATAATCCAAGTGCCCGCTAGGTAACCTAGATAGTCCTAGTGCACGTTAGTTATCCTAGATAGTCCAAGTGCCCACTAGGGGACGTACACAGTCCAAGTGCCCGCTAGGTGACATACATAGTCCATGTACCCGCTAGGGAACCTACATAGTAAAGTGCCCGCTAGTTAACCTAGATCGTCCAAGTGCCCGCTCATTAACCTACATAGTCCAAGTGCCTCATAGGGAACCTACATAGTACAAGTGCCCGTTAGGGAACCTAGACAGTCCAAGTGCCCGCTAGGGAACCTGCATCATCCAAGTGCCCGCTAGTTAACCTAGATCGTCCAAGTGCCCGCTAGTTAACCTACATAGTCCAAGGGCCCGCAAGTTGACCTACATAGTCCAAGGGCCCTCTAGTTAACCTAGATCGTCCAAGTGCCCACTAGGGGACGTACATAGTCCAACTGTCCACTAGGTAACCTAGATAGTCCAAGGGCCCGCTAGTTAACCAACATAGTCCAAGTGCCCAATAGGGAACCTACAAAGTCCAAGTGCCCGCTAAGGAACCTACATATTCCAAGTGCCCGCTAGGGAACCTAGATAGTCCAAGTGCCCGCTAGTCAACCAAGATAGTCCTAGTGCACGTTAGTTATCCTAGATAGTCCAAGTGCCCACTAGGGGACGTACACAGTCCAAGTGCACGCTAGGTGACATACATAGTCCAAGTGCCCGCTAGGGAACCTACATAGTAAAGTGCCCGCTAGTTAACCTAGATCGTCCAAGTGCCCACTAGTTAACCTACATAGTCCAAGGGCCCGCTTGTTAACCTACATAGTCCAAAGTCCGCTATTTAACCTAGATAGTCCAAGTGCCCGCTAGTCAACCTACATAGTCCAATGGCCCTCTAGTTAACCTACATAGTCCAAGTGCCCGATAGGGGACGTATATAGTCCAAGTGCCCGCTATATAACCTAGATAGTCCAGTGCCGGCTAGGGTATGTACATAGTCAAGGTGTCTGCTAGGTAACCTAGATAGTCTAAGTGCCCGCTACTTAACGTACATAGTCCAAGGTCCCGCTCGTTAACCTACATAGTCCAAGTGCCTGATAGGGAACCTACATAGTCCAAGTGCCCGTTAGGGAACCTAGATAGTCCAAGTGCCCGCTAGGGAACCTGCATCATCCAAGTGCCCGCTAGTTAACCTAGATCGTCCAAGTGCCCGCTAGTTAACCTACATAGTCCAAAGGCCCGCAAGTTGACCTCATAGTCCAAGGGCCCTCTAGTTAACTTAGATCGTCCAAGTGCCCACTAGGGGACGTACATAGTCCAACTGCCCACTAGGTAACCTAGATAGTCCGAGTGTCCGCTAGTTAACCTAGATAGTCCAAGGGCCCGCTAGTTAACCAACATAGTCCAAGTGCCCAATAGGGAACCTACAAAGTCCAAGTGCCCGCTCTGGAACCTACATATTCCAAGTGCCCGATAGGGAACCTATATATTCCAAGTGCCCGTTAGGGAACCTAGATAGTCCAAGTGCCCGTAGGGAACCTATATATTCCAAGTGTCCGCTAGGAACCTATATAGTAAATGTGCCCGCTAGGGAACCTGCATTGTCCAAGTGCCTGCTAGTTACCTAGATAGTCCAAGTGCCCGCTAGTTAACCTAGATTGTCCAAGTGCCAGCTAGTTAACCTTGATGGTCCAAGTGCCCTCTAGTTAACATACCTAGTCCAAGGGCCCGCAAGTTAACCTAGATATTCCAAGTGCCCGCTAGTTAACCAAGATCGTCCAAGTGTCCGCTAGTTAACCTACGTAGTCCAAGTTCCCGTTAGGTATCCTAGATAGTCCAAATGCCCGCTAGGTAACCTACATAGTCCAAGTGCCCGCTAGGTAACCTAGATATTCCAAGTTCCTGTTAGCTAACCTAGATAGTCCAAGTGCCCCCGAGGTAACCTACATAGTCCAAGTGCCGATTCATTAACCTAGATTGTCCAAGTGCCCGCTTGGTTACCGACATAGTCCAAGTGCCCGTTCGTTAACCTAGATAGTCCATGTGCCCGCTAGTTAACCTACATAGTCCAAGTTCCCGTTAGGTAACCTAGATAGTCCAAGTGCCCGCTAGGTGACCTACATAGTCCAAGTAACCACTAGGTAACCTAGATATTCCAAGTTCCTTTTAGCTAACCTAGATTGTCCAAGTGCCCGCTAGGTAACCTACATAGTCCAAGTGCCCTTTCGTTAACCTAGATACTCCAAGTGCCCGCTAGTTAACCTAGACTGTCCAAGTGCCCGCTAGATTACCTACATAGTCCAAGTACCCGTTCGTTAACCTAGATAATCCAATTGCCCGCTAGGTAACCTACATAGTCCCAGAGCCCGCTAGGTAACCTAGATAGTCCAGGTGCCCGTTAGGTAACCTAGATAGTCTAAGTGCCCGCTAGGTAACCTACATAGTCCAAGTGCCCGCTAGAAAACCTAGATAGTCCAAGTGCCCGCTAGGTAACCTAGATAGTCCAAGTGCCCGCTAGGTAACCTACTAAGTCCAAGTGCCTGCTAGGTAATCTATATAGTCCAAATGCCCGCTAGGGCACCCATATAGTCCAATTGCCCGCTAATTTACCTATATAGTCCAAGTGCCCGTTAGCTAACCTAGATAGTGCAAGGGTCATCTAGTTAACCTACATAGTTCAAGGGCCCGCTAGGTAACCTAGATAGTCTAAGTGCCCGCTAGTTACCCTACATAGTCCAAGTGCCCGCTAGTTAACCTACATAGTTCACGTGCGCGATAGGGAACCTACATAGTCCAAGTGCCCGCTAAGGGACGTACATAGTCCAAGTGCCCGCTAGGGAACCTACATAGTCCAAGTGCCCGTTAGGTAACCAAGATAGTCCAAATGCCCGCTAGTTAATCTAGATAGTCCAAGTGCCCGCTAGTTAACCTAGATAGTAAAAGTGCCCGCTAGTTAACCTACATAATCCAAGGGCCCGCTTGTTAACCTACATAGTCCAAGGACCGCTACTTAACCTAGATAGTCCAAGGGCCCGCTAGTTAACCTAGATAGTCCAAGTGCCCGCTAGGGGACGTACATAATCCAAATGCCCGCTAGGTAACCTAGATAGTCCAAGTGCCCGTTAGCTAACCTAGATAGTCCAAGTGCCCGCTAGGTAACCTACATAGTCCAAGTGCCCGTTCGTTAACCTAGATAGTTCAAGTGCCCGCTAGGTAACCTAGACAGTCCAAGTTCCCGCTTGGTTACCTACATAGTCCAAGAGCCCGCTAGTTAACCTACATAGCCCAGGGCCCGCTAGTTAACCTAGATAGTCCTATTGCCCGTTAGTTAACCTAGATAGTCCAAGTGCACACTAGGGGACGTACATAGTCCAAGTGGACGCTAGGTAACCTAGATAGTCCAGTGCCCGCTAAGGTATGTACATAGTCCAAGTGCCCGCTAGGTAACCTACATAGTCCAAGTGCCCTCTAGTTAACCTAGATAGTCCACGTGCCCGCTAGGGTATGTACATAGTTCAATTGCCCGCTAGGTAACCTAGATAATCCATGTGTCTGCTAGTTAACCTACATAGTCCAAGTGCCCGTTAGGTAACCTAGATAGTCCAAGTGCCCGTAGTGAACCTATATATTTCAAGTGCCCGCTAGGGAACCTGCATTGTCCAAGTGCCGGCTAGTTAACCTAGATGGTCCAAGTGTCTGCTAGTTAACCTATATAGTCCAAGTGTCCGCTAGTTAACCTTGATCGTCCAAGTGCCCGCTAGTTAACCTACATACTCCAAGGGCCCACTAGTTAACCTACATAGTCCAAGAACCCGCTAGTTAACCTAGATAATCCAAGTGCCCGCTAGTTAACCTACATAGTCCAAGGGCCCGCAAGGTAACCTAGATATTCCAATTTCCTGTTAGCTAACCTAGATAGTCCAAGTGCCCGCTAGATAACCTACATAGTACAAGTGTCCATTCATTAACCTAGATAGTCCAAGTGCCCGCTAGGTAACCTAGACTGTCCAAGTGCCCGCTTGGTTACCTACATAGTCCAAGTGCCCGCTAGTTAACCTAGATTGTCCAAGTGCCAGCTAGTTAACCTTGATGGTCCAAGTGCCCTCTAGTTAACCTACCTAGTCCAAGGGCCCGCAAGTTAACCTAGATATTCCAAGTGCCCGCTAGTTAACCAAGATCGTCCAAGTGTCCTCTAGTTAACCTACGTAGTCCAAGTTCCCGTTAAGTATCCTAGATAGTCCAAATGCCCGCTAGGTAACCTACATAGTCCAAGTGCCCGCTAGGTAACCTAGATATTCCAAGTTCCTGTTAGCTAACCTAGATAGTCCAAGTGCCCCCGAGGTCACCTACATAGTCCAAGTGCCGATTCATTAACCTAGATTGTCCAAGTGCCCCCTAGGTAACCTACACTGTCCAAGTGCCCGCTTGGTTACCGACATAGTCCAAGTGCCCGTTCGTTAACCTAGATAGTCCATGTGCCCGCTAGTTAACCTACATAGTCCAAGTTCCCGTTAGGTAACCTAGATAGTCCAAGTGCCCGCTAGGTGACCTACATAGTCCAAGTAACCACTAGGTAACCTAGATATTCCAAGTTCCTTTTAGCTAACCTAGATAGTCCAAGTGCCCGCTAGGTAACCTACATAGTCCCAGCGCCCGCTAGGTAACCTAGATAGTCCAGGTGCCCGTTAGGTAACCTAGATAGTCTAAGTGCCCGCTAGGTAACCTACATAGTCCAAGTGCCCGCTAGAAAACCTAGATAGTCCAAGTGCCCGCTAGGTAACCTACTAAGTCCAAGTGCCTGCTAGGTAATCTATATAGTCCAAATGCCCGCTAGGGCACCCATATAGTCCAATTGCCCGCTAATTTACCTATATAGTCCAAGTGCCCGTTAGCTAACCTAGATAGTCCAAGGGTCATCTAGTTAACCTACATAGTTCAAGGGCCCGCTAGGTAACCTAGATAGTCTAAGTGCCCGCTAGTTACCCTACATAGTCCAAGTGCCCGCTAGTTAACCTACATAGTTCACGTGCGCGATAGGGAACCTACATAGTCCAAGTGCCCGCTAAGGGACGTACATAGTCCAAGTGCCCGCTAGGGAACCTACATAGTCCAAGTGCCCGTTAGGTAACCAAGATAGTCCAAATGGCCGCTAGTTAATCTAGATAGTCCAAGTGCCCGCTAGTTAACCTAGATAGTAAAAGTGCCCGCTAGTTAACCTACATAATCCAAGGGCCCGCTTGTTAACCTACATAGTCCAAGGTCCGCTACTTAACCTAGATAGTCCAAGGGCCCGCTAGTTAACCTAGATAGTCCAAGTGCCCGCTAGGAGACGTACATAATCCAAATGCCCGCTAGGTAACCTAGATAGTCCAAGTGCCCGTTAGCTAACCTAGATAGTCCAAGTGCCCGCTAGGTAACCTACATAGTCCAAGTGCCCGTTCGTTAACCTAGATAGTTCAAGTGCCCGCTAGGTAACCTAGACAGTCCAAGTTCCCGCTTGGTTACCTACATAGTCCAAGTGCCCGCTAGTTAACCTACATAGCCCAGGGCCCGCTAGTTAACCTAGATAGTCCAAGTGCACACTAGGGGACGTACATAGTCCAAGTGGCATCTAGGTAACCTAGATAGTCCAGTGCCCGCTAAGGTATGTACATAGTCCAAGTGCCCGCTAGGTAACCTACATAGTCCAAGTGCCCTCTAGTTAACCTAGATAGTCCACGTGCCCGCTAGGGTATGTACATAGTTCAATTGCCCGCTAGGTAACCTAGATAATCCATGTGTCTGCTAGTTAACCTACATAGTCCAAGTGCCCGTTAGGTAACCTAGATAGTCCAAGTGCCCGCTAGAAAACCTAGATAGTCCAAGTGCCCGCTAGGTAACCTACTAAGTCCAAGTGCCTGCTAGGTAATCTATATAGTCCAAATGCCCGCTAGGGCACCCATATAGTCCAATTGCCCGCTAATTTACCTATATAGTCCAAGTGCCCGTTAGCTAACCTAGATAGTCCAAGGGTCATCTAGTTAACCTACATAGTTCAAGGGCCCGCTAGGTAACCTAGATAGTCTAAGTGCCCGCTAGTTACCCTACATAGTCCAAGTGCCCGCTAGTTAACCTACATAGTTCACGTGCGCGATAGGGAACCTACATAGTCCAAGTGCCCGCTAAGGGACGTACATAGTCCAAGTGCCCGCTAGGGAACCTACATAGTCCAAGTGCCCGTTAGGTAACCAAGATAGTCCAAATGGCCGCTAGTTAATCTAGATAGTCCAAGTGCCCGCTAGTTAACCTAGATAGTAAAAGTGCCCGCTAGTTAACCTACATAATCCAAGGGCCCGCTTGTTAACCTACATAGTCCAAGGTCCGCTACTTAACCTAGATAGTCCAAGGGCCCGCTAGTTAACCTAGATAGTCCAAGTGCCCGCTAGGAGACGTACATAATCCAAATGCCCGCTAGGTAACCTAGATAGTCCAAGTGCCCGTTAGCTAACCTAGATAGTCCAAGTGCCCGCTAGGTAACCTACATAGTCCAAGTGCCCGTTCGTTAACCTAGATAGTTCAAGTGCCCGCTAGGTAACCTAGACAGTCCAAGTTCCCGCTTGGTTACCTACATAGTCCAAGTGCCCGCTAGTTAACCTACATAGCCCAGGGCCCGCTAGTTAACCTAGATAGTCCAAGTGCACACTAGGGGACGTACATAGTCCAAGTGGCATCTAGGTAACCTAGATAGTCCAGTGCCCGCTAAGGTATGTACATAGTCCAAGTGCCCGCTAGGTAACCTACATAGTCCAAGTGCCCTCTAGTTAACCTAGATAGTCCACGTGCCCGCTAGGGTATGTACATAGTTCAATTGCCCGCTAGGTAACCTAGATAATCCATGTGTCTGCTAGTTAACCTACATAGTCCAAGTGCCCGTTAGGTAACCTAGATAGTCCAAGTGCCCGTAGTGAACCTATATATTTCAAGTGCCCGCTAGGGAACCTGCATTGTCCAAGTGCCGGCTAGTTAACCTAGATGGTCCAAGTGTCTGCTAGTTAACCTAGATAGTCCAAGTGTCCGCTAGTTAACCTTGATCGTCCAAGTGCCCGCTAGTTAACCTACATACTCCAAGGGCCCACTAGTTAACCTACATAGTCCAAGAACCCGCTAGTTAACCTAGATAGTCCAAGTGCCCGCTAGTTAACCTACATAGTCCAAGGGCCCGCAAGGTAACCTAGATATTCCAATTTCCTGTTAGCTAACCTAGATAGTCCAAGTGCCCGCTAGATAACCTACATAGTACAAGTGTCCATTCATTAACCTAGATAGTCCAAGTGCCCGCTAGGTAACCTAGACTGTCCAAGTGCCCGCTTGGTTACCTACATAGTCCAAGTGCCCGCTAGTTAACCTACATAGCCCAGGGCCCGCTAGTTAACCTAGATTGTCCAAGTGCACACTAGGGGACGTACATAGTCCAAGTGTCCGCTAGTTAACCTTGATCGTCCAAGTGCCCGCTAGTTAACCTACATAGTCCAAGGGCCCACTAGTTAACCTACATAGTCCAAGAACCCGCTAGTTAACCTAGATAGTCCAAGTGCCCGCTAGTTAACCTACATAGTCCAAGGGCCTGCAAGGTAACCTAGATATTCCAATTTCCTGTTAGCTAACCTAGATAGTCCAAGTGCCCGCTAGGTAACCTACATAGTACAAGTGCCCATTCATTAACCTAGATAGTCCAAGCGCCCGCTAGATAACCTAGACTGTCCAGTGCCCGCTAGGTTACCTACATAATCCAAGTGCCCGCTAGGTAACCTAGATAGTCCTAGTGCACGTTAGTTATCCTAGATAGTCCAAGTGCCCACTAGGGGACGTACACAGTCCAAGTGCCCGCTAGGTGACATACATAGTCCATGTACCCGCTAGGGAACCTACATAGTAAAGTGCCCGCTAGTTAACCTAGATCGTCCAAGTGCCCGCTCGTTAACCTACATAGTCCAAGTGCCTCATAGGGAACCTACATAGTCCAAGTGCCCGTTAGGGAACCTAGACAGTCCAAGTGCCCGCTAGGGAACCTGCATCATCCAAGTGCCCGCTAGTTAACCTAGATCGTCCAAGTGCCCGCTAGTTAACCTACATAGTCCAAGGGCCCGCAAGTTGACCTACATAGTCCAAGGGCCCTCTAGTAAACCTAGATCGTCCAAGTGCCCACTAGGGGACGTACATAGTCCAACTGTCCACTAGGTAACCTAGATAGTCCAAGGGCCCGCTAGTTAACCAACATAGTCCAAGTGCCCAATAGGGAACCTACAAAGTCCAAGTGCCCGCTAAGGAACCTACATATTCCAAGTGCCCGATAGGGAACCTATATATTCCAAGTGCCCGTTAGGGAACCTAGATAGTCCAAGTGCCCGTAGGGAACCTATATATTCCAAGTGCCCGCTAGGAACCTACATAGTCAATGTGCCCGCTAGGGAACCTTCATTGTCCAAGTGCCCGCAAGTTAACCTTGATTGTCCAAGTGGCAGCTAGTTAACCTTGATGGTCCAAGTGCCCTCTACTTAACGTACATAGTCCAAGTGCCCGTTCGTTTACCTAGACAGTCCAAGTGCCCGCTAGTTAACCTACATAGTCCAAGTTCCCGTTAGGTAACCTAGATAGTCCAAGTGCCCACTAGGTAACCTACATAGTCCAAGTAACCACTAGGTAACCTAGATATTCCAAGTTCCTTTTAGCTAACCTAGATAGTCCAAGTGCCCGCTAGGTAACCTACATAGTCCAAGTGCCCATTCGTTAACCTAGATAGTCCAAGTGCCCGCTAGTTAACCTAGATTGTCCAAGTGCCTGCTAGGTTACCTACATAGTCCAAGTACCCGCTAGAAAACCTAGATAGTCCAAGTGCCCGCTAGGTAACCTACATAGTCCAAGTGCCCGCTAGGTAACCTACTAAGTCCAAGTGCCTGCTAGGTAATCTATATAGTCCAAATGCCCGCTAGGGCACCCATATAGTCCAATTGTCCGCTAATTTACCTATATAGTCCAAGTGCCCGTTAGCTAACCTAGATAGTCCAAGGGTCATCTAGTTAACCTACATAGTTCAAGGGCCCGCTAGGTAACCTAGCTAATCCAAGTGCTCGCTAGTTAACCTATATCGTCCAAGTGCCCGCTAGTTAACCTAGATGGTCCAAGTGCCCGATAGTTAACCTACATAGTGCAAAGGCCCACTAGTTAACCTAGATCGTCCAAGTGTCCGCTAGTTAACCTACATAGTCCAAGGCGCCGCTAGTTGACCTAGATAGACCAAGTGCCCGCTAGTTAACCTGGATAGTCCTAGTGCCCGTTAGTTATCCTAGATAGTCCAAGTGTCCACTAGGGGACGTACATCTTCCAAGTGCCCGCTAGGTAACATAGATAGTCCAAGTGCCCGCTAGGGTATGTACATAGTCCAAGTGCCCGCTAGGTATCCTAGATAGTCTAAGTGCCCGCTTGTTAACCTACATAGTCCAAGTGCCCACTAGTTTATCTACATAGTCCATGTGTGCGATAGGGAACCTACATAGTCCAAGTGCCCGCTAGGGAACCTATATAGTCCAAGTGCCCGTTAGGGAACCAGGATAGTCCAAGTGCCCGCTACTTAACCTAGATAGTACAAGTGCCCGCTAGTTAACCTAGATCGTCCCAGTGCCCGCTAGTTAACCTAGATAGTACAAGTGCCCGCTAGTTAACCTAGATCGTCCCAGTGCCCGCTAGTTAACCTCCATAGTCCAAGGGCCTGCTTGTTAACCTACATAGTTCAAGGTCCGCTAGGGGACGTACATAGTCCAAGTGCCCGCTATGTAACCTAGATAGTCCAGTGCCGTCTAGGGTATGTACATAGTCCAGGTGCCCGCTAGGTAACCTAGATAGTCTAAGTGCCCGCTACTTAACCTACATAGTCCAAGGTCCCGCTCGTTAACCTACATAGTCCAAGTGCTTGATAGGGAACCTACATAGTCCATGTGCCCGTTAGGGAACCTAGATAGTCCAAGTGCCCGCTAGGGAACCTGCATTGTCCAAGTGCCCGCTAGTTAACCTAGATCGTCCAAGTGCCCGCTAGTTACCTTACATAGTCCAAGGGCCCGCTAGTTGACCTACATAGTCCAAGGGCCCTCTAGTTAACCTAGATCGTCCAAGTGCCCGCTAGGGGACGTACATAGTCCAACTGCCCACTAGGTAACCTAGATAGTCCAAGTGCCCGCTAGGGAACCTACATAGTCCAAGTCCCCGCCAGGGAATCTACATAGTTCATGGGCCCGCTAGTTAATGTAGATAGTCCTAGTGCCGCTAGTTAACCTAGATCGTCCAATTGTCCGCTAGTTAACCTACATAGTCCAAGTGCCCAATAGGGAACCTAGATAGTCCAAGTGCCCGCTGAGGAACCTACATATTCCATGTGCCCGATAGGGAACCTATATATTCCAAGTGCCCGTTAGGGAACCTAGATAGTCCAAGTGCCCGTAGGGAACCTAGATAGTCCAATTGCACGTAGGAAACCTATATATTCCAAGTGCCCGCTAGGAACTTACATAGTAAATGTGCCCGCTAGGGAACCTAGATAGTCCAAGTGCCCGCTAGTTAACCTAGATCGTTCATGTGCCCGCTAGTTAACTTACATAGTCCAAGGGCCCGCTTGTTAACCTACATAGTCCAAAGTCCGCTACTTAACCTAGATAGTCCAGTGCCCGCTAGTTAACCTACATAGTCCAATGGCCCTCTAGTTAACCTAGATGGTCCAAGTGCCCGCTAGGGGACGTACATAGTCCAAGTGCCCGCTATGTAACCTAGATAGTACAGTGCCGGCTAGGGTATGTACATAGTCCAGGTGCCCGCTAGGTAACCTAGATAGTCTAAGTGCCCGCTACTTAACCTACATAGTCCAAGGTCCCGCTCGTTAACCTACATAGTCCAAGTGCTTGATAGGGAACCTACATAGTCCAAGTGCCCGCTAAGGGACATACAAAGTCCAAGTGCCCGCTACGGAACCTATATAGTCCAATTGCCCGTTAGGGAACCAGGATAGTCCAAGTGCCCGATAGTTAACTTAGATAGTACAAGTGCCCGCTAGTTAACCTAGATCGTCCAAGTGCCCGCTAGTTAACCTACATAGTCCAAGGGCCCTCTAGTTAACCTAGATAGTCCAAGTGCCCGCTAGGGGACGTACATAGTCCAAGTGCCCACTAGGTAACCTAGATAGTCCAACTGCCCGTTAGCTAACCTAGATAGTCCAAGTGCCCGCTAGGTAACCTACATAGTCCAAGTGCCCGTTCGTTAACCTAGATAATTCAAGTGCCCGCTAGGTAACCTAAGCAGTCCAAGTTCCCACTAGATTACCTACATAGTCCAAGTGAGCGCTAGTTAACCTGATAGTTCAAGTGCCTGCTAGTTAACCTACATAGTCCAAGAGCCCGCTAGTTAACCTACATTGCAAAGGGCCCGCTAGTTAACCTAGATAGTTCTATTGCCCGTTAGTTAACCTAGATAGTCCAAGTGCCCACTAGGGGACGTACATAGTCCAAGTGGCCGCTAGGTAACCTAGATAGTCTATGTGCCCGCTAGTTAACCTTCATAGTCCAAGGTCTGCTAGTAAACCTAGATAGTCCAAGTGCCCGCTAGTTAAACTACATAGTCCAAGGGCCCTCTAGTTAACCTAGATAGTCCACGTGCCCGCTAGGGTATGTACATAGTTCAATTGCCCGCTAGGTAACCTAGATAGTCCAAGGAACCACTAGTTAACCTACATAGTCCAAGTGCCCGATAGGGAACCAACATAGACCAAGTGCCCGCTGAGGAACCTACATAGTCCAAGTCCCCATAGGGAACCTACATATTCCAAGTGCCCGTAGTGAACCTATATAATTCAAGTGCCCGCAAGGAAACCTGCATTGTCCAAGTGCCCGCTATTTAACCTAGATAGTCCAAGTGCCCGCTAGTTAACCGAGATAGTCCAAGTGCCCGCTAGTTAACCTTGATCGTCCTAGTGCCCGCTAGTTAACCTACATAGTCCTAGGGCCCGCAAGGTAACCTAGATAATTCAATTTCCTGTTAGCTAACCTCGATAGTCCAAGTGCCCGCTAGGTAACCTACATAGTACAAGTGCCCATTCATTAACCTAGATAGTCCAAGTGCCCGCTAGGTAACCTAGACTGTCCAGTGCCCGCTAGGTTACCTACATAATCCAAGTGCCCGCTAGGTAACCTAGATTGTCCTAGTGCACGTTAGTTATCCTAGATAGTGCAAGTGCCCACTAGTGACGTACACAGTCCAAGTGCCCGCTAGGTGACATACATAGTCCAAGTGCCCGCTAGGGAACTTACATAGTAAAGTGCCCGCTAGTTAACCTAGATCGTCCAAGTGCCCGCTCATTAACCTACATAGTTCAAGTGCCTCATAGGGAACCTACATAGTCCAAGTGCCCGTTAGGGAACCTAGACAGTCCAAGTGCCCGCTAGGGAACCTGCATCATCCAAGTGCCCGCTAGTTAACCTAGATCGTCCAAGTGCCCGCTAGTTAACCTACATAGTCCAAGGGCCCGCAAGTTGACCTACATAGTCCAAGGGCCCTCTAGTTAACCTAGATCGTCCAAGTGCCCACTAGGGGACGTACATAGTCCAACTGTCCACTAGGTAACCTAGATAGTCCAAGGGCCCGCTAGTTAACCAACATAGTCCAAGTGCCCAATAGGGAACCTACAAAGTCCAAGTGCCCGCTAAGGAACCTACATATTCCAAGTGCCCGCTAGGTAACCTAGATAGTCCAAGTGCCCGCTAGTCAACCTAGATATTCCTAGTGCACGTTAGTTATCCTAGATAGTCCAAGTGCCCACTAGGGGACGTACACAGTCCAAGTGCACGCTAGGTGACATACATAGTCCAAGTGCCCGCTAGAGAACCTACATAGTAAAGTGCCCGCTAGTTAACCTAGATCGTCCAAGTGCCCACTAGTTAACCTACATAGTCCAAGGGCCCGCTTGTTAACCTACATAGTCCAAAGTCCGCTATTTAACCTAGATAGTCCAAGTGCCCGCTAGTTAACCTACATAGTCCAATGGCCCTCTAGTTAACCTACATAGTCCAAGTGCCCGATAGGGGACGTATATAGTCCAAGTGCCCGCTATATAACCTAGATAGTCCAGTGCCGGCTAGGGTATGTACATAGTCAAGGTGTCTGCTAGGTAACCTAGATAGTCTAAGTGCCCGCTACTTAACGTACATAGTCCAAGATCCCGCTCGTTAACCTACATAGTCCAAGTGCCTGATAGGGAACCTACATAGTCCAAGTGCCCGTTAGGGAACCTAGATAGTCCAAGTGCCCGCTAGGGAACCTGCATCATCCAAGTGCCCGCTAGTTAACCTAGATCGTCCAAGTGCCCGCTAATTAACCTACATAGTCCAAGAGCCCGCAAGTTGACCTCATAGTCCAAGGGCCCTCTAGTTAACTTAGATCGTCCAAGTGCCCACTAGGGGACGTACATAGTCCAACTGCCCACTAGGTAACCTAGATAGTCCGAGTGTCCGCTAGTTAACCTAGATAGTCCAAGGGCCCGCTAGTTAACCAACATAGTCCAAGTGCCCAATAGGGAACCTACAAAGTCCAAGTGCCCGCTAAGGAACCTACATATTCCAAGTGCCCGCTAGGTAACCTAGATAGTCCAAGTGCCCGCTAGTCAACCTAGATAATCCTAGTGCACGTTAGTTATCCTAGATAGTCCAAATGCCCACTAGGGGACGTACACAGTCCAAGTGCACGCTAGGTGACATACATAGTCCAAGTGCCCGCTAGGGAACCTACATAGTAAAGTGCCCGCTAGTTAACCTAGATCGTCCAAGTGCCCACTAGTTAACCTACATAGTCCAAGGGCCCGCTTGTTAACCTACATAGTCCAAAGTCCGCTATTTAACCTAGATAGTCCAAGTGCCCGCTAGTTAACCTACATAGTCCAATGGCCCTCTAGTTAACCTACATAGTCCAAGTGCCCGATAGGGGACATATATAGTCCAAGTGCCCGCTATATAACCTAGATAGTCCAGTGCCGGCTAGGGTATGTACATAGTCAAGGTGTCTGCTAGGTAACCTAGATAGTCTAAGTGCCCGCTACTTAACGTACATAGTCCAAGGTCCCGCTCGTTAACCTACATAGTCCAAGTGCCTGATAGGGAACCTACATAGTCCAAGTGCCCGTTAGGGAACCTAGATAGTCCAAGTGCCCGCTAGGGAACCTGCATCATCCAAGTGCCCGCTAGTTAACCTAGATCGTCCAAGTGCCCGCTAGTTAACCTACATAGTCCAAGGGCCCGCAAGTTGACCTACATAGTCCAAGGGCCCTCTAGTTAACTTAGATCGTCCAAGTGCCCACTAGGGGACGTACATAGTCCAACTGCCCACTAGGTAACCTAGATAGTCCGAGTGTCCGCTAGTTAACCTAGATAGTCCAAGGGCCCGCTAGTTAACCAACATAGTCCAAGTGCCCAATAGGGAACCTACAAAGTCCAAGTGCCCGCTGAGGAACCTACATATTCCAAGTGCCCGATAGGGAACCTATATATTCCAAGTGCCCGTTAGGGAACCTAGATAGTCCAAGTGCCCGTAGGGAACCTATATATTCCAAGTGTCCGCTAGGAACCTACATAGTAAATGTGCCCGCTAGGGAACCTGCATTGTCCAAGTGCCTGCTAGTTACCTAGATAGTCCAAGTGCCCGCTAGTTAACCTAGATTGTCCAAGTGCCAGCTAGTTAACCTTGATGGTCCAAGTGCCCTCTAGTTAACCTACCTAGTCCAAGGGCCCGCAAGTTAACCTAGATATTCCAAGTGCCCGCTAGTTAACCAAGATCGTCCAAGTGTCCGCTAGTTAACCTACCTAGTCCAAGTTCCCGTTAGGTATCCTAGATAGTCCAAATGCCCGCTAGGTAACCTACATAGTCCAAGTGCCCGCTAGGTAACCTAGATATTCCAAGTTCCTGTTAGCTAACCTAGATAGTCCAAGTGCCCCCGAGGTCACCTACATAGTCCAAGTGCCGATTCATTAACCTAGATTGTCCAAGTGCCCCCTAGGTAACCTACACTGTCCAAGTGCCCGCTTGGTTACCGACATAGTCCAAGTGCCCGTTCGTTAACCTAGATAGTCCATGTGCCCGCTAGTTAACCTACATAGTCCAAGTTCCCGTTAGGTAACCTAGATAGTCCAAGTGCCCGCTAGGTGACCTACATAGTCCAAGTAACCACTAGGTAACCTAGATATTCCAAGTTCCTTTTAGCTAACCTAGATAGTCCAAGTGCCCGCTAGGTAACCTACATAGTCCAAGTGCCCTTTCGTTAACCTAGATACTCCAAGTGCCCGCTAGTTAACCTAGACTGTCCAAGTGCCCGCTAGATTACCTACATAGTCCAAGTACCCGTTCGTTAACCTAGATAATCCAATTGCCCGCTAGGTAACCTACATAGTCCCAGCGCCCGCTAGGTAACCTAGATAGTCCAGGTGCCCGTTAGGTAACCTAGATAGTCTAAGTGCCCGCTAGGTAACCTACATAGTCCAAGTGCCCGCTAGAAAACCTAGATAGTCCAAGTGCCCGCTAGGTAACCTAGATAGTCCAAGTGCCCGCTAGGTAACCTACTAAGTCCAAGTGCCTGCTAGGTAATCTATATAGTCCAAATGCCCGCTAGGGCACCCATATAGTCCAATTGCCCGCTAATTTACCTATATAGTCCAAGTGCCCGTTAGCTAACCTAGATAGTCCAAGGGTCATCTAGTTAACCTACATAGTTCAAGGGCCCGCTAGGTAACCTAGATAGTCTAAGTGCCCGCTAGTTACCCTACATAGTCCAAGTGCCCGCTAGTTAACCTACATAGTTCACGTGCGCGATAGGGAACCTACATAGTCCAAGTGCCCGCTAAGGGACGTACATAGTCCAAGTGCCCGCTAGGGAACCTACATAGTCCAAGTGCCCGTTAGGTAACCAAGATAGTCCAAATGGCCGCTAGTTAATCTAGATAGTCCAAGTGCCCGCTAGTTAACCTAGATAGTAAAAGTGCCCGCTAGTTAACCTACATAATCCAAGGGCCCGCTTGTTAACCTACGTAGTCCAAGGTCCGCTACTTAACCTAGATAGTCCAAGGGCCCGCTAGTTAACCTAGATAGTCCAAGTGCCCGCTAGGAGACGTACATAATCCAAATGCCCGCTAGGTAACCTAGATAGTCCAAGTGCCCGTTAGCTAACCTAGATAGTCCAAGTGCCCGCTAGGTAACCTACATAGTCCAAGTGCCCGTTCGTTAACCTAGATAGTTCAAGTGCCCGCTAGGTAACCTAGACAGTCCAAGTTCCCGCTTGGTTACCTACATAGTCCAAGTGCCCGCTAGTTAACCTACATAGCCCAGGGTCCGCTAGTTAACCTAGATAGTCCTATTGCCCGTTAGTTAACATAGATAGTCCAAGTGCACACTAGGGGACGTACATAGTCCAAGTGGCCGCTAGGTAACCTAGATAGTCCAGTGCCCGCTAAGGTATGTACATAGTCCAAGTGCCCGCTAGGTAACCTACATAGTCCAAGTGCCCTCTAGTTAACCTAGATAGTCCACGTGCCCGCTAGGGTATGTACATAGTTCAATTTCTCGCTAGGTAACCTAGATAATCCATGTGTCTGCTAGTTAACCTACATAGTCCAAGTGCCCGTTAGGTAACCTAGATAGTCCAAGTGCCCGTAGTGAACCTATATATTTCAAGTGCCCGCTAGGGAACCTGCATTGTCCAAGTGCCGGCTAGTTAACCTAGATATTCCAAGTGTCTGCTAGTTAACCTAGATAGTCCAAGTGTCCGCTAGTTAACCTTGATCGTCCAAGTGCCCGCTAGTTAACCTACATGCTCCAAGGGCCCACTAGTTAACCTACATAGTCCAAGAACCCGCTAGTTAACCTAGATAGTCCAAGTGCCCGCTAGTTAACCTACATAGTCCAAGGGCCCGCAAGGTAACCTAGATATTCCAATTTCCTGTTAGCTAACCTAGATAGTCCAAGTGCCCGCTAGATAACCTACATAGTACAAGTGTCCATTCATTAACCTAGATAGTCCAAGTGCCCGCTAGGTAACCTAGACTGTCCAAGTGCCCGCTTGGTTACCTACATAGTCCAAGTGCCCGCTAGTTAACCTACATAGCCCAGGGCCCGCTAGTTAACCTAGATAGTCCTATTGTCCGTTAGTTAACCTAGATTGTCCAAGTGCACACTAGGGGACGTACATAGTCCAAGTGTCCGCTAGTTAACCTTGATCGTCCAAGTGCCCGCTAGTTAACCTACATAGTCCAAGGGCCCACTAGTTAACCTACATAGTCCAAGAACCCGCTAGTTAACCTAGATAGTCCAAGTGCCCGCTAATTAACCTACATAGTCCAAGGGCCTGCAAGGTAACCTAGATATTCCAATTTCCGGTTAGCTAACCTAGATAGTCCAAGTGCCCGCTAGGTAACCTACATAGTACAAGTGCCCATTCATTAACCTAGATAGTCCAAGTGCCCGCTAGATAACCTAGACTGTCCAGTTCCCGCTAGGTTACCTACATAATCCAAGTGCCCGCTAGGTAACCTAGATAGTCCTAGTGCACGTTAGTTATCCTAGATAGTCCAAGTGCCCACTAGGGGACGTACACAGTCCAAGTGCCCGCTAGGTGACATACATAGTCCATGTACCCGCTAGGGAACCTACATAGTAAAGTGCCCGCTAGTTAACCTAGATCGTCCAAGTGCCCGCTCATTAACCTACATAGTCCAAGTGCCTCATAGGGAACCTACATAGTACAAGTGCCCGTTAGGGAACCTAGACAGTCCAAGTGCCCGCTAGGGAACCTGCATCATCCAAGTGCCCGCTAGTTAACCTAGATCGTCCAAGTGCCCGCTAGTTAACCTACATAGTCCAAGGGCCCGCAAGTTGACCTACATAGTCCAAGGGCCCTCTAGTTAACCTAGATCGTCCAAGTGCCCACTAGGGGACGTACATAGTCCAACTGTCCACTAGGTAACCTAGATAGTCCAAGGGCCCGCTAGTTAACCAACATAGTCCAAGTGCCCAATAGGGAACCTACAAAGTCCAAGTGCCCGCTAAGGAACCTACATATTCCAAGTGCCCGCTAGGGAACCTAGATAGTCCAAGTGCCCGCTAGTCAACCTAGATAGTCCTAGTGCACGTTAGTTATCCTAGATAGTCCAAGTGCCCACTAGGGGACGTACACAGTCCAAGTGCACGCTAGGTGACATACATAGTCCAAGTGCCCGCTAGGGAACCTACATAGTAAAGTGCCCGCTAGTTAACCTAGATCGTCCAAGTGCCCACTAGTTAACCTATAGTCCAAGGGCCCGCTTGTTAACCTACATAGTCCAAAGTCCGCTATTTAACCTAGATAGTCCAAGTGCCCGCTAGTCAACCTACATAGTCCAATGGCCCTCTAGTTAACCTACATAGTCCAAGTGCCCGATAGGGGACGTATATAGTCCAAGTGCCCGCTATATAACCTAGATAGTCCAGTGCCGGCTAGGGTATGTACATAGTCAAGGTGTCTGCTAGGTAACCTAGATAGTCTAAGTGCCCGCTACTTAACGTACATAGTCCAAGGTCCCGCTCGTTAACCTACATAGTCCAAGTGCCTGATAGGGAACCTACATAGTCCAAGTGCCCGTTAGGGAACCTAGATAGTCCAAGTGCCCGCTAGGGAACCTGCATCATCCAAGTGCCCGCTAGTTAACCTAGATCGTCCAAGTGCCCGCTAGTTAACCTACATAGTCCAAAGGCCCGCAAGTTGACCTCATAGTCCAAGGGCCCTCTAGTTAACTTAGATCGTCCAAGTGCCCACTAGGGGACGTACATAGTCCAACTGCCCACTAGGTAACCTAGATAGTCCGAGTGTCCGCTAGTTAACCTAGATAGTCCAAGGGCCCGCTAGTTAACCAACATAGTCCAAGTGCCCAATAGGGAACCTACAAAGTCCAAGTGCCCGCTGAGGAACCTACATATTCCAAGTGCCCGATAGGGAACCTATATATTCCAAGTGCCCGTTAGGGAACCTAGATAGTCCAAGTGCCCGTAGGGAACCTATATATTCCAAGTGTCCGCTAGGAACCTACATAGTAAATGTGCCCGCTAGGGAACCTGCATTGTCCAAGTGCCTGCTAGTTACCTAGATAGTCCAAGTGCCCGCTAGTTAACCTAGATTGTCCAAGTGCCAGCTAGTTAACCTTGATGGTCCAAGTGCCCTCTAGTTAACCTACCTAGTCCAAGGGCCCGCAAGTTAACCTAGATATTCCAAGTGCCCGCTAGTTAACCAAGATCGTCCAAGTGTCCGCTAGTTAACCTACGTAGTCCAAGTTCCCGTTAGGTATCCTAGATAGTCCAAATGCCCGCTAGGTAACCTACATAGTCCAAGTGCCCGCTAGGTAACCTAGATATTCCAAGTTCCTGTTAGCTAACCTAGATAGTCCAAGTGCCCCCGAGGTAACCTACATAGTCCAAGTGCCGATTCATTAACCTAGATTGTCCAAGTGCCCGCTTGGTTACCGACATAGTCCAAGTGCCCGTTCGTTAACCTAGATAGTCCATGTGCCCGCTAGTTAACCTACATAGTCCAAGTTCCCGTTAGGTAACCTAGATAGTCCAAGTGCCCGCTAGGTGACCTACATAGTCCAAGTAACCACTAGGTAACCTAGATATTCCAAGTTCCTTTTAGCTAACCTAGATAGTCCAAGTGCCCGCTAGGTAACCTACATAGTCCAAGTGCCCTTTCGTTAACCTAGATACTCCAAGTGCCCGCTAGTTAACCTAGACTGTCCAAGTGCCCGCTAGATTACCTACATAGTCCAAGTACCCGTTCGTTAACCTAGATAATCCAATTGCCCGCTAGGTAACCTACATAGTCCCAGAGCCCGCTAGGTAACCTAGATAGTCCAGGTGCCCGTTAGGTAACCTAGATAGTCTAAGTGCCCGCTAGGTAACCTACATAGTCCAAGTGCCCGCTAGAAAACCTAGATAGTCCAAGTGCCCGCTAGGTAACCTAGATAGTCCAAGTGCCCGCTAGGTAACCTACTAAGTCCAAGTGCCTGCTAGGTAATCTATATAGTCCAAATGCCCGCTAGGGCACCCATATAGTCCAATTGCCCGCTAATTTACCTATATAGTCCAAGTGCCCGTTAGCTAACCTAGATAGTGCAAGGGTCATCTAGTTAACCTACATAGTTCAAGGGCCCGCTAGGTAACCTAGATAGTCTAAGTGCCCGCTAGTTACCCTACATAGTCCAAGTGCCCGCTAGTTAACCTACATAGTTCACGTGCGCGATAGGGAACCTACATAGTCCAAGTGCCCGCTAAGGGACGTACATAGTCCAAGTGCCCGCTAGGGAACCTACATAGTCCAAGTGCCCGTTAGGTAACCAAGATAGTCCAAATGCCCGCTAGTTAATCTAGATAGTCCAAGTGCCCGCTAGTTAACCTAGATAGTAAAAGTGCCCGCTAGTTAACCTACATAATCCAAGGGCCCGCTTGTTAACCTACATAGTCCAAGGACCGCTACTTAACCTAGATAGTCCAAGGGCCCGCTAGTTAACCTAGATAGTCCAAGTGCCCGCTAGGGGACGTACATAATCCAAATGCCCGCTAGGTAACCTAGATAGTCCAAGTGCCCGTTAGCTAACCTAGATAGTCCAAGTGCCCGCTAGGTAACCTACATAGTCCAAGTGCCCGTTCGTTAACGTAGATAGTTCAAGTGCCCGCTAGGTAACCTAGACAGTCCAAGTTCCCGCTTGGTTACCTACATAGTCCAAGAGCCCGCTAGTTAACCTACATAGCCCAGGGCCCGCTAGTTAACCTAGATAGTCCTATTGCCCGTTAGTTAACCTAGATAGTCCAAGTGCACACTAGGGGACGTACATAGTCCAAGTGGACGCTAGGTAACCTAGATAGTCCAGTGCCCGCTAAGGTATGTACATAGTCCAAGTGCCCGCTAGGTAACCTACATAGTCCAAGTGCCCTCTAGTTAACCTAGATAGTCCACGTGCCCGCTAGGGTATGTACATAGTTCAATTGCCCGCTAGGTAACCTAGATAATCCATGTGTCTGCTAGTTAACCTACATAGTCCAAGTGCCCGTTAGGTAACCTAGATAGTCCAAGTGCCCGTAGTGAACCTATATATTTCAAGTGCCCGCTAGGGAACCTGCATTGTCCAAGTGCCGGCTAGTTAACCTAGATGGTCCAAGTGTCTGCTAGTTAACCTATATAGTCCAAGTGTCCGCTAGTTAACCTTGATCGTCCAAGTGCCCGCTAGTTAACCTACATACTCCAAGGGCCCACTAGTTAACCTACATAGTCCAAGAACCCACTAGTTAACCTAGATAATCCAAGTGCCCGCTAGTTAACCTACATAGTCCAAGGGCCCGCAAGGTAACCTAGATATTCCAATTTCCTGTTAGCTAACCTCGATAGTCCAAGTGCCCGCTAGATAACCTACATAGTACAAGTGTCCATTCATTAACCTAGATAGTCCAAGTGCCCGCTAGGTAACCTAGACTGTCCAAGTGCCCGCTTGGTTACCTACATAGTCCAAGTGCCCGCTAGTTAACCTAGATTGTCCAAGTGCCAGCTAGTTAACCTTGATGGTCCAAGTGCCCTCTAGTTAACCTACCTAGTCCAAGGGCCCGCAAGTTAACCTAGATATTCCAAGTGCCCGCTAGTTAACCAAGATCGTCCAAGTGTCCTCTAGTTAACCTACGTAGTCCAAGTTCCCGTTAAGTATCCTAGATAGTCCAAATGCCCGCTAGGTAACCTACATAGTCCAAGTGCCCGCTAGGTAACCTAGATATTCCAAGTTCCTGTTAGCTAACCTAGATAGTCCATGTGCCCCCGAGGTCACCTACATAGTCCAAGTGCCGATTCATTAACCTAGATTGTCCAAGTGCCCCCTAGGTAACCTACACTGTCCAAGTGCCCGCTTGGTTACCGACATAGTCCAAGTGCCCGTTCGTTAACCTAGATAGTCCATGTGCCCGCTAGTTAACCTACATAGTCCAAGTTCCCGTTAGGTAACCTAGATAGTCCAAGTGCCCGCTAGGTGACCTACATAGTCCAAGTAACCACTAGGTAACCTAGATATTCCAAGTTCCTTTTAGCTAACCTAGATAGTCCAAGTGCCCGCTAGGTAACCTACATAGTCCAAGTGCCCTTTCGTTAACCTAGATACTCCAAGTGCCCGCTAGTTAACCTAGACTGTCCAAGTGCCCGCTAGATTACCTACATAGTCCAAGTACCCGTTCGTTAACCTAGATAATCCAATTGCCCGCTAGGTAACCTACATAGTCCCAGCGCCCGCTAGGTAACCTAGATAGTCCAGGTGCCCGTTAGGTAACCTAGATAGTCTAAGTGCCCGCTAGGTAACCTACATAGTCCAAGTGCCCGCTAGAAAACCTAGATAGTCCAAGTGCCCGCTAGGTAACCTACTAAGTCCAAGTGCCTGCTAGGTAATCTATATAGTCCAAATGCCCGCTAGGGCACCCATATAGTCCAATTGCCCGCTAATTTACCTATATAGTCCAAGTGCCCGTTAGCTAACCTAGATAGTCCAAGGGTCATCTAGTTAACCTACATAGTTCAAGGGCCCGCTAGGTAACCTAGATAGTCTAAGTGCCCGCTAGTTACCCTACATAGTCCAAGTGCCCGCTAGTTAACCTACATAGTTCACGTGCGCGATAGGGAACCTACATAGTCCAAGTGCCCGCTAAGGGACGTACATAGTCCAAGTGCCCGCTAGGGAACCTACATAGTCCAAGTGCCCGTTAGGTAACCAAGATAGTCCAAATGGCCGCTAGTTAATCTAGATAGTCCAAGTGCCCGCTAGTTAACCTAGATAGTAAAAGTGCCCGCTAGTTAACCTACATAATCCAAGGGCCCGCTTGTTAACCTACATAGTCCAAGGTCCGCTACTTAACCTAGATAGTCCAAGGGCCCGCTAGTTAACCTAGATAGTCCAAGTGCCCGCTAGGAGACGTACATAATCCAAATGCCCGCTAGGTAACCTAGATAGTCCAAGTGCCCGTTAGCTAACCTAGATAGTCCAAGTGCCCGCTAGGTAACCTACATAGTCCAAGTGCCCGTTCGTTAACCTAGATAGTTCAAGTGCCCGCTAGGTAACCTAGACAGTCCAAGTTCCCGCTTGGTTACCTACATAGTCCAAGTGCCCGCTAGTTAACCTACATAGCCCAGGGCCCGCTAGTTAACCTAGATAGTCCAAGTGCACACTAGGGGACGTACATAGTCCAAGTGGCATCTAGGTAACCTAGATAGTCCAGTGCCCGCTAAGGTATGTACATAGTCCAAGTGCCCGCTAGGTAACCTACATAGTCCAAGTGCCCTCTAGTTAACCTAGATAGTCCACGTGCCCGCTAGGGTATGTACATAGTTCAATTGCCCGCTAGGTAACCTAGATAATCCATGTGTCTGCTAGTTAACCTACATAGTCCAAGTGCCCGTTAGGTAACCTAGATAGTCCAAGTGCCCGTAGTGAACCTATATATTTCAAGTGCCCGCTAGGGAACCTGCATTGTCCAAGTGCCGGCTAGTTAACCTAGATGGTCCAAGTGTCTGCTAGTTAACCTATATAGTCCAAGTGTCCGCTAGTTAACCTTGATCGTCCAAGTGCCCGCTAGTTAACCTACATACTCCAAGGGCCCACTAGTTAACCTACATAGTCCAAGAACCCGCTAGTTAACCTAGATAGTCCAAGTGCCCGCTAGTTAACCTACATAGTCCAAGGGCCCGCAAGGTAACCTAGATATTCCAATTTCCTGTTAGCTAACCTAGATAGTCCAAGTGCCCGCTAGATAACCTACATAGTACAAGTGTCCATTCATTAACCTAGATAGTCCAAGTGCCCGCTAGGTAACCTAGACTGTCCAAGTGCCCGCTTGGTTACCTACATAGTCCAAGTGCCCGCTAGTTAACCTACATAGCCCAGGGCCCGCTAGTTAACCTAGATTGTCCAAGTGCACACTAGGGGACGTACATAGTCCAAGTGTCCGCTAGTTAACCTTGATCGTCCAAGTGCCCGCTAGTTAACCTACATAGTCCAAGGGCCCACTAGTTAACCTACATAGTCCAAGAACCCGCTAGTTAACCTAGATAGTCCAAGTGCCCGCTAGTTAACCTACATAGTCCAAGGGCCTGCAAGGTAACCTAGATATTCCAATTTCCTGTTAGCTAACCTAGATAGTCCAAGTGCCCGCTAGGTAACCTACATAGTACAAGTGCCCATTCATTAACCTAGATAGTCCAAGCGCCCGCTAGATAACCTAGACTGTCCAGTGCCCGCTAGGTTACCTACATAATCCAAGTGCCCGCTAGGTAACCTAGATAGTCCTAGTGCACGTTAGTTATCCTAGATAGTCCAAGTGCCCACTAGGGGACGTACACAGTCCAAGTGCCCGCTAGGTGACATACATAGTCCATGTACCCGCTAGGGAACCTACATAGTAAAGTGCCCGCTAGTTAACCTAGATCGTCCAAGTGCCCGCTCGTTAACCTACATAGTCCAAGTGCCTCATAGGGAACCTACATAGTACAAGTGCCCGTTAGGGAACCTAGACAGTCCAAGTGCCCGCTAGGGAACCTGCATCATCCAAGTGCCCGCTAGTTAACCTAGATCGTCCAAATGCCCGCTAGTTAACCTACATAGTCCAAGGGCCCGCAAGTTGACCTACATAGTCCAAGGGCCCTCTAGTAAACCTAGATCGTCCAAGTGCCCACTAGGGGACGTACATAGTCCAACTGTCCACTAGGTAACCTAGATAGTCCAAGGGCCCGCTAGTTAACCAACATAGTCCAAGTGCCCAATAGGGAACCTACAAAGTCCAAGTGCCCGCTAAGGAACCTACATATTCCAAGTGCCCGATAGGGAACCTATATATTCCAAGTGCCCGTTAGGGAACCTAGATAGTCCAAGTGCCCGTAGGGAACCTATATATTCCAATTGCCCGCTAGGAACCTACATAGTCAATGTGCCCGCTAGGGAACCTTCATTGTCCAAGTGCCCGCAAGTTAACCTTGATTGTCCAAGTGGCAGCTAGTTAACCTTGATGGTCCAAGTGCCCTCTAGTTAACGTACATAGTCCAAGTGCCCGTTCGTTTACCTAGACAGTCCAAGTGCCCGCTAGTTAACCTACATAGTCCAAGTTCCCGTTAGGTAACCTAGATAGTCCAAGTGCCCACTAGGTAACCTACATAGTCCAAGTAACCACTAGGTAACCTAGATATTCCAAGTTCCTTTTAGCTAACCTAGATAGTCCAAGTGCCCGCTAGGTAACCTACATAGTCCAAGTGCCCATTCGTTAACCTAGATAGTCCAAGTGCCCGCTAGTTAACCTAGATTGTCCAAGTGCCTGCTAGGTTACCTACATAGTCCAAGTACCCGTTCGTTAACCTAGATAATCCAATTGCCCGCTAGGTAACCTACATAGTCCAAGTGCCCTTTCGTTAACCTAGATAGTCCAAGTGCCCGTTAGGTAACCTAGATAGTCCAAGTGCCCGCTAGGTAACCTACATAGTCCAAGTGCCCGCTAGAAAACCTAGATAGTCCAAGTGCCCGCTAGGTAACCTACATAGTCCAAGTGCCCGCTAGGTAACCTACTAAGTCCAAGTGCCTGCTAGGTAATCTATATAGTCCAAATGCCCGCTAGGGCACCCATATAGTCCAATTGTCCGCTAATTTACCTATATAGTCCAAGTGCCCGTTAGCTAACCTAGATAGTCCAAGGGTCATCTAGTTAACCTACATAGTTCAAGGGCCCGCTAGGTAACCTAGCTAATCCAAGTGCTCGCTAGTTAACCTATATCGTCCAAGTGCCCGCTAGTTAACCTAGATGGTCCAAGTGCCCGATAGTTAACCTACATAGTGCAAAGGCCCACTAGTTAACCTAGATCGTCCAAGTGTCCGCTAGTTAACCTACATAGTCCAAGGCGCCGCTAGTTGACCTAGATAGACCAAGTGCCCGCTAGTTAACCTGGATAGTCCTAGTGCCCGTTAGTTATCCTAGATAGTCCAAGTGTCCACTAGGGGACGTACATCTTCCAAGTGCCCGCTAGGTAACCTAGATAGTCCAAGTGCCCGCTAGGGTATGTACATAGTCCAAGTGCCCGCTAGGTATCCTAGATAGTCTAAGTGCCCGCTTGTTAACCTACATAGTCCAAGTGCCCACTAGTTTATCTACATAGTCCATGTGTGCGATAGGGAACCTACATAGTCCAAGTGCCCGCTAGGGAACCTATATAGTCCAAGTGCCCGTTAGGGAACCAGGATAGTCCAAGTGCCCGCTACTTAACCTAGATAGTACAAGTGCCCGCTAGTTAACCTAGATCGTCCCAGTGCCCGCTAGTTAACCTAGATAGTACAAGTGCCCGCTAGTTAACCTAGATCGTCCCAGTGCCCGCTAGTTAACCTCCATAGTCCAAGGGCCTGCTTGTTAACCTACATAGTTCAAGGTCCGCTAGGGGACGTACATAGTCCAAGTGCCCGCTATGTAACCTAGATAGTCCAGTGCCGTCTAGGGTATGTACATAGTCCAGGTGCCCGCTAGGTAACCTAGATAGTCTAAGTGCCCGCTACTTAACCTACATAGTCCAAGGTCCCGCTCGTTAACCTACATAGTCCAAGTGCTTGATAGGGAACCTACATAGTCCATGTGCCCGTTAGGGAACCTAGATAGTCCAAGTGCCCGCTAGGGAACCTGCATTGTCCAAGTGCCCGCTAGTTAACCTAGATCGTCCAAGTGCCCGCTAGTTACCTTACATAGTCCAAGGGCCCGCTAGTTGACCTACATAGTCCAAGGGCCCTCTAGTTAACCTAGATCGTCCAAGTGCCCGCTAGGGGACGTACATAGTCCAACTGCCCACTAGGTAACCTAGATAGTCCAAGTGCCCGCTAGGGAACCTACATAGTCCAAGTCCCCGCCAGGGAATCTACATAGTTCATGGGCCCGCTAGTTAATGTAGATAGTCCTAGTGCCGCTAGTTAACCTAGATCGTCCAATTGTCCGCTAGTTAACCTACATAGTCCAAGTGCCCAATAGGGAACCTAGATAGTCCAAGTGCCCGCTGAGGAACCTACATATTCCATGTGCCCGATAGGGAACCTATATATTCCAAGTGCCCGTTAGGGAACCTAGATAGTCCAAGTGCCCGTAGGGAACCTAGATAGTCCAAGTGCACGTAGGAAACCTATATATTCCAAGTGCCCGCTAGGAACTTACATAGTAAATGTGCCCGCTAGGGAACCTAGATAGTCCAAGTGCCCGCTAGTTAACCTAGATCGTTCATGTGCCCGCTAGTTAACTTACATAGTCCAAGGGCCCGCTTGTTAACCTACATAGTCCAAAGTCCGCTACTTAACCTAGATAGTCCAGTGCCCGCTAGTTAACCTACATAGTCCAATGGCCCTCTAGTTAACCTAGATGGTCCAAGTGCCCGCTAGGGGACGTACATAGTCCAAGTGCCCGCTATGTAACCTAGATAGTACAGTGCCGGCTAGGGTATGTACATAGTCCAGGTGCCCGCTAGGTAACCTAGATAGTCTAAGTGCCCGCTACTTAACCTACATAGTCCAAGGTCCCGCTCGTTAACCTACATAGTCCAAGTGCTTGATAGGGAACCTACATAGTCCAAGTGCCCGCTAAGGGACATACAAAGTCCAAGTGCCCGCTACGGAACCTATATAGTCCAATTGCCCGTTAGGGAACCAGGATAGTCCAAGTGCCCGATAGTTAACTTAGATAGTACAAGTGCCCGCTAGTTAACCTAGATCGTCCAAGTGCCCGCTAGTTAACCTACATAGTCCAAGGGCCCTCTAGTTAACCTAGATAGTCCAAGTGCCCGCTAGGGGACGTACATAGTCCAAGTGCCCACTAGGTAACCTAGATAGTCCAACTGCCCGTTAGCTAACCTAGATAGTCCAAGTGCCCGCTAGGTAACCTACATAGTCCAAGTGCCCGTTCGTTAACCTAGATAATTCAAGTGCCCGCTAGGTAACCTAAGCAGTCCAAGTTCCCGCTAGATTACCTACATAGTCCAAGTGAGCGCTAGTTAACCTGATAGTTCAAGTGCCTGCTAGTTAACCTACATAGTCCAAGAGCCCGCTAGTTAACCTACATTGCAAAGGGCCCGCTAGTTAACCTAGATAGTTCTATTGCCCGTTAGTTAACCTAGATAGTCCAAGTGCCCACTAGGGGACGTACATAGTCCAAGTGGCCGCTAGGTAACCTAGATAGTCTATGTGCCCGCTAGATAACCTTCATAGTCCAAGGTCTGCTAGTAAACCTAGATAGTCCAAGTGCCCGCTAGTTAAACTACATAGTCCAAGGGCCCTCTAGTTAACCTAGATAGTCCACGTGCCCGCTAGGGTATGTACATAGTTCAATTGCCCGCTAGGTAACCTAGATAGTCCAAGGAACCACTAGTTAACCTACATAGTCCAAGTGCCCGATAGGGAACCAACATAGACCAAGTGCCCGCTGAGGAACCTACATAGTCCAAGTCCCCATAGGGAACCTACATATTCCAAGTGCCCGTAGTGAACCTATATAATTCAAGTGCCCGCAAGGAAACCTGCATTGTCCAAGTGCCCGCTATTTAACCTAGATAGTCCAAGTGCCCGCTAGTTAACCGAGATAGTCCAAGTGCCCGCTAGTTAACCTTGATCGTCCTAGTGCCCGCTAGTTAACCTACATAGTCCTAGGGCCCGCAAGGTAACCTAGATAATTCAATTTCCTGTTAGCTAACCTCGATAGTCCAAGTGCCCGCTAGGTAACCTACATAGTACAAGGGCCCATTCATTAACCTAGATAGTCCAAGTGCCCGCTAGGTAACCTAGACTGTCCAGTGCCCGCTAGGTTACCTACATAATCCAAGTGCCCGCTAGGTAACCTAGATTGTCCTAGTGCACGTTAGTTATCCTAGATAGTCCAAGTGCCCACTAGGGGACGTACACAGTCCAAGTGCCCGCTAGGTGACATACATAGTCCAAGTGCCCGCTAGGGAACTTACATAGTAAAGTGCCCGCTAGTTAACCTAGATCGTCCAAGTGCCCGCTCATTAACCTACATAGTTCAAGTGCCTCATAGGGAACCTACATAGTCCAAGTGCCCGTTAGGGAACCTAGACAGTCCAAGTGCCCGCTAGGGAACCTGCATCATCCAAGTGCCCGCTAGTTAACCTAGATCGTCCAAGTGCCCGCTAGTTAACCTACATAGTCCAAGGGCCCGCAAGTTGACCTACATAGTCCAAGGGCCCTCTAGTTAACCTAGATCGTCCAAGTGCCCACTAGGGGACGTACATAGTCCAACTGTCCACTAGGTAACCTAGATAGTCCAAGGGCCCGCTAGTTAACCAACATAGTCCAAGTGCCCAATAGGGAACCTACAAAGTCCAAGTGCCCGCTAAGGAACCTACATATTCCAAGTGCCCGCTAGGTAACCTAGATAGTCCAAGTGCCCGCTAGTCAACCTAGATAATCCTAGTGCACGTTAGTTATCCTAGATAGTCCAAGTGCCCACTAGGGGACGTACACAGTCCAAGTGCACGCTAGGTGACATACATAGTCCAAGTGCCCGCTAGAGAACCTACATAGTAAAGTGCCCGCTAGTTAACCTAGATCGTCCAAGTGCCCACTAGTTAACCTACATAGTCCAAGGGCCCGCTTGTTAACCTACATAGTCCAAAGTCCGCTATTTAACCTAGATAGTCCAAGTGCCCGCTAGTTAACCTACATAGTCCAATGGCCCTCTAGTTAACCTACATAGTCCAAGTGCCCGATAGGGGACGTATATAGTCCAAGTGCCCGCTATATAACCTAGATAGTCCAGTGCCGGCTAGGGTATGTACATAGTCAAGGTGTCTGCTAGGTAACCTAGATAGTCTAAGTGCCCGCTACTTAACGTACATAGTCCAAGATCCCGCTCGTTAACCTACATAGTCCAAGTGCCTGATAGGGAACCTACATAGTCCAAGTGCCCGTTAGGGAACCTAGATAGTCCAAGTGCCCGCTAGGGAACCTGCATCATCCAAGTGCCCGCTAGTTAACCTAGATCGTCCAAGTGCCCGCTAATTAACCTACATAGTCCAAGAGCCCGCAAGTTGACCTCATAGTCCAAGGGCCCTCTAGTTAACTTAGATCGTCCAAGTGCCCACTAGGGGACGTACATAGTCCAACTGCCCACTAGGTAACCTAGATAGTCCGAGTGTCCGCTAGTTAACCTAGATAGTCCAAGGGCCCGCTAGTTAACCAACATAGTCCAAGTGCCCAATAGGGAACCTACAAAGTCCAAGTGCCCGCTAAGGAACCTACATATTCCAAGTGCCCGCTAGGTAACCTAGATAGTCCAAGTGCCCGCTAGTCAACCTAGATAATCCTAGTGCACGTTAGTTATCCTAGATAGTCCAAATGCCCACTAGGGGACGTACACAGTCCAAGTGCACGCTAGGTGATATACATAGTCCAAGTGCCCGCTAGGGAACCTACATAGTAAAGTGCCCGCTAGTTAACCTAGATCGTCCAAGTGCCCACTAGTTAACCTACATAGTCCAAGGGCCCGCTTGTTAACCTACATAGTCCAAAGTCCGCTATTTAACCTAGATAGTCCAAGTGCCCGCTAGTTAACCTACATAGTCCAATGGCCCTCTAGTTAACCTACATAGTCCAAGTGCCCGATAGGGGACATATATAGTCCAAGTGCCCGCTATATAACCTAGATAGTCCAGTGCCGGCTAGGGTATGTACATAGTCAAGGTGTCTGCTAGGTAACCTAGATAGTCTAAGTGCCCGCTACTTAACGTACATAGTCCAAGGTCCCGCTCGTTAACCTACATAGTCCAAGTGCCTGATAGGGAACCTACATAGTCCAAGTGCCCGTTAGGGAACCTAGATAGTCCAAGTGCCCGCTAGGGAACCTGCATCATCCAAGTGCCCGCTAGTTAACCTAGATCGTCCAAGTGCCCGCTAGTTAACCTACATAGTCCAAGGGCCCGCAAGTTGACCTACATAGTCCAAGGGCCCTCTAGTTAACTTAGATCGTCCAAGTGCCCACTAGGGGACGTACATAGTCCAACTGCCCACTAGGTAACCTAGATAGTCCGAGTGTCCGCTAGTTAACCTAGATAGTCCAAGGGCCCGCTAGTTAACCAACATAGTCCAAGTGCCCAATAGGGAACCTACAAAGTCCAAGTGCCCGCTGAGGAACCTACATATTCCAAGTGCCCGATAGGGAACCTATATATTCCAAGTGCCCGTTAGGGAACCTAGATAGTCCAAGTGCCCGTAGGGAACCTATATATTCCAAGTGTCCGCTAGGAACCTACATAGTAAATGTGCCCGCTAGGGAACTGCATTGTCCAAGTGCCTGCTAGTTACCTAGATAGTCCAAGTGCCCGCTAGTTAACCTAGATTGTCCAAGTGCCAGCTAGTTAACCTTGATGGTCCAAGTGCCCTCTAGTTAACCTACCTAGTCCAAGGGCCCGCAAGTTAACCTAGATATTCCAAGTGCCCGCTAGTTAACCAAGATCGTCCAAGTGTCCGCTAGTTAACCTACCTAGTCCAAGTTCCCGTTAGGTATCCTAGATAGTCGAAATGCCCGCTAGGTAACCTACATAGTCCAAGTGCCCGCTAGGTAACCTAGATATTCCAAGTTCCTGTTAGCTAACCTAGATAGTCCAAGTGCCCCCGAGGTCACCTACATAGTCCAAGTGCCGATTCATTAACCTAGATTGTCCAAGTGCCCCCTAGGTAACCTACACTGTCCAAGTGCCCGCTTGGTTACCGACATAGTCCAAGTGCCCGTTCGTTAACCTAGATAGTCCATGTGCCTGCTAGTTAACCTACATAGTCCAAGTTCCCGTTAGGTAACCTAGATAGTCCAAGTGCCCGCTAGGTGACCTACATAGTCCAAGTAACCACTAGGTAACCTAGATATTCCAAGTTCCTTTTAGCTAACCTAGATAGTCCAAGTGCCCGCTAGGTAACCTACATAGTCCAAGTGCCCTTTCGTTAACCTAGATACTCCAAGTGCCCGCTAGTTAACCTAGACTGTCCAAGTGCCCGCTAGATTACCTACATAGTCCAAGTACCCGTTCGTTAACCTAGATAATCCAATTGCCCGCTAGGTAACCTACATAGTCCCAGCGCCCGCTAGGTAACCTAGATAGTCCAGGTGCCCGTTAGGTAACCTAGATAGTCTAAGTGCCCGCTAGGTAACCTACATAGTCCAAGTGCCCGCTAGAAAACCTAGATAGTCCAAGTGCCCGCTAGGTAACCTACATAGTCCAAGTGCCCGCTAGGTAACCTACTAAGTCCAAGTGCCTGCTAGGTAATCTATATAGTCCAAATGCCCGCTAGGGCACCCATATAGTCCAATTGCCCGCTAATTTACCTATATAGTCCAAGTGCCCGTTAGCTAACCTAGATAGTCCAAGGGTCATCTAGTTAACCTACATAGTTCAAGGGCCCGCTAGGTAACCTAGATAGTCTAAGTGCCCGCTAGTTACCCTACATAGTCCAAGTGCCCGCTAGTTAACCTACATAGTTCACGTGCGCGATAGGGAACCTACATAGTCCAAGTGCCCGCTAAGGGACGTACATAGTCCAAGTGCCCGCTAGGGAACCTACATAGTCCAAGTGCCCGTTAGGTAACCAAGATAGTCCAAATGGCCGCTAGTTAATCTAGATAGTCCAAGTGCCCGCTAGTTAACCTAGATAGTAAAAGTGCCCGCTAGTTAACCTACATAATCCAAGGGCCCGCTTGTTAACCTACGTAGTCCAAGGTCCGCTACTTAACCTAGATAGTCCAAGGGCCCGCTAGTTAACCTAGATAGTCCAAGTGCCCGCTAGGAGACGTACATAATCCAAATGCCCGCTAGGTAACCTAGATAGTCCAAGTGCCCGTTAGCTAACCTAGATAGTCCAAGTGCCCGCTAGGTAACCTACATAGTCCAAGTGCCCGTTCGTTAACCTAGATAGTTCAAGTGCCCGCTAGGTAACCTAGACAGTCCAAGTTCCCGCTTGGTTACCTACATAGTCCAAGTGCCCGCTAGTTAACCTACATAGCCCAGGGTCCGCTAGTTAACCTAGATAGTCCTATTGCCCGTTAGTTAACATAGATAGTCCAAGTGCACACTAGGGGACGTACATAGTCCAAGTGGCCGCTAGGTAACCTAGATAGTCCAGTGCCCGCTAAGGTATGTACATAGTCCAAGTGCCCGCTAGGTAACCTACATAGTCCAAGTGCCCTCTAGTTAACCTAGATAGTCCACGTGCCCGCTAGGGTATGTACATAGTTCAATTTCTCGCTAGGTAACCTAGATAATCCATGTGTCTGCTAGTTAACCTACATAGTCCAAGTGCCCGTTAGGTAACCTAGATAGTCCAAGTGCCCGTAGTGAACCTATATATTTCAAGTGCCCGCTAGGGAACCTGCATTGTCCAAGTGCCGGCTAGTTAACCTAGATATTCCAAGTGTCTGCTAGTTAACCTAGATAGTCCAAGTGTCCGCTAGTTAACCTTGATCGTCCAAGTGCCCGCTAGTTAACCTACATGCTCCAAGGGCCCACTAGTTAACCTACATAGTCCAAGAACCCGCTAGTTAACCTAGATAGTCCAAGTGCCCGCTAGTTAACCTACATAGTCCAAGGGCCCGCAAGGTAACCTAGATATTCCAATTTCCTGTTAGCTAACCTAGATAGTCCAAGTGCCCGCTAGATAACCTACATAGTACAAGTGTCCATTCATTAACCTAGATAGTCCAAGTGCCCGCTAGGTAACCTAGACTGTCCAAGTGCCCGCTTGGTTACCTACATAGTCCAAGTGCCCGCTAGTTAACCTACATAGCCCAGGGCCCGCTAGTTAACCTAGATAGTCCTATTGTCCGTTAGTTAACCTAGATTGTCCAAGTGCACACTAGGGGACGTACATAGTCCAAGTGTCCGCTAGTTAACCTTGATCGTCCAAGTGCCCGCTAGTTAACCTACATAGTCCAAGGGCCCACTAGTTAACCTACATAGTCCAAGAACCCGCTAGTTAACCTAGATAGTCCAAGTGCCCGCTAGTTAACCTACATAGTCCAAGGGCCTGCAAGGTAACCTAGATATTCCAATTTCCGGTTAGCTAACCTAGATAGTCCAAGTGCCCGCTAGGTAACCTACATAGTACAAGTGCCCATTCATTAACCTAGATAGTCCAAGTGCCCGCTAGATAACCTAGACTGTCCAGTTCCCGCTAGGTTACCTACATAATCCAAGTGCCCGCTAGGTAACCTAGATAGTCCTAGTGCACGTTAGTTATCCTAGATAGTCCAAGTGCCCACTAGGGGACGTACACAGTCCAAGTGCCCGCTAGGTGACATACATAGTCCATGTACCCGCTAGGGAACCTACATAGTAAAGTGCCCGCTAGTTAACCTAGATCGTCCAAGTGCCCGCTCATTAACCTACATAGTCCAAGTGCCTCATAGGGAACCTACATAGTACAAGTGCCCGTTAGGGAACCTAGACAGTCCAAGTGCCCGCTAGGGAACCTGCATCATCCAAGTGCCCGCTAGTTAACCTAGATCGTCCAAGTGCCCGCTAGTTAACCTACATAGTCCAAGGGCCCGCAAGTTGACCTACATAGTCCAAGGGCCCTCTAGTTAACCTAGATCGTCCAAGTGCCCACTAGGGGACGTACATAGTCCAACTGTCCACTAGGTAACCTAGATAGTCCAAGGGCCCGCTAGTTAACCAACATAGTCCAAGTGCCCAATAGGGAACCTACAAAGTCCAAGTGCCCGCTAAGGAACCTACATATTCCAAGTGCCCGCTAGGGAACCTAGATAGTCCAAGTGCCCGCTAGTCAACCTAGATAGTCCTAGTGCACGTTAGTTATCCTAGATAGTCCAAGTGCCCACTAGGGGACGTACACAGTCCAAGTGCACGCTAGGTGACATACATAGTCCAAGTGCCCGCTAGGGAACCTACATAGTAAAGTGCCCGCTAGTTAACCTAGATCGTCCAAGTGCCCACTAGTTAACCTATAGTCCAAGGGCCCGCTTGTTAACCTACATAGTCCAAAGTCCGCTATTTAACCTAGATAGTCCAAGTGCCCGCTAGTCAACCTACATAGTCCAATGGCCCTCTAGTTAACCTACATAGTCCAAGTGCCCGATAGGGGACGTATATAGTCCAAGTGCCCGCTATATAACCTAGATAGTCCAGTGCCGGCTAGGGTATGTACATAGTCAAGGTGTCTGCTAGGTAACCTAGATAGTCTAAGTGCCCGCTACTTAACGTACATAGTCCAAGGTCCCGCTCGTTAACCTACATAGTCCAAGTGCCTGATAGGGAACCTACATAGTCCAAGTGCCCGTTAGGGAACCTAGATAGTCCAAGTGCCCGCTAGGGAACCTGCATCATCCAAGTGCCCGCTAGTTAACCTAGATCGTCCAAGTGCCCGCTAGTTAACCTACATAGTCCAAAGGCCCGCAAGTTGACCTCATAGTCCAAGGGCCCTCTAGTTAACTTAGATCGTCCAAGTGCCCACTAGGGGACGTACATAGTCCAACTGCCCACTAGGTAACCTAGATAGTCCGAGTGTCCGCTAGTTAACCTAGATAGTCCAAGGGCCCGCTAGTTAACCAACATAGTCCAAGTGCCCAATAGGGAACCTACAAAGTCCAAGTGCCCGCTGAGGAACCTACATATTCCAAGTGCCCGATAGGGAACCTATATATTCCAAGTGCCCGTTAGGGAACCTAGATAGTCCAAGTGCCCGTAGGGAACCTATATATTCCAAGTGTCCGCTAGGAACCTACATAGTAAATGTGCCCGCTAGGGAACCTGCATTGTCCAAGTGCCTGCTAGTTACCTAGATAGTCCAAGTGCCCGCTAGTTAACCTAGATTGTCCAAGTGCCAGCTAGTTAACCTTGATGGTCCAAGTGCCCTCTAGTTAACCTACCTAGTCCAAGGGCCCGCAAGTTAACCTAGATATTCCAAGTGCCCGCTAGTTAACCAAGATCGTCCAAGTGTCCGCTAGTTAACCTACGTAGTCCAAGTTCCCGTTAGGTATCCTAGATAGTCCAAATGCCCGCTAGGTAACCTACATAGTCCAAGTGCCCGCTAGGTAACCTAGATATTCCAAGTTCCTGTTAGCTAACCTAGATAGTCCAAGTGCCCCCGAGGTAACCTACATAGTCCAAGTGCCGATTCATTAACCTAGATTGTCCAAGTGCCCGCTTGGTTACCGACATAGTCCAAGTGCCCGTTCGTTAACCTAGATAGTCCATGTGCCCGCTAGTTAACCTGCATAGTCCAAGTTCCCGTTAGGTAACCTAGATAGTCCAAGTGCCCGCTAGGTGACCTACATAGTCCAAGTAACCACTAGGTAACCTAGATATTCCAAGTTCCTTTTAGCTAACCTAGATAGTCCAAGTGCCCGCTAGGTAACCTACATAGTCCAAGTGCCCTTTCGTTAACCTAGATACTCCAAGTGCCCGCTAGTTAACCTAGACTGTCCAAGTGCCCGCTAGATTACCTACATAGTCCAAATACCCGTTCGTTAACCTAGATAATCCAATTGCCCGCTAGGTAACCTACATAGTCCAAGTGCCCTTTCGTTAACCTAGATAGTCCAAGTGCCCATTAGGTAACCTAGATAGTCCAAGTGCCCGCTTGGTAACCTACATAGTCCAAGTGCCCGCTAGAAAACCTAGATAGTCCAAGTGCCCGCTAGGTAACCTACATAGTCCAAGTGCCCGCTAGGTAACCTACTAAGTCCAAGTGCCTGCTAGGTAATCTATATAGTCCAAATGCCCGCTAGGGCACCCATATAGTCCAATTGTCCGCTAATTTACCTATATATTCCAAGTGCCCGTTAGCTAACCTAGATAGTCCAAGGGTCATCTAGTTAACCTACATAGTTCAAGGGCCCGCTAGGTAACCTAGCTAATCCAAGTGCTCGCTAGTTAACCTATATTGTCCAAGTGCCCGCTAGTTAACCTAGATGGTCCAAGTGCCCGATAGTTAACCTACATAGTGCAAAGGCCCACTAGTTAACCTAGATCGTCCAAGTGTCCGCTAGGGGACGTACATCTTCCAAGTGCCCGCTTGTTAACCTACATAGTCCAAGTGCCCACTAGTTTATCTACATAGTCCATGTGTGCGATAGGGAACCTACATAGTCCAAGTGCCCGCTAGGGAACTTATATAGTCCAAGTGCCCGTTAGGGAACCAGGATAGTCCAAGTGCCCGCTACTTAACCTAGATAGTACAAGTGCCCGCTAGTTAACCTAGATCGTCCCAGTGCCCGCTAGTTAACCTAGATAGTACAAGTGCCCGCTAGTTAACCTAGATCGTCCCAGTGCCCGCTAGTTAACCTCCATAGTCCAAGGGCCTGCTTGTTAACCTACATAGTTCAAGGTCCGCTAGGGGACGTACATAGTCCAAGTGCCCGCTATGTAACCTAGATAGTCCAGTGCCGTCTAGGGTATGTACATAGTCCAGGTGCCCGCTAGGTAACCTAGATAGTCTAAGTGCCCGCTACTTAACCTACATAGTCCAAGGTCCCGCTCGTTAACCTACATAGTCCAAGTGCTTGATAGGGAACCTACATAGTCCATGTGCCCGTTAGGGAACCTAGATAGTCCAATTGCCCGCTAGGGAACCTGCATTGTCCAAGTGCCCGCTAGTTAACCTAGATCGTCCAAGTGCCCGCTAGTTACCTTACATAGTCCAAGGGCCCGCTAGTTGACCTACATAGTCCAAGGGCCCTCTAGTTAACCTAGATCGTCCAAGTGCCCGCTAGGGGACGTACATAGTCCAACTGCCCACTAGGTAACCTAGATAGTCCAAGTGCCCGCTAGGGAACCTACATAGTCCAAGTCCCCGCCAGGGAATCTACATAGTTCATGGGCCCGCTAGTTAATGTAGATAGTCCTAGTGCCGCTAGTTAACCTAGATCGTCCAATTGTCCGCTAGTTAACCTACATAGTCCAAGTGCCCAATAGGGAACCTAGATAGTCCAAGTGCCCGCTGAGGAACCTACATATTCCATGTGCCCGATAGGGAACCTATATATTCCAAGTGCCCGTTAGGGAACCTAGATAGTCCAAGTGCCCGTAGGGAACCTAGATAGTCCAAGTGCACGTAGGAAACCTATATATTCCAAGTGCCCGCTAGGAACTTACATAGTAAATGTGCCCGCTAGGGAACCTAGATAGTCCAAGTGCCCGCTAGTTAACCTAGATCGTTCATGTGCCCGCTAGTTAACTTACATAGTCCAAGGGCCCGCTTGTTAACCTACATAGTCCAAAGTCCGCTACTTAACCTAGATAGTCCAGTGCCCGCTAGTTAACCTACATAGTCCAATGGCCCTCTAGTTAACCTAGATGGTCCAAGTGCCCGCTAGGGGACGTACATAGTCCAAGTGCCCGCTATGTAACCTAGATAGTACAGTGCCGGCTAGGGTATGTACATAGTCCAGGTGCCCGCTAGGTAACCTAGATAGTCTAAGTGCCCGCTACTTAACCTACATAGTCCAAGGTCCCGCTCGTTAACCTACATAGTCCAAGTGCTTGATAGGGAACCTACATAGTCCAAGTGCCCGCTAAGGGACATACAAAGTCCAAGTGCCCGCTACGGAACCTATATAGTCCAATTGCCCGTTAGGGAACCAGGATAGTCCAAGTGCCCGATAGTTAACTTAGATAGTACAAGTGCCCGCTAGTTAACCTAGATCGTCCAAGTGCCCGCTAGTTAACCTACATAGTCCAAGGGCCCTCTAGTTAACCTAGATAGTCCAAGTGCCCGCTAGGGGACGTACATAGTCCAAGTGCCCACTAGGTAACCTAGATAGTCCAACTGCCCGTTAGCTAACCTAGATAGTCCAAGTGCCCGCTAGGTAACCTACATAGTCCAAGTGCCCGTTCGTTAACCTAGATAATTCAAGTGCCCGCTAGGTAACCTAAGCAGTCCAAGTTCCCGCTAGATTACCTACATAGTCCAAGTGAGCGCTAGTTAACCTGATAGTTCAAGTGCCTGCTAGTTAACCTACATAGTCCAAGAGCCCGCTAGTTAACCTACATTGCAAAGGGCCCGCTAGTTAACCTAGATAGTTCTATTGCCCGTTAGTTAACCTAGATAGTCCAAGTGCCCACTAGGGGACGTACATAGTCCAAGTGGCCGCTAGGTAACCTAGATAGTCTATGTGCCCGCTAGTTAACCTTCATAGTCCAAGGTCTGCTAGTAAACCTAGATAGTCCAAGTGCCCGCTAGTTAAACTACATAGTCCAAGGGCCCTCTAGTTAACCTAGATAGTCCACGTGCCCGCTAGGGTATGTACATAGTTCAATTGCCCGCTAGGTAACCTAGATAGTCCAAGGAACCACTAGTTAACCTACATAGTCCAAGTGCCCGATAGGGAACCAACATAGACCAAGTGCCCGCTGAGGAACCTACATAGTCCAAGTCCCCATAGGGAACCTACATATTCCAAGTGCCCGTAGTGAACCTATATAATTCAAGTGCCCGCAAGGAAACCTGCATTGTCCAAGTGCCCGCTATTTAACCTAGATAGTCCAAGTGCCCGCTAGTTAACCGAGATAGTCCAAGTGCCCGCTAGTTAACCTTGATCGTCCTAGTGCCCGCTAGTTAACCTACATAGTCCTAGGGCCCGCAAGGTAACCTAGATAATTCAATTTCCTGTTAGCTAACCTCGATAGTCCAAGTGCCCGCTAGGTAACCTACATAGTACAAGTGCCCATTCATTAACCTAGATAGTCCAAGTGCCCGCTAGGTAACCTAGACTGTCCAGTGCCCGCTAGGTTACCTACATAATCCAAGTGCCCGCTAGGTAACCTAGATTGTCCTAGTGCACGTTAGTTATCCTAGATAGTCCAAGTGCCCACTAGGGGACGTACACAGTCCAAGTGCCCGCTAGGTGACATACATAGTCCAAGTGCCCGCTAGGGAACTTACATAGTAAAGTGCCCGCTAGTTAACCTAGATCGTCCAAGTGCCCGCTCATTAACCTACATAGTTCAAGTGCCTCATAGGGAACCTACATAGTCCAAGTGCCCGTTAGGGAACCTAGACAGTCCAAGTGCCCGCTAGGGAACCTGCATCATCCAAGTGCCCGCTAGTTAACCTAGATCGTCCAAGTGCCCGCTAGTTAACCTACATAGTCCAAGGGCCCGCAAGTTGACCTACATAGTCCAAGGGCCCTCTAGTTAACCTAGATCGTCCAAGTGCCCACTAGGGGACGTACATAGTCCAACTGTCCACTAGGTAACCTAGATAGTCCAAGGGCCCGCTAGTTAACCAACATAGTCCAAGTGCCCAATAGGGAACCTACAAAGTCCAAGTGCCCGCTAAGGAACCTACATATTCCAAGTGCCCGCTAGGTAACCTAGATAGTCCAAGTGCCCGCTAGTCAACCTAGATAATCCTAGTGCACGTTAGTTATCCTAGATAGTCCAAGTGCCCACTAGGGGACGTACACAGTCCAAGTGCACGCTAGGTGACATACATAGTCCAAGTGCCCGCTAGAGAACCTACATAGTAAAGTGCCCGCTAGTTAACCTAGATCGTCCAAGTGCCCACTAGTTAACCTACATAGTCCAAGGGCCCGCTTGTTAACCTACATAGTCCAAAGTCCGCTATTTAACCTAGATAGTCCAAGTGCCCGCTAGTTAACCTACATAGTCCAATGGCCCTCTAGTTAACCTACATAGTCCAAGTGCCCGATAGGGGACGTATATAGTCCAAGTGCCCGCTATATAACCTAGATAGTCCAGTGCCGGCTAGGGTATGTACATAGTCAAGGTGTCTGCTAGGTAACCTAGATAGTCTAAGTGCCCGCTACTTAACGTACATAGTCCAAGATCCCGCTCGTTAACCTACATAGTCCAAGTGCCTGATAGGGAACCTACATAGTCCAAGTGCCCGTTAGGGAACCTAGATAGTCCAAGTGCCCGCTAGGGAACCTGCATCATCCAAGTGCCCGCTAGTTAACCTAGATCGTCCAAGTGCCCGCTAATTAACCTACATAGTCCAAGAGCCCGCAAGTTGACCTCATAGTCCAAGGGCCCTCTAGTTAACTTAGATCGTCCAAGTGCCCACTAGGGGACGTACATAGTCCAACTGCCCACTAGGTAACCTAGATAGTCCGAGTGTCCGCTAGTTAACCTAGATAGTCCAAGGGCCCGCTAGTTAACCAACATAGTCCAAGTGCCCAATAGGGAACCTACAAAGTCCAAGTGCCCGCTAAGGAACCTACATATTCCAAGTGCCCGCTAGGTAACCTAGATAGTCCAAGTGCCCGCTAGTCAACCTAGATAATCCTAGTGCACGTTAGTTATCCTAGATAGTCCAAATGCCCACTAGGGGACGTACACAGTCCAAGTGCACGCTAGGTGACATACATAGTCCAAGTGCCCGCTAGGGAACCTACATAGTAAAGTGCCCGCTAGTTAACCTAGATCGTCCAAGTGCCCACTAGTTAACCTACATAGTCCAAGGGCCCGCTTGTTAACCTACATAGTCCAAAGTCCGCTATTTAACCTAGATAGTCCAAGTGCCCGCTAGTTAACCTACATAGTCCAATGGCCCTCTAGTTAACCTACATAGTCCAAGTGCCCGATAGGGGACATATATAGTCCAAGTGCCCGCTATATAACCTAGATAGTCCAGTGCCGGCTAGGGTATGTACATAGTCAAGGTGTCTGCTAGGTAACCTAGATAGTCTAAGTGCCCGCTACTTAACGTACATAGTCCAAGGTCCCGCTCGTTAACCTACATAGTCCAAGTGCCTGATAGGGAACCTACATAGTCCAAGTGCCCGTTAGGGAACCTAGATAGTCCAAGTGCCCGCTAGGGAACCTGCATCATCCAAGTGCCCGCTAGTTAACCTAGATCGTCCAAGTGCCCGCTAGTTAACCTACATAGTCCAAGGGCCCGCAAGTTGACCTACATAGTCCAAGGGCCCTCTAGTTAACTTAGATCGTCCAAGTGCCCACTAGGGGACGTACATAGTCCAACTGCCCACTAGGTAACCTAGATAGTCCGAGTGTCCGCTAGTTAACCTAGATAGTCCAAGGGCCCGCTAGTTAACCAACATAGTCCAAGTGCCCAATAGGGAACCTACAAAGTCCAAGTGCCCGCTGAGGAACCTACATATTCCAAGTGCCCGATAAGGAACCTATATATTCCAAGTGCCCGTTAGGGAACCTAGATAGTCCAAGTGCCCGTAGGGAACCTATATATTCCAAGTGTCCGCTAGGAACCTACATAGTAAATGTGCCCGCTAGGGAACTGCATTGTCCAAGTGCCTGCTAGTTACCTAGATAGTCCAAGTGCCCGCTAGTTAACCTAGATTGTCCAAGTGCCAGCTAGTTAACCTTGATGGTCCAAGTGCCCTCTAGTTAACCTACCTAGTCCAAGGGCCCGCAAGTTAACCTAGATATTCCAAGTGCCCGCTAGTTAACCAAGATCGTCCAAGTGTCCGCTAGTTAACCTACCTAGTCCAAGTTCCCGTTAGGTATCCTAGATAGTCGAAATGCCCGCTAGGTAACCTACATAGTCCAAGTGCCCGCTAGGTAACCTAGATATTCCAAGTTCCTGTTAGCTAACCTAGATAGTCCAAGTGCCCCCGAGGTCACCTACATAGTCCAAGTGCCGATTCATTAACCTAGATTGTCCAAGTGCCCCCTAGGTAACCTACACTGTCCAAGTGCCCGCTTGGTTACCGACATAGTCCAAGTGCCCGTTCGTTAACCTAGATAGTCCATGTGCCCGCTAGTTAACCTACATAGTCCAAGTTCCCGTTAGGTAACCTAGATAGTCCAAGTGCCCGCTAGGTGACCTACATAGTCCAAGTAACCACTAGGTAACCTAGATATTCCAAGTTCCTTTTAGCTAACCTAGATAGTCCAAGTGCCCGCTAGGTAACCTACATAGTCCAAGTGCCCTTTCGTTAACCTAGATACTCCAAGTGCCCGCTAGTTAACCTAGACTGTCCAAGTGCCCGCTAGATTACCTACATAGTCCAAGTACCCGTTCGTTAACCTAGATAATCCAATTGCCCGCTAGGTAACCTACATAGTCCCAGCGCCCGCTAGGTAACCTAGATAGTCCAGGTGCCCGTTAGGTAACCTAGATAGTCTAAGTGCCCGCTAGGTAACCTACATAGTCCAAGTGCCCGCTAGAAAACCTAGATAGTCCAAGTGCCCGCTAGGTAACCTAGATAGTCCAAGTGCCCGCTAGGTAACCTACTAAGTCCAAGTGCCTGCTAGGTAATCTATATAGTCCAAATGCCCGCTAGGGCACCCATATAGTCCAATTGCCCGCTAATTTACCTATATAGTCCAAGTGCCCGTTAGCTAACCTAGATAGTCCAAGGGTCATCTAGTTAACCTACATAGTTCAAGGGCCCGCTAGGTAACCTAGATAGTCTAAGTGCCCGCTAGTTACCCTACATAGTCCAAGTGCCCGCTAGTTAACCTACATAGTTCACGTGCGCGATAGGGAACCTACATAGTCCAAGTGCCCGCTAAGGGACGTACATAGTCCAAGTGCCCGCTAGGGAACCTACATAGTCCAAGTGCCCGTTAGGTAACCAAGATAGTCCAAATGGCCGCTAGTTAATCTAGATAGTCCAAGTGCCCGCTAGTTAACCTAGATAGTAAAAGTGCCCGCTAGTTAACCTACATAATCCAAGGGCCCGCTTGTTAACCTACGTAGTCCAAGGTCCGCTACTTAACCTAGATAGTCCAAGGGCCCGCTAGTTAACCTAGATAGTCCAAGTGCCCGCTAGGAGACGTACATAATCCAAATGCCCGCTAGGTAACCTAGATAGTCCAAGTGCCCGTTAGCTAACCTAGATAGTCCAAGTGCCCGCTAGGTAACCTACATAGTCCAAGTGCCCGTTCGTTAACCTAGATAGTTCAAGTGCCCGCTAGGTAACCTAGACAGTCCAAGTTCCCGCTTGGTTACCTACATAGTCCAAGTGCCCGCTAGTTAACCTACATAGCCCAGGGTCCGCTAGTTAACCTAGATAGTCCTATTGCCCGTTAGTTAACATAGATAGTCCAAGTGCACACTAGGGGACGTACATAGTCCAAGTGGCCGCTAGGTAACCTAGATAGTCCAGTGCCCGCTAAGGTATGTACATAGTCCAAGTGCCCGCTAGGTAACCTACATAGTCCAAGTGCCCTCTAGTTAACCTAGATAGTCCACGTGCCCGCTAGGGTATGTACATAGTTCAATTTCTCGCTAGGTAACCTAGATAATCCATGTGTCTGCTAGTTAACCTACATAGTCCAAGTGCCCGTTAGGTAACCTAGATAGTCCAAGTGCCCGTAGTGAACCTATATATTTCAAGTGCCCGCTAGGGAACCTGCATTGTCCAAGTGCCGGCTAGTTAACCTAGATATTCCAAGTGTCTGCTAGTTAACCTAGATAGTCCAAGTGTCCGCTAGTTAACCTTGATCGTCCAAGTGCCCGCTAGTTAACCTACATGCTCCAAGGGCCCACTAGTTAACCTACATAGTCCAAGAACCCGCTAGTTAACCTAGATAGTCCAAGTGCCCGCTAGTAAACCTACATAGTCCAAGGGCCCGCAAGGTAACCTAGATATTCCAATTTCCTGTTAGCTAACCTAGATAGTCCAAGTGCCCGCTAGATAACCTACATAGTACAAGTGTCCATTCATTAACCTAGATAGTCCAAGTGCCCGCTAGGTAACCTAGACTGTCCAAGTGCCCGCTTGGTTACCTACATAGTCCAAGTGCCCGCTAGTTAACCTACATAGCCCAGGGCCCGCTAGTTAACCTAGATAGTCCTATTGTCCGTTAGTTAACCTAGATTGTCCAAGTGCACACTAGGGGACGTACATAGTCCAAGTGTCCGCTAGTTAACCTTGATCGTCCAAGTGCCCGCCAGTTAACCTACATAGTCCAAGGGCCCACTAGTTAACCTACATAGTCCAAGAACCCGCTAGTTAACCTAGATAGTCCAAGTGCCCGCTAGTTAACCTACATAGTCCAAGGGCCTGCAAGGTAACCTAGATATTCCAATTTCCGGTTAGCTAACCTAGATAGTCCAAGTGCCCGCTAGGTAACCTACATAGTACAAGTGCCCATTCATTAACCTAGATAGTCCAAGTGCCCGCTAGATAACCTAGACTGTCCAGTTCCCGCTAGGTTACCTACATAATCCAAGTGCCCGCTAGGTAACCTAGATAGTCCTAGTGCACGTTAGTTATCCTAGATAGTCCAAGTGCCCACTAGGGGACGTACACAGTCCAAGTGCCCGCTAGGTGACATACATAGTCCATGTACCCGCTAGGGAACCTACATAGTAAAGTGCCCGCTAGTTAACCTAGATCGTCCAAGTGCCCGCTCATTAACCTACATAGTCCAAGTGCCTCATAGGGAACCTACATAGTACAAGTGCCCGTTAGGGAACCTAGACAGTCCAAGTGCCCGCTAGGGAACCTGCATCATCCAAGTGCCCGCTAGTTAACCTAGATCGTCCAAGTGCCCGCTAGTTAACCTACATAGTCCAAGGGCCCGCAAGTTGACCTACATAGTCCAAGGGCCCTCTAGTTAACCTAGATCGTCCAAGTGCCCACTAGGGGACGTACATAGTCCAACTGTCCACTAGGTAACCTAGATAGTCCAAGGGCCCGCTAGTTAACCAACATAGTCCAAGTGCCCAATAGGGAACCTACAAAGTCCAAGTGCCCGCTAAGGAACCTACATATTCCAAGTGCCCGCTAGGGAACCTAGATAGTCCAAGTGCCCGCTAGTCAACCTAGATAGTCCTAGTGCACGTTAGTTATCCTAGATAGTCCAAGTGCCCACTAGGGGACGTACACAGTCCAAGTGCACGCTAGGTGACATACATAGTCCAAGTGCCCGCTAGGGAACCTACATAGTAAAGTGCCCGCTAGTTAACCTAGATCGTCCAAGTGCCCACTAGTTAACCTATAGTCCAAGGGCCCGCTTGTTAACCTACATAGTCCAAAGTCCGCTATTTAACCTAGATAGTCCAAGTGCCCGCTAGTCAACCTACATAGTCCAATGGCCCTCTAGTTAACCTACATAGTCCAAGTGCCCGATAGGGGACGTATATAGTCCAAGTGCCCGCTATATAACCTAGATAGTCCAGTGCCGGCTAGGGTATGTACATAGTCAAGGTGTCTGCTAGGTAACCTAGATAGTCTAAGTGCCCGCTACTTAACGTACATAGTCCAAGGTCCCGCTCGTTAACCTACATAGTCCAAGTGCCTGATAGGGAACCTACATAGTCCAAGTGCCCGCTAGGGAACCTGCATCATCCAAGTGCCCGCTAGTTAACCTAGATCGTCCAAGTGCCCGCTAGTTAACCTACATAGTCCAAAGGCCCGCAAGTTGACCTCATAGTCCAAGGGCCCTCTAGTTAACTTAGATCGTCCAAGTGCCCACTAGGGGACGTACATAGTCCAACTGCCCACTAGGTAACCTAGATAGTCCGAGTGTCCGCTAGTTAACCTAGATAGTCCAAGGGCCCGCTAGTTAACCAACATAGTCCAAGTGCCCAATAGGGAACCTACAAAGTCCAAGTGCCCGCTGAGGAACCTACATATTCCAAGTGCCCGATAGGGAACCTATATATTCCAAGTGCCCGTTAGGGAACCTAGATAGTCCAAGTGCCCGTAGGGAACCTATATATTCCAAGTGTCCGCTAGGAACCTACATAGTAAATGTGCCCGCTAGGGAACCTGCATTGTCCAAGTGCCTGCTAGTTACCTAGATAGTCCAAGTGCCCGCTAGTTAACCTAGATTGTCCAAGTGCCAGCTAGTTAACCTTGATGGTCCAAGTGCCCTCTAGTTAACCTACCTAGTCCAAGGGCCCGCAAGTTAACCTAGATATTCCAAGTGCCCGCTAGTTAACCAAGATCGTCCAAGTGTCCGCTAGTTAACCTACGTAGTCCAAGTTCCCGTTAGGTATCCTAGATAGTCCAAATGCCCGCTAGGTAACCTACATAGTCCAAGTGCCCGCTAGGTAACCTAGATATTCCAAGTTCCTGTTAGCTAACCTAGATAGTCCAAGTGCCCCCGAGGTAACCTACATAGTCCAAGTGCCGATTCATTAACCTAGATTGTCCAAGTGCCCGCTTGGTTACCGACATAGTCCAAGTGCCCGTTCGTTAACCTAGATAGTCCATGTGCCCGCTAGTTAACCTGCATAGTCCAAGTTCCCGTTAGGTAACCTAGATAGTCCAAGTGCCCGCTAGGTGACCTACATAGTCCAAGTAACCACTAGGTAACCTAGATATTCCAAGTTCCTTTTAGCTAACCTAGATAGTCCAAGTGCCCGCTAGGTAACCTACATAGTCCAAGTGCCCTTTCGTTAACCTAGATACTCCAAGTGCCCGCTAGTTAACCTAGACTGTCCAAGTGCCCGCTAGATTACCTACATAGTCCAAGTACCCGTTCGTTAACCTAGATAATCCAATTGCCCGCTAGGTAACCTACATAGTCCCAGAGCCCGCTAGGTAACCTAGATAGTCCAGGTGCCCGTTAGGTAACCTAGATAGTCTAAGTGCCCGCTAGGTAACCTACATAGTCCAAGTGCCCGCTAGAAAACCTAGATAGTCCAAGTGCCCGCTAGGTAACCTAGATAGTCCAAGTGCACGCTAGGTAACCTACTAAGTCCAAGTGCCTGCTAGGTAATCTATATAGTCCAAATGCCCGCTAGGGCACCCATATAGTCCAATTGCCCGCTAATTTACCTATATAGTCCAAGTGCCCGTTAGCTAACCTAGATAGTGCAAGGGTCATCTAGTTAACCTACATAGTTCAAGGGCCCGCTAGGTAACCTAGATAGTCTAAGTGCCCGCTAGTTACCCTACATAGTCCAAGTGCCCGCTAGTTAACCTACATAGTTCACGTGCGCGATAGGGAACCTACATAGTCCAAGTGCCCGCTAAGGGACGTACATAGTCCAAGTGCCCGCTAGGGAACCTACATAGTCCAAGTGCCCGTTAGGTAACCAAGATAGTCCAAATGGCCGCTAGTTAATCTAGATAGTCCAAGTGCCCGCTAGTTAACCTAGATAGTAAAAGTGCCCGCTAGTTAACCTACATAATCCAAGGGCCCGCTTGTTAACCTACGTAGTCCAAGGTCCGCTACTTAACCTAGATAGTCCAAGGGCCCGCTAGTTAACCTAGATAGTCCAAGTGCCCGCTAGGAGACGTACATAATCCAAATGCCCGCTAGGTAACCTAGATAGTCCAAGTGCCCGTTAGCTAACCTAGATAGTCCAAGTGCCCGCTAGGTAACCTACATAGTCCAAGTGCCCGTTCGTTAACCTAGATAGTTCAAGTGCCCGCTAGGTAACCTAGACAGTCCAAGTTCCCGCTTGGTTACCTACATAGTCCAAGTGCCCGCTAGTTAACCTACATAGCCCAGGGTCCGCTAGTTAACCTAGATAGTCCTATTGCCCGTTAGTTAACATAGATAGTCCAAGTGCACACTAGGGGACGTACATAGTCCAAGTGGCCGCTAGGTAACCTAGATAGTCCAGTGCCCGCTAAGGTATGTACATAGTCCAAGTGCCCGCTAGGTAACCTACATAGTCCAAGTGCCCTCTAGTTAACCTAGATAGTCCACGTGCCCGCTAGGGTATGTACATAGTTCAATTTCTCGCTAGGTAACCTAGATAATCCATGTGTCTGCTAGTTAACCTACATAGTCCAAGTGCCCGTTAGGTAACCTAGATAGTCCAAGTGCCCGTAGTGAACCTATATATTTCAAGTGCCCGCTAGGGAACCTGCATTGTCCAAGTGCCGGCTAGTTAACCTAGATATTCCAAGTGTCTGCTAGTTAACCTAGATAGTCCAAGTGTCCGCTAGTTAACCTTGATCGTCCAAGTGCCCGCTAGTTAACCTACATGCTCCAAGGGCCCACTAGTTAACCTACATAGTCCAAGAACCCGCTAGTTAACCTAGATAGTCCAAGTGCCCGCTAGTAAACCTACATAGTCCAAGGGCCCGCAAGGTAACCTAGATATTCCAATTTCCTGTTAGCTAACCTAGATAGTCCAAGTGCCCGCTAGATAACCTACATAGTACAAGTGTCCATTCATTAACCTAGATAGTCCAAGTGCCCGCTAGGTAACCTAGACTGTCCAAGTGCCCGCTTGGTTACCTACATAGTCCAAGTGCCCGCTAGTTAACCTACATAGCCCAGGGCCCGCTAGTTAACCTAGATAGTCCTATTGTCCGTTAGTTAACCTAGATTGTCCAAGTGCACACTAGGGGACGTACATAGTCCAAGTGTCCGCTAGTTAACCTTGATCGTCCAAGTGCCCGCCAGTTAACCTACATAGTCCAAGGGCCCACTAGTTAACCTACATAGTCCAAGAACCCGCTAGTTAACCTAGATAGTCCAAGTGCCCGCTAGTTAACCTACATAGTCCAAGGGCCTGCAAGGTAACCTAGATATTCCAATTTCCGGTTAGCTAACCTAGATAGTCCAAGTGCCCGCTAGGTAACCTACATAGTACAAGTGCCCATTCATTAACCTAGATAGTCCAAGTGCCCGCTAGATAACCTAGACTGTCCAGTTCCCGCTAGGTTACCTACATAATCCAAGTGCCCGCTAGGTAACCTAGATAGTCCTAGTGCACGTTAGTTATCCTAGATAGTCCAAGTGCCCACTAGGGGACGTACACAGTCCAAGTGCCCGCTAGGTGACATACATAGTCCATGTACCCGCTAGGGAACCTACATAGTAAAGTGCCCGCTAGTTAACCTAGATCGTCCAAGTGCCCGCTCATTAACCTACATAGTCCAAGTGCCTCATAGGGAACCTACATAGTACAAGTGCCCGTTAGGGAACCTAGACAGTCCAAGTGCCCGCTAGGGAACCTGCATCATCCAAGTGCCCGCTAGTTAACCTAGATCGTCCAAGTGCCCGCTAGTTAACCTACATAGTCCAAGGGCCCGCAAGTTGACCTACATAGTCCAAGGGCCCTCTAGTTAACCTAGATCGTCCAAGTGCCCACTAGGGGACGTACATAGTCCAACTGTCCACTAGGTAACCTAGATAGTCCAAGGGCCCGCTAGTTAACCAACATAGTCCAAGTGCCCAATAGGGAACCTACAAAGTCCAAGTGCCCGCTAAGGAACCTACATATTCCAAGTGCCCGCTAGGGAACCTAGATAGTCCAAGTGCCCGCTAGTCAACCTAGATAGTCCTAGTGCACGTTAGTTATCCTAGATAGTCCAAGTGCCCACTAGGGGACGTACACAGTCCAAGTGCACGCTAGGTGACATACATAGTCCAAGTGCCCGCTAGGGAACCTACATAGTAAAGTGCCCGCTAGTTAACCTAGATCGTCCAAGTGCCCACTAGTTAACCTATAGTCCAAGGGCCCGCTTGTTAACCTACATAGTCCAAAGTCCGCTATTTAACCTAGATAGTCCAAGTGCCCGCTAGTCAACCTACATAGTCCAATGGCCCTCTAGTTAACCTACATAGTCCAAGTGCCCGATAGGGGACGTATATAGTCCAAGTGCCCGCTATATAACCTAGATAGTCCAGTGCCGGCTAGGGTATGTACATAGTCAAGGTGTCTGCTAGGTAACCTAGATAGTCTAAGTGCCCGCTACTTAACGTACATAGTCCAAGGTCCCGCTCGTTAACCTACATAGTCCAAGTGCCTGATAGGGAACCTACATAGTCCAAGTGCCCGCTAGGGAACCTGCATCATCCAAGTGCCCGCTAGTTAACCTAGATCGTCCAAGTGCCCGCTAGTTAACCTACATAGTCCAAAGGCCCGCAAGTTGACCTCATAGTCCAAGGGCCCTCTAGTTAACTTAGATCGTCCAAGTGCCCACTAGGGGACGTACATAGTCCAACTGCCCACTAGGTAACCTAGATAGTCCGAGTGTCCGCTAGTTAACCTAGATAGTCCAAGGGCCCGCTAGTTAACCAACATAGTCCAAGTGCCCAATAGGGAACCTACAAAGTCCAAGTGCCCGCTGAGGAACCTACATATTCCAAGTGCCCGATAGGGAACCTATATATTCCAAGTGCCCGTTAGGGAACCTAGATAGTCCAAGTGCCCGTAGGGAACCTATATATTCCAAGTGTCCGCTAGGAACCTACATAGTAAATGTGCCCGCTAGGGAACCTGCATTGTCCAAGTGCCTGCTAGTTACCTAGATAGTCCAAGTGCCCGCTAGTTAACCTAGATTGTCCAAGTGCCAGCTAGTTAACCTTGATGGTCCAAGTGCCCTCTAGTTAACCTACCTAGTCCAAGGGCCCGCAAGTTAACCTAGATATTCCAAGTGCCCGCTAGTTAACCAAGATCGTCCAAGTGTCCGCTAGTTAACCTACGTAGTCCAAGTTCCCGTTAGGTATCCTAGATAGTCCAAATGCCCGCTAGGTAACCTACATAGTCCAAGTGCCCGCTAGGTAACCTAGATATTCCAAGTTCCTGTTAGCTAACCTAGATAGTCCAAGTGCCCCCGAGGTAACCTACATAGTCCAAGTGCCGATTCATTAACCTAGATTGTCCAAGTGCCCGCTTGGTTACCGACATAGTCCAAGTGCCCGTTCGTTAACCTAGATAGTCCATGTGCCCGCTAGTTAACCTGCATAGTCCAAGTTCCCGTTAGGTAACCTAGATAGTCCAAGTGCCCGCTAGGTGACCTACATAGTCCAAGTAACCACTAGGTAACCTAGATATTCCAAGTTCCTTTTAGCTAACCTAGATAGTCCAAGTGCCCGCTAGGTAACCTACATAGTCCAAGTGCCCTTTCGTTAACCTAGATACTCCAAGTGCCCGCTAGTTAACCTAGACTGTCCAAGTGCCCGCTAGATTACCTACATAGTCCAAGTACCCGTTCGTTAACCTAGATAATCCAATTGCCCGCTAGGTAACCTACATAGTCCCAGAGCCCGCTAGGTAACCTAGATAGTCCAGGTGCCCGTTAGGTAACCTAGATAGTCTAAGTGCCCGCTAGGTAACCTACATAGTCCAAGTGCCCGCTAGAAAACCTAGATAGTCCAAGTGCCCGCTAGGTAACCTAGATAGTCCAAGTGCACGCTAGGTAACCTACTAAGTCCAAGTGCCTGCTAGGTAATCTATATAGTCCAAATGCCCGCTAGGGCACCCATATAGTCCAATTGCCCGCTAATTTACCTATATAGTCCAAGTGCCCGTTAGCTAACCTAGATAGTGCAAGGGTCATCTAGTTAACCTACATAGTTCAAGGGCCCGCTAGGTAACCTAGATAGTCTAAGTGCCCGCTAGTTACCCTACATAGTCCAAGTGCCCGCTAGTTAACCTACATAGTTCACGTGCGCGATAGGGAACCTACATAGTCCAAGTGCCCGCTAAGGGACGTACATAGTCCAAGTGCCCGCTAGGGAACCTACATAGTCCAAGTGCCCGTTAGGTAACCAAGATAGTCCAAATGCCCGCTAGTTAATCTAGATAGTCCAAGTGCCCGCTAGTTAACCTAGATAGTAAAAGTGCCCGCTAGTTAACCTACATAATCCAAGGGCCCGCTTGTTAACCTACATAGTCCAAGGACCGCTACTTAACCTAGATAGTCCAAGGGCCCGCTAGTTAACCTAGATAGTCCAAGTGCCCGCTAGGGGACGTACATAATCCAAATGCCCGCTAGGTAACCTAGATAGTCCAAGTGCCCGTTAGCTAACCTAGATAGTCCAATGCCCGCTAGGTAACCTACATAGTCCAAGTGCCCGTTCGTTAACCTAGATAGTTCAAGTGCCCGCTAGGTAACCTAGACAGTCCAAGTTCCCGCTTGGTTACCTACATAGTCCAAGAGCCCGCTAGTTAACCTACATAGCCCAGGGCCCGCTAGTTAACCTAGATAGTCCAAGTGCACACTAGGGGACGTACATAGTCCAAGTGGCATCTAGGTAACCTAGATAGTCCAGTGCCCGCTAAGGTATGTACATAGTCCAAGTGCCCGCTAGGTAACCTACATAGTCCAAGTGCCCTCTAGTTAACCTAGATAGCCACGTGCCCGCTAGGGTATGTACATAGTTCAATTGCCCGCTAGGTAACCTAGATAATCCAAGTGTCTGCTAGTTAACCTACATAGTCCAAGTGCCCGTTAGGTAACCTAGATAGTCCAAGTGCCCGTAGTGAACCTATATTTTCCAAGTGCCCGCTAGGGAACCTGCATTGTCCAAGTGCCGGCTAGTTAACCTAGATGGTCCAAGTGTCTGCTAGTTAACCTAGATAGTCCAAGTGTCCGCTAGTTAACCTTGATCGTCCAAGTGCCCGCTAGTTAACCGACATACTCCAAGGGCCCACTAGTTAACCTACATAGTCCAAGACCCCGCTAGTTAACCTAGGTAGTCCAAGTGCCCGCTAGTTAACCTACATAGTCCAAGGGCCCGCAAGGTAACCTAGATATTCCAATTTCCTGTTAGCTAACCTAGATAGTCCAAGTGCCCGCTAGATAACCTACATAGTACAAGTGTCCATTCATTAACCTAGATAGTCCAAGTGCCCGCTAGGTAACCTAGACTGTCCAAGTGCCCGCTTGGTTACCTACATAGTCCAAGTGCCCGCTAGTTAACCTACATAGCCCAGGGCCCGCTAGTTAACCTAGATTGTCCAAGTGCACACTAGGGGACGTACATAGTCCAAGTGTCCGCTAGTTAACCTTGATCGTCCAAGTGCCCGCTAGTTAACCTACATAGTCCAAGGGCCCACTAGTTAACCTACATAGTCCAAGAACCCGCTAGTTAACCTAGATAGTCCAAGTGCCCGCTAGTTAACCTACATAGTCCAAGGGCCTGCAAGGTAACCTAGATATTCCAATTTCCTGTTAGCTAACCTAGATAGTCCAAGTGCCCGCTAGGTAACCTACATAGTACAAGTGCCCATTCATTAACCTAGATAGTCCAAGCGCCCGCTAGATAACCTAGACTGTCCAGTGCCCGCTAGGTTACCTACATAATCCAAGTGCCCGCTAGGTAACCTAGATAGTCCTAGTGCACGTTAGTTATCCTAGATAGTCCAAGTGCCCACTAGGGGACGTACACAGTCCAAGTGCCCGCTAGGTGACATATATAGTCCATGTACCCGCTAGGGAACCTACATAGTAAAGTGCCCGCTAGTTAACCTAGATCGTCCAAGTGCCCGCTCGTTAACCTACATAGTCCAAGTGCCTCATAGGGAACCTACATAGTCCAAGTGCCCGTTAGGGAACCTAGACAGTCCAAGTGCCCGCTAGGGAACCTGCATCATCCAAGTGCCCGCTAGTTAACCTAGATCGTCCAAGTGCCCGCTAGTTAACCTACATAGTCCAAGGGCCCGCAAGTTGACCTACATAGTCCAAGGGCCCTCTAGTAAACCTAGATCGTCCAAGTGCCCACTAGGGGACGTACATAGTCCAACTGTCCACTAGGTAACCTAGATAGTCCAAGGGCCCGCTAGTTAACCAACATAGTCCAAGTGCCCAATAGGGAACCTACAAAGTCCAAGTGCCCGCTAAGGAACCTACATATTCCAAGTGCCCGATAGGGAACCTATATATTCCAAGTGCCCGTTAGGGAACCTAGATAGTCCAAGTGCCCGTAGGGAACCTATATATTCCAAGTGCCCGCTAGGAACCTACATAGTCAATGTGCCCGCTAGGGAACCTTCATTGTCCAAGTGCCCGCAAGTTAACCTTGATTGTCCAAGTGGCAGCTAGTTAACCTTGATGGTCCAAGTGCCCTCTAGTTAACGTACATAGTCCAAGTGCCCGTTCGTTTACCTAGACAGTCCAAGTGCCCGCTAGTTAACCTACATAGTCCAAGTTCCCGTTAGGTAACCTAGATAGTCCAAGTGCCCACTAGGTAACCTACATAGTCCAAGTAACCACTAGGTAACCTAGATATTCCAAGTTCCTTTTAGCTAACCTAGATAGTCCAAGTGCCCGCTAGGTAACCTACATAGTCCAAGTGCCCATTCGTTAACCTAGATAGTCCAAGTGCCCGCTAGTTAACCTAGATTGTCCAAGTGCCTGCTAGGTTACCTACATAGTCCAAGTACCCGTTCGTTAACCTAGATAATCCAATTGCCCGCTAGGTAACCTACATAGTCCAAGTGCCCTTTCGTTAACCTAGATAGTCCAAGTGCCCGTTAGGTAACCTAGATAGTCCAAGTGCCCGCTAGGTAACCTACATAGTCCAAGTGCCCGCTAGAAAACCTAGATAGTCCAAGTGCCCGCTAGGTAACCTACATAGTCCAAGTGCCCGCTAGGTAACCTACTAAGTCCAAGTGCCTGCTAGGTAATCTATATAGTCCAAATGCCCGCTAGGGCACCCATATAGTCCAATTGTCCGCTAATTTACCTATATAGTCCAAGTGCCCGTTAGCTAACCTAGATAGTCCAAGGGTCATCTAGTTAACCTACATAGTTCAAGGGCCCGCTAGGTAACCTAGCTAATCCAAGTGCTCGCTAGTTAACCTATATCGTCCAAGTGCCCGCTAGTTAACCTAGATGGTCCAAGTGCCCGATAGTTAACCTACATAGTGCAAAGGCCCACTAGTTAACCTAGATCGTCCAAGTGTCCGCTAGTTAACCTACATAGTCCAAGGCGCCGCTAGTTGACCTAGATAGACCAAGTGCCCGCTAGTTAACCTGGATAGTCCTAGTGCCCGTTAGTTATCCTAGATAGTCCAAGTGTCCACTAGGGGACGTACATCTTCCAAGTGCCCGCTAGGTAACCTAGATAGTCCAAGTGCCCGCTAGGGTATGTACATAGTCCAAGTGCCCGCTAGGTATCCTAGATAGTCTAAGTGCCCGCTCGTTAACCTACATAGTCCAAGTGCCCACTAGTTTATCTACATAGTCCATGTGTGCGATAGGGAACCTACATAGTCCAAGTGCCCGCTAGGGAACCTATATAGTCCAAGTGCCCGTTAGGGAACCAGGATAGTCCAAGTGCCCGCTACTTAACCTAGATAGTACAAGTGCCCGCTAGTTAACCTAGATCGTCCCAGTGCCCGCTAGTTAACCTAGATAGTACAAGTGCCCGCTAGTTAACCTAGATCGTCCCAGTGCCCGCTAGTTAACCTCCATAGTCCAAGGGCCTGCTTGTTAACCTACATAGTTCAAGGTCCGCTAGGGGACGTACATAGTCCAAGTGCCCGCTATGTAACCTAGATAGTCCAGTGCCGTCTAGGGTATGTACATAGTCCAGGTGCCCGCTAGGTAACCTAGATAGTCTAAGTGCCCGCTACTTAACCTACATAGTCCAAGGTCCCGCTCGTTAACCTACATAGTCCAAGTGCTTGATAGGGAACCTACATAGTCCATGTGCCCGTTAGGGAACCTAGATAGTCCAAGTGCCCGCTAGGGAACCTGCATTGTCCAAGTGCCCGCTAGTTAACCTAGATCGTCCAAGTGCCCGCTAGTTACCTTACATAGTCCAAGGGCCCGCTAGTTGACCTACATAGTCCAAGGTCCCTCTAGTTAACCTAGATCGTCCAAGTGCCCGCTAGGGGACGTACATAGTCCAACTGCCCACTAGGTAACCTAGATAGTCCAAGTGCCCGCTAGGGAACCTACATAGTCCAAGTCCCCGCCAGGGAATCTACATAGTTCATGGGCCCGCTAGTTATTGTAGATAGTCCTAGTGCCGCTAGTTAACCTAGATCGTCCAATTGTCCGCTAGTTAACCTACATAGTCCAAGTGCCCAATAGGGAACCTAGATAGTCCAAGTGCCCGCTGAGGAACCTACATATTCCATGTGCCCGATAGGGAACCTATATATTCCAAGTGCCCGTTAGGGAACCTAGATAGTCCAAGTGCCCGTAGGGAACCTAGATAGTCCAAGTGCACGTAGGAAACCTATATATTCCAAGTGCCCGCTAGGAACTTACATAGTAAATGTGCCCGCTAGGGAACCTAGATAGTCCAAGTGCCCGCTAGTTAACCTAGATCGTTCATGTGCCCGCTAGTTAACTTACATAGTCCAAGGGCCCGCTTGTTAACCTACATAGTCCAAAGTCCGCTACTTAACCTAGATAGTCCAGTGCCCGCTAGTTAACCTACATAGTCCAATGGCCCTCTAGTTAACCTAGATGGTCCAAGTGCCCGCTAGGGGACGTACATAGTCCAAGTGCCCGCTATGTAACCTAGATAGTACAGTGCCGGCTAGGGTATGTACATAGTCCAGGTGCCCGCTAGGTAACCTAGATAGTCTAAGTGCCCGCTACTTAACCTACATAGTCCAAGGTCCCGCTCGTTAACCTACATAGTCCAAGTGCTTGATAGAGAACCTACATAGTCCAAGTGCCCGCTAAGGGACATACAAAGTCCAAGTGCCCGCTACGGAACCTATATAGTCCAATTGCCCGTTAGGGAACCAGGATAGTCCAAGTGCCCGATAGTTAACTTAGATAGTACAAGTGCCCGCTAGTTAACCTAGATCGTCCAAGTGCCCGCTAGTTAACCTACATAGTCCAAGGGCCCTCTAGTTAACCTAGATAGTCCAAGTGCCCGCTAGGGGACGTACATAGTCCAAGTGCCCACTAGGTAACCTAGATAGTCCAACTGCCCGTTAGCTAACCTAGATAGTCCAAGTGCCCGCTAGGTAACCTACATAGTCCAAGTGCCCGTTCGTTAACCTAGATAATTCAAGTGCCCGCTAGGTAACCTAAGCAGTCCAAGTTCCCGCTAGATTACCTACATAGTCCAAGTGAGCGCTAGTTAACCTGATAGTTCAAGTGCCTGCTAGTTAACCTACATAGTCCAAGAGCCCGCTAGTTAACCTACATTGCAAAGGGCCCGCTAGTTAACCTAGATAGTTCTATTGCCCGTTAGTTAACCTAGATAGTCCAAGTGCCCACTAGGGGACGTACATAGTCCAAGTGGCCGCTAGGTAACCTAGATAGTCTATGTGCCCGCTAGTTAACCTTCATAGTCCAAGGTCTGCTAGTAAACCTAGATAGTCCAAGTGCCCGCTAGTTAAACTACATAGTCCAAGGGCCCTCTAGTTAACCTAGATAGTCCACGTGCCCGCTAGGGTATGTACATAGTTCAATTGCCCGCTATGTAACCTAGATAGTCCAAGGAACCACTAGTTAACCTACATAGTCCAAGTGCCCGATAGGGAACCTACATAGACCAAGTGCCCGCTGAGGAACCTACATAGTCCAAGTCCCCATAGGGAACCTACATATTCCAAGTGCCCGTAGTGAACCTATATAATTCAAGTGCCCGCAAGGAAACCTGCATTGTCCAAGTGCCCGCTATTTAACCTAGATAGTCCAAGTGCCCGCTAGTTAACCGAGATAGTCCAAGTGCCCGCTAGTTAACCTTGATCGTCCTAGTGCCCGCTAGTTAACCTACATAGTCCTAGGGCCCGCAAGGTAACCTAGATAATTCAATTTCCTGTTAGCTAACCTCGATAGTCCAAGTGCCCGCTAGGTAACCTACATAGTACAAGTGCCCATTCATTAACCTAGATAGTCCAAGTGCCCGCTAGGTAACCTAGACTGTCCAGTGCCCGCTAGGTTACCTACATAATCCAAGTGCCCGCTAGGTAACCTAGATTGTCCTAGTGCACGTTAGTTATCCTAGATAGTCCAAGTGCCCACTAGGGGACGTACACAGTCCAAGTGCCCGCTAGGTGACATACATAGTCCAAGTGCCCGCTAGGGAACTTACATAGTAAAGTGCCCGCTAGTTAACCTAGATCGTCCAAGTGCCCGCTCATTAACCTACATAGTTCAAGTGCCTCATAGGGAACCTACATAGTCCAAGTGCCCGTTAGGGAACCTAGACAGTCCAAGTGCCCGCTAGGGAACCTGCATCATCCAAGTGCCCGCTAGTTAACCTAGATCGTCCAAGTGCCCGCTAGTTAACCTACATAGTCCAAGGGCCCGCAAGTTGACCTACATAGTCCAAGGGCCCTCTAGTTAACCTAGATCGTCCAAGTGCCCACTAGGGGACGTACATAGTCCAACTGTCCACTAGGTAACCTAGATAGTCCAAGGGCCCGCTAGTTAACCAACATAGTCCAAGTGCCCAATAGGGAACCTACAAAGTCCAAGTGCCCGCTAAGGAACCTACATATTCCAAGTGCCCGCTAGGTAACCTAGATAGTCCAAGTGCCCGCTAGTCAACCTAGATAATCCTAGTGCACGTTAGTTATCCTAGATAGTCCAAGTGCCCACTAGGGGACGTACACAGTCCAAGTGCACGCTAGGTGACATACATAGTCCAAGTGCCCGCTAGAGAACCTACATAGTAAAGTGCCCGCTAGTTAACCTAGATCGTCCAAGTGCCCACTAGTTAACCTACATAGTCCAAGGGCCCGCTTGTTAACCTACATAGTCCAAAGTCCGCTATTTAACCTAGATAGTCCAAGTGCCCGCTAGTTAACCTACATAGTCCAATGGCCCTCTAGTTAACCTACATAGTCCAAGTGCCCGATAGGGGACGTATATAGTCCAAGTGCCCGCTATATAACCTAGATAGTCCAGTGCCGGCTAGGGTATGTACATAGTCAAGGTGTCTGCTAGGTAACCTAGATAGTCTAAGTGCCCGCTACTTAACGTACATAGTCCAAGGTCCCGCTCGTTAACCTACATAGTCCAAGTGCCTGATAGGGAACCTACATAGTCCAAGTGCCCGTTAGGGAACCTAGATAGTCCAAGTGCCCGCTAGGGAACCTGCATCATCCAAGTGCCCGCTAGTTAACCTAGATCGTCCAAGTGCCCGCTAATTAACCTACATAGTCCAAGAGCCCGCAAGTTGACCTCATAGTCCAAGGGCCCTCTAGTTAACTTAGATCGTCCAAGTGCCCACTAGGGGACGTACATAGTCCAACTGCCCACTAGGTAACCTAGATAGTCCGAGTGTCCGCTAGTTAACCTAGATAGTCCAAGGGCCCGCTAGTTAACCAACATAGTCCAAGTGCCCAATAGGGAACCTACAAAGTCCAAGTGCCCGCTGAGGAACCTACATATTCCAAGTGCCCGATAGGGAACCTATATATTCCAAGTGCCTGTTAGGGAACCTAGATAGTCCAAGTGCCCGTAGGGAACCTATATATTCCAAGTGTCCGCTAGGAACATACATAGTAAATGTGCCCGCTAGGGAACCTGCATTGTCCAAGTGCCTGCTAGTTACCTAGATAGTCCAAGTGCCCGCTAGTTAACCTAGATTGTCCAAGTGCCAGCTAGTTAACCTTGATGGTCCAAGTGCCCTCTAGTTAACCTACCTAGTCCAAGGGCCCGCAAGTTAACCTAGATATTCCAAGTGCCCGCTAGTTAACCTACATAGCCCAGGGCCTGCTAGTTAACCTATATACTCCAAGTGCCGGCTAGTTAACCTACATAGTGCAATTGCCCGCTGAGGAACCTACATAGTCCAAGTGCCCGATAGGGAACCTACATATTCCATTGCCCGTTAGGGAAACTAGATAGTCCAAGTGCCCGTAGGGAACCTATATAGTCCAAGTGCCCGCTAGGGAACCTACATAGTCAAAGTGCCCGCTAGGGAACTTGCATTGTACAAGTGCCCGCTAGTTAACCTAGATCGTCCAAGTGCCCGCTAGTTAACCTAGATAGTCCAATTTCCCGCTAGTTAACCTTGATCGTCCAAGTTCCCGCTAGTTAACCTACATAGTCCAAGTGCCCGATAGGGAACCTACATAGTCCAAGTGCCCGATAGGGAACCTACATATTCCAAGTGCCTGTTAGGGAACCTAGATAGTCCAAGTGCCCGTAGGGAACCTACATAGTCAAAGTGCCTGCTAGGGAACCTGCATTGTCCAAGTGCCCGCTAGATAACTTACATAGTCCAAGGACCCGCTAGTTAACCTAGATATTCCTAGTGTCCGCTATTTAACCTAGATCGTCCAAGAGTCCGCTAGTTAACCTACATAGTCCAAGTTCCCGTTAGGTAACCTACATAGTCCAAGGGCCCGATAGGTAACCTACATATTCCAAGTGCCCGCTAGGTAACCTAGATAGTCCAAGTGCCCGTTAGGTAACCTATTTAGTCCAAGTGCCCGCTAGGTAACCTACATAGTCCAAGTTCCCGCTAGGTAACCTAGATAGTCCAAGTGCCCGTTACCTAACCTAGATAGTCCAAGTGCCCGCTAGGCACCTACATAGTACAAGTGCCCGTTCGTTAACCTAGAAGTCCAAGTGTCCGCTAGGTAACCAAGACTGTCCAAGTGCCCGCTAGGTTACCTACATAGTCCAAGTGCCCGTTAATAACACAGATAGTCCAACTGCCCGCTAGGTAACCTTTAGAGTCCAAGTGCCCCCTAGGTAACCTAGATAGTCCAAGTGCCCGCTAGTTAACCTACATAGTCCAAGTGCCCGCTAGTTAACCTAGACAGTCCAAGTGCCCACTAGGTATCCTGCATAGTCCAAGTGCCCGTTAGGAAACCTAGATATTCCAAGTGCCCGCTAAGGAACCTACATAGTCAAAGTGCCCGCTAGGGAACCTGCATTGTACAAGTGCCCGCTAGTTAACCTAGATCGTCCAAGTGCCCGCTAGTTAACCTAGATAGTCCAAGTTCCCGCTAGTTAAACTACATAGTCCAAGGGCCCTCTAGTTAACCTAGATAGTCCACGTGCCCGCTAGCGTATGTACATAGTTCAAGTGCCCGCTAGGTAACCTAGACAGTCCAAGTGTCTGCTAGTTAACCTACATAGTCCAAGTGCCCGCTAGGTAACCTACATAGTCCAAGTGCCCATTCGTTAACCTAGATAGTCCAAGTGCCCGCTAGTTAACCTAGATTGTCCAAGTGCCCGCTAGGTTACCTACATAGTCCAAGTACCCGTTCGTTAACCTAGATAATCCAATTGCCCGCTAGGTAACCTACATAGTCCAAGTGCCCTTTCGTTAACCTAGATAGTCCAAGTGCCCGTTAGGTAACCTAGATTGTCCAAGTGCCCGCTAGGTAACCTACATAGTCCAAGTGCCCGCTAGGTAACCTACTAAGTCCAAGTGCCTGCTAAGTAATCTATATAGTCCAAATGCCCGCTAGGGCACCCATATTGTCCAATTGTCCGCTAATTTACCTATATAGTCCAAGTGCCCGTTAGCTAACCTAGATAGTCCAAGGGTCATCTAGTTAACCTACATAGTTCAAGGGCCCGCTAGGTAACCTAGCTAATCCAAGTGCTCACTAGTTAACCTATATCGTCCAAGTGCCCGCTAGTTAACCTAGATGGTCCAAGTGTCCGCTAGTTAACCTACATAGTCCAAGGCGCCGCTAGTTGACCTAGATAGACCAAGTGCCCGCTAGTTAACCTAGATAGTCCTAGTGCCCGTTAGTTATCCTAGATAGTCCAAGTGTCCACTAGGGGACGTAATCTTCCAAGTGCCCGCTACGTAACCTAGATAGTCCAAGTGCCCGCTAGGGTATGTACATAGTCCAAGTGCCCGCTAGGTATCCTAGATAGTCTAAGTGCCCACTAGTTAACCTACATAGTCCAGGTGCCCGCTAGTTTATCTACATAGTCCATGTGTGCGATAGGGAACCTACATAGTCCAAGTGCCCGCTAGGGAACCTAAATAGTCCAAGTGCCCATTAGGGAACCAGGATAGTCCAAGTGCCCGCTAGTTAACCTAGATAGTACAAGTGCCCGCTAGTTAACCTAGATCGTCCCAGTGCCCGCTAGTTAACCTACATAGTCCAAGGGCCTGCTTGTTAACCTACATAGTTCAAGGTCCGCTAGGGGACGTACATAGTCCAAGTGCCCGCTATGTAACCTAGATAGTCCAGTGCCGTCTAGGGTATGTACATAGTCCAGGTGCCCGCTAGGTAACCTAGATAGTCTAAGTGCCCGCTACTTAACCTACATAGTCCAAGGTCCCGCTCGTTAACCTACATAGTCCAAGTGCTTGATAGGGAACCTACATAGTCCAAGTGCCCGTTAGGGAACCTAGATAGTCCAAGTGCCCTTTAGTTAACCTAGATAGTCCAAGTGCCCGCTAGTTAACCTAGATCGTCTAAGTGCCCGTTAGTTAACATACATAGTCCAAGGGCCCGCTTGTTAACCTACATAGTCCAAGGTCCGCTACTTAACCTAGATAGTCCAAGTGCCCGCTAGTTAACCTACATAGTATAAGTGCCCTCTAGTTAACCTAGATAGTCCAAGTGCCCGCTAGGGGACGTACATAGTCCAAGTGCCCTCTAGTTAACCTAGATAGTCCAAGTTCCTGCTAGGGGACGTACCTAGTCCAAGTGCCCGTTTGTTTTCCTAGATAGTCCAAGTGCCCACTAGGTAACCTAGACAGTCCAAGTTCCCGCTAGGTTACCTACATAGTCCAAGTGACCGCTAGTTAACCTGGTAGTTCAAGTGCCTGCTAGTTAACCTACATAGTCCATGTGCCCGCTAGTTAACCTACATAGTCCAGTGCCCGCTAGTTAACCTACATAGTCCAAGTGCCCGTTGAGGAACCTACATAGTCCAAGTGCCCAATAGGGAACCTACATATTCCAAGTGCCCGTTAGGGAACCGAGATAGTCCAAGTGCCCGTAGGGAACCTATATAGTCCAAGTGCCCGCTAGGGAACCTACATAGTCAAAGTGCCCGCTAGGGAACCTGCATTGTACAAGTGCCCGCTAGTTAACCTAGATCGTCCAAGTGCCCGCTAGTTAACCTTGATCGTCCAAGTGCCCGCTAGTTAACGTACATAGTCCAAGTGCCCGATAGGGAACCTACATAGTCCAAGTGCCCGCTGAGGAACCTACATAGTCCAAGTGCCCGCTGAGGAACTTACATAGTCCAAGTGCCCGATAGGGAAACTACATATTCCAAGTGCCTGTTAGGGAACCTAGATAGTCCAAGTGCCCGTAGGGAACATATATAGTCCAAGTGCCCACTAGGGAACCTACATAGTCAAAGTGCCAGCTAGGGAACCTGCATTGTCCAAGTGCCCGCTAGTTAACCTACATAGTCCAGAACCCGCTAGTTTACCTAGATAGTCCAAGTGCCCGCTAGATAGCCTACATAGTCCAAGGGGCCGCTAGTTAACCTAGATATTCCAAGTGCCTGCTAGTTAACCTAGATCGTCCAAGAGTCCGCTAGTTAAACTACATAGTCCAAGTTCCCGTTAGGTAACCTAGATAGTCCAAGTGCCCGCAAGGTAACCTACATATTCCAAGTGCCCGCTAGGTAACCTAGATATTCCAAGTTCCTGTTAGCTAACCTAGATAGTCCAAGTGCCTGCTAGGTAACCTACAAAGTCCATGTGCCCATTCCTTAACCTAGATAGTCCAAGTGCCCACTAGGTAACCTAGACAGTCCAAGTTCCCGTTAGGTTACCTACATAGTCCAAGTGACCGCTAGTTAACCTGATAGTTCAAGTGCCTGCTAGTTAACCTACATATTCCAAGTGCCCGCTAGTTAACCTACATAGCACAGGGCCTGCTAGTTAACCTAGATAGTCCAAGTGCCGGCTAGTTAACCTACATAGTCCTAGTGCCCGCTGAGGAACCTACATAGTCCAAGTGCCCAATAGGGAACCTACATATTCCAAGTGCCCATTAGGGAACCTAGATAGTCCAAGTGCCCGTAGGGAACCTATATAATCCAAGTGCCCGCTAGGGAACCTACATAGTCAAAGTGCCCGCTAGGGAACCTGCATTGTACAAGTGCCCGCTAGTTAACCTGGATCGTCCAAGTGCCCGCTAGTTAACCTAGATAGTCCAAGTTCTCGCTAGTTAACCTTGATCGTCCAAGTGCCCGCTAGTTAACCTACAAAGTCCAAGTGCCCGATTGGGAACCTACATAGTCCAAGTGCTCGCTGAGGAACCTACATATTCCAAGTGCCTGTTAGGGAACCTAGATAGTTCAAGTGCCCGTAGGGAACATATATAGTCCAAGAGCCCGCTAGGGAACCTACATAGTCAAAGTCCCCGTTAGGGAACCTAAATAATCCAAGTGCCCGTTAGGGAACCTGCATCATCCAAGTGCCCGGTAGTTAATCTAGATAGTCCAAGTGCCCGCTAGTTAACCTAGATAGTCCAAGTGCCCGGTAGTTAACCTAGATCGTCCAAGTGCCCGCTAGTTAACCTACATAGTCCAAGGGCCTGATTGTTAACCTATATACTCCAAGGTCCGCTACTTAGCCTAGATAGTCCAAGTGCCCGCTTGTTAACCTACATAATGCAAGGGCCCTCTAGTTAACGTAGATAGTCCAAGTGCCCTCTAGGGGACGTACATAGTCCAAGTGCCCGCTAGGTAACCTAGATTGTCCAAGTGCCCGTTAGCTAACCTAGATAGTCCATGTGCCCGCTAGGTAACCTAGACAGTCCAAGTGTCTGCTAGTTAACCTACATAGTCCAAGTACCCGCTAGGTAACCTAGATATTCCAAGGACCCACTAGTTAACCTACATAGTCCAAGTGCCCGATAGGGAACCTACATAGTCCAAGTGCCCGCTGAGAAACTTACATAGTCCAAGTGCACGATAGGGAACCTACATATTCCAAGTGCCTGTTAGGGAACCTAGATAGTCCATGTGCCCATAGGGAACATATATAGTTCAAGAGCCCTCTAGGGAACCTACATAGTCAAAGTGCCCGTTAGGGAACCTAGATAGTCCAAGTGCCCGCTAGGGAACCTGCATCATCCAAGTGCCCGGTAGTTAATCTAGATAGTCCAAGTGCCCCCTAGTTAACCTAGATAGTCCAAGAGCCCGGTAGTTAACCTAGATCGTCCAAGTGCCCGCTAGTTAACCTACATAGTCCAAGGGCCCGCTTGTTAACCTACATAGTCCAACGGCCCGCTTGTTAACCTACATAGTCCAAGGACCGCTACTTAACCTAGATAGTCCAAGTGCCCGCTTGTTGACCTACATAGTCCAAGGGCCCTCTAGTTAACGTAGATAGTCCAAGTGCCCGCTAGGGGACGTACATAGTCCAAGTGCCCGATAGGTAACCTAGACACTCCAAGTGTCTGCTAGTTAACCTACATAGTCCAAGTGCCCGCTAGGTAACCTAGATAGTCCAAGGACCCACTAGTTAACCTACATAGTTCAATTGCCCGATAGGGAACCTACATAGTCCAAGTGCCCGCTGAGAAACTTACATAGTCCAAGTGCCCTATAGGGAACCTACATATTCCAAGTGCCCGTTAGGGAACCTAGATAGTCCAAGTGCCCGTAGGGAACCTATATATTCCAAGTGCCCGCTAGGGAAACTGCATTGTCCAAGTGACTGCTAGTTAACCTAGATAGTCCAAGTGCACGCTAGTTAACCTAGGTAGTCCAAGTGCCCGCTAGTTAACGTACATAGTCCAAGTGCCCGATAGGGAACCTACATAGTCCACGTGCCCGCTGAGGAACCTACATAGTCCAAGTGCCCGATGAGGAACCTACATAGTCCAAGTGCCCGATAGGGAAACTACATATTCCAAGTGCCTGTTAGGGAACCTAGATAGTCCAAGTGCCCGTAGGGAACATATATAGTCCAAGTGCCCACTAGGGAACCTATATAGTCAAAGTGCCCGCTAGGGAACCTGCATTGTCCAAGTGCCCGCTAGTTAACCTACATAGTCCAGAACCCGCTAGTTTACCTAGATGGTCCAAGTGCTCGCTAGATAACATACATAATCCAAGGGGCCGCTAGTTAACCTAGATATTCCAAGTGCCCGCTAGTTAACCTAGATCGTCCAAGAGTCCGCTAGTTAACCTACATAGTCCAAGTTCCCGTTAGGTAACCTAGATAGTCCAAGTGCCTGCTAGGTAACCTACATAATCCATGTGCCCATTCCTTAACCTAGATAGTCCAAGTGCCCACTAGGTAACCTAGACAGTCCAAGTTCCCGCTAGGTTACCTACATAGTCCAAGTGACCGCTAGTTAACCTGATAGTTCAAGTGCCTGCTAGTTAACCTACATAGTCCAAGTGCCCGCTAGTTAACCTACATAGCCCAGGGCCTGCTAGTTAACCTAGATAGTCCAAGTGCCGGCTAGTTAACCTACATAGTCCTAGTGCCCGCTGAGGAACCTACATAGTCTAAGTGCCCGATAGGGTACCTACATATTCCAAGTGCCCATTAGGGAACTTAGATAGTCCAAGTGCCCGTAGGGAACCTATATAATCCAAGTGCCCGCTACGGAACCTACATAGTCAAAGTGCCCGCTAGGGAACCTGCATCGTACAAGTGCCCGCTAGTTAACCTAGATCGTCCAAGTGCCCGCTACTTAACCTAGATAGTCCAAGTTCTCGCTAGTTAACATTGATCGTCCAAGTGCCCGCTAGTTAACCTACAAAGTCCAAGTGCCCGATAGGGAACCTACATAGTCCAAGTGCTCGCTGAGGAACCTACATATTCCAAGTGGCTGTTAGGGAACCTAGATAGTCCAAGTGCCCGTAGGGAACATATATAGTCCAAGAGCCCGCTAGGGAACCTACATATTCAAAGTGCCCGTTAGGGAACCTAGATAATCCAAGTGCCCGTTAGGGAACCTGCATCATCCAAGTACCCGGTAGTTAATCTAGATTGTCCAAGTGCCCGCTAGTTAACCTAGATAGTCCAAGTGCCCGGTAGTTAACCTAGATCGTCCAAGTGCCCGCTAGTTAACTTACATAGTCCAAGGGCCCGATTGTTAACCTATATACTCCAAGGTCCGCTACTTAACCTAGATAGTCCAAGTGCCCGCTTGTTAACCTACATAATGCAAGGGCCCTCTAGTTAACGTAGATAGTCCAAGTGCCCGCTAGGGGACGTACATAGTCCAAGTGCCCGCTAGGTAACCTATATAGTCCAAGTGCCCGTTAGCTAACCTAGATAGTCCAAGTGCCCTCTAGGTAACCTAGACAGTCCAAGTGTCTGCTAGTTAACCTACATAGTCCAAGTACCCGCTAGGTAACCTAGATAGTCCAAGGACCCACTAGTTAACCTACATAGTCCAAGTGCCCGATAGGGAACCTACATAGTCCAAGTGCCCGCTGAGAAACTTACATAGTCCAAGTGCACGATAGGGAACCTACATATTCCAAGTGCCTGTTAGGGAACCTAGATAGTCCATGTGCCCATAGGGAACATATATAGTTCAAGAGCCCTCTAGGGAACCTACATAGTCAAAGTGCCCGTTAGGGAACCTAGAGAGTCCAAGTGCCCGCTAGGGAACCTGCATCATCCAAGTGCCCGGTAGTTAATCTAGATAGTCCAAGTGCCCCCTAGTTAACCTAGATAGTCCAAGTGCCCGGTAGTTAACCTAGATCGTCCAAGTGCCCGGTAGTTAACCTACATAGTCCAAGGGCCCTCTTGTTAACTTACATAGTCCAAGGACCGCTACTTAACCTAGATAGTCCAAGTGCCCGCTTGTTAACCTACATAGTCCAAGGGCCCTCTAGTTAACGTAGATAGTCCAAGTGCCCGATAGGGGACGTACATAGTCCAAGTGCCCGCTAGGTAACCTAGACAGTCCAAGTGTCTGCTAGTTAACCTACATAGTCCAAGTGCCCGCTAGGTAACCTAGATAGTCCAAGGACCCACTAGTTAACCTACATAGTTCAAGTGCCCGATAGGGAACCTACATAGTCCAAGTGCCCGCTGAGAAACTTACATAGTCCAAGTGCCCTATAGGGAACCTACATATTCCAAGTGCCCGTTAGGGAACCTAGATAGTCCAAGTGCCCGTAGGGAACCTATATATTCCAAGTGCCCGCTAGGGAACCTGAATTGTCCAAGTGACTGCTAGTTAACCTAGATAGTCCAAGTGCCCGCTAGTTAACCTAGGTAGTCCAAGTCCCCGCTAGTTAACCTTGATCGTCCATGTGCCTGCTAGTTAACCTACATACTCCAAGGGCCCGCTAGTTAACCTACATAGTCCAAGAACCCGCAAGTTAACCTAGATAGTCCAAGTGCCCGCTAGTTAACCTACATAGTCCAAGGGCCCGCAAGTTAACCTACCTAGTCCAAGTGCGCTATAGGGAACCTACATAGTCCAAGTGCCCGCTAAGGGACGTACATAGTCTAAGTGCCCACTAGGGAACCTACATAGTCCAAGTGCCCGTTAGGGAACCTAGATAGTCCAAGTGCCCGCTAGGGAACCTGCATCATCCAAGTGCCCGCTAGTTAATCTAGATAGTCCAAGTGCCCGCTAGTTAACCTACATAATCCAAGGTCCGTTACTTAACCTAGATAGTCCAAGTGCCCGCTAGTTAATCTACATAGTCCAAGTGCCCTCTAGTTAACCTAGATATTCCAAGTGCCCTCTAGTTAACCTAGATAGTCCAAGTTCCCGCTAGGGGACGTACATAGTCCAAGTGCCCTCTAGTTAACCTAGATAGTCCAAGTGCCCACTAGGGGACGTACATAATCCAAGTGCCCGTTTGTTATCCTAGATAGTCCAAGTGCCCACTAGGTAACCTAGACAGTCCAAGTTCCTGCTAGGTTACCTACATAGTCCAAGTGACCGCTAGTTAACCTGATAGTTCAGGTGCCTGCTAGTTAACCTACATAGCCCAGGGCCTGCTAGTTAACCTATATAGTCCAAGTGCCGGCTAGTTAACCTACATAGTCAAGTGCCCGCTGAGGAACCTACATAGTCCAAGTGCCCGATATGGAACGTAGATATTCCAATTTCCTGTTAGCTAACCTAGTCCAAGTGCCCCCTAGGTACCTTAGACTGTCCAGTGCCCGCTAGGTTACCAACATAGTCCAAGTGCCCGCTAGGTAACCTGGATGCACCAAGTGCCCGCTAGTTAACCTAGTAGTCCGAGTGCCCGTTAGTTATCCTAGATAGTGCAAGTGTCCACTAGGGGACGTACATAGTCCATGTGCCCGCTAGGTAACCTAGATAGTCCATGTGCTCGCTAGGGTATGTACATAGTTCAAGGGCCCGCTAGGTAACCTAGATTGTCCAAGTGTCCGCTAGTTAACCTACATAGTCTAAGTGCCCGCTAGTTAACCTACATAGTCCAAGGGCCAGCAAGGTAACCTACATAGTCCAAGTGCGCTATAGGGAACCTACATAGTCCAAGTGCCCGCTAAGGGACGTACATAGTCTAAGTGCCCGCTAGGGAACCTACATAGTCCAAGTGCCCGTTAGGGAACCTAGATAGTCCAAGTGGCCACTTGGGAACCTGCATCATCCAAGTGCCCGCTAGTTAATCTAGATAGTCCAAGTGTCCACTAGTTAACCTACATATTCCAAGTGCCCTCTAGTTAACCTAGATAGTCCAAGTTCCCGCTAGGGGACGTACATAGTCCAAGTGCCCTCTAGTTAACCTAGATAGTCCAAGTGCCCGCTAGGGGACGTACATAATCCAAGTGTCCGTTTGTTATCCTAGATAGTCCAAGTGCCCACTAGGTAACCTAGACAGTCCAAGTTCCCGCTAGGTTACCTACATAGTCCAAGTGACCGCTAGTTAACCTGATAGTTCAGGTGCCTGCTAGTTAACCTACATAGCCCAGGGCCTGCTAGTTAACCTATATAGTCCAATTGCCGGCTAGTTAACCTACATAGTGCAAGTGCCCGCTGAGGAACCTACATAGTCCAAGTGCCAGATAGGGAACCTACATAATCCAAGTGCCCGTTAGGGAAACTAGATAGTCCAAGTGCCCGTAAGGAACCTATATAGTCCAAGTGCCCGCTAGGGAACCTGCATTGTACAAGTGCCCGCTAGTTATCCTAGATCGTCCAAGTGCCCGCTCGTTAACCTAGATAGTCCAAGTTTCCGCTAGTTAAACTACATAGTCCAAGGGCCCTCTAGTTAACCTAGATAGTCCACGTGCCCGCTAGCGTATGTACATAGTTCAAGTGCCCGCTAGGTAACCTAGACAGTCCAAGTGTCTGCTAGTTAACCTACATAGTCCAAGTGCCCGCTAGGTAACCTAGATAGTCCAAGGACCCACTAGTTAACCTACATAGTCCAAGTGCCCGATAGGGATCCTACATAGTCCAAGTGCCCGCTGAGAAACTTACATAGTCCAAGTGCCCGATAGGGAACCTACATATTCCAAGTGCCTGTTAGGGAACCTAGATAGTCCATGTTCCCGTAGGGAACATATATAGTCCAAGAGCCCGCTAGGGAACCTACATAGTCAAAGTGCCCGTTAGGGAACCTAGATAGTCCAAGTGCCCGCTAGGGAACCTGCATCATCCAAGTGCCCGGTAGTTAATCTAGATAGTCCAAGTGCCCGCTAGTTAACCTAGATAGTCCAAGTGCCCGGTAATTAACCTAGATCTTCCAAGTGCCCGCTAGTTAACCTACATAGTCCAACGGCCCGCTTGTTAACCTACATAGTCCAAGGTTCGCTACTTAACCTAGATAGTCCAAGTGCCCGCTTGTTAACCTACATAGTCCAAGGGCCCTCTAGTTAACGTAGATAGTCCAAGTGCCCGATAGGGGACGTACATAGTCCAAGTGCCCGCTAGGTAACCTAGATAGTCCAAGTGCCCGTTAGCTAACCTAGATAGTCCAAGTGCCCGCTAGGTAACCTAGATAGTCCAGGTGCCCGCTAGCGTATGTACATAGTTCAAGTGCCCGCTAGGTAAACTAGACAGTCCAAGTGTCTGCTAGTTAACTTACATAGTCCAAGTGCCCGCTAGGTAACCTAGATAGTCCAAGGACCCACTAGTTAACCTACATAGTCCAAGTGCCCGATAGGGAGCCTACATATTCCAAGTGCCCGTTAGGGAACCTAGATAGTCCAAGTGCCCGTAGGGAACCTATATATTCCAAGTGCCCGCTAGGGAACCTGCATTGTCCAAGTGCCTGCTAGTTAACCTAGATAGTCCAAGTACCCGCTAGTTAACCTAGGTAGTCCAAGTGCCCGCTAATTACCCTTGATCGTCCATGTGCCCGCTAGTTAACCTACATAGTCCAAGGGCCCGCTAGTTAACCTACATAGTAGAAGAACCCGCAAGTTAACCTAGATAGTCCAAGTGCCCGCTAGTTAACCTACATAGTCCAAGGGCCCGCAAGGTAACCTGATATTCCAATTTCCTGTTAGCTAACCTAGACAGTCCAAGTGCCCGCTAGGTACCCTAGACTGTCCAGTGCCCGCTAGGTTACCTACATAGTCCATGTGCCCGCTAGGTAACCTAGATACACCAAGTGCCCGCTAGTAAACATAGATAGTCCTAGTGCCCGTTAGTTATCCTAGATAGTCCAAGTGCCCACTAGGGGACGTACATAGTCTAAGTGCCCGCTAGTTAACCTACATAGTCTAAGTGCCCGCTAGTTAACCTACATAGTCCAAGGGCCAGCAAGTTAACCTACATAGTCCACGTGCGCTATAGGGAACCTACATAGTCCAAGTGCCCGCTAAGGGACGTACATAGTCTAAGTGCCAGCTAGGGAACCTACATAGTTCAAGTGCCCGTTAGGGAACCTAGATAGTCCAAGTGCCCGCTAGGGAACCTGCATCATCCAAGTGCCCGCTAGTTAATCTAGATAGTCCAAGTGCCCGCTAGTTAACCTACATAATCCAAGGTCCGCTACTTAACCTAGATAGTCCAAGTGCCCGCTAGTTAACCTACATAGTCCAAGTGCCCTCTAGTTAACCTAGATATTCCAAGTGCCCTCTAGTTAACCTAGATAGTCCAAGTGCCCGCTATGGGACGTACATAATCCAAGTGGCGTTTGTTATCCTAGATAGTCCAAGTGCCCACTAGGTAACCAAGACTGTCCAAGTTCCCGCTAGGTTACCTACATAGTTCAAGTGACCACTAGTTAACCTGATAGTTGAGATGCCTGCTAGTTAACCTAGATATTCCAAGTGCCCCCTAGTTAACCTACATAGCCCAGGGCCTGCTAGTTAACCTATATACTCCAAGTGCCGGCTAGTTAACCTACATAGTGCAATTGCCCGCTGAGGAACCTACATAGTCCAAGTGCCCGATAGGGAACCTACATATTCCATTGGCCGTTTGGGAAACTAGATAGTCCAAGTGCCCGTAGGGAACCTATATAGTCCAAGTGCCCGCTAGGGAACCTACATAGTCAAAGTGCCCGCTAGGGAACTTGCATTGTACAAGTGCCCGCTAGTTAACCTAGATCGTCCAATTGCCCGCTAGTTAACCTAGATAGTCCAATTTCCCGCTAGTTAACCTTGATCGTCCAAGTTCCCGCTAGTTAACCTACATAGTCCAAGTGCCCGATAGGGAACCTACATAGTCCAAGTGCCTGTTAGGGAACCTAGATAGTCCAAGTGCCCGTAGGGAACATATATAGTCCAAGTGCCCGCTAGGGAACCTACATAGTCAAAGTGCCTGCTAGGGAACCTGCATTGTCCAAGTGCCCGCTAGATAACCTACATAGTCCAAGGACCCGCTAGTTAACCTAGATATTCCTAGTGCCCGCTATTTAACCTAGATCGTCCAAGAGTCCGCTAGTTAACCTACATAGTCCAAGTTCCCGTTAGGTAACCTACATAATCCAAGGGCCCGCTAGGTAACCTACATATTCCAAGTGCCCGCTAGGTAACCTAGATAGTCCAAGTGCCCGTTAGGTAACCTATTTAGTCCAAGTGCCCGCTAGGCAACCTACATAGTACAAGTGCCCGTTCGTTAACCTAGAAGTCCAAGTGTCCGCTAGGTAACCAAGACTGTCCAAGTGCCCGCTAGGTTACCTACATAGTCCAAGTGCCCGTTAATAACACAGATAGTCCAACTGCCCGCTAGGTAACCTTTAGAGTCCAAGTGCCCCCTAGGTAACCTAGATAGTCCAAGTGCCCGCTAGTTAACGTACATAGTCCAAATGCCCGCTAGTTAACCTAGACAGTCCAAGTGCCCACTAGGTATCCTGCATAGTCCAAGTGCCCGTTAGGTAACCTAGATATTCCAAGTGCCCGCTAGGGAACCTACATAGTCAAAGTGCCCGCTAGGGAATCTGCATTGTACAAGTGCCCGCTAGTTAACCTAGATCGTCCAAGTGCCCGCTAGTTAACCTAGATAGTCCAAGTTCCCGCTAGTTAAACTACATAGTCCAAGGGCCCTCTAGTTAACCTAGATAGTCCACGTGCCCGCTAGCGTATGTACATAGTTCAAGTGCCCGCTAGGTAACCTAGACAGTCCAAGTGTCTGCTAGTTAACCTACATAGTCCAAGTGCCCGCTAGGTAACCTAGATAGTCCAAGGACCCACTAGTTAACCTACATAGTCCAAGTGCCCGATAGGGATCCTACATAGTCCAAGTGCCCGCTGAGAAACTTACATAGTCCAAGTGCCCGATAGGGAACCTACATATTCCAAGTGCCTGTTAGGGAACCTAGATAGTCCATGTTCCCGTAGGGAACATATATACTCCAAGAGCCCGCTAGGGAACCTACATAGTCAAAGTGCCCGTTAGGGAACCTAGATAGTCCAAGTGCCCGCTAGGGAACCTGCATCATCCAAGTGCCCGGTAGTTAATCTAGATAGTCCAAGTGCCCGCTAGTTAACCTATATAGTCCAAGTGCCCGGTAATTAACCTAGATCTTCCAAGTGCCCGCTAGTTAACCTACATAGTCCAACGGCCCGCTTGTTAACCTACATAGTCCAAGGTTCGCTACTTAACCTAGATAGTCCAAGTGCCCGCTTGTTAACCTACATAGTCCAAGGGCCCTCTAGTTAACGTAGATAGTCCAAGTGCCCGATAGGGGACGTACATAGTCCAAGTGCCCGCTAGGTAACCTAGATAGTCCAAGTGCCCGTTAGCTAACCTAGATAGTCCAAGTGCCCGCTAGGTAACCTAGATAGTCCAGGTGCCCGCTAGCGTATGTACATAGTTCAAGTGCCCGCTAGGTAAACTAGACAGTCCAAGTGTCTGCTAGTTAACTTACATAGTCCAAGTGCCCGCTAGGTAACCTAGATAGTCCAAGGACCCACTAGTTAACCTACATAGTCCAAGTGCCCGATAGGGAGCCTATATATTCCAAGTGCCCGTTAGGGAACCTAGATAGTCCAAGTGCCCGTAGGGAACCTATATATTCCAAGTGCCCACTAGGGAACCTGCATTGTCCAAGTGCCTGCTAGTTAACCTAGATAGTCCAAGTACCCGCTAGTTAACCTAGGTAGTCCAAGTGCCCGCTAATTACCCTTGATCGTCCATGTGCCCGTTAGTTAACCTACATAGTCCAAGGGCCCGCTAGTTAACCTACATAGTAGAAGAACCCGCAAGTTAACCTAGATAGTCCAAGTGCCCGCTAGTTAACCTACATAGTCGAAGGGCCCGCAAGGTAACCTGATATTCCAATTTCCTGTTAGCTAACCTAGACAGTCCAAGTGCCCGCTAGGTACCCTAGACTGTCCAGTGCCCGCTAGGATACCTACATAGTCCATGTGCCCGCTAGGTAAACTAGATACACCAAGTGCCCGCTAGTAAACCTAGATAGTCCTAGTGCCCGTTAGTTATCCTAGATAGTCCAAGTGCCCACTAGGGGACGTACATAGTCTAAGTGCCCGCTAGTTAACCTACATAGTCTAAGTGCCCGCTAGTTAACCCACATAGTCCAAGGGCCAGCAAGTTAACCTACATAGTCCACGTGCGCTATAGGGAACCTACATAGTCCAAGTGCCTGCTAAGGGACGTACATAGTCTAAGTGCCAGCTAGGGAACCTACATAGTTCAAGTGCCCGTTAGGGAACCTAGATAGTCCAAGTGCCCGCTAGGGAACCTGCATCATCCAAGTGCCCGCTAGTTAATCTAGATAGTCCAAGTGCCCGCTAGTTAACCTACATAATCCAAGGTCCGCTACTTAACCTAGATAGTCCAAGTGCCCGCTAGTTAACCTACATAGTCCAAGTGCCCTCTAGTTAACCTAGATATTCCAAGTGCCCTCTAGTTAACCTAGATAGTCCAAGTGCCCGCTATGGGACGTACATAATCCAAGTGGCGTTTGTTATCCTAGATAGTCCAAGTGCCCACTAGGTAACCAAGACTGTCCAAGTTCCCGCTAGGTTACCTACATAGTCCAAGTGACCACTAGTTAACCTGATAGTTCAGATGCCTGCTAGTTAACCTACATAGTCCAAGTGCCCGCTAGTTAACCTATATAGCCCAGGGCCTGCTAGTTAACCTATATACTCCAAGTGCCGGCTAGTTAACCTACATAGTGCAATTGCCCGCTGAGGAACCTACATAGTCCCAGTGCCCGATAGGGAACCTACATATTCCATTGCCCGTTAGGGAAACTAGATAGTCCTAGTGCCCGTAGGGAACCTATATAGTCCAAGTGCCCGCTAGGGAACCTACATAGTCAAAGTGCCCGCTAGGGAACTTGCATTGTACAAGTGCCCGCTAGTTAACCTAGATCGTCCAAGTGCCCGCTAGTTAACCTAGATAGTCCAAGTTCCCGCTAGTTAACCTTGATCGTCCAAGTTCCCGCTAGTTAACCTACATAGTCCAAGTGCCCGATAGGGAACCTACATAGTCCAAGTGCCCGATAGGGAACCTACATATTCCAAGTGCCTGTTAGGGAACCTAGATAGTCCAAGTGCCCGTAGGGAACATATATAGTCCAAGTGCCCGCTAGGGAACCTACATAGTCAAAGTGCCTGCTAGGGAACCTACATAGTCAAAGTGCCCGCTAGGGAACTTGCATTGTACAAGTGCCCGCTAGTTAACCTAGATATTCCTAGTGCCCGCTATTTAACCTAGATCGTCCAAGAGTCCTCTAGTTAACCTACATAGTCCAAGTTCCCGTTAGGTAACCTACATAGTCCAAGGGCCCGCTAGGTAACCTACATATTCCAAGTGCCCGCTAGGTAACCTAGATAGTCCAAGTGCCCGTTAGGTAACCTAGATAGTCCAAGTGCCCGCTAGGTAACCTACATAGTCCAAGTTCCCGCTAGGTAACCTAGATAGTCCAAGTGCCCGTTACCTGACCTAGATAGTCCAAGTGCCCGCTAGGCAACCTACATAGTACAAGTGCCCGTTCGTTAACCTAGAAGTCCAAGTGTCCGCTAGGTAACCTAGACTGTCCAAGTGCCCGCTAGGTTACCTACATAGTCCAAGTGCCCGTTAATAACACAGATAGTCCAACTGCCCGCTAGGTAACCTTTAGAGTCCAAGTGCCCCCTAGGTAACCTAGATAGTCCAAGTGCCCGCTAGTTAACCTACATAGTCCAAGTGCCCGCTAGTTAACCTAGACAGTCCAAGTGCCCACTAGGTATCCTGCATAGTCCAAGTGCCCGTTAGGTAACCTAGATATTCCAAGTGCCCGCTAGGGAACCTACATAGTCAAAGTGCCTGCTAGGGAACCTGCATTGTCCAAGTGACCGCTAGATAACCTACATAGTCCAAGGACCCGCTAGTTAACCTAGATATTCCTAGTGCCCGCTATTTAACCTAGATCGTCCAAGAGTCCGCTAGTTAACCTACATAGTCCAAGTTCCCGTTAGGTAACCTACATAGTCCAAGGGCCCGCTAGGTAACCTACATATTCCAAGTGCCCGCTAGGTAACCTAGATAGTCCAAGTGCCCGTTAGGTAACCTAGATAGTCCAAGTGCCCGCTAGGTAACCTACATAGTCCAAGTTCCCGCTAGGTAACCTAGATAGTCCAAGTGCCCGTTACCTAACCTAGATAGTCCAAGTGCCCGCTAGGCAACCTACATAGTACAAGTGCCCGTTCGTTAACCTAGAAGTCCAAGTGTCCGCTAGGTAACCTAGACTGTCCAAGTGCCCGCTAGGTTACCTACATAGTCCAAGTGCCCGTTAATAACACAGATAGTCCAACTGCCCGCTAGGTAACCTTTAGAGTCCAAGTGCCCCCTAGGTAACCTAGATAGTCCAAGTGCCCGCTAGTTAACCTACATAGTCCAAGTGCCCGCTAGTTAACCTAGACAGTCCAAGTGCCCACTAGGTATCCTGCATAGTCCAAGTGCCCGTTAGGTAACCTAGATATTCCAAGTGCCCGCTAGGAAACCTACATAGTCCAAATGCCCGCTAGGTAACCTAGATAGTACAACAGCCCGTTAGTTAACCTAGATAGTCCAAGTTCCCACTAGGGAACGTACATAGTCCAAGGACCCGCTAGTTAACCTACATAATCCAAGTGCGCGCTAGGGAACCTACATAGTCCAAGTGCCCCCTAAGGGACGTACATATTCCAAGTGCCCGCTAGGGAAACTACATAGTCCAAATGCCCATTAGGGAACTTAGTAGTCCAAGTGCCCGCTAGGGAACCTGCATCGTCCAAGTGCCCGCTAGTTAATCTAGATTGTCTAAGTGCCCGCTATTTAACCTAGATCATCCAAGTGCCCGCTAGTTAACCTAGATAATCCAAGTGCCCGCTATTTAACCTACATAGTCCAAGGGCCCTCTAGTTAACCTAGATAGTCCACGTGCCCGCTAGGGAACGTACATAGTCCAAGTGCCCGCTAGGTTACCGAGATAGTCCAAGTGCCCGCTAGGGTATGTACATAGTTCAAGTGCCCGCTAGGTAACCTAGATTGTCCAAGTGCCCGCTAAGTAACCTAGATTGTCCAAGTGCCCGCTAGGTAACCTAGATAGTCCAAGGTCCCGCTAGATAACCTACATAGTCCAATGCCTGATAGGGAACCTACATAGTCCAAGTGCCCAATGAGGAACCTACATAGTCCAAGTGCCCGCTAGGGAACCTACATAGTCCAAGTGGCCGCTAGTTAATCTAGATAGTCCAAGTGCCCTCTAGTTAACCTAGATAGTCCAAATGCCCTCTAGTTAACCTAAATCGTCCAAGTGCCCGCTAGTTAACCTAGATAATCCAAGTGCCCGCTAGTTAACCTACATAGTACAAGGGCCCTCTAGTTAACCTAGATAGTCCAAGTGCCCGCTAGGGGACGTACATAGTCCAAGTGCCCACTAGGTAACCTAGATAGTCCAAGTTCCCACTAGGGTATGTACATAGTTCATGTGCCCGCTAGGTAACCTAGATTGTCCAACTGTCCGCTAGTTAACCTACATAGTCCAAGTGCCCGCTAGGTAACCTAGATAGTCCAAGGTCCCGCTAGTTAACCTACATAGTCCCATGCCCGATAGGGAACCTACATAGTCCAAGTGCCCGCTGAGGAACCTACATAGTCCAAGTGCCCGTTAGGGAACCTAGATAGTCCAAGTGCCCGTAGGGAACCTAAAATCCAAGTGCCCGCTAGGGAATCTACATAGTCAAAGTGCCCGCTAGGGAACCTGCATTGTAGAAGTGCACGCTAATTAACCTAGATAGTCCAATTGCCCGCTAGTTAACCTAGATAGTCAAAGTGCCCACTAGTTAACATTGATCATCCACAGCCCGCTAGTTAACCTACATAGTCCAAGTGCCCCTTAGGGAACCTACATATTCCAAGTGCCTGTTAGGGAACCTAGATAGTCCAAGTGCCCGTAGGGAACATATATAGTCCAAGTGCCCGCTAGGGAACCTACATAGTCAAAGTGCCTGCTAGGGAACCTGCATTGTCCAAGTGCCCGCTAGATAACCTACATAGTCCAAGGGCCCGCTAGTTAACCTAGATATTCCTAGTGCCAGCTATTTAACCTAGATCGTCCAAGAGTCCGCTAGTTAACCTACATAGTCCAAGTTCCCGTTAGGTAACCTACATAGTCCAAGGGCCCGCTAGGTAACCTACATATTCCAAGTGCCCGCTAGGTAACCTACATGGTCCCATGCCCGATAGGGAACCTACATAGTCCAAGTGCCCGCTGAGGAACCTACATAATCCAAGTGCCCGTTAGGGAACCTAGATAGTCCAAGTGCCCGTAGGGAACCTATATAGTCCAAGTGCCCGCTAGGGAATCTACATAGTCAAAGTGCCCGCTAGGTAACCTGCATTGTACAAGTGCACGCTAATTAACCTAGATAGTCCAATTGCCCGCTAGTTAACCTAGAGTCAAAGTGCCCACTAGTTAACATTGATCATCCACAGCCCGCTAGTTAACCTACATAGTCCAAGTGCCCGATAGGGAACCTACATATTCCAAGTGCTCGTTAGGGTACCTAGATAGTCCAAGTGCCCGTAGGGAACCTATATAGTCCAAGTGTCCGCTAGTTAACCTAGATAGTCCAAGTGCCCGCTAGTTAACCTACATAGTCCAAGTGCCCGCTAGTTAACCTAGATAGTCCAAGTGCCCGCTAGTTAACCTACATAGTCCAAGGGCCCGCTAGTTAACCTAGATATTCCAAGTGCCCGCTAGTTAACCTAGAACGTCCATGTGTCCGCTAGGTAACCTACATAGTCCAAGTTCTAGTTAGGTAACCTAGATAGTACAAGTGCCCGCAAGGTAACCTACATAGTCCAAGTGCCCTTTCGTTAACCTACATAGTCCAAGTGACCGCTAGGTAACCTAGACTGTGCAAGTGTCCGCTAGGTTACCTACATAGTCCAAAAGCACGTTCGTTAACCTAGATAGTCCACGTGCCCGCTACATAACCTACATGGTCCAAGGGCCCTCTAGGTAACCTATATAGTCCAAGTGCCCGCTAGTTAACCTACATAGTCCAAGGGCCCGCTAGTTAACCTAGATATTCCTAGTGCCAGCTATTTAACCTAGATCGTCCAAGAGTCCTCTAGTTAACCTACATAGTCCAAGTTCCCGTTAGGTAACCTACATAGTCCAAGGGCCCGCTAGGTAACCTACATATTCCAAGTGCCCGCTAGGTAACTTACATAGTCCCATGCCCGATAGGGAACCTACATAGTCCAAGTGCCCGCTGAGGAACCTACATAGTCCAAGTGCCCGTTAGGGAACCTAGATAGTCCAAGTGCCCGTAGGGAACCTATATACTCCAAGTGCCCGCTAGGGAATCTACATAGTCAAAGTGCCCGCTAGGGAACCTGCATTGTACAAGTGCACGCTAATTAACCTAGATAGTCCAATTGCTCGCTAGTTAACCTAGATAGTCAAAGTGCCCACTAGTTAACATTGATCATCCACAGCCCGCTAGTTAACCTACATAGTCCAAGTGCCCGATAGGGAACCTACATATTCCAAGTGCCCGTTATGGTACCTAGATAGTCCAAGTGCCCGTAGGGAACCTATATAGTCCAAGTGTCCGCTAGGGAACCTACATAGTCAAAGTGCCGGCTAGGGAACCTGCATTGTGCAAGTGCCCGCTAGTTAACCTAGATAGTCCAAGTGCCCGCTAGTTAACCTACATAGTCCAAGGGCCCGCTAGTTAACCTAGATATTCCAAGTGCCCGCTAGTTAAGCTAGAACGTCCATGTGTCCGCTAGGTAACCTACATAGTCCAAGTTCTAGTTAGGTAACCTAGATAGTACAAGTGCCCGCAAGGTAACCTACATAGTCCAAGTGCCCTTTCGTTAACCTACATAGTCCAAGTGACCGCTAGGTAACCTAGACTGTGCAAGTGTCCGCTAGGTTACCTACATAGTCCAAAAGCACGTTCGTTAACCTAGATAGTCCACGTGCCCGCTACATAACCTACATAGTCCAAGGGCCCTCTAGGTAACCTATATAGTCCAAGTGCCCGCTAGTTAACCTACATAGTCCAAGTGCCCTCTAAGAAACCTAGATAGTCCAAGTGCCCGCTAGGTAACCTACATAGTCCAAGTTCCCGCTAGGTAACCTAGATAGTCCAAGTGCCCATTACCTAACCTAGATAGTCCAATTGCCCGCTATGCAACATACATAGTCCAAGTGCCCGTTTGTTAACCTACAAGTCCAAGTGCCCGCTAGGTAACCTAGATAGTCCAAGGGCCCGCTAGTTAACCTACATAGTCCAAGTGCCCGGTAGTTAATTTACATAGTTCAAGTGTGCGTAGGGAACCTGCATTGTCCAAGTGCCCGCTAGATAACCTACATAGTCCAAGGGCCTGCTAGTTAACCTAGACATTCCTAGTGCCCGCTATTTAACCAAGATCGTCCAAGAGTCCGCTACTTAACCTACATAGTCCAAGTTCCCGTTAGGTAACCTACATAGTCCAAGGGCCCGCTAGGTAACCTACATATTCCAAGTGCCCGCTAGGTAACCTAGATAGTCCAAGTGCCCGTTAGGTAGATAGTCCAAGTGCCCGCTAGGTAACCTACATAGTCCAAGTTCCCGCTAGGTAAGCTAGATAGTCCAAGTGCCCGTTACCTAACCGAGATAGTCCAAGTGCTGGCTAGGCAACCTACATAGTACAAGTGCCCGTTCGTTAACCTAGAAGTCCAAGTGCCCGCTAGGTAACCTAGACTGTCCAAGTGCCCGCTAGGTTACCTACATAGTCCAAGTGCCCGTTAATAACATAGATAGTCCAAGTGCCCGGTAGGTAACCTTTAGAGTCCAAGTGCCCGCTAGGTAACCTAGATAGTCCATGTGCCCGCTAGTTAACCTACATAGTCCAAGTGCCAGCTAGTTAACCTAGACAGTCCAAGTGCCCACTAGGTATCCTGCATAGTCCAAGTGCCCGTTAGCTAACCTAGATATTCCAAGAGCCTGCTAGGAAACCTACATAGTCCAAGTGCCCGCTAGGTAACCTAGATAGTACAACAGCCCGTTAGTTAACCTAGATAGTCCAAGTTCCCACTAGGTAACCTACATAGTCCAAGTTCCCGCTAGGTAACCTAGATAGTCCAAGTGCCCGTTACCTAACCTAGATAGTCCAAGTGCCGGCTAGGCAACCTACATAGTACAAGTGCCCGTTCGTTAACCTAGAAGTCCAAGTGCCCGCTAGGTAACCTAGACTGTCCAAGTGCCCGCTAGGTTACCTACATAGTCCAAGTGCCCGTTAATAACATAGATAGTCCAAGTGCCCGGTAGGTAACCTTTAGAGTCCAAGTGCCCGCTAGGTAACCTAGATAGTCCATGTGCCCGCTAGTTAACCTACATAGTCCAATTGCCCGCTAGTTAACCTAGACAGTCCATGTGCCCACTAGGTATCCTGCATAGTCCAAGTGCCCGTTAGGTAACCTAGATATTCCAAGTGCCCGCTAGGAAACCTACATAGTCCAAGTGCCCGCTAGGTAACCTAGATAGTACAACAGCCCGTTAGTTAACCTAGATAGTCCAAGTTCCCACTAGTGAACGTACACAGTCCAAGGACCCGCTAGTTAACCTACATAGTCAAAGTGCCCGATAGGGAACCTACATAGTCCTAGTGCCCGCTAAGTGACGTACATATTCCAAGTGCCCGCTAGGGAACCTACATAGTCCAAATGCCCATTAGGGAACTTAGTAGTCCAAGTGCCCGCTAGGGAACCTGCATCGTCCAAGTGCCCGCTAGTTAATCTAGATTGTCCAAGTGCACGCTAGTTAACCTAGATCGTCCAAGTGCCCACAAGTTAACCTAGATAATCCAAGTGCCCGCTATTTAACCTACATAGACCAAGGGCCCTCTAGTTAACCTAGATATTCCAAGTGCCCGCAAGGGAACGTACATAGTCCAAGTGCCCGCTAGGTAACCTAGATAGTCCAAATGCTCGCTAGGTTATGTACATAGTTCAAGTGCCCGCTAGGTAACCTAGATATTCCAAGTTCCTGTTAGCTAACCTAGATAATCCAAGTGCCCGCTAGGTAACCTATATAGTCCAAGTGCCCTTTCGTTAACCTACTTAGTCCAAGTGCCCGCTAGGTAACCTAGACTGTGCAAGTGTCCGCTAGGTTACCTACACAGTCCAAAAGCACGTTCGTTAACCTAGATAGTCCACGGGCCCGCTACATAACCTACATAGTCCAAGGGCCAGCTAGGTAACCTATATAGTCCAAGTGCCCGCTAGTTAACCTACATAGTCCAAGTGCCCGCTAAGAAACCTAGATAGTCCAAGTGCCCGCTAGTTAATCTAGATAGTCCAAGTGCCCGCTAGTTAACCTAGATAGTCCAAGTGCCCGGTAGTTAACCTAGATCGTCCAAGTGCCCGCTAGTTAACCTACATAGTCCAACGGCCCGCTTGTTAACCTACATAGTCCAAGGACCGCTACTTAACCTAGATAGTCCATTGCCCGCTTGTTAACCTACATAGTCCAAGGGCCCTCTAGTTAACGTAGATGGTCCAAGTGCCCGCTAGGGGACGTACATAGTCCATGTGCCCGCTAGGTAAACTAGATAGTCTAAGTGCCCGTTACCTAACCTAGATAGTCCAATTGCCCGCTATGCAACATACATAGTCCAAGTGCCCGTTCGTTAACCTAGAAGTCCAAGTGCCCGCTAGGTAACCTATATAGTCCAAGTGCCCGCTAGGTAACCTAGATAGTCCAAGGGCCCGCTAGTTAACCTACATAGTCCAAGTGCCCGGTAGTTAACTTACATAGTTCAAGTGTCCGTAGGGAACCTGAATTGTCCAAGTGCCCGCTAGATAACCTACATGGTCCAAGGGCCCGCTAGTTAACCTAGATATTCCTAGTGCCCGCTATTTAACCTAGATCGTCCAAGAGTCTGCTAGTTAACCTACATAGTCCAAGTTCCCGTTAGGTAACCTACATAGTCCAACGGTCCGCTAGGTAACCTACATATTCCAAGTGCCCGCTAGGTAACCTAGATAGTCCAAGTGCCCGTTACCTAACCTAGATAGTCCAAGTGCCCGCTAGGCAACCTACATAGTACAAGTGCCCGTTCGTTAACCTAGAAGTCCAAGTGCCCGCTAGGTAACCTAGACTGTCCAAGTGCCCGCTAGGTTACCTACATAGTCCAAGTGCCCGTTAATAACATAGATAGTCCAAGTGCCCGGTAGGTAACCTTTAGAGTCCAAGTGCCCGCTAGGTAACCTAGATAGTCCATGTGCCCGCTAGTTAACCTACATAGTCCAAGTGCCCGCTAGTTAACCTAGACAGTCCAAGTGTCCACTAGGTATCCTGCATAGTCCAAGTGCCCGTTAGGTAACCTAGATATTCCAAGTGCCCGCTAGGAAACCTACATAGTCCAAGTGCCCGCTAGGTAACCTAGATAGTACAACAGCCCGTTAGTTAACCTAGATAGTCCAAGTTCCCACTAGGGAACGTACATAGTCCAAGGACCCGCTAGTTAACCTACATAGTCCAAGTGCCCGATAGGGAACCTTCATAGTCCAAGTGCCCGCTAAGTGTCGTACATATTCCAAGTGCCTGCTAGGGAACACACATAGTCCAAATGCCCATTAGGGAACCTACATAGTCCAAGTGCCCGCTAGTTAATCTAGATAGTCCAAGTGCCCGCTAGTTAACCTAGATAGTCCAAGTGCCCTCTAGTTAACCTAGATCGTCCAAGTGCCCGCTAGGGGACGTACATAGTCCAAGTGCCCGCTAGGTAACCTAGATAGTCCAAGTGCCCGCTAGGGTATGTACATAGTTCAAGTGCCCGCTAGATAACCTAGATTGTCCAACTGTCCGCTAGTTAACCTACATAGTCCATGTGCCCGAAAGGTAACCTAGATAGTCCAAGGTCCCGCTAGTTAACCTACATAGTCCCATGCCCGATAGGGAACCTACAAAGCCAAGTGCCCGCTGAGGAACCTACATAGTCCAAGTGCCCGTTAGGGAACCTAGATAGTCCAAGTGCCCGTAGGGAACCTAGATAGTCCAAGTGCCCGCTAGGGAACCTACATAGTCAAAGTGCCCGCTAGGGAACCTGCATTGTACAAGTGCACGCTAATTTACCTAGATAGTCCAATTGCCCGATAGTTAACCTAGATAGTCAAAGTGCCCACTAGTTTACATTGATCCTCCACAGCCCGCTAGTTAACCTACAAAGTCCAAGTGCCCGATAGGGAACCTACATAGTCCAAGTGCTCGCTGAGGAACCTACAAATTCCAAGTGCCTGTTAGGAACCTAGATAGTCCAAGTGCCCGTAGGGAACATATATAGTCCAAGAGCCCGCTAGGGAACCTACATAGTCAAAGTGCCCGTTAGGGAACCTAGATAATCCAAGTGCCCGCTAGGGAACCTGCATCATCCAAGTGCCCGGTAGTTAATCTAGATAGTCCAAGTGCCCGGTAGTTAACCTAGATCGTCCAAGTGCCCGCTAGTTAACCTACATACTCCAAGGTCCGCTACTTAACCTACATAGTCCAAGTGCCCGCTTGTTAACCTACATAATGCAAGGGCCCTCTAGTTAACGTAGATAGTCCAAGTGCCCGCTAGGGGACGTATATAGTCCAAGTGCCCGCTAGGTAACCTAGATAGTCCAAGTGCCCGCTAGTTAACCTACATAGTCCTAGTGCCCGCTAGTTAACCTAGACAGTCCAAGTGCCCACTAGGTATCCTGCATAGTCCAAGTTCCCATTAGGTAACCTAGATATTCCAAGTGCCCGCTAGGAAACCTACATAGTCCAAGTGCCCGCTAGGTAACCTAGATAGTACAACAGCCCGTTAGTTAACCTAGATAGTCCAAGTTCCCACTAGGGAACGTACATAGTCCAAGGACCCGCTAGTTAACCTACATTGTCCAAGTGCCCGATAGGGAACCAACATAGTCCTAGTGCCCGCTAAGTGACGAACATATTCCAAGTGCCCGCTAGGGAACCTACATAGTCCAAATGCCCATTAGGGAACTTAGTAGTCCAAGTGCCCGCTAGGGAACCTGCATCGTCCAAGTGCCCGCTAGTTAATCTAGATTGTCCAAGTGCACGCTAGTTAACCTAGATCGTCGAAGTGCCCGCTAGTTAACCTAGATAATCCAAGTGCCCGCTATTTAACCTACATAGACCAAGGGCCCTCTAGTTAACCTAGATATTCCAAGTGCCCGCAAGGGAACGTACATAGTCCAAGTACCCGCTAGGTAACCTAGATAGTCCAAATGCCCGCTAGGTTATGTACATAGTTCAAGTGCCCACTAGGTAACCTAGATATTCCAAGTTCCTGTTAGCTAACCTAGATAATCCAAGTGCCCGCTAGGTAACCTACATAGTCCAAGTGCCCTTTCGTTAACCTACATAGTCCAAGTGCCTGCTAGGTAACCTAGACTGTGCAAGTGTCCGCTAGGTTACCTACATAGTCCAAAAGTACGTTCGTTAACCTAGATAGTCCACGTGCCCGCTACATAACCTACATAGTCCAAGGGTCCGCAAAGAAACCTAGGTAGTCCAAGTGCCCGTTAGGTAAGCTAGATAGTCCAAGTACCCGCTAGGTAACCTACATAGTCCAAGTTCCCGCTAGGTAACCTAGATAGTCCAAGTGCCCATTACCTAACCTAGATAGTCCAATTGCCCCCTATGCAACATACATAGTCCAAGTGCCCGTTCGTTAACCTAGAAGTCCAAGTGCCCGCCAGGTAACCTATACAGTCAAAGTGCCTGCTAGGTAACCTAGATAGTCCAAGGGCCCGCTAGTTAACCTATATAGTCCAAGTGCCCGGTAGTTAACTTACATAGTTCAAGTGTCCGTAGGGAACCTGAATTGTCCAAGTGCCCGCTAGATAACCTACATGGTCCAAGGGCCCGCTAGTTAACCTAGATATTCCTAGTGCCCGCTATTTAACTTAGATCGTCCAAGAGTGCGCTAGTTAACCTACATAGTCCATGTTCCCGTTAGGTTACCTACATAGTCCAAGGGCCCGCTAGGTAACCTACATATTCCAAGTGCCCGCTAGGTAACCTAGATAGTCCAAGTGCCCGTTACCTAACCTAGATAGTCCAAGTGCCCGCTAGGCAACCTACATAGTACAAGTGCCCGTTCGTTAACCTAGAAGTCCAAGTGCCTGCTAGGTAACCTAGACTGTACAAGTGCCCGCTAGGTTACCTACATAGTCCAAGTGCCCGTTAATAACATAGATAGTCCAAGTGCCCGGTAGGTAACCTTTAGAGTCCAAGTGCCCGCTAGTTAACCTAGATAGTCCATGTGCCCGCTAGTTAACCTACATAGTCCAATTGCCCGCTAGTTAACCTAGACAGTCCAAGTGCCCACTAGGTATCCTGCATAGTCCAAGTGCCCGTTAGGTAACCTAGATATTCCAAGTGTCCCCTAGGAAACCTACATAGTCCAAGTGCCCGCTGGTAACCTAGATAGTACAACAGCCCGTTAGTTAACCTAGATAGTCCAAGTTCCCACTAGGGAACGTACATAGTCCAAGGACCCGCTAGTTAACCTACTTAGTCCAAGTGCCCGATAGGGAACCTACATACTCCAAGTGCCCGCTAAGGGACGTACATATTCCAAGTGCCCGCTAGGGAACATACATAGTCCAAATGCCCATTAGGGAACCTACATAGTCCAAGTGGCCGCTAGTTAATCTAGATAGTCCAAGTGCCCGCTAGTTAACCTAGATAGTCCAAGTGCCCTCTAGTTAACCTAGATCGTCCAAATGCCCGCTAGGGGACGTACACAGTCCAAGTGCCCGCTAGGTAACCTAGATAGTCCAAGTGCCCGCTGGGGTATGTACATAGTTCAAGTGCCCGCTAGGTAACCTAGATTGTCCAACTGTCCGCTAGTTAACCTACATAGTCCATGTGCCCGCTAGGTAAACTAGATAGTCCAAGGTCCCGCTAGTTAACCTACATAGTCCCATGCCCGATAGGGAACCTACATAGTCCAAGTGCCCGCTGAAGAACCTACATAGTCCAAGTGCCCGTTAGGGAACCTAGATAGTCCAAGTGCCCGTAGGGAACCTATATAGTCCAAGTGCCCGCTAGGGAACCTACATAATCAAAGTGCCCGCTAGGGAACCTGCATTGTACAAGTGCACGCTAATTAATCTAGATAGTCCAATTGCCCGATAGTTAACCTAGATAGTCAAAGTGCCCACTAGTTAACATTGATCATCCACAGCCCGCTAGTTAACCTACAATGTCCAAGTGCCCGATAGGGAACCTACATAGTCCAAGTGCTCGCTGAGGAACCTACATATTCCAAGTGCCTGTTAGGGAACCTAGATAGTCCAAGTGCCCGTAGGGAACATATATAGTCCAAGAGCCCGCTAGGGAACCTACATAGTCAAAGTGCCCGTTAGGGAACCTAGATAATCCAAGTGCCCGCTAGGGAACCTGCATCATCCAAGTGCCCTGGAGTTAATCTAGATAGTCCAAGTGCCCGCTAGTTAACCTAGATAGTCCAAGTGCCCGGTAGTTAACCTAGATCGTCCAAGTGCCCGCTAGTTAACCTACATAGTCCAAGGCCCCGATTGTTAACCTACATACTCCAAGGTCCGCTACTTAACCTAGATAGTCCAAGTGCCCGCTTGTTAACCTACATAATGCAAGGGCCCTCTAGTTAACGTAGATAGTCCAAGTGCCCGCTAGGGGACGTACATAGTACAAGTGCCCGCTAGGTAACCTAGATTGTCCAAGTGCCCGTTAGCTAACCTAGATAGTCCAAGTGCTCGCTAGGTAACCTAGACAGTCCAAGTGTCTACTAGTTAACCTACATAGTCCAAGTGCCCGCTAGGTAACCTAGATAGTCCAAGGACCCACTAGTTAACCTACATAGTCCAAGTGCCCGATAGGGAACCTACATAGTCCAAGTGCCCGCTGAGAAACTTACATAGTCCAAGTGCACGATAGGGAACCTACATATTCCAAGTGCCTGTTAGGGAACCTAGATAGTCCATGTGCCCGTAGGGAACATATATAGTTCAAGAGCCCGCTAGGGAACCTACATAGTCAAAGTGCCCGTTAGGGAACCTAGATAGTCCAAGTGCCCGCTAGGGAACCTGCATCATCCAAGTGCCCGGTAGTTAATCTAGATAGTCCAAGTGCCCGCTAGTTAACCTAGATAGTCCAAGTGCCCGGTAGTTAACCTAGATCGTCCAAGTGCCCGCTAGTTAACCTACATAATGCAAGGGCCCTCTAGTTAATGTAGATAGTCCAAGTGCCCGCTAGGGGACGTACTTAGTCCAAGTGCCCGCTAGTTAACGTAGATAGTCCAAGTGCCCGGTAGTTAACCTAGAACGTCCAAGTGCCCGCTAGTTAACCTACATAGTCCAACGGCCCGCTTGTTAACCTACATAGTCCAAGGACCGCTACTTAACCTAGATAGTCCAAGTGCCCGCTTGTTTACCTACATAGTCCAAGGGCCCTCTAGTTAACGTAGATAGTCCAAGTGCCTGCTAAGGGACGTACATAGTCCAAGTGCCCGCTAGGTAACCTAGATAGTCCAAGTGTCCGTTAGCTAACCTAGATAGTCCAAGTGCCCGCTAGGTAACCTAGATAGTCCACGTGCCCGCTAGCGTATGTACATAGTTCAAGTGCCCGCTAGGTAACCTAGACAGTCCAAGTGTCTGCTAGTTAACCTACATAGTCCAAGTGCCTGCTAGGTAACCTAGATAGTCCAAGGACCCACTAGTTAACCTACATAGTTCAAGTGCCCGATAGGGAACCTACATAGCCCAAGTGCCCGCTGAGAAACTTACATAGTCCAAGTGCCCATAGGGAACCTACATATTCCAAGTGCCCGTTAGGGAACCTAGATAGTCCAAGTGCCCGTAGGGAACCTATATATTCCAAGTGCCCGCTAGGGAACCTGCATTGTCCAAGTGCCTGCTAGTTAACCTAGATAGTCCAAGTGCCCGCTAGTTAACCTAGGTAGTCCAATTGCCCACTAGTTAACCTTGATCGTCCATGTGCCCGCTAGTTAACCTACATAGTCCAAGGGCCCGCTAGTTAACCTACATAGTCCAAGAACCCGCAAGTTAACCTAGATAGTCCAAGTGCCCGCGAGTTAACCTACATAGTCCAAGGGCCCGCAAGGTAACCTAGATATTCCAATTTCCTGTTAGCTAACCTAGACAGTCCAAGTGCCCCCTAGGTACCCTAGACTGTCCAGTGCCCGCTAGGTTACCTACAGAGTCCAAGTGCCCGCTAGGTAACCTAGATACACCAAGTGCCCGCTAGTTAACCTAGATAGTCCGAGTGCCCATTAGTTATCCTAGATAGTCCAAGTGTCCACCAGGGGACGTATATAGTCCAAGTGCCCGCTTGGTAACCTAGATAGTCCAAGTGCCCGCTAGTTAACCTAGGTAGTCCAATTGCCCACTAGTTAACCTTGATCGTCCAAGTGTCCGCTAGTTAACCTACATAGTCTAAGTGCCCGCTAGTTAACCTACATAGTCCAAGGGCCCCCAAGTTAACCTACATAGTCCAAGTGCGCTATAGGGAACCTACATAGTCCAAGTGCACGCTAAGGGACGTACATAGTCTAAGTGCCCGCTAGGGAACCTACATAGTCCAAGTGCCCGTTAGGGAACCTACATAGTCCAAGTGCCCGCTAGTTAATCTAGATAGTCCAAGTGCCCGCTAGTTAACCTACATAATCCAAGTTCCGTTACTTAACCTAGATAGTCCAAGTGCCCGCTAGTTAACCTACATAGTCCAAGTGCCCTTTAGTTAACCTAGATATTCCAAGTCCCCTCTAGTTAACCTAGATAGTCCAAGTTCCCGCTAGGGGACGTACATAGTCCAAATGCCCTCTAGTTAACATAGATAGTCCAAGTGCCCGCAAGGGGACGTACATAATCCAAGTGCCCGTTTGTTATCCTAGATAGTCCAAGTGCCCACTAGGTAACCTAGACAGTCCATGTTCCCGCTAGGTTACCTACATAGTCCAAGTGACCGCTAGTTAACCTGATAGTTCAGGTGCCTGCTAGTTAACCTACATAGCCCAGGGCCTGCTAGTTAACCTATATAATCCAAGTGCCGGCTAGTTAACCTACATAGTGCAAGTGCCCGCTGAGGAACCTACATAGTCCAAGTGCCCGATAGGGAACCTACATATTCCAAGTGCCCGTTAGGGAAACTAGATAGTCCAAGTGCCCGCTAGGGAACCTACATAGTCAAAGTTTCCACTAGGGAACCTGCATTGTACAAGTGTCCGCTAGTTAACCTAGATCGTCCAAGTGCCCGCTAGTTAACCTAGATAGTCCAAGTGCCCGCTAGTTAAACTACATAGTCCAAGTGCCCGGTAGTTAACCTAGATCGTCCAAGTGCCCGCTAGTTAACCTACATAGTCCAAAGGCCCGCTTCTTAACCTACATAGTCCAAGGTCCGCTACTTAACCTAGATAGTCCAAGTGCCCGCTTGTTAACCTACATAGTCCAAGGGCCCTCTAGTTAACGTAGATAGTCCAAGTGCCCGCTAGGGGACGTATATAGTCCAAGTGCCCGCTCGGTAACCTAGATAGTCCAAGTGCCCGTTAGCTAACCTAGATAGTCCAAGTGCCCGCTAGCGCATGTACATAGTTCAAGTGCCCGCTAGGTAAACTAGACAGTCCAAGTGTCTGCTAGTTAACCTACATAGTCCAAGTGCCCGCTAGGTAACCTAGATAGTCCAAGGACCCACTAGTTAACCTACATAGTCCAAGTGCCCGATAGGGAACCTACATAGTCCAAGTGCCCGCTGAGAAACATACATAGTCCAAGTGCCCGTTAGGGAACCTAGATAGTCCAAGTGCCCGTAGGGTACCTATATATTCCAAGTGCCCAATAGGGAACCTGCATTGTCCAAGTGCTTGCTAGTTAACCTAGATAGTCCAAGTGCCCGCTAGTTAACCTAGGTAGTCCAAGTGCCCGCTAGTTAACCTTGATCGTCCATGTGCCCGCTAGTTAACCTATATAGTCCAAGGGCCCGCTAGTTAACCTACATAGTCCAAGAACCCGCAAGTTAACCTAGATAGTCCAAGTGCCCGCTAGTTAACCTACATAGTCCAAGGTCCCGCAAGGTAACCTAGATATTCCAATTTCCTGTTAGCTAACCTAGACAGTCCAAGTGCCCGCTAGGTACCCTAGACTGTCCAGTGCCCGCTAGGTTACCTACATAGTCCAAGTGCCCGCTAGGTAACCTAGATACACCAAGTGCCCGCTAGTTAACCTAGATAGTCCTAGTGCCCGTTACTTATCCTAGATAGTCCAAGTGCCCACTAGGGGACGTACATAGTCCAAGTGCCCGCTAGTTAACCTACATAGTCTAAGTGCCCGCTAGTTAACCTACATAGTCCAAGGGCCCGCAAGTTAACCTACATAGTCCAAGTGCGCTATAGGGAACCTACATAGTCCAAGTGCCCGCTAAGGGACGTACATAGTCTAAGTGCCAGCTAGGGAACCTACATAGTTCAAGTGCCCGTTAGGGAACCTAGATAGTCCAAGTGCCCGCTAGGGAACCTGCATCATCCAAGTGCCCGCTAGTTAATCTAGATAGTCCAAGTGCCCGCTAGTTAACCTTCATAATCCAAAGTCCGCTACTTAACCTAGATAGTCCAAGTGCCCGCTTGTTAACCTACATAGTCCAAGTGCCCTCTAGTTAACCTAGATAGTCCAAGTGCCCGCTAGGGGAAGTACATAATCCAAGTGGCGTTTGTTATCCTAGATAGTCCAAGTGCCCATTAGGTAACCTAGACTGTCCATGTTCCCGCTAGGTTACCTACATAGTCCAAGTGACCGCTAGTTAACCTGATAGTTCAGAGGCCTGCTAGTTAACCTACATAGTCCAAGTGCCCGCTAGTTAACCTACATAGCCCAGGGCCTGCTAGTTAACCTATATAGTCCAAGTGCCGGCTAGTTAACCTACATAGTGCAATTGCCCGCTGAGGAACCTACATAGTCCAAGTGCCCAATAGGGAACCTACATATTCCAAGTGCCCGTTAGGGAAACTAGGTAGTCCAAGTGCCCGTAGGGAACCTATATAGTCCAAGTGCCCGCTAGGGAACCTACATAGTCAAAGTGCCCGCTAGGGAACTTGCATTGTACAATTGCCCGCTAGTTAAACTAGATCGTCCAAGTGCCCGCTAGTTAACCTAGATAGTCCAAGTTCCCGCTAGTTAACCTTGATCGTCCAAGTTCCCGCTAGTTAACCTACATAGTCCAAGTGCCCGATAGGGATCCTACATAGTCCAAGTGCTCGATAGGGAACCTACATATTCCAAGTGGCTGTTAGGGAACCTAGATAGTCCAAGTGCCCGTAGGGAAAATATATAATCCAAGTGCCCGCTAGGGAACCTACATAGTCAAAGTGTCCGCTTGGTAACCTAGACTGTGCAAGTGTCCGCTAGGTTACCTACATAGTCCAAAAGCACGTTCTTTAACCTAGATAGTCCACGTGCGCGCTACATAACCTACATAGTCCAAGGGCCCTCTAGGTAACCTATATAGTCCAAGTGCCCGCTAGTTAACCTACATAGTCCAAGTGCCCGCTAAGAAACCGGTATAGTCCAAGTTCTCGTTAGGTAATCTAGATAGTCCAAGTGCCCATTAGGTAACCTACATAGTCCAAGTTCCCGCTAGGTAACCTAGATAGTCCAAGTGCCCGTTACCTATCCTAGATAGTCCAATTGCCCGCTATGCAACATACATAGTCCAAGTGCCCGTTCATTAACCTAGAAGTCCAAGTGCCCGCTAGGTAACCTAGAGAGTCCAAGGGCCCGCTAGTTAACCTACATAGTCCAAGTGCCCGGTAGTTAACTTACATAGTTCAAGTGTGCGTAGGGAACCTGCATTGTCCAAGTGCCCGCTAGATAACCTACATAGTTCAAGGGCCTGCTAGTTAACCTAGATATTCCTAGTGCCCGCTATTTAACCAAGATCGTCCAAGAATCCGCTAGTTAACCTACATAGTCCAAGTTCCCGTTAGGTAACCTACATAGTCCAAGGGCCCGCTAGGTAACCTACATATTCCAAGTGCCCGCTAGGTAACATAGATAGTCGAAGTGCCCGTTAGGTAACCTAGATAGTCCAACAGGCCGCTAGGTAACCTACATAGTCCAAGTTCCCGCTAGGTAACCTAGATAGTCCAAGTACCCGTTACCTAACCTAGATAGTCCAAGTGCCAGATAGGCAACCTACATAGTACAAGTGCCCGTTAGTTAACCTAGAAGTCCAAGTGCCCGCTAGGTAACCTAGATTGTCCAAGTGCCCGCTAGGTTACCTACATAGTCCAAGTGCCCGTTAATAACATAGATAGTCAAAGTGCCCGCTAGGTAACCTTTAGAGTCCAAGTGCCCGCTAGGTAACCTAGATAGTCCAAGTGCCCGCTAGTTAACCTACATAGTCCAAGTGCCCGCTAGTTAACCTAGACAGTCCAAGTGCCCACTAGGTATCCTGTATAGTCCTAGTGCCCGTTAGGTAACCTAGATATTCCAAGTGCCCGCTAGGAAACCTACATAGTACAAGTGCCCGCTAGGTAACCTAGATAGTACAACAGCCCGTTAGTTAACCTAGATAGTCCAAGTTCCCACTAGGGAATGTACATAGTCCAAGGACCCGCTAGTTAACCTACATAGTCCAAGTGCCCGATAGGGAACCTACATAGTCCTAGTGCCCACTAAGTGACGTACATATTCCAAGTGCCCGCTAGGGAACCTACATAGTCCAAATGCCCAATAGGGAACTTAGTAGTCCAAGTGCCCGCTAGGGAACCTGCATCGTCCAAGTGCCCGCTAGTTAATCTAGATTGTCCAAGTGCACGCTAGTTAACCTAGATCGTCCAAGTGCCCGCTAGTTAACCTAGATAATCCAAGTGCCCGCTAATTAACCTACATAGACCAAGGGCCCTCTAGTTAACCTAGATATTCCAAGTCCCCGCAAGGGAACGTACATAGTCCAAGTGCCCGCTAGGTAACCTAGATAGTCCAAATGCCCGCTAGGTTATGTACATAGTTCAAGTGCCCGCTAGGTAACCTAGATATTCCAAGTTCCTGTTAGCTAACCTAGATAATCCAAGTGCCCGCTAGGTAACCTACATAGTCCAAGTGCCCTTTCGTTAACCTACATAGTCCTCGTGCCCGCTACATAACCTACATAGTCCAATGGCCCTCTAGGTAACCTATATAGTCCAAGTGCCCGCTAGTTAACCTACATAGTCCAAGTGCCCGCTAAGAAACCTAGATAGTCAAAGTGCCCGTTAGGTAACCTAGATAGTCCAAGTGCCCGCTAGGTAACCTACATAGTCCAAGTTCCCGCTAGGTAACCTAGATAGTCCAAGTGCCCGTTACCTAACCTAGATAGTCCAATTGCCCGCTATGCAACATACATATTCCAAGTGCCCGTTCGTTAACCTAGAAGTCCAAGTGCCCGCTAGGTAACCTATATAGTCCAAGTGCCTGCTAGGTAACCTAGATTGTCCAAGGGCCCGCTAGTTAACCTACATAGTCCAAGTGCCCGGTAGTTCAATTACATAGTTCAAGTGTCCGTAGGGAACCTGAATTGTCCAAGTGCCCGCTAGATAACCTACATGGTCCAAAGACCCGCTAGTTAACCTAGATATTCCTAGTGCCTGCTATTTAACCTAGATCGTCCAAGAGTCCGCTAGTTAACCTACATAGTCCAAGTTCCCGTTAGGTAACCTACATAGCCCAAGGACCAGCTAGGTAACCTACATATTCCAAGTGCCCGCTAGGTAACCTAGATAGTACAAGTGCCCGTTAGGTAACCTAGATAGTCCAAGTACGTGTTACCTAACCTATATAGTCCAAATGCCCGCTAGGCAACCTACATAGTACAAGTGCCCGTTCGTTAACCTAGAAGTCCAAGTGCCCGCTAGGTAACCTAGACAGTCCAAGTGCCCGCTAGGTTACCTACATAGTCCAAGTGCCCGTTAATAACATAGATAATCCAAGTGCCCGGTAGGTAACCTTTAGAGTCCAAGTGCCCGCTAGGTAACCTAGATAGTCCATGTGCCCGCTAGTTAACCTACATAGTCCAAGTGCCTGCTAGTTAACCTAGACAGTCCAAGTGCCCACTAGGTATCCTGCATAGTCCAAGTGCCCGTTAGGTAACCTAGATATTCCAAGTGCCCGCTAGGAAACCTACATAGTCCAAGTGCCCGCTAGGTAACCTGGATAGTACAACAGCCCTTTAGTTAACCTAGATAGTCCAAGTTCCCACTAGGGAACGTACATAGTCCAATGACCCGCTAGTTAACCTACATAGTCCAAGTGCCTGATAGGGAACCTACATAGTCCAAGTGCCCGCTAAGGGACGTACATATTCCAAGTGTCCGCTAGGGAACCTACATAGTCCAAATGCCGATTAGGGAACCTACATAGTCCAAGAGGCCGCTAGTTAATCTAGATAGTCCAAGTGCCCTCTAGTTCACCTAGATCGTCCAAGTGCCCGCTAGGGGACGTACATAGTCCAAGTGCCCGCTAGGTAACCTAGATAGTCCAAGTGCCCGCTAGGGTATGCACATAGTTCAAGTGCCCGCTAGGTATCCTAGATTGTCCAACTGTCCGCTAGTTAACCTACATAGTCCAAGTGCCCGCTAGGTAACCTAGATAGTCCAAGGGCCCGCGAGTTAACCTACATAGTCCCATACCCGATAGGGAACCTACATAGTCCAAGTGCCCGCTGAGGAACCTACATAGTCCAAGTGGCCGTTAGGGAACCTAGATAGTCCAAGTGCCCGTAGGGAACCTATATAGTCCAAGTGCCCGCTAGGGAACCTACATAGTCAAAGTGCCCGCTAGGGAACCTGCATTGTACAAGTGCACGCTAAATAACCTAGATAGTCCAATTGCCCGATAGTTAACCTAGATAGTCAAAGTGCCCACTAGTTAACATTGAGTATCCACAGCCTGCTAGTTAACCTACATAGTCCAAGTGCCTATAGGGAACCTACATAGTCCAAGTGCCCCCTGAGGAACCTACATAGTCCAAGTGCCCGATAGGGAACCTACATATTCCAAGTGCCCGTTAGGGTACCTAGATAGTCCAAGTGCCCGTAGGGAACCTATATAGTCCAAGTGCCCGCTAAGGGACGTACATATTCGAAGTGCCCGCTAGGGAACCTACATAGCACAAAAGGCCCATTAGGGAATTTAGTAGTCCAAGTGCCCGCTAGGGAACCTGCATAGTCCAAGTGCCCGCTAGTTAATCTAGATTGTCCAAGTGCCCGCTAGTTAACCTAGATCGTCCAAGTGCCTGCTAGTTAACCTAGATAATCCAAGTGCCCGCTAGTTAACCTACATAGACCAAGGGCCCTCTAGTTAACCAAGATAGTCCAAGTGCCCGCTAAGGGACGTACATATTCCAAGTGTCCGCTAGGGAACCTACACAGTCCAAATGCCCATTAGGGAACCTACATAGTCCAAGAGGCCGCTAGTTAATCTAGATAGTCCAAGTGCCCTCTAGTTAACCTAGATCGTCCAAGTGCCCGCTAGGGGACGTACATAGTCCAAGTGCCCGCTAGGTAACCTAGATAGTCCAAGTGCCCGCTAGGGTATGTACATAGTTCAAGTGCCCGCTAGGTATCCTAGATTGTCCAACTGTCCGCTAGTTAACCTACATAGTCCAAGTGCCCGCTAGGTAACCTAGATAGTCCAAGGTCCCGCGAGTTAACCTACATAGTCCCATACCCAATAGGGAACCTACATAGTCCAAGTGCCCGCTGAGGAACCTACATAGTCCAAGTGGCCGTTTGGGAACCTAGATAGTCCAAGTGCCCGTAGGGAACCTATATAGTCCAAGTGCCCGCTAGGGAACCTACATAGTCAAAGTGCCCGCTAGGGAACCTGCATTGTACAAGTGCACGCTAAATAACCTAGATAGTCCAATTGCCCGATAGTTAACCTAGATAGTCAAAGTGCCCACTAGTTAACATTGAGTATCCACAGCCTGCTAGTTAACCTACATAGTCCAAGTGCCTATAGGGAACCTACATAGTCCAAGTGCCCGCTGAGGAACCTACATAGTCCAAGTGCCCGATAGGGAACCTACATATTCCAAGTGCCCGTTAGGGTACCTAGATAGTCCAAGTGCCCGTAGGGAACCTATATAGTCCAAGTGCCCGCTAAGGGACGTACATATTCGAAGTGCCCGCTAGGGAACCTACATAGCACAAAAGGCCCATTAGGGAATTTAGTAGTCCAAGTGCCCGCTAGGGAACCTGCATAGTCCAAGTGCCCGCTAGGGAACCTGCATAGTCCAAGTGCCCGCTAGTTAACCTAGATCGTCCAAGTGCCTGCTAGTTAACCTAGATAATCCAAGTGCCCGCTAGTTAACCTACATAGACCAAGGGCCCTCTAGTTAACCAAGATAGTCCAAGTGCCCGCTAAGGGACGTACATATTCCAAGTGTCCGCTAGGGAACCTACACAGTCCAAATGCCCATTAGGGAACCTACATAGTCCAAGAGGCCGCTAGTTAATCTAGATAGTCCAAGTGCCCTCTAGTTAACCTAGATCGTCCAAGTGCCCGCTAGGGGACGTACATAGTCCAAGTGCCCGCTAGGTAACCTAGATAGTCCAAGTGCCCGCTAGGGTATGTACATAGTTCAAGTGCCCGCTAGGTATCCTAGATTGTCCAACTGTCCGCTAGTTAACCTACATAGTCCAAGTGCCCGCTAGGTAACCTAGATAGTCCAAGGTCCCGCGAGTTAACCTACATAGTCCCATACCCGATAGGGAACCTACATAGTCCAAGTGCCCGCTGAGGAACCTACATAGTCCAAGTGGCCGTTAGGGAACCTAGATAGTCCAAGTGCCCGTAGGGAACCTATATAGTCCAAGTGCCCGCTAGGGAACCTACATAGTCAAAGTGCCCGCTAGGGAACCTGCATTGTACAAGTGCACGCTAAATAACCTAGATAGTCCAATTGCCCGATAGTTAACCTAGATAGTAAAAGTGCCCACTAGTTAACATTGAGTATCCACAGCCTGCTAGTTAACCTACATAGTCCAAGTGCCTATAGGGAACCTACATAGTCCAAGTGCCAGATAGGGAACCTACATAGTCCAAGTGCCCGTTAGGGTACCTAGATAGTCCAAGTGCCCGTAGGGAACCTATATAGTCCAAGTGCCCGCTAAGGGACGTACATATTCCAAGTGCCCGCTAGGGAACCTACATAGCACAAAAGGCCCATTAGGGAATTTAGTAGTCCAAGTGCCCGCTAGGGAACCTGCATAGTCCAAGTGCCCGCTAGTTAATCTAGATTGTCCAAGGGCCCGCTAGTTAACCTAGATCGTCCAAGTGCCCGCTAGTTAACCTAGATAATCCAAGTGCCCGCTAGTTAACCTACATAGACCAAGGGCCCTCTAGTTAACCAAGATAGTCCAAGTGCCCGCTAGGGAATGTACATTGTCCAAGTGCCCGCTAGGTAACCTAGATAGTCCAAGTGCCCGCTAGGGTATGTACATAGTTCAAGTGCCCGCTAGGTAACCTAGATTGTCCAAGTGCCCGCTAAGTAACCTAGATTGTCCAAGTGCCGCTAGGTAACCTAGATAGTCCAAGGTCCCGCTAGATAACGTACATAGACCAATGCCCGATAGGGAACCTACATAGTCCAAGTGCCCAGTGAGGAACATACATAATCCAAGTGCCCGCTAGGGAACCTACATAGTCCAAGTGGCCGCTAGTTAATCTAGATAGTCCACGTGCCCGCTAGTTAACCTAGATAGTGCAAGTGCCCTCTAGTTAACCTAGATCGTCCAAGTGCCCGCTAGTTAACCTAGATAATCCAAGTGCCCGCTAGTTAACCTACATAGTACAAGGGCCCTCTAGTTAACCTAGATAGTCCAAGTGCCCGCTAGGGGACGTACATAGTCCAAGTGCCCGCTCGGTAACCTAGATAGTCCAAGTGCCCGCTAGGGTATGTACATAGTTCAAGTGCCCGCTAGGTAACCTAGATTGTCCAAGTGTCCGCTAGTTAACCTACATAGTCCAAGTGCCCGCTAGGTAACCTAGATAGTCCAAGGTCCCGCGAGTTAACGTACATAGTCCCATGCCCGATAGGGAACCTACATAGTCCAAGTGCCCGCTAGGGAACCTGCATAGTTCAAGTGCCCGCTAGTTTATCTAGATTGTCCATGTGCCCGCTAGTTAACCTAGATCGTCCAAGTGCCCGCTAGTTAACCTAGATAATCCAAGTGCCCGCTAGTTAACCTACATAGACCAAGGGCCCTCTAGTTAACCAAGATAGTCCAAGTTCCCGCTAGGGAATGTACATTGTCCAAGTGCCCGCTAGGTAACCTAGATAGTCCAAGTGCCCGCTAGGGTATGTACATAGTTCAAGTGCCCGCTAGGTAACCTAGATTGTCCAAGTGCCTGCTAGGTAACCTAGATAGTCCAAGGTCCCGCTAGATAACCTACATAGTCCAATGCCCGATAGGGAACCTACATAGTCCAAGTGCCCAGTGAGGAACATACATAGTCCAAGTGCCCGCTAGGGAACCTACATAGTCCAAGTGGCCGCTAGTTAATCTAGATAGTTCAAGTGCCTGCTAGTTAACCTAGATAGTCCAAGGGCCCTCTAGTTAACCTAGATCGTCCAAGTGCCCGCTAGTTAACCTAGATAATCCAAGTGCCCGCTAGTTAACCTACATAGTACAAGGGCCCTCTAGTTAACCTAGACAGTCCAAGTGCCCTCGAGGGGACGTACATAGTCCAAGTGCCCGCTCGGTAACCTAGATAGTCCAAGTGCCCGCTAGGGTATGTACATAGTTCAAGTGCCCGCTAGGTAACCTAGATTGTCCAACTGTCCGCAAGTTAACCTACATAGTCCAAGTGCCCGCTAGGTAACCTAGATAGTCCAAGGTCCCGCGAGTTAACCTACATAGTCCCATGCCCGATAGGGAACCTACATAGTCCAAGTGCCCGCTGAGGAACCTACATAGTCCAAGTGGCCGTTAGGGAACCTAGATAGTCCAAGTGCCCGTTTGGGTACCTAGATAGTCCAAGTGCCCATAGGGAACCTATATAGTCAAAGTGCCCGCTAGGGAACCTGCATTGTGCAAGTGCCCGCTAGTTAACATTGATCATCCACAGCCCGCTAGTTAACCTTCATAGTCCAAGTGCCTGATAGGGAACCTACATAGTCCAAGTGCCCGCTGAGGAACCTACATAGTCCGAGTGCCCGATAGGGAACCTACATATTCCAAGTGCCCGTTAGGGTACCTAGATAGTCCAAGTGCCCATAGGGAACCTATATAGTCAAGGTGCCCGCTAGGGAACCTGCATTGTGCAAGTGCCCGCTAGTTAACCTACATAGTCCAAGTGCCCGCTAGGTAACCTAGATAGTACAACAGCCCGTTAGTTAACCTAGATAGTCCAAGTTCCCACTAGGGAACGTACATAGTCCAAGGACCCGCTAGTTAACCTACATAGTCCTATGCCCGATAGGGAACATGCATAGTCCAAGTGCCCGCTGAGGAACCTACAAAATCCAAGTGCCCGTTAGGGAACCTAGATCGTCCAAGTGCCCGCTAGTTAACCTAGATAATCCAAGTGCCCGCTAGTTAACCTACATAGACCAAGGGCCCTCTAGTTAACCAAGATAGTCCAAGTGCCCGCTAAGGGACGTACATATTCCAAGTGTCCGCTAGGGAACCTACATAGTCCAAATGCCCATTAGGGAACCTACATAGTCCAAGAGGCCGCTAGTTAATCTAGATAGTCCAAGTGCCCTCTAGTTAACCTAGATCGTCCAAGTGCCCGCTAGGGGACGTACATAGTCCAAGTGCCCGCTAGGTAACCTAGATAGTCCAAGTGCCCGCTAGGGTATGTACATAGTTCAAGTGCCCGCTAGGTATCCTAGATTGTCCAACTGTCCGCTAGTTAACCTACATAGTCCAAGTGCCCGCTAGGTAACCTAGATAGTCCAAGGTCCCGCGAGTTAACCTACATAGTCCCATACCCGATAGGGAACCTACATAGTCCAAGTGCCCGCTGAGGAACCTACATAGTCCAAGTGGCCGTTAGGGAACCTAGATAGTCCAAGTGCCCGTAGGGAACCTATATAGTCCAAGTGCCCGCTAGGGAACCTACATAGTCAAAGTGCCCGCTAGGGAACCTGCATTGTACAAGTGCACGCTAAATAACCTAGATAGTTCAATTGCCCGATAGTTAACCTAGATAGTCAAAGTGCCCACTAGTTAACATTGAGTATCCACAGCCTGCTAGTTAACCTACATAGTCCAAGTGCCTATAGGGAACCTACATAGTCCAAGTGCCCGCTGAGGAACCTACATAGTCCAAGTGCCCGATAGGGAACCTACATATTCCAAGTGCCCGTGAGGGTACCTAGATAGTCCAAGTGCCCGTAGGGAACCTATATAGTCCAAGTGCCCGCTAAGGGACGTACATATTCCAAGTGCCCGCTAGGGAACCTACATAGCACAAAAGGCCCATTAGGGAATTTAGTACTCCAAGTGCCCGCTAGGGAACCTGCATAGTCCAAGTGCCCGCTAGTTAATCTAGATTGTCCAAGTGCCCGCTAGTTAACCTAGATCGTCCAAGTGCCCGCTAGTTAACCTAGATAATCCAAGTGCCCGCTAGTTAACCTACATAGACCAAGGGCCCTCTAATTAACCAAGATAGTCCAAGTGCACGCTAGGGAATGTACATTGTCCAAGTGCCCGCTAGGTAACCTAGATAGTCCAAGTGCCCGCTAGGGTATGTACATAGTTCAAGTGCCCGCTAGGTAACCTAGATTGTCCAAGTGCCCGCTAAGTAACCTAGATTGTCCAAGTGCCGCTAGGTAACCTAGATAGTCCAAGGTCCCGCTAGATAACGTACATAGACCAATGCCCGATAGGGAACCTACATAGTCCAAGTGCCCAGTGAGGAACATACATAGTCCAAGTGCCCGCTAGGGAACCTACATAGTCCAAGTGGCCGCTAGTTAATCTAGATAGTCCACGTGCCCGCTAGCTAACCTAGATAGTCCAAGTGCCCTCTAGTTAACCTAGATCGTCCAAGTGCCCGCTAGTTAACCTAGATAATCCAAGTGCCCGCTAGTTAACCTACATAGTACAAGGGCCCTCTAGTTAACCTAGATAGTCCAAGTGCCCGCTAGGGGACGTACATAGTCCAAGTGCCGGCTCGGTAACCTAGATAGTCCAAGTGCCCGCTAGGGTATGTACATAGTTCAAGTGCCCGCTAGGTAACCTAGATTGTCCAATTGTCCGCTAGTTAACCTACATAGTCCAAGTGCCCGCTAGGTAACCTAGATAGTCCAAGGTCCCGCGAGTTAACGTACATAGTCCCATGCCCGATAGGGAACCTACATAGTCCAAGTGCCCGCTAGGGAACCTGCATAGTCCAAGTGCCCGCTAGTTTATCTAGATTGTCCATGTGCCCGCTAGTTAACCTAGATCGTCCAAGTGCCCGCTAGTTAACCTAGATAATCCAAGTGCCCGCTAGTTAACCTACATAGACCAAGGGCCCTCTAGTTAACCAAGATAGTCCAAGTTCCCGCTAGGGAATGTACATTGTCCAAGTGCCCGCTAGGTAACCTAGATAGTCCAAGTGCCCGCTAGGGTATGTACATAGTTCAAGTGCCCGCTAGGTAACCTAGATTGTCCAAGTGCCTGCTAGGTAACCTAGATAGTCCAAGGTCCCGCTAGATAACCTACATAGTCCAATGCCCGATAGGGAACCTACATAGTCCAAGTGCCCAGTGAGGAACATACATAGTCCAAGTGCCCGCTAGGGAACCTACATAGTCCAAGTGGCCGCTAGTTAATCTAGATAGTTCAAGTGCCCGCTAGTTAACCTAGATAGTCCAAATGCCCTCTAGTTAACCTAGATCGTCCAAGTGCCCGCTAGTTAACCTAGATAATCCAAGTGCCCGCTAGTTAACCTACATAGTACAAGGGCCCTCTAGTTAACCTAGACAGTCCAAGTGCCCGCGAGGGGACGTACATAGTCCAAGTGCCCGCTCGGTAACCTAGATAGTCCAAGTGCCCGCTAGGGTATGTACATAGTTCAAGTGCCCGCTAGGTAACCTAGATTGTCCAACTGTCCGCAAGTTAACCTACATAGTCCAAGTGCCCGCTAGGTAACCTAGATAGTCCAAGGTCCCGCGAGTTAACCTACATAGTCCCATGCCCGATAGGGAACCTACATAGTCCAAGTGCCCGCTGAGGAACCTACATAGTCCAAGTGGCCGTTAGGGAACCTAGATAGTCCAAGTGCCCGTTAGGGTACCTAGATAGTCCAAGTGCCCATAGGGAACCTATATAGTCAAAGTGCCCGCTAGGGAACCTGCATTGTGCAAGTGCCCGCTAGTTAACCTACATAGTCCAAGTGCCCGCTAGGTAACCTAGATAGTACAACAGCCCGTTAGTTAACCTAGATAGTCCAAGTTCCCACTAGGGAACGTACATAGTCCAAGGACCCGCTAGTTAACCTACATAGTCCTATGCCCGATAGGGAACATGCATAGTCCAAGTGCCCGCTGAGGAACCTACAAAATCCAAGTGCCCGTTAGGGAACCTAGATAGTCCAAGTGCCCGTAGGGAACCTATATTGTCCAAGTGCCCGCTAGCGAACCTACATAGGCAAAGTGTCCGCTAGAGAACCTGCATTGTACAAGTGCACGCTAATTAACCTAGATAGTCCATTTGCCCGCTAGTTAACGTAGATAGTAAAAGTGCCCACTAGTTAACATTGATCATCCACAGCCCGCTAGTTAACCTACATACTCCAAGTGCCTGATAGGGAACCTACATAATCCAAGTGCCCGCTGAGGAACCTACATAATCCAAGTGCCCGGTAGTTAACTTACATAGTTTAAGTGTCCGTAGGGAACCTGAATTGTCCAAGTGCCCGCTAGATAACCTACAGGGTCCAAGGGCCCGCTAGTTAACCCAAATATTCCTAGTGCCTGATATTTAACCTAGATCATCCAAGAGTCCGCTAGTTAACCTACATAGTCCAAGTTCCCGTTAGGTAACCTACATAGTCCAAGGGCCCGCTAGGTAACCTACATATTCCAAGTGCCCGCTAGGTAACCTAGATAGTCCAAGTGCCCGTTAGGTAACCTAGATAGTCCAAGTTCCCGTTACCTAACCTAGATAGTCCAAGTGCCCGCTAGGCAACCTACATAGTACAAGTGCCCGTTCGTTAACCTAGAAGTCCAAGTGCCCGGTAGATAACCTAGACTGTCCAAGTGCCCGCTAGGTGACCTACATAATCCAAGTGCCCGTTAATAACATAGATAGTCCAAGTGCCCGGCAGGTAACATTTAGAGTCCAAGTGCCCGCTAGGTAACCTAGATAGTCCATGTGCCCGCCATGTAACCTATATAGTCCAAGTGCCCGCTAGGTAACCTAGATAGTCCAAGGGCCCGCTAGTTAACCTACATAGTCCAAGTGCCCGTTAGTTAACTTACATAGTTCAAGTGTCCGTAGGGAACCTGCATTGTCCAAGTGCCCGCTAGATAACCTACATAGTCCAAGTTCCCGCTAGGTAACCTAGATAGTCCAAGTGCCCGTTACCTAACCTAGATAGTCCATGTGCCCCCTAGGCAACCTACATAGTACAAGTGCCCGTTCATTAACCTAGAAGTCCAAGTGCCCGCTAGGTAACCTAGACTGTTCAAGTGCCCGCTAGGTTACCTACATAGTCCAAGCGCCCGTTAATAACATAGATAGTCCAAGTGCCCGCTAGGTAACCTTTAGAGTCCAAGTGCCCGCTAGGTAACCTAGATAGTCCAAGTGCCTGTTAGGTAACCTAGATAGTCCAAGTGCCCGCTAGTTAACCTACATAGTCCAAGTGCCCGCTAGTTAACCTAGACAGTCCAAGTGCCCACTAGGTGTACTGCATAGTCCAAGTGCCGGTTAGGTAACCTAGATATTCCAAGTGCCCGCTAGGAAACCTCCATAGTCCAAGTGCCCGCTAGGTAACCTAGATAGTACAACAGCCCGTTAGTTAACCTAGATAGTCCAAGTTCCCACTAGGGAACGTACGTAGTCCAAGGACCCGCTAGTTAACCTACATAGTCCAAGTGCCCGATAGGGAACCTACATAGTCCAAGTGCCCGCTAAGGGACGTACATATTCCAAGTGTCCGCTAGGGAACCTACATAGTACAAATGCCCATTAGGGAACCTACATAGTCCAAGAGGCCGCTAGTTAACCTAGATAGTCCAAGAGGCCGCTAGTTAACCTAGATAGTCCAAGTGCCCTCTAGTTAACCTATATCGTCCAAGTGCCCGCTAAGGGACGTACATAGTCCAAGTGCCCGCTAGGCAACCTAGATAGTCCAAGTGCCCGCTAGGGTATGTACATAGTTCAAGTGCCCGCTAGGTAACCTAGATTGTCCAACTGTCCGCTAGTTAACCTACATAGTCCAAGTGCCCGCTAGGTAACCTAGATAGTCCAAGGTCCCGCTAGTTAACCTACATAGTCCCATGCCCGATAGGGAACCTACATAGTCCAAGTGCCCGCTGAGGAACCTACATAGTCCAAGTGGCCGTTAGGGAACCTAGATAGTCCAAGTGCCCGTTAGGGTACCTAGATAGTCCAAGTGCCCGTAGGGAACCTATATAGTCCAAGTGCCCGCTAAGTAACCTAGATAGTCTAAGGTCCCGCTAGTTAACCTACATAGTCCAAGTGCCTGATAGGGAACCTACATAGTCCAAGTGCCCGCTGAGGAATCTACGTAGTCCAAGTGCCCGATAGGAAACCTACATATTCCAAGTGCCCGTTAGGGTACCTAGATAGTCCAAGTGCCCGTAGGGAACCTATATAGTCCAAGTGCCCGCTAGGGAACCTACATAGTCCAAGTGCCCGCTAAGGGACTTATATATTCCAAGTGCCCGCTAGGGAACCTACATAGCACAAAAGGCCCATTAGGGAACTTAGTAGTCCAAGTGCCCGCTAGGGAACCTGCATAGTCCAAGTGCCCGCTAGTTAATCTAGATTGTCCAAGTGCCCGCTAGTTAACCTAGATAATCCAGAGCCTGCTAGTTAACCTACATAGACCAAGGGCCCTCTAGTTAACCAAGATAGTCCAAGTGCCCGCTAGGGAATGTACATTGTCCAAGTGCCCGCTAGGTAACCTAGATAGTCCAAGTGCCCGCTAGGGTATGTACATAGTTCAAGTGCCCGCTAGGTAACCTAGATTGTCCAAGTGCCCGCTAAGTAACCTAGATTGTCCACGTGCCTGCTAGGTAACCTAGATAGTCCAAGGTCCCGCTAGATAACCTATATAGTCCAATGCCCGATAGGGAACCTACATAGTCCAAGTGCCCAGTGAGGAACCTACATAGTCCAAGTGCCCGCTAGGGAACCTACATAGTCCAAGTGGCCGCTAGTTAATCTAGATAGTCCAAGTGCCCGCTAGTTAACCTAGATAGTCCAAGTGCCCTCTAGTTAACCTAGATCGTCCAAGTGCCCACTAGTTAACCTAGATAATCCAAGTGCCCGCTAGTTAACCTAGATAGTACAAGGGCCCTCTAGTTAACCTAGATAGTCCAAGTGCCCGCTAGGGGACGTACATAGTCCAAGTGCCCGCTCGGTAACCTAGATAGTCCAATGCCCGCTAGGGTATGTACATAGTTCAAGTGCCCGCTAGGTAACCTAGATTGTTCAACTGTCCGCTAGTTAACCTACATAGTACAAGTGCCCGCTAAGTAACCTAGATAGTCCAAGGTCCTGCGAGTTAACCTACATAGTCCCATGCCCGATAGGGAACCTACATAGTCCAAGTGCCCGCTGAGGAACCTACATAGTCCAAGTGGCCGTTAGGGAACCTAGATAGTCCAAGTGCCCTTAGGGAACCTATATAGTCCAAGTGCACGCTAGGGAACCTACACAGTCAAAGTGCCCGCTAGGGAACCTGCATTATACAAGTGCACGCTTATTACCCTAGATAGTCCAATTGCCCGCTAGTTAACCTAGATAGTCAAAGTGCCCACTAGTTAACATTGATCATCCACAGCCCGCTAGTTAACCTACATAGTCCAAGTGCCTGATAGGGAACCTACATAGTCCAAGTGCCCGCTGAGGAACCTACATAGTCCGAGTGCCCGATAGGGAACCTACATATTCCAAGTGCCCGTTAGGGTACCTAGATAGTCCAAGTGCCCATAGGGAACCTATATAGTCAAAGTGCCCCCTAGGGAACCTGCATTGTGCAAAAGCCCGCTAGTTAACCTAGATAGTCCAAGTGCCCGCTAGTTAACCTAGATAGTCCAAGTGCCCGCTAGATAACCTAGATATTCCAAGTGCCCGCTAGTTAACCTAGATCGTCCAAGTGTCCGCTAGTTAACCTACATAGTCCAAGTTCCAGTTAGGTAACCTAGATAGTACAAGTGCCCGCAAGGTAACCTACATAGTCCAAGTTCCCGCTACGTAACCTAAATATTCCAAGTTCCTGTTAGCTAACCTAGATAATCCAAGTGCCCCCTAGGTAACCTACATAGTCCAAGTGCCCTTTCGTTAACCTACACAGTCCAAGTGCCCGCTAGGTAACCTAGACTATCCAAGTGTCCGCTAGGTTACCTACATTGTCCAAAAGCACATTCGTTAACCTAGATAGTCCACGTGCCCGCTACATAACCTACAGAGTCCAAGGGCCCTCTAGGTAACCTATATAGTCCAAGTGCCCGCTAGTTAACCTACATAGTCAAAGTGCCCGCTAGTTAATCTAGATTGTCCAAGGGCCCGCTAGTTAATCTAGATTGTCCAAGTGCCCGCTAGTTAACCTAGATAATCCAAGTGCCTGCTAGTTAACCTACATAGACCAAGGGCCCGCTAGGGAATGTACATTGTCCAAGTGCCCGCTAGGTAACCTAGATAGTCCAAGTGCCCGCTAGGGTATGTACATAGTTTAAGTTCCCGCTAGGTAACCTAGATTGTCCAAGTGCCCGCTAAGTAACCTAGATTGTCCACGTGCCTGCTAGGTAACCTAGATAGTCCAAGGTCCCGCTAGATAACCTACATAGTCCAATGCCCGATAGGGAACCTACATAGTCCAAGTGCCCAGTGAGGAACCTACATAGTCCAAGTGCCCGCTAGGGAACCTACATAGTCCAAGTGGCTTCTAGTTAATCTAGATAGTCCACGTGCCCGCTAGTTAACCTAGATAGTCCAAGTGCCCTCTAGTTAACCTAGATCGTCCAAGTGCCCGCTAGTTAACCTAGATAATCCAAGTGCCCGCTAGTTAACCTACATAGTACAAGGGCCCTCTAGTTAACCTAGATAGTCCAAGTGCCCGCTAGGGGACGTACATAGTCCAAGTGCCCGCTCGGTAACCTAGATAGTCCAAGTGCCCGCTAGGGTATGTACATAGTTCAAGTGCCCGCTAGGTAACCTAGATTGTTCAACTGTTCGCTAGTTAACCTACATAGTCCAAGTGCCCGCTAGGTAACCTAGATAGTCCAAGGTCCCGCGAGTTTACCTACATAGTCCCATGCCCGATAGGGAACCTACATAGTCCAAGTGCCCGCTGAGGAACCTACATAGTCCAAGTGGCCGTTAGGGAACCTAGATAGTCCAAGTGCCCTTAGGGAACCTATATACTCCAAGTGCCCGCTAGGGAACCTACATAGTCAAAGTGCCCGCTAGGGAACCTGCATTGTACAAGGGCACGCTAATTAACCTAGATAGTCCAATTGCCCGCTAGTTAACCTAGATAGTCAAAGTACCCACTAGTTAACATTGATCATCCACAGCCCGCTAGTTAACCTACATAGTCCAAGTGCCTGATAGGGAACCTACATAATCCAAGTGCCCGCTGAGGAACCTACATAGTCCAAGTGCCCGATAGGGAACCTACATATTCCAAGTGCCCGTTAGGGTACCTAGATAGTCCAAGTGCCCGTTACCTAACCTAGATAATCCAAGTGCCCACTAGACAACCTACATAGTACAAGTGCCCGTTCGTTAACCTAGTAGTCCAAGTGCCCGCTAGGTAACCTAGACTGTTCAAGTTCCCGCTAGGTTACCTACATAATCCAAGTGCCCGTTAATAACATAGATAGTCCAAGTGCCCGCTAGGTAACCTTTAGAGTCCAAGTGCCCGCTAGGTAACCTAGATAGTCCAAGTGCCTGTTAGGTAACCTAGATAGTCCAAGTGCCCGCTAGTTAACTTACATAATCCAAGTGCCCGCTAGTTAACCTAGACAGTCCAAGTGCCCACTAGGTATCCTGCATAGTCCAAGTGCCTGTTAGGTAACCTAGATATTCCAAGTGTCCGCTAGGAAACCTACATAGTCAAAGTGCCCGCTAGGGAACCTGCATTGTACAAGGGCACGCTAATTAACCTAGATAGTCCAATTGCCCGCTAGTTAACCTAGATAGTCAAAGTGCCCACTAGTTAACATTGATCATCCACAGCCCGCTAGTTAACCTACATAGTCCGAGTGCCCGATAGGGAACCTACATATTCCAAGTGCCCGTTAGGGTACCTAGATAGTCCAAGTGCCCATAGGGAACCTATATAGTCAAAGTGCCCGCTAGGGAACCTGCATTGTGCAAAAGCCCGCTAGTTAACCTAGATAGTCCAAGTGCCCGCTAGTTAACCTAGATAGTCCAAGTGCCCGCTAGTTAACCTAGATATTCCAAGTGCCCGCTAGTTAACCTAGATCGTCCAAGTGTCCGCTAGTTAACCTACATAGTCCAAGTTCCAGTTAGGTAACCTAGATAGTACAAGTGCCCGCAAGGTAACCTACATAGTCCATGTCCCCGCTACGTAACCTAGATATTCCAAGTTCCTGTTAGCTAACCTAGATAATCCAAGTGCCCGCTAGGTAACCTACATAGTCCAAGTGCCCTTTCGTTAACCTACATAGTCCAAGTGACCGCTAGGTAACCTAGACTGTCCAAGTGTCCGCTAGGTTACCTACATAGTCCAAAAGCACGTTCGTTAACCTAGATAGTCCACGTGCCCGCTACATAACCTACAGAGTCCAAGGGCCCTCTAGGTAACCTATATAGTACAAGTGCCCGCTAGTTAACCTACATAGTCAAAGTGCCCGCTAGGTAACCTAGATAGTACAACAGCCCGTTAGTTAACCTAGATAGTCCAAGTTCCCACTAGGGAACGTACATAGTCCAAGGACCCGCTAGTTAACCTACATAGTCCTATGCCCGATAGGGAACCTGCATAGTCCAAGTGCCCGCTGAGGAACCTACAAAATCCAAGTGCCCGTTAGGGAACCTAGATAGTCCAAGTGCCCGTAGGGAACCTACATAGTCAAAGTGCCCACTAGGGGAACTGCATTGTACAAGTGCACGCTAATTAACCTAGATAGTCCAATTGCCCGCTAGTTAACCTAGATAGTAAAAGTGCCCACTAGTTAACATTGAAAATCCACAGCCCGCTAGTTAACCTACATAGTCCAAGTGCCTGATAGGGAACCTACATAATCCAAGTGCCCGCTGAGGAACCTACATAGTCCAAGTGCCCGATAGGGAACCTACATATTCCAAGTGCCCGTTAGGGTACCTAGATAGTCCAAGTGCCCGTTACCTAACCTAGATAGTCCAAGTGCCCACTAGGCAACCTACATAGTACAAGTGCCCGTTCGTTAACCTAGAAGTCCAAGTGCCCGCTAGGTAACCTAGACTGTTCAAGTGCCCGCTATGTTACCTACATAATCCAAGTGCCCGTTAATAACATAGAGAGTCCAAGTGCCCGCTAGGTAACCTTTAGAGTCCAAGTGCCCGCTAGGTAACCTAGATAGTCCAAGTGCCTGTTAGGTAACCTAGATAGGCCAAGTGCCCGCTAGTTAACCTACATAGTCCAAGTGCCCGCTAGTTAACCTAGACAGTCCAAGTGCCCACTAGGTATCCTGCATAGTCCAAGTGCCTGTTAGGTAACCTAGATATTCCAAGTGCCCGCTAGGAAACCTACATAGTCCAAGTGCCCGCTAGGTAACCTAGATAGTACAACAGCCCGTTAGTTAACCTAGATAGTCCAAGTTCCCACTAGGGAACGTACATAGTCCAAGGACCCGCTAGTTAACCTACATAGTCCAAGTGCCCGATAGGGAACCTACATAGTCCAAGTGCCCGCTAAGGGACGTACATATTCCAAGTGTCCGCTAGGGAACCTACATAGTCCAAATGCCCATTAGGGAACCTACATAGTCCAAGAGGCCGCTAGTTAATCTAGATAGTCCAAGTGCCCGCTAGTTAACCTAGATATTCCAAGTGCCCTCTAGTTAACCTAGATCGTCCAAGTGCCCGCTAAGGGACGTACATAGTCCAAGTGCCCTCTAGGTAACCTAGATAGTCCAAGTGCCCGCTAGGGTATGTACATAGTTCAAGTGCCCGCTAGGTAACCTAGATTGTCCAACTGTCCGCTAGTTAACCTACATAATCCAAGTGCCCGCTAGGTAACCTAGATAGCCCAAGGTCCCGCTAGTTAACCTACATAGTCCCATGCCCGATAGGGAACCTACATAGTCCAAGTGCCCGCTGAGGAACCTACATAGTCCAAGTGGCCGTTAGGGAACCTAGATAGTCCAAGTGCCCGTTAGGGTACCTAGATAGTCCAAGTGCCCGTAGGGAACCTATATAGTCCAAGTGCCCGCTAGGTAACCTAGATAGTCTAAAGTCCCACTAATTAACCTACATAGTCCAAGTGCCTGATAGGGAACCCACAGAGTCCAAGTGCCCGCTGAGGAATCTACATAGTCCAAGTGCCCGATAGGGAACCTACATATTCCAAGTGCCCGTTAGGGTACCTAGATAGTCCAAGTGCCCGTAGGGAACCTATATAGTCCAAGTGCCCGCTAGGGAACCTACATAGTCCAAGTGCCCGCTAAGGGACTTACATATTCCAAGTGCCCGCTAGGGAACCTACATAGCACAAAAGGCCCATTAGGGAACTTAGTAGTCCAAGTGCCCGCTAGGGAACCTGCATAGTCCAAGTGCCCGCTAGTTAATCTAGATTGTCCAAGTGCCCGCTAGTTAACCTAGATAATCCAAGTGCCTGCTAGTTAACCTACATAGACCAAGGGCCCTCTAGTTAACCAAGATAGTCCAAGTGCCCGCTAGGGAATGTACATTGTCCAAGTGCCCGCTAGGTAACCTAGATAGTCCAAGTGCCCGCTAGGGTATGTACATAGTTCAAGTGCCCGCTAGGTAACCTAGATTGTCCAAGTGCCCGCTAAGTAACCTAGATTGTCCAAGTGCCTGCTAGGTAACCTAGATAGTCCAAGGTCCCGCTAGATAACCTACATAGTCCAATGCCCGATAGGGAACCTACATAGTCCAAGTGCCCAGTGAGGAACCTACATAGTCCAAGTGCCCGCTAGGGAACCTACATAGTCCAAGTGGCCGCTAGTTAATCTAGATAGTCCACGTGCCCGCTAGTTAACCTAGATAGTCCAAGTGCCCTCTAGTTAACCTAGATCGTCCAAGTGCCCGCTAGTTAACCTAGATAATCCAAGTGCCCGCTAGTTAACCTACATAGTACAAGGGTCCTCTAGTTAACCTAGATAGTCCAAGTGCCCGCTATGGGACGTACATAGTCCAAGTGCACGCTCGGTAACCTAGATAGTCCAAGTGCCCGCTAGGGTATGTACATAGTTCAAGTGCCCGCTAGGTAACCTAGATTGTCCAACTGTCCGCTAGTTAACCTACATAGTCCAAGTGCCCGCTAGGTAACCTAGATAGTCCAAGGTTCCGCGAGTTAACCTACATAGTCCCATGCCCGATAGGCAACCTACATAGTCCAAGTGCCCGCTGAGGAACCTACATAGTCCAAGTGGCCGTTAGGGAACCTAGATAGTCCAAGTGCCCTTAGGGAACCTATATACTCCAAGTGCCCGCTAGGGAACCTACATAGTCAAAGTGCCCGCTAGGGAACCTGCATTGTACAAGGGCACGCTAATTAACCTAGATAGTCCAATTGCCCGCTAGTTAACCTAGATAGTCAAAGTGCCCACTAGTTAACATTGATCATCCACAGCCCGCTAGTTAACCTACATAGTCCAAGTGCCTGATAGGGAACCTACATAGTCCAAGTGCCCGCTGAGGAACCTACATAGTCCGAGTGCCCGATAGGGAACCTACATGTTCCAAGTGCCCGTTAGGGTACCTAGATAGTCCAAGTGCCCATAGGGAACCTATATAGTCAAAGTGCCCGCTAGGGAACCTGCATTGTGCAAGAGCCCGCTAGTAAACCTAGATAGTCCAAGTGCCTGCTAGTTAACCTAGATAGTCCAAGTGCCCGCTAGTTAAACTAGATATTCCAAGTGCCCGCTAGTTAACCTAGATCGTCCAAGTGTCCGCTAGTTAACCTACATAGTCCAAGTTCCAGTTAGGTAACCTAGATAGTACAAGTGGCCGCAATGTAACCTACATAGTCCAAGTCCCCGCTACGTAACCTAGATATTCCAAGTTCCTGTTAGCTAACCTAGATTATCCAAGTGCCCGCTAGGTAACCTACATAGTCCAAGTGCCCTTTCGTTAACCTACATAGTCCAAGTGACCGCTAGGTAACCTAGACTGTCCAAGTGTCCGCTAGGTTACCTACATAGTCCAAAAGCACGTTCGTTAACCTAGATAGTCCACGTGCCCGCTACATAACCTACAGAGTCCAAGGGCCCTCTAGGTAACCTATATAGTCCAAGTGCCTGCTAGTTAACCTACATAGTCAAAGTGCCCGCTAGGTAACTTAGATAGTACAACAGCCCGTTAGTTAACCTAGATAGTCCAAGTTCCCACTAGGGAACGTACATAGTCCAAGGACCCGCTAGTTAACCTACATAGTCCAAGTGCCCGCTGAGGAACCAAAAACTACAAGTGCCCGTTAGGGAACCTAGATAGTCCAAGTGCCCGTAGGGAACCTATATTGTCCAATTGCCCGCTAGGGAACCTACATAGTCAAAGTGCCCGCTAGGGAACCTACATAGTCAAAGTGCCCGCTAGGGAAACAGCATTGTACAAGTGCACGCTAAATAACCTAGATACTCCAATTGCCCGCTAGTTAACCTAGATAGTATAAGTGCCCACTAGTTAACATTGATCATCCACAGCCCGCTAGTTAACCTACATAGTCCAAGTGCCTGATAGGGAAACTACATAGTCCAAGTGCCCGCTGAGGAACCTACATAGTCCAAGTGCCCGATAGGGAACCTACATATTACAAGTGCCCGTTAGGGTACCTAGATTGTCCAAGTGCCCGTTACCTAACCTAGATAGTCCAAGTGCCCACTAGGCAACCTACATAGAACAATGCCCGTTCGTTAACCTAGAAGTCCAAGTGCCCGCTAGGTAACCTAGACTGTCCAATTGCCCGCTAGGTTACCTACATAGTATAAGTGCCCGTTAATAACATAGATAGTCCAAGTGCCCTCTAGGTAACCTTTAGAGTACAAGTGCCCGCTAGGTAACCTAGATAGTCCTAGTGCCTGTTAGGTAACCTAGATAGTCCAAGTGACCGCTATTAACCTACATAGTCCAAGTGCCCGCTAGTTAACCTAGACAGTCAAAGTGCCCACTAGGTATCCTGCATAGTCCAAGTGCCCGATAGGTAACCTAGATATTCCAAGTGCCAGCTAGGGAACCTGCATCGTCCAAGTGCCCGCTAGTTAATCTAGATTGTCCAAGTGCCCGCTAGTTAACCTAGATCGTCCAAATGCCCGCTAGTTAACCTAGATAATCCAAGGGCACTCTAGTTAACCTAGATAGTCCAAGTGCCCGCTAGGGAACGTACATAGTCCAAGTGCCCGCTAAGTAACCTAGATTGTCCACGTGCCCGCTAGGTAACCTAGATAGTCCAAGGTCCCGCTAGATAACCTACATAGTCCAATGCCCGATAGGGAACCTACATAGTCCAAGTGGCCGCTAGTTAATCTAGATAGTCAAACTGCCCGCTAGTTAACCTAGATAGTCCAAGTGCCCTCTAGTTAACCTAGATCGTCCAAGTGCCCGCTAGTTAACCTAGATAATCCAAGTGCCCGCTAGTTAACCTACATAGTACAAGGGCCCTCTAGTTAACCTAGATAGTCCAAGTGCCCGCTAGGGGACGTACATAGTCTAAGTGCCCGCTAGGTAACCTAGATAGTCCAAGTGCCCGCTAGGGTATGTACATAGTTCAAGTGCCCGCTAGTTAACCTAGATCGTCCAAGTGTCCGCTAGTTAACCTACATAGTCCAAGTTCCAGTTAGGTAACCTAGATAGTACAAGTGACCGCAAGGTAACCTACATAATCCAAGTGCCCGCTAGGTAACCTAGATATTCCAAGTTCCTGTTAGCTAACCTAGATAATCCAAGTGCCCGCTAGTTAACCTACATAGTCCAAGTGCCCTTTCGTTAACCTACATAGTCCAAGAGACCGCTAGGTAACCTAGACTGTCCAAGTGTCCGCTAGGTTACCTACATAGTCCAAAAGCACGTTCGTTAACCTAGATAGTCCACGTGCCCGCTACATAACCTACATAGTCCAAGGGCCCTCTAGGTAACCTATATAGTCCAAGTGCCCGCTAGTTAACCTACATAGTCCAAGTGCCCGCTAGGTAACCTAGATAGTACAACAGCCCGTTACTTAACCTAGATAGTCCAAGTTCCCACTAGGGAACGTACATAGTCCAAGGACCCGCTAGTTAACCTACATAGTCCCATGCCCGATAGGGAACCTACATAGTCCAAGTGCCCGCTGAGGAACCTACATAATCCAAGTGCCCGTGAGGGAACCTAGATATTCCAAGTGCCCGTAGGGAACCTATATTGTCCAAGTGCCCGCTAGGGAACCTACATAGTCAAAGTGCCCGCTTGGGAACCTGCATTGTACAAGTGCACGCTAATTAACCTAGATAGTCCAATTGCCCGCTAGTTAACCTAGATAGTAAAAGTGCCCACTAGTTAACATTGATCATCCACAGCCCGCTAGTTAACCTACATAGTCCAAGTGCCTGATAGGGAACCTACATAATCCAAGTGCCCGCTGAGGAACCTACATAGTCCAAGTGCCCGATAGGGAACCTACATATTCCAAGTGCCCGTTAGGCTACCTAGATAGTACAAGTGCCCGTTACCTAACCTAGATAGTCCAAGTGCCCACTAGGCAACCTACATTGTACAAGTGCCCGTTCGTTAACCTAGAAGTCCAAGTGCGCGCTAGGTAACCTAGACGGTCCAAGTGCCCGCTAGGTTACCTACATAATCCAAGTGCCCGTTAATAACATAGAAAGTCCAAGTGCCCGCTAGGTAACTTTTAGAGTCCAAGTGCCCGCTAGGTAACCTAGATAGTCCAAGTGCCTGTTAGGTAACCTAGATAGTACAAGTGCCCGCTAGTTAACCTACATAGTCCAAGTGCCCGCTAGTTAACCTAGACAGTCCAAGTGCCCACTAGGTATCCTGCATAGTCCAAGTGCCCGTTATGTAACCTAGATATTCCAAGTGCCCGCTAGGAAACCTACATAGTCCAAGTACCCGCTAAGTAACCTAGATAGTACAACAGCCCGTTAGTTAACCTAGATAGTCCAAGTTCCCACTAGGGAACGTACATAGTCCAAGGACCCGCTAGTTAACCTACAGAGTCCATGTGCCCGATAGGGAACCTACATAGTCCAAATGCCCATTAGGGAACTTAGTAGTCCAAGTGCCCGCTAGGGAACCTGCATCATCCAAGTGCCCGCTAGTTAATCTAGATTGTCCAAGTGCCAGCTAGTTAACCTAGATCGTCCAAGTGCCCGCTACGTAACCTAGATAATCCAAGTGCCCGCTAGTTATCCTACATAGACCAAGGGCCCTCTAGTTAACCTAGATAGTCCAAGTGCCCGCTAGGGAACGCACATAGTCCAAGTGCCCGCTAGGTAACCTAGATAGTCCAAGTGCCCGCTAGGGTATGTAGATAGTTCAAGTGCCCGCTAGGTAACCTAGATTGTCCAAGTGCCCGCTAAGTAACCCAGATTGTCCTTGTGCCCGCTAAGTAACCTAGATAGTCCAAGGTCCCGCTAGATAACCTACATAGTCCAATGCCCGATAGGGAACCTACATAGTCCAAGTGCCCAGTGAGGAACCTACATAGTCCAAGTGCCCGCTAGGGAACCTACATAGTCCAAGTGGCCGGTAGTAAATCTAGATAGTCCAACTGCCCGCTAGTTAACCTAGATAGTCCAAGTGCCCTCTAGTTAACCTAGATCGTCCAAGTGCCCGCTAGTTAACCTAGATAATCTAAGTACCCGCTAGTTAACCTACATAGTACAAGGGCCCCCTAGTTAACCTAGATAGTCCAAGTGCCCGCTAGGGGACGTACATAGTCCAAGTGCCCGCTAGGTAACCTAGATAATCCAAGTGCCCGCTAGGGTATGTACATAGTTCAAGTGCCCGCTAGGTTTCCTAGATTGTCCAACTGTCCGCTAGTCAACCTACATAGTCCAAGTGCCCGCTAGGTAACCTAGATAGTCCAAGGTCCCGCTAGTTAACCTACATAGTCCCATGCCCGATAGGGCACCTACATAGTCCAAGTGCCCGCTGAGGACCCAACATAGTCCAAGGACCCGCTAGTTAACCTACAGAGTCCATGTGCCCGTTAGGAAACCTTGATAGTCCAAATGCCCGTAGGGAACCTATATAGTCCAAGTGCCCGCTAGGGAACCTACATAGTCAAATTGCCCACTAGGGAACCTGCATTGTACAAGTGCACGCTAATTAACCTAGATAGTCCAATTGCCCGCTAGTTAACCTAGATAGTCAAAGTGCCCACTAGTTAACATTGATCATCCACAGCCCGCTAGTTAACCTACATAGTCCAAGTGCCTGATAGGGAACCTACATAGTCCACGTGCCCGCTGAGGAACCTACATAGTCCAAGTGCCCGATAGGGAACCTACATAGTCCAAATGCCCTTTAGGGAACCTACATAGTCCAAGAGGCCGCTAGTTAATCTAGATAGTCCAAGTGCCCGCTAGTTAACCTAGATAGTCCAAGTGCCCTCTAGTTAACCTAGATCGTCCAAGTGCCCGCTAAGGGACGTACATAGTCCAAGTGCCCTCTAGGTAACCTAGATAGTCCAAGTGCCCGCTAGGGTATGTACATAGTTCAAGTGCCCGCTAGGTTTCCTAGATTGTCCAACTGTCCGCTAGTCAACCTACATAGTCCAAGTGCCCGCTAGGTAACCTAGATAGTCCAAGGTCCCACTAGTTAACCTACATAGTCCCATGCCCGATAGGGCACCTACATAGTCCAAGTGCCCGCTGAGGACCCAACATAGTCCAAGGACCCGCTAGTTAACCTACAGAGTCCATGTGCCCGTTAGGAAACCTAGATAGTCCAAATGCCCGTAGGGAACCTATATAGTCCAAGTGCCCGCTAGGGAACCTACATAGTCAAATTGCCCACTAGGGAACCTGCATTGTACAAGTGCACGCTAATTAACCTAGATAGTCCAATTGCCCGCTAGTTAACCTAGATAGTCAAAGTGCCCACTAGTTAACATTGATCATCCACAGCCCGCTAGTTAACCTACATAGTCCAAGTGCCTGATAGGGAACCTACATAGTCCAAGTGCCCGCTGAGGAACCTACATAGTCCAAGTGCCCGATAGGGAACCTACATATTCCAAGTGCCCGTTAGGGTACCTAGATAGTCCAAGTGTCCGTAGGGAACCTATATAGTCCAAGGGCCCTCTAGGGAACCTATATACTCCAAGTGCCCGCTAGTTAACCTACATAGTCCAAGTGCCCGCTAAGAAACCTAGATAGTCCAAGTGCCCGTTAGGTAACCTAGATAGTCCAGGTGCAAGCTAGGTCACCTACATTGTCCAAGTTCCCGCTAGGTAACCTAGATAGTCCAATTGCCCGCTATGCAACATACATAGTCCAAGTGCCCGTTCGTTAACCTAGAAGTCCAAGTGCTCGCTAGGTAACCTATATAGTCCAAGTGCCCGCTAGGTAACCTAGATAGTCCAAGTGCCCCTAGGCAACCTACATAGTACAAGTGCCCGTTCATTAACCTAGAAGTCCAAGTGCCCGCTAGGTAACCTAGACTGTTCAAGTGCCCACTAGGTTACCTACATAGTCCAAGTGCCCGTTAATAACATAGATAGTCCAAGTGCCCGCTAGGTAACCTTTAGAGTCCAAGTGCCCGCTAGGTAACCTAGATAGTCCAAGTGCCTGTTAGGTAACCTAGATAGTCCAAGTGCCCGCTAGTTAACCTACATAGTCCAAGTGCCCGCTAGTTAACCTAGACAGTCCAAGTGCCCACTAGGTATCCTGCGTAGTCCAAGTGCCCGTTAGGTAACCTAGATATTCCAAGTGCCCGCTAGGAAACCTACATAGTCCAAGTGCCCGCTAGGTAACCTAGATAGTACAACAGCCCGTTAGTGAACCTAGATAGTCCAAGTTCCCACTAGGGAACGTACATAGTCCAAGGACCCGCTAGTTAACCTACATAGTCCAAGTGCCCGATAGGGAACCTACATAGTCCAAGTGCCCGCTAAGGGACGTACATATTCCAAGTGCCCGCTAGGGAACCTACATAGTCCAAATGCCCATTAGGGAACTTAGTAGTCCAAGTGCCCGCTAGGGAACCTGCATCGTCCAAGTGAACGCTAGTTAATCTAGATTGTCCAAGTGCCCGCTAGTTAACCTAGATTGTCCAAGTGCCCGCTAGTTAACCTAGATAATCCAAGTGCCCGCTAGTTAACCTACATAGACCAAGGGCCCTCTAGTTAACCTAGATAGTCCAAGTGCCCGCTAGGTAACGTAGATAGTCCAAGTGCCCGCTAGGTTATGTACATAGTTCAAGTGCCCGCTAGGTAACCTAGATAGTCCAAGGTCCCGCTAGATAACCTACATAGTCCAATGACCGATAGGAAACCTACATAGTCCAAGTGCCCACTGAGGAACCTACATAGTCCAAGTGCCCGCTAGGGAACCTACATAGTCCAAGTGGCCGCTACTTAATCTAGATAGTCCAAGTGCCCGCTAGTTAACCTAGATAGTCCAAGTGCCCTCTAGTTAACCTAGATAGTCCAAGTGCCCGCTAGGGGACGTACATAGTCCAAGTGCCCGCTAGGTAACCTAGATAGTACAAGTGCCCGCTAGGGTACGTACATAGTGCACGTGCCCGCTAGGTAACCTAGATAATCCAAGGTCCCGCTAGTTAACCTACATAGTCCCATGCCCGATAGGGAACCTACATAGTCCAAGTGCCCGCTGAGGAACATAGATAGTCCAAGTGCCTGCTAGTTACCCTAGATAGTCCAAGTGCCCACTAGTTAACCTACATAGTCCACGGTCTGCTAGTTAACCAAGATAGTCCAAGTGCCTGCTAGTTAACCTACATAGTCCAAGAACCCGCTAGTTAACCTAGATAGTCCAAGTGCCCGCTAGTTAACCTACATAGTCCAAGGCCCGCTAGTTAACCTACATATTCCAAGGGCCCCCTAGTTAACCTAGATATTCCAAGTGCCCGCTAGTTAACCTAGATCGTCCAAGTGTCCGCTAGTTAATTTACATAGTCCAAGTTCCAGTTAGGTAACCTAGATAGTACAAGTGCCCGCAAGGTAACCTACATAGTCCAAGTGCCCGCTAGGTAACCTAGATATTCCAAATTCCTGTTAGCTAATCTACACTATCCAAGTGCCCGCTAGGTAACCTACATTGTCCAAGTGCCCTTTCGTGAACCTACATAGTCCAAGTGCCCGCTAGGCAACCTAGACTGTCCAAGTGTCCGCTAGGTTACCTACATAGTCCAAAAGCACGTTCGTTAACTTAGATAGTCCATGTGCCCGGTACATAACCTACATAGTCCAAGGGGCCTCTAGGTAACCTATATAGTCCAAGTGCCCGCTAGTTAACCTAAATAGTCCAAGTGCCTGATAGGGAACCTACATAGTCCAAGTGCCCGCTGAGGAACCTACAAAGTCCAAGTGCCCGATAGGGAACCTACATATTCCAAGTGCCCGTTAGGGTACCTAGATAGTCCAAGTGCCCGTAGGGAACCTATATAGTCCAAGTGCCCGCTAGGGAACCTACATATTCAAAGTGCCCGCTAGGGAACCTGCATTGTGCAAGTGCCCGCTAGTTAACCTAGATAGTCCAAGTGCCCGCTAGTTAACCTAGATAGTCCAAGTGCCCGCTAGTTAACCTACAGAGTCCACAGTCTGCTAGTTAACCAAGATAGTCCAAGTGCCTGCTAGTTAACCTACATAGTCCAAGAACCCGCTACTTAACCTACATATTCCAAGTGCCCGCTAGGTAACCTAGATAGTCCAAGTGCCCGCTAGGTAACCTACATAGTCCAAGTTCCCGCTAGGTAACCTAGATAGTCCAAGTGCCCGTTACCTAACCTAGATAATCCAAGTGCCCGCTAGGTAACCTACATAGTCCAAGTGCCCTTTCGTTAACCTACATAGTCCAAGTGCCCGCCTGGTTACCTAGACTGTCCAAGTGTCCGCTAGGTTACCTACATAGTCCAAAAGCACGTTCGTTAACCTACATAGTCCATGTGCCCGCTACATAACCTACATAGTCCAAGGGCCCTCTAGGTAACCTATATACTCCAAGTGCCCGCTAGTTAACCTACATAGTCCAAGTGCCCGCTAAGAAACTTAGATAGTCCAAGTGCCCGTTAGGTAACCTAGATAGTCCAAGTGCCCGCTAGGTAACCTACATAGTCCAAGTTCCCGCTAGGTAACCTAGATAGTCCAAGTGCTCGTTACCTAACCTAGATAGTCCAATTGCCCGCTATGCAACATACATAGTCCAAGTGCCCGTTCGTTAACCTAGAAGTCCAAGTGCCCGCTAGGTAACCTATATAGTCCAAGTGCCCGCTAGGTAACCTAGATAGTCCAAGGGCCTGCTAGTTAACCTACATAGTCCCATGCCCGATAGGGAACCTACATAGTCCAAGTGCCCGCTGAGGAACCTAGATAGTCCAAGTGCCCGCTAGTTAACCTAGATAGTCCAAGTGCCCGCTAGTTAACCTACATAGTCCACGGTCTGCTAGTTAACCAAGATAGTCCAAGTGCCTGCTAGTTAACCTACATAGTCCAAGAACCCGCTAGTTAACCTAGATAGTCCAAGTGCCCGCTAGTTAACCTACATATTCCAAAGGGCCCCCTAGTTAACCTAAGTATTCCAAGTGCCCACTAGTTAACCTAGATCGTCCAAGTGTCCGCTAGTTAACTTACATAGTCCAAGTTCCTGTTAGGTAACCTAGATAGTACAAGTGCCCGCAAGGTAACCTACATAGTCCAAGTGCCCGCTAGGTAACCTAGATATTCAAAATTCCTGTTAGCTAACCTACACAATCCAAGTGCCCGCTAGGTAACCTACATAGTCCAAGTGCCCTTTTGTTAACCTACATAGTCCAAGTGCCCGCTAGGCAACCTAGACTGTGCAAGTGTCCGCTAGGTTACCTACATAGTCCAAAAGCACGTTCGTTAACCTAGATAGTCCACGTGCCCGCTACATAACCTACATAGTCCAAGGGCCCTCTAGGTAATCTATATAGTCCACGTGCCCGCTAGTTAACCTACATAGTCCAAGTGCCTGATAGGAAACCTACATAGTCCAAGTGCCCGCTGAGGAACCTACATAGTCCAAGTGCCCGATAGGGAACCTACATATTCCAAGTGCCCGTTAGGGTACCTAGATAGTCCAAGTGCCCGTAGGGAACCTATATAGTCCAAGTGCCCGCTAGGGAACCTACATAGTCCAAGTGCCCGCTAGGGAACCTGCATTGTGCAAGTGCCCGCAAGTTAACCTAGATAGTCCAAGTGCCCGCTAGTTAACCTACATAGTCCAAGTGCCCGCTAGTTAACCAAGATATTCCAAGTGCCCGCTAGTTAACCTAGATAGTCCAAGTGCCCGCTAGTTAATCTAGATAGTCCATGTGCCCGCTTGGTAACCTAGATAGTCCAAGTGCGCGCTAGGGTATGTACATAGTCCAAGTGCCTGCTAGGAAACCTAGATAGTCCAAGACCCCGCTAGTTAACCTACATAGTCCAAGGGCCCGCTAGTTAACCTACATAGTCCAAGGTCTGCTAGTTAACCTAGATGGTCAAAGTGACCGCTAGGTAACCTAGACAAGTGCCCGTTAGGTTACCTACATAGTCCAAGTGCCCGTTCATTAACCTAGATAGTCCTCGTGCCCGTTAGTTAACCTAGATAGTCCAAGTGCCCACTAGGGGACGTACATAGTCCAAGTGCCCGCTAGGTAACCTAGATAATCCAAGTGCACGCTAGGTAACCTACATAGTCCAAGTTCCCTTTCGTTAACCTACATAGTCCAAGTGCCCGCTAGGCAACCTAGATTGTCCAAGTGTCCGCTAGGTTACCTACATAGTCCAAAAGCACGTTCGTTAACCTAGATAGTCCACGGGCCCGCTACATAACCTACATAGTCCAAGGGCCCTCTAGGTAACCTATATAGTCCAATTGCCCGCTAGTTAACCTACATAGTCCAAGTGCCTGATAGGGAACCTACATAGTCCAATTGCCCGCTGAGGAACCTACATAGTCCAAGTGCCCGTAGGGAACCTATATAGTCCAAGTGCCCGCTAGGGACCCTACATAGTCAAAGTGCCCGCTAGGGAACCTGCATTGTGCAAGTGCCCGCTAGTTAACCTAGATAGTCCAAGTGCCCGCTAGTTAACCTAGATAGTCCAAGTGCCCGCTAGTTAACCTACATAGTCCACGGTCTGCTAGTTAACCAAGATAGTCCAAGTGCCTGCTAGTTAACCTACATAGTCCAAGAACCCGCTAGTTAACCTAGATAGTCCAAGTGCCCGCTAGTTAACCTACATATTCGAAGGGCCCGCTAGTTAACCTAGATATTCCAAGTGCCCGCTAGTTAACCTATATCGTCCAAGTGTCCGCTAGTTAACCTACATAGTCCAAGTTCCAGTTAGGTAACCTAGATAGTACAAGTGCCCGCAAGGTAACCTGAATAGTCCAAGTGCACGCTAGGTAACCTAGATATTCCAAGTTCCGGTTAGCTAACCTAGATAATCCAAGTGCCCGCTAGGTAACCTACATAGTCCAAGTGCCCGCTTGGTTACCTAGACTGTCCAAGTGTCCGCTAGTTACCTACATAGTCTAAAAGCACGTTCGTTAACCTAGATAGTCCATGAGCCCGCTACATAACCTACATAGTCCAAGGGCCCTCTAGGTAACCTATATACTCCAAGTGCCCGCTAGTTAACCTACATAGTCCAAGTGCCCGCTAAGAAACCTAGATAGTCCAAGTGCCCGTTAGGTAACCTAGATAGTCCAAGTGCAAGCTAGGTAACCTACATAGTCCAAGTTCCCGCTAGGTAACCTAGATAATCCAAGTGCCCGCTAGGTAACCTACATAGTCCAAGTGCCCGCTTGGTTACCTAGACTGTCCAAGTGTCCGCTAGTTACCTACATAGTCCAAAAGCACGTTCATTAACCTAGATAGTCCATGAGCCCGCTACATAACCAACATAGTCCAAGGGCCCTCTAGGTAACCTATATACTCCAAGTGCCCGCTAGTTAACCTACATAGTCCAAGTGCCCGCTAAGAAACCTAGATAGTCCAAGTTCCCGCTAGGTAACCTAGATAGTCCAAGTGCCCGTTACCTAACCTAGATAGTCCAATTGCCAGCTATGCAACATACATAGTCCAAGTGCCCGTTCGTTAACCTAGAAGTCCAAGTGCCCGCTAGGTAACCAATATACTCCACAACCCGCTAGGTATCCTAGATAGTCCAAGGCCCTGCTAGTTAACCTACATAGTCCAAGTGCCGGGTAGTTAACTTACATAGTTCAAGTGTCCGTAAGGAACCTGCATTGTCCAAGTGCCCGCTAGATAACCTACATAGTCCAAGTTCCCGCTACGTAACCTAGATAGTCCAAGAGCCCGTTACCTAACCTTGATAGTCCAAGTGCCCCCTAGGCAACCTACATAGTACAAGTGCCCGTTCATTAACCTAGAAGTCCAAGTGCCCGCTAGGTAACCTAGACTGTTCAAGTGCCCGCTAGGTTACCTACATAGTCCAAGTGCCCGTTAATAACATAGATAGTCCAAGTGCCCGCTAGGTAACCTTTAGAGTCCAAGTGCCCGCTAGGTAACCTAGATAGTCCAAGTGCCTGTTAGGTAACCTAGATAGTCCAAGTGCCCGCTAGTTAACCTACATAGTCCAAGTGCCCGCTAGTTAACCTAGACAGTCCAAGTGCCCACTAGGTATCCTGCGTAGTCCAAGTGCCCGTTAGGTAACCTAGATATTCCAAGTGCCCGCTAGGAAACCTACATAGTCCAAGTGCCCGCTAGGTAACCTAGATAGTACAACAGCCCGTTAGTGAACCTAGATAGTCCAAGTTCCCACTAGGGAACGTACATAGTCCAAGGACCCGCTAGTTAACCTACATAGTCCAAGTGCCCGATAGGGAACCTACATAGTCCAAGTGCCCGCTAAGGGACGTACATATTCCAAGTGCCCGCTAGGGAACCTACATAGTCCAAATGCCCATTAGGGAACTTAGTAGTCCAAGTGCCCGCTAGGGAACCTGCATCGTCCAAGTGAACGCTAGTTAATCTAGATTGTCCAAGTGCCCGCTAGTTAACCTAGATTGTCCAAGTGCCCGCTAGTTAACCTAGATAATCCAAGTGCCCGCTAGTTAACCTACATAGACCAAGGGCCCTCTAGTTAACCTAGATAGTCCAAGTGCCCGCTAGGTAACGTAGATAGTCCAAGTGCCCGCTAGGTTATGTACATAGTTCAAGTGCCCGCTAGGTAACCTAGATAGTCCAAGGTCCCGCTAGATAACCTACATAGTCCAATGACCGATAGGAAACCTACATAGTCCAAGTGCCCACTGAGGAACCTACATAGTCCAAGTGCCCGCTAGGGAACCTACATAGTCCAAGTGGCCGCTACTTAATCTAGATAGTCCAAGTGCCCGCTAGTTAACCTAGATAGTCCAAGTGCCCTCTAGTTAACCTAGATAGTCCAAGTGCCCGCTAGGGGACGTACATAGTCCAAGTGCCCGCTAGGTAACCTAGATAGTACAAGTGCCCGCTAGGGTACGTACATAGTGCACGTGCCCGCTAGGTAACCTAGATAATCCAAGGTCCCGCTAGTTAACCTACATAGTCCCATGCCCGATAGGGAACCTACATAGTCCAAGTGCCCGCTGAGGAACATAGATAGTCCAAGTGCCTGCTAGTTACCCTAGATAGTCCAAGTGCCCACTAGTTAACCTACATAGTCCACGGTCTGCTAGTTAACCAAGATAGTCCAAGTGCCTGCTAGTTAACCTACATAGTCCAAGAACCCGCTAGTTAACCTAGATAGTCCAAGTGCCCGCTAGTTAACCTACATAGTCCAAGGCCCGCTAGTTAACCTACATATTCCAAGGGCCCCCTAGTTAACCTAGATATTCCAAGTGCCCGCTAGTTAACCTAGATCGTCCAAGTGTCCGCTAGTTAATTTACATAGTCCAAGTTCCAGTTAGGTAACCTAGATAGTACAAGTGCCCGCAAGGTAACCTACATAGTCCAAGTGCCCGCTAGGTAACCTAGATATTCCAAATTCCTGTTAGCTAATCTACACTATCCAAGTGCCCGCTAGGTAACCTACATTGTCCAAGTGCCCTTTCGTGAACCTACATAGTCCAAGTGCCCGCTAGGCAACCTAGACTGTCCAAGTGTCCGCTAGGTTACCTACATAGTCCAAAAGCACGTTCGTTAACTTAGATAGTCCATGTGCCCGGTACATAACCTACATAGTCCAAGGGGCCTCTAGGTAACCTATATAGTCCAAGTGCCCGCTAGTTAACCTAAATAGTCCAAGTGCCTGATAGGGAACCTACATAGTCCAAGTGCCCGCTGAGGAACCTACAAAGTCCAAGTGCCCGATAGGGAACCTACATATTCCAAGTGCCCGTTAGGGTACCTAGATAGTCCAAGTGCCCGTAGGGAACCTATATAGTCCAAGTGCCCGCTAGGGAACCTACATATTCAAAGTGCCCGCTAGGGAACCTGCATTGTGCAAGTGCCCGCTAGTTAACCTAGATAGTCCAAGTGCCCGCTAGTTAACCTAGATAGTCCAAGTGCCCGCTAGTTAACCTACAGAGTCCACAGTCTGCTAGTTAACCAAGATAGTCCAAGTGCCTGCTAGTTAACCTACATAGTCCAAGAACCCGCTACTTAACCTACATATTCCAAGTGCCCGCTAGGTAACCTAGATAGTCCAAGTGCCCGCTAGGTAACCTACATAGTCCAAGTTCCCGCTAGGTAACCTAGATAGTCCAAGTGCCCGTTACCTAACCTAGATAATCCAAGTGCCCGCTAGGTAACCTACATAGTCCAAGTGCCCTTTCGTTAACCTACATAGTCCAAGTGCCCGCCTGGTTACCTAGACTGTCCAAGTGTCCGCTAGGTTACCTACATAGTCCAAAAGCACGTTCGTTAACCTACATAGTCCATGTGCCCGCTACATAACCTACATAGTCCAAGGGCCCTCTAGGTAACCTATATACTCCAAGTGCCCGCTAGTTAACCTACATAGTCCAAGTGCCCGCTAAGAAACTTAGATAGTCCAAGTGCCCGTTAGGTAACCTAGATAGTCCAAGTGCCCGCTAGGTAACCTACATAGTCCAAGTTCCCGCTAGGTAACCTAGATAGTCCAAGTGCTCGTTACCTAACCTAGATAGTCCAATTGCCCGCTATGCAACATACATAGTCCAAGTGCCCGTTCGTTAACCTAGAAGTCCAAGTGCCCGCTAGGTAACCTATATAGTCCAAGTGCCCGCTAGGTAACCTAGATAGTCCAAGGGCCTGCTAGTTAACCTACATAGTCCCATGCCCGATAGGGAACCTACATAGTCCAAGTGCCCGCTGAGGAACCTAGATAGTCCAAGTGCCCGCTAGTTAACCTAGATAGTCCAAGTGCCCGCTAGTTAACCTACATAGTCCACGGTCTGCTAGTTAACCAAGATAGTCCAAGTGCCTGCTAGTTAACCTACATAGTCCAAGAACCCGCTAGTTAACCTAGATAGTCCAAGTGCCCGCTAGTTAACCTACATATTCCAAAGGGCCCCCTAGTTAACCTAAGTATTCCAAGTGCCCACTAGTTAACCTAGATCGTCCAAGTGTCCGCTAGTTAACTTACATAGTCCAAGTTCCTGTTAGGTAACCTAGATAGTACAAGTGCCCGCAAGGTAACCTACATAGTCCAAGTGCCCGCTAGGTAACCTAGATATTCAAAATTCCTGTTAGCTAACCTACACAATCCAAGTGCCCGCTAGGTAACCTACATAGTCCAAGTGCCCTTTTGTTAACCTACATAGTCCAAGTGCCCGCTAGGCAACCTAGACTGTGCAAGTGTCCGCTAGGTTACCTACATAGTCCAAAAGCACGTTCGTTAACCTAGATAGTCCACGTGCCCGCTACATAACCTACATAGTCCAAGGGCCCTCTAGGTAATCTATATAGTCCACGTGCCCGCTAGTTAACCTACATAGTCCAAGTGCCTGATAGGAAACCTACATAGTCCAAGTGCCCGCTGAGGAACCTACATAGTCCAAGTGCCCGATAGGGAACCTACATATTCCAAGTGCCCGTTAGGGTACCTAGATAGTCCAAGTGCCCGTAGGGAACCTATATAGTCCAAGTGCCCGCTAGGGAACCTACATAGTCCAAGTGCCCGCTAGGGAACCTGCATTGTGCAAGTGCCCGCAAGTTAACCTAGATAGTCCAAGTGCCCGCTAGTTAACCTACATAGTCCAAGTGCCCGCTAGTTAACCAAGATATTCCAAGTGCCCGCTAGTTAACCTAGATAGTCCAAGTGCCCGCTAGTTAATCTAGATAGTCCATGTGCCCGCTTGGTAACCTAGATAGTCCAAGTGCGCGCTAGGGTATGTACATAGTCCAAGTGCCTGCTAGGAAACCTAGATAGTCCAAGACCCCGCTAGTTAACCTACATAGTCCAAGGGCCCGCTAGTTAACCTACATAGTCCAAGGTCTGCTAGTTAACCTAGATGGTCAAAGTGACCGCTAGGTAACCTAGACAAGTGCCCGTTAGGTTACCTACATAGTCCAAGTGCCCGTTCATTAACCTAGATAGTCCTCGTGCCCGTTAGTTAACCTAGATAGTCCAAGTGCCCACTAGGGGACGTACATAGTCCAAGTGCCCGCTAGGTAACCTAGATAATCCAAGTGCACGCTAGGTAACCTACATAGTCCAAGTTCCCTTTCGTTAACCTACATAGTCCAAGTGCCCGCTAGGCAACCTAGATTGTCCAAGTGTCCGCTAGGTTACCTACATAGTCCAAAAGCACGTTCGTTAACCTAGATAGTCCACGGGCCCGCTACATAACCTACATAGTCCAAGGGCCCTCTAGGTAACCTATATAGTCCAATTGCCCGCTAGTTAACCTACATAGTCCAAGTGCCTGATAGGGAACCTACATAGTCCAATTGCCCGCTGAGGAACCTACATAGTCCAAGTGCCCGTAGGGAACCTATATAGTCCAAGTGCCCGCTAGGGACCCTACATAGTCAAAGTGCCCGCTAGGGAACCTGCATTGTGCAAGTGCCCGCTAGTTAACCTAGATAGTCCAAGTGCCCGCTAGTTAACCTAGATAGTCCAAGTGCCCGCTAGTTAACCTACATAGTCCACGGTCTGCTAGTTAACCAAGATAGTCCAAGTGCCTGCTAGTTAACCTACATAGTCCAAGAACCCGCTAGTTAACCTAGATAGTCCAAGTGCCCGCTAGTTAACCTACATATTCGAAGGGCCCGCTAGTTAACCTAGATATTCCAAGTGCCCGCTAGTTAACCTATATCGTCCAAGTGTCCGCTAGTTAACCTACATAGTCCAAGTTCCAGTTAGGTAACCTAGATAGTACAAGTGCCCGCAAGGTAACCTGAATAGTCCAAGTGCACGCTAGGTAACCTAGATATTCCAAGTTCCGGTTAGCTAACCTAGATAATCCAAGTGCCCGCTAGGTAACCTACATAGTCCAAGTGCCCGCTTGGTTACCTAGACTGTCCAAGTGTCCGCTAGTTACCTACATAGTCTAAAAGCACGTTCGTTAACCTAGATAGTCCATGAGCCCGCTACATAACCTACATAGTCCAAGGGCCCTCTAGGTAACCTATATACTCCAAGTGCCCGCTAGTTAACCTACATAGTCCAAGTGCCCGCTAAGAAACCTAGATAGTCCAAGTGCCCGTTAGGTAACCTAGATAGTCCAAGTGCAAGCTAGGTAACCTACATAGTCCAAGTTCCCGCTAGGTAACCTAGATAATCCAAGTGCCCGCTAGGTAACCTACATAGTCCAAGTGCCCGCTTGGTTACCTAGACTGTCCAAGTGTCCGCTAGTTACCTACATAGTCCAAAAGCACGTTCATTAACCTAGATAGTCCATGAGCCCGCTACATAACCAACATAGTCCAAGGGCCCTCTAGGTAACCTATATACTCCAAGTGCCCGCTAGTTAACCTACATAGTCCAAGTGCCCGCTAAGAAACCTAGATAGTCCAAGTTCCCGCTAGGTAACCTAGATAGTCCAAGTGCCCGTTACCTAACCTAGATAGTCCAATTGCCAGCTATGCAACATACATAGTCCAAGTGCCCGTTCGTTAACCTAGAAGTCCAAGTGCCCGCTAGGTAACCAATATACTCCACAACCCGCTAGGTATCCTAGATAGTCCAAGGCCCTGCTAGTTAACCTACATAGTCCAAGTGCCGGGTAGTTAACTTACATAGTTCAAGTGTCCGTAAGGAACCTGCATTGTCCAAGTGCCCGCTAGATAACCTACATAGTCCAAGTTCCCGCTACGTAACCTAGATAGTCCAAGAGCCCGTTACCTAACCTTGATAGTCCAAGTGCCCCCTAGGCAACCTACATAGTACAAGTGCCCGTTCATTAACCTAGAAGTCCAAGTGCCCGCTAGGTAACCTAGACTGTTCAAGTGCCCGCTAGGTTACCTACATAGTCCAAGTGCCCGTTAATAACATAGATAGTTCAAGTGCCCGCTAGGTAACCTTTAGAGTCCAAGTGCCCGCTAGGTAACCTAGATAGTCCAAGTGCCTGTTAGGTAACCTAGATAGTCCAAGTGCCCGCTAGTTAACCTACATAGTCCAAGTGCCCGCTAGTTAACCTAGACTGTCCAAGTGCCCACTAGGTATCCTGCGTAGTGCAAGTGCCCGTTAGGTAACCTAGATATTCCAAGTGCCCGCTAGGAAACTTACATAGTCCAAGTGCCCGCTAGGTAACCTAGATAGTACAACAGCCCGTTAGTTAACCTAGATAGTCCAAGTTCCCACTAGGGAACGTACATAGTCCAAGGACCCGCTAGTTAACCTACATACTCCAAGTGCCCGATAGGGAACCTACATAGTCCAAGTGCCCGCTAAGGGACGTACATATTCCAAGTGCACGCTAGGGAACCTACATAGTCCAAATGCCCATTAGGGAACTTAGTAGTCCAAGTGCCCGCTAGGGAACCTGCATCGGCCAAGTGAACGCTAGTTAATCTAGATTGTCCAAGTGCCCACTAGTTAACCTAGATTGTCCAAGTGCCCGCTAGTTAACCTAGATAATCCAAGTGCCCGCTAGTTAACCTACATAGACCAAGGGCCCTCTAGTTAACCTAGATAGTCCAAGTGCCCGTTAGGTAACGTAGATAGTCCAAGTGCCCGCTAGGTTATGTACATAGTTCAAGTGCCCGCTAGGTAACCTAGATTGTCCAAGTGCCCGCTAAGTAACCTAGATTGTCCACGTGCCCGCTAGGTAACCTAGATAGTCCAAGGTCCCGCTAGATAACCTACATAGTCCAATGCCCGATAGGGAACCTACATAGTCCAAGTGCCCAGTGAGGAACCTACATAGTCCAAGTGCCCGCTAGGGAACCTACATAGTCCAAGTGGCCGCTACTTAATCTAGATAGTCCAAGTGCCCGCTAGTTAACCTAGACAGTCCAAGTGCCCTCTAGTTAACCTAGATAGTCCAAGAGCCCGCTAGGGGACGTACATAGTCCAAGTGCCCGCTAAGTAACCTAGATAGTCCAAGTGCCCGCTAGGGTATGTACATAGTGCACGTGACCGCTAGGTAACCTAGATAGTCCAAGGTCCCGCTAGTTAACCTACATAGTCCCATGCCCGATAGGGAACCTACATAGTCCAAGTGCCCGCTACTTAATCTAGATAATCCAAGTGCCCGCTAGTTAACCTAGATTGTCCAAGTGCCCGCTAGTTAACCTACATAGTCCACGGTCTGCTAGTTAACCAAGATAGTCCAAGTGCCTGCTAGTTAACCTACATAGTCCAAGAACCCGCTAGTTAACCTAGATAGTCCAAGTGCCCGCTAGTTAACCTACATAGTCCAAGGGCCCGCTAGTTAACCTAGATATTCCAAGTGCCCGCTAGTTAACCTAGATCGTCCAAGTGTCCGCTAGTTAACTTACATAGTCCAAGTCCCAGTTAGGTAACCTAGATAGTACAAGTTCCCGCAAGGTAACCTACCTAGTCCAAGTGCCCGCTAGGTAACCTAGATATTCCAAATTCCTGTTAGCTAACCTAGACAATCCAAGTGCCCGCTAGGTAACCTACATAGTCCAAGTGCCCTTTCATTAACCTACATAGTCCAAGTGCCCGCTAGGCAACCTAGACTGTCCAAGTGTCTGCTAGGTTACCTACATAGTCCAAAAGCACGTTCGTTAACCTAGATAGTCCATGTGCCCGCTACATAACCTACATAGTCCAAGGGCCCTCTAGGTAACCTATATAGTCCAAGTGCCCGCTAGTTAACCTACATAGTCCAAGTGCCTGATAGGGAACCTACATAGTCCAAGTGCCCGCTGAGGAACCTACAAAGTCCAAGTGCCCGATAGGAAACCTATATATTCCAAGTGCCCGTTAGGGTACCTAGATAGTCCAAGTGCCCGTAGGGAACCTATATAGTCCAAGTGCCCGCTAGGGAACTTACATAGTCAAAGTGCCCGCTAGGGAACCTGCATTGTGCAAGTGCCCGCTAGTTAACCTACAGAGTCCCCGGTCTGCTAGTTAACCAAGATAGTCCAAGTGCCTGCTAGTTAACCTACATAGTCCAAGAACCCGCTACTTAACCTACATATTCCAAGTGCCCGCTAGGTAACCTTGATAGTCCAAATGCCCGTTAGGTAACCTAGATAGTCCAAGTGCCCGCTAGGTAACCTACATAGTCCAAGTTCCCGCTAGGTAACCTAGATAGTCCAAGTGCCCGTTACCTAACCTAGATAATCCAAGTGCCCGCTAGGTAACCTACATAGTCCAAGTGCCCTTTCGTTAACCTACATAGTCCAAGTGCCCGCTTGGTTACCTAGACTGTCCAAGTGTCCGCTAGGTTACCTACATAGTCCAAAAGCACGTTCGTTAACCTACATAGTCCATGTGCCCGCTACATAACCTACATAGTCCAAGGGCCCTCTAGGTAACCTATATACTCCAAGTGCCCGCTAGTTAACCTACATAGTCCAAGTGCCCGCTTAGAAATCTAGATAGTCCAAGTGCCTGTTAGGTAACCTAGATAGTCCAAGTGCCCGCTAGGTAACCTAAATAGTCCAAGTTCCCGCTAGGTAACCTAGATAGTCCAAGTGCCCGTTACCTAACCTAGATAGTCCAATTGCCCGCTATGCAACATACATAGTCCAAGTGCCCGTTCGTTAACCTAGAAGTCCAAGTGCCCGCTAGGTAACCTATAAAGTCCAAGTGCCCGCTAGGTAACCTAGATAGTCCAAGGGCCTGCTAGTTAACCTACATAGTCCCATGCCCGATAGGGAACCTACATAGTCCAAGTGCCCGCTGAGGAACCTAGGTAGTCCAAGTGCCCGCTAGTTAACCTAGATAGTCCAAGTGCCCGCTAGTTAACCTACATAGTCCACGGTCTGCTAGTTAACCAAGATAGTCCAAGTGCCTGCTAGTTAACCTACATAGTCCAAGAACCCGCTAGTTAACCTAGATAGTCCAAGTGCCCGCTAGTTAACCTACATATTCCAAGGGCCCCCTAGTTAACCTAGATATTCCAAGTGCCCACTAGTTAACCTAGATCGTCCAAGTGTCCGCTAGTTAACTTACATAGTCCAAGTTCCAGTTAGGTAACCTAGATAGTACAAGTGCCCGCAAGGTAAACTACATAGTCCAAGTGCCCGCTAGGTAACCTAGATATTCCAAATTCCTGTTAGCTAACCTAGACAATCCAAGTGCCCCCTAGGTAACCTACATAGTCCAAGTGCCCTTTCGTTAACCTACATAGTCTAAGTGCCCGCTAGGCAACCTAGACTGTCCAAGTGTCCGCTTTGTTACCTACATAGTCCAAAAGCACGTTCGTTAACCTAGATAGTCCACGTGCCCGCTACATAACCTACATAGTCCAAGGGCCCTCTAGGTAACCTATATAGTCCAAGTGCCCGCTAGTTAACCTACATAGTCCAAGTGCCTGATAGGGAACCTACATAGTCCAAGTGCCCGCTGAGGAACCTGCATAGTCCAAGTGCCCGATAGGGAACCTACATATTCCAAGTGCCCTTTAGGGTACCTAGATAGTCCAAGTGCCCGTAGGGAACGTATATAGTCCAAGTGCCCGCTAGGGAAACTACATAGTCAAAGTGCCCGCTAGGGAACCTGCATTGTGAAAGTGCCCGCAAGTTAACCTAGATAGTCCAAGTGCCCGCTAGTTAACCTAGATAGTCCAAGTGCCCGCTAGTTAACCTACATAGTCCACGGTCTGCTAGTTAACCAAGATAGTCCAAGTGCCTGCTAGTTAACCTACATAGTTCAAGAACCCGTTAGTTAACCTAGATAGTCCAAGTGCCCGCTAGTTAACCTACATAGTCCAAGGGCCCGTAGTTAACCTAGATATTCCAAGTGCCCGCTAGTTAACCTAGATAGTCCAAGTGCCCGCTATTTAATCTAGATAGTCCAAGTGCCCGCTAGGTAACCTAGATAGTCCAAGTGCGCGCTAGGGTATGTACATAGTCCAAGTGCCTGCTAGGAAACCTAGATAGTCCAAGAGCCCGCTAGTTAACCTACATAGTCCAAGGGCCCGCTAGTTAACCTACATAGTCCAAGGTCTGCTAGTTAACCTAGATAGTCAAAGTGACCGCTAGGTAACCTAGACAAGTGCCCGTTAGGTTACCTACATAGTCCAAGTGCCCGTTCATTAACCTAGATAGTCCTCGTGCCCGTTAGTTAACCTTGATAGTCCAAGTGCCCACTAGGGGACGTACATAGTACAAGTGCCCGCTAGGTAACCTAGATAATCCAAGTGCGCGCTAGGTAACCTACATAGTCCAAGTTCCCTTTCGTTAACCTACATAGTCCAAGTGCTCGCTGGGCCACCTAGACTGTCCAAGTGTCCGCTATGTGACCTACATAGTCCAAGTGCCCGCTAGTTAACCTACATAGTCCAAGTGCCTGATAGGGAACCTACATAGTCCAAGTGCCCGCTGAGGAACTTACATAGTCCATGTGCCCGAAGGGAACCTATATAGTCCAAGTGCCCGCTAGGGAACCTACATAGTCAAAGTGCCCGCTAGGGAACCTGCATTGTGAAAGTGCCCGCTAGTTAACCTAGATAGTCCAAGTGCCCGCTAGTTAACCTACATAGTCCACGGTCTGCTAGTTAACCAAGATAGTCCAAGTGCCTGCTATTTGACCCACATAGTCCAAGAACCCGCTAGTTAACCTAGATAGTCCAAGTGCCCACTAGTTAACCTACATAGTCCAAGGGCCCGCTAGTTAACCTAGATATTCCAAGTGCCCGCTAGTTAACCTAGATAGTCCAAGTGCCCGCTAGTTAACCTAGATAGTCCAAGTGCCCGCTAGTTAACCTACATAGTCCACGGACTGCTAGTTAACCAAGATAGTCCAAGTGCCTGCTAGTTAACCTACATAGTCCAAGAACCCGCTACTTAACCTAGATAGTCCAAGTGCCCGCTACTTAACCTACATAGTCCAAGGGCCTGCTAGTTAACATAGATATTCTTAGTGTCCGCTAGTTAAATTACATAGTCCAAGTTCCAGTTAGGTAAACTAGATAGTACAAGTGCCCGCAAGATAACCTACATATTCCAAGTGCCCGCTAGGTAACCTTGATAGTCCAAGTGCCCGTTAGGTAACCTAGATAGTCCAAGTGCCCGCTAGGTAACCTACATAGTCCAAGTTCCCGCTAGGTAACCTAGATAGTCCAAGTGCCCGTTACCTAACCTAGCTAGTCCAAGTGCCCGCTAGGTAACCTACATAGTCCAAGTTCCCGCTAGGTAACCTAGATAGTCCAAGTACCCGTTACCTAACCTAGATAATCCAAGTGCCCGCTAGGTAACCTACATAGTCCAAGTGCCCTTTTGTTAACCTACATAGTCCAAGTGCCCGCTTGGTTACCTAGACTGTGCAAGTGTCCGCTAGGTTACCTACATAGTCCAAAAGCACGTTCGTTAACCTAGATAGTCCATGTGCCCGCTACATAACCTACATAGTCCAAGGGCCCTCTAGGTAACCTATATACTCCAAGTGCCCGCTAGTTAACCTACATAGTCCAAGTGTCCGCTAAGAAACCTAGATAGTCCAAGTGCCCGTTAGGTAACCTAGATAGTCCAAGTGCCCGCTAGGTAACCTACATAGTCCAAGTTCCCGCTAGGTAACCTAGATAGTCCAAGTGCCCGTTACCTAAACTAGATAGTCCAATTGCCCGCTATGCAACATACATAGTACAAGTGCCCGTTCGTTAACCTAGAAGTCCAAGTGCCCGCTAGGTAACCTATATAGTCCAAGTGCCCGCTAGGTAACCTAGATAGTCCAAGGTCCTGCTAGTTAACCTACATAGTCCCATGCCCGATAGGGAACCTACATAGTCCAAGTGCCCGCTGAGGAACCTAGATAGTCCAAGTGCCCGCTAGTTAAGCTAGATAGTCCAAGTGCCCGCTAGTTAACCTACATAGTCCACGGTCTGCTAGTTAACCAAGATAGTCCAAGTGCCTGCTAGTTAACCTACATAGTCCAAGAACCCGCTAGTTAACCTAGATAGTCCAAGTGCCCAATAGTTAACCTACATAGTCCAAGGGTCCGCTAGTTAACCTAGATATTCCAAGTGCCCGCTAGTTTACCTAGATCGTCCAAGTGTCCGCTAGTTATCTTACATAGTCCAAGTTCCAGTTAGGTAACCTAGATAGTACCAGTGCCCGCAAGGTAACCTACATAGTCCAAGTGCCCACTAGGTAACCTAGATATTCCAAATTCCTATTAGCTAACCTAGACAATCCAAGTGCCCGCTAGGTAACCTACATAGTCCAAGTGCCCTTTCGTTAACCTACATAGTCCAAGTGCCCGCTAGGTAACCTAGACTGTCCAAGTGGACGCTAGGTTACCTACATAGTCCAAAAGCACGTTCGTTAACCTAGATAGTCCACGTACCCGCTACATAACCTACATAATCCAAGGGCCCTCTAGGTAACCTATATAGTCCAGTGCCCGCTAGTTAACCTACATAGTCCAAGTGCCTAATAGGGAACCTACATAGTCCAAGTGCCCGCTGAGGAACCTACATAGTCCAAGTGCCCGTAGGGAAACTATATAGTCCAAGTGCCCGCTAGGGAACCTACATAGTCAAAGTGCCCGCTAGGGAACCTGCATTGTGAAAGTGCCCGCTAGTTAACCTAGATAGTCCAAGTGCCCGCTAGTTAACCTAGATAGTCCTAGTGCCCGCTAGTTAACCTACATAGTCCACGGTCTGCTAGTTAACCAAGATAGTCCAAGTGCCTGCTAGTTAACCTACATAGTCCAAGAACCCGCTAGTTAACCTAGATAGTCCAAGTGCCCGCTAGTTAACCTACATAGTCCAAGGGCCCGCTAGTTAACCTAGATATTCCAAGTGCCCGCTAGTTAACCTAGATAGTCCAAGTGCCCGCTAGTTAACCTAGATAGTCCAAGTGCCCGCTAGTTAACCTAGATAGTCCAAGTGCCCGCTAGTTAACCTACATAGTCCACGGACTGCTAGTTAACCAAGATAGTCCAAGTGCCTGCTAGTTAACCTACATAGTCCAAGAACCCGCTACTTAACCTACATAGTGCAAATGCCCGCTAGTAACCTACATAGTCCAAGGGCCTGCTAGTTAACCTAGATATTCCAAGTGTCCGCTAGTTAACTTACATAGTCCAAGTTCCAGTTAGGTAACCTAGATAGTACAAGTGCCCGCAAGGTAACCTACATAGTCCAAGTGCCCGCTAGGTAACCTAGATATTCCAAATTCCTGTTAGCTAACCTAGACAATCCAAGTGCCCGCTAGGTAACCTACATAGTCCAAGTGCCCTTTCGTTAACCTACATAGTCCAAGTGCCGCTAGGTAACCTAGACTGTCCAAGTGTCCGCCAGGTTTCCTACATAGTCCAAAAGCACGTTCGTTAACCTAGATAGTCCACGTGCCCGCTACATAACCTACAGAGTCCAAGGGCCCTCTAGGTAACCTATATAGTCCAAGTGCCCGCTAGTTAACCTACATAGTCCAACTGGCCGCTAGGTAACCTAGATAGTACAACAGCCCGTTAGTTAACCTAGATAGTCCAAGTTCCCACTAGGGTACGTACATAGTCCAAGGACCCGCTAGTTAACCTACATAGTCCTATGCCCGATAGGGAACCTGCATAGTCCAAGTGCCCGCTGAGGAACCTACAAAATCCAAGTGCCCGTTAGGGAACCTAGATAGTCCAAGTGCCCGTAGGGAACCTACATAGTCAAAGTGCCCACTAGGGAACCTGCATTGTACAAGTGCATGCTAATTAACCTAGATAGTCCAATTGCCCGCTAGTTAACCTAGATAGTCAAAGTGCCCACTAGTTAACATTGATCATCGACAGCCCGCTAGTTAACCTACATAGTCCAAGTGCCTGATAGGGAACCTACATAGTCCATGTGCCCGCTGAGGAACCTACATAGTCCAAGTGCCCGATAGGCAACCTACATATTCCAAGTGCCCGTTAGGGTACCTAGATAGTCCAAGTGACCGTTACCTAACCTAGATAGTCCAAGTGCCCGCTAGGCAACCTACATAGTACGAGTGCCCGTTCGTTAACGTAGACGTCCAAGTGCCCGCTAGGTAACCTAGACTGTCCCATTGCCCGCTAGGTTACCTACATAGTCCAAGTGCCCGTTAATAACATAGATAGTCCAAGTGCCCGCTAGGTAACCTTTAGAGTCCAAGTGCCCGCTAGGTAACCTAGATAGTCCAAGTGCCTGTTAGGTAACCTAGATAGTCCAAGTGCCCGCTAGTTAACCTACATAGTCCAAGTGCCCGCTAGTTAACCTAGACAGTCAAAGTGCCCACCAGGTATCCTGCATAGTCCAAGTGCCCGTTAGGTAACCTAGATATTCCAAGTGCCCGCTAGGGAACCTGCATCGTCCAAGTGCCCGCTAGTTAATCTAGATTGTCCAAGTGCCCGCTAGTTAACCTAGATCGTCCAAGTGCCCGCTAGTTAACCTAGATAATCCAAGGGCCCTCTAGTTAACCTAGATAGTCCAAGTGCCCGCTAGGGAACGTACATAGTCCAAGTGCCCGCTAGGTAACCTAGATAGTCCAAGTGCCCGCTAAGTAACCTAGATTGTCCATGTGCCCGCTAGGTAACCTACATAGTCCAATGCCCGATAGGTAACCTACATAGTCCAAGTGCCCAGTGAGGAACCTACATAGTCCAAGTGCCCGCTAGGGAACCTACATATTCCAATTGGCCGCTAGTTAATCTAGATAGTCCAAGTGCCCGCTAGTTAACCTAGATAGTCCAAGTGCCCTCTAGTTAACCTAGATCGTCCAAGTGCCCGCTAGTTAACCTAGATAATCCAAGTGCCCGCTAGTTAACCTACATAGTACAAGGGCCCTCTAGTTAACCTAGATAGTCCAAGTGCCCACTAGGGGACGTACATAGTCCAAGTGCCCGCTAGGTAACCTAGATAGTCCAAGTGCCCGCTAGGGTATGTACATAGTTCAAGTGCCCGCTAGGTATCCTAGATAGTCCAACTGTCCGCTAGTTAACCTACATAGTCCCAAGCCCGATAGGGAACCAACATAGTCCAAGTGCCCGCTGAGGAACCTACATAGTCCAAGTGCCCGTTAGGGAACCTAGATAGTCTAAGTGCCCGTAGGGAACATATATAGTCCAAGTGCCCGCTAGGGAACCTACATAGTCAAAGTTCCCACTAGGGAACCTGCATTGTGCAAGTGCCCGCTAGGTAACCTAGATAGTCCAAGTGCCCGCTAGTTAACCTACATAGTCCAAGGGCCCTCTAGTTAACCTAGATATTCCAAGTGCCCGCTAGTTAACCTAGATCGTCCAAGTGTCCGCTAGTTGACCTACGTAGTCCAAGTTCCAGTTAGGTAACCTAAATAGTACAAGTGCCCGCAAGGTAACCTACATAGTCCAAGTCCCCGCTAGGTAACCTAGATATTCCAAGTTCCTGTTAGCTAACCTAGATAATCCAAGTGCCCGCTAGGTAACCTACATAGTCCAAGTGCCCTTTCGTTAACCTACATAGTCCATGTGCCCGCTAGGTAACCTAGACTGTCCAAGTGTCCGCTAGGTTACCTACATAGTCCAAAAGCACGTTCGTTAACCTAGATAGTCCACGTGCCCGCTACATAACCTACAGAGTCAAGGGCCCTCTAGGTAACCTATATAGTCCAAGTGCCCGCTAGTTAACCTACATAGTCCAACTGCCCGCTAGGTAACCTAGATAGTACAACAGCCCGTTAGTTAACCTAGATAGTCCAAGTTCCCACTAGGGAACGTACATAGTCGAAGGACCCGCTGGTTAACCTACATAGTCCTATGCCCGATAGGGAACCTGCATAGTCCAAGTGCCCGCTGAGGAACCTACAAAATCCAAGTGCCCGTTAAGGAACCTAGATAGTCCAAGTGCCTGTAGGGAACCTATATTGTCCAAGTGCCCGCTAGGAAACCTACATAGTCAAAGTGCCCGCTAGGGAACCTGCATTGTACAAGTGCACGCTAATTAACCTAGATAGTCCAATTGCCCGCTAGTGAACCTAGATAGTAAAAGTGCCCACTAGTTAACATTGATCATCCACAGCCCGCTACTTAACCTACATATTCCAAGTGCCTGATAGGGAACCTACATAGTCCAAGTGCCCGCTGAGGAACCTACATAGTCCAAGTACCCGATAGGGAACCTACATATTCCAAGTGCCCGTTAGGGTACCTAGATAGTCCAAGTGCCCGTTACTTAACCTAGATAGTCCAAGTGCCCGCTAGGCAACCTACATAGTACAAGTGCCCGTTCGTTAACCTAGAAGTCCAAGTGCCCGCTAGGTAACCTAGACTGTCCAATTGCCCGCTAGGTTACCTACATAGTACAAGTGCCCGTTAATAACATAGATAGTCCAAGTGCCCGCTAGGTATCCTTTAGAGTCCAAGTGCCCGCTAGGTAACCTAGATAGTCCAAGTGCCTGTTAGGAAGCCTAGATAGTCCAAGTGCCCGCTAGTTAACCTACATACTCCAAGTTCCCGATAGTTAACCTAGACAGTCAAAGTGCCCACTAGGTATCCTGCATAGTCCATGTGCCCGTTAGGTCACCTAGATATTCCAAGTGCCCGCTAGGAAACCTACATAGTCGAAGTACCCGCTAAGTAACCTAGATAGTACAACAGCCCGTTAGTTAACCTAGATAGTCCAAGTTCCCACTAGGGAACGTACATAGTCCAAGAACCTGCTAGTTAACATAGATAGTCCAAGTGCCCGCTAGTTAACCTACATAGTCGAAGGGCCCGCTAGTTAACCTAGATATTCCAAGTGCCCGCTAGTTAACCTATATCGTCCAAGTGTCCGCTAGTTAACCTACATAGTCCAAGTTCCAGTTAGGTAACCTAGATAGTACAAGTGCCCGCAAGGTAACCTGCATAGTCCAAGTGCCCGCTAGGTAACCTAGATATTCCAAGTTCCTGTTAGCTAACCTAGATAATCCAAGTGCCCGCTAGGTAACCTACATAGTCCAAGTGCCCGCTAGGTAACCTAGACTGTCCAAGTGTCCGCTAGGTTACCTACATAGTCCAAAAGCACGTTCGTTAACCTAGATAGTCCATGTGCCCGCTACATAACCTACATAGTCCAAGGGCCCTCTAGGTAACCTATATACTCCAAGTGCCCGCTAGTTAACCTACATAGTCCAAGTGCCCGCTAAGAAACCTAGATAATCCAAGTGCCCGTTAGGTAACCTAGATAGTCCAAGTGCAAGCTAGGTAACCTACATAGTCCAAGTTCCCGCTAGGTAATCTAGATAGTCCAAGTGCCCGTTACCTAACCTAGATAGTCCAATTGCCCGCTATGCAACATACATAGTCCAAGTGCCCGTTCGTTAACCTAGAAGTCCAAGTGTCCGCTAGGTAACCTATACAGTCCAAGTGCCCGCTAGGTATCCTAGATAGTCCAAGGGCCTGCTAGTTAACCTATATGGTCCAAGTGCCCGGTAGATAACTTACTTAGTTCAAGTGTCCGTAGGGAACCTGCATTGTCCAAGTGCCCGCTAGATAACCTACATAGTCCAAGTTCCCGCTAGGTAACCTAGATAGTCCAAGTGCCCGTTACCTAACCTAGATAGTCCAAGTGCCCCCTAGGCAACCTACATAGTACAAGTGCCCGTTCGTTAACCTAGAAGTCCAAGTGCCCGCTAGGTAACCTAGACTGTCCAATTGCCCGCTAGGTTACCTACATAGTACAAGTGCCCGTTAATAACATAGATAGTCGAAGTGCCCGCTAGGTAACCTTTAGAGTCCAAGTGCCCGCTAGGTAACCTAGATAGTCCAAGTGCCTGTTAGGTAACCTAGATAGTCCAAGTGCCCGCTAGTTAACCTACATAGTCCAAGTGCCCGCTAGTTAACCTAGACAGTCCAAGTGCCCACTAGGTATCCTGCATTGTCCAAGTGCCCGTTAGGTAACCTAGATATTCCAAGTGCCCGCTAGGAAACCTACATAGTCCAAGTGCCCGCTAGGTAACGTAGATAGTACAACAGCCCGTTAGTTAACCTAGATAGTCCAAGTTCCCACTAGGGAACGTACATAGTTCAAGGACCCGCTAGTTAACCTACATAGTCCAAGTGCCCGATAGGGTACCTACATAGTCCAAGTGCCCGCTAAGGGACGTACATATTCCAAGTGCCCGCTTGGGAACCTACATAGTCCAAATGCCCATTAGGGAACTTAGTAGTCCAAGTGCCCGCTAGGGAACCTGCATCGTCCAAGTGAACGCTAGTTAATCTAGATTGTCCAAGTGCCCGCTAGTTAACCTAGATCGTCCAAGTGCCCGCTAGTTAACCTAGATAATCCAAGTGCCCGCTAGTTAACCTACATAGACCAAGGGCCCTCTAGTTAACCTAGATAGTCCAAGTGCCCGCTAGGTAACCTAGATAGTCCAAGTACCCACTAGGTTATGTACATAGTTCAAGTGCCCGCTAGGTAACCTAGATTGTCCAAGTGCCCGCTAAGTAACCTAGATTGTCCATGTGCCCGCTAGGTAACCTACATAGTCCAATGCCCGATAGGTAACCTACATAGTCCAAGTGCCCAGTGAGGAACCTACATAGTCCAAGTGCCCGCTAGGGAACCTACATATTCCAATTGGCCGCTAGTTAATCTAGATAGTCCAAGAGCCCGCTAGTTAACCTACATAGTCCAAGGGCCCGCTAGTTAACCTACATAGTCCAAGGTCTGCTAGTTAACCTAGATAGTCAAAGTGACCGCTAGGTAACCTAGACAAGTGCCCGTTAGGTTACCTACATAGTCCAAGTGCCCGTTCATTAACCTAGATAGTCCTCGTGCCCGTTAGTTAACCTTGATAGTCCAAGTGCCCACTAGGGGACGTACATAGTCCAAGTGCCCGCTAGGTAACCTAGATAATCCAAGTGCGCGCTAGGTAACCTACATAGTCCAAGTTCCCTTTCGTTAACCTACATAGTCCAAGTGCTCGCTGGGCCACCTAGACTGTCCAAGTGTCCGCTATGTGACCTACATAGTCCAAGTGCCCGCTAGTTAACCTACATAGTCCAAGTGCCTGATAGGGAACCTACATAGTCCAAGTGCCCGCTGAGGAACTTACATAGTCCATGTGCCCGAAGGGAACCTATATAGTCCAAGTGCCCGCTAGGGAACCTACATAGTCAAAGTGCCCGCTAGGGAACCTGCATTGTGAAAGTGCCCGCTAGTTAACCTAGATAGTCCAAGTGCCCGCTAGTTAACCTACATAGTCCACGGTCTGCTAGTTAACCAAGATAGTCCAAGTGCCTGCTATTTGACCCACATAGTCCAAGAACCCGCTAGTTAACCTAGATAGTCCAAGTGCCCACTAGTTAACCTACATAGTCCAAGGGCCCGCTAGTTAACCTAGATATTCCAAGTGCCCGCTAGTTAACCTAGATAGTCCAAGTGCCCGCTAGTTAACCTAGATAGTCCAAGTGCCCGCTAGTTAACCTACATAGTCCACGGACTGCTAGTTAACCAAGATAGTCCAAGTGCCTGCTAGTTAACCTACATAGTCCAAGAACCCGCTACTTAACCTAGATAGTCCAAGTGCCCGCTACTTAACCTACATAGTCCAAGGGCCTGCTAGTAAACATAGATATTCTCTGTGTCCGCTAGTTAAATTACATAGTCCAAGTTCCAGTTAGGTAAACTAGATAGTACAAGTGCCCGCAAGATAACCTACATATTCCAAGTGCCCGCTAGGTAACCTTGATAGTCCAAGTGCCCGTTAGGTAACCTAGATAGTCCAAGTGCCCGCTAGGTAACCTACATAGTCCAAGTTCCCGCTAGGTAACCTAGATAGTCCAAGTGCCCGTTACCTAACCTAGCTAGTCCAAGTGCCCGCTAGGTAACCTACATAGTCCAAGTTCCCGCTAGGTAACCTAGATAGTCCAAGTACCCGTTACCTAACCTAGATAATCCAAGTGCCCGCTAGGTAACCTACATAGTCCAAGTGCCCTTTTGTTAACCTACATAGTCCAAGTGCCCGCTTGGTTACCTAGACTGTGCAAGTGTCCGCTAGGTTACCTACATAGTCCAAAAGCACGTTCGTTAACCTAGATAGTCCATGTGCCCGCTACATAACCTACATAGTCCAAGGGCCCTCTAGGTAACCTATATACTCCAAGTGCCCGCTAGTTAACCTACATAGTCCAAGTGTCCGCTAAGAAACCTAGATAGTCCAAGTGCCCGTTAGGTAACCTAGATAGTCCAAGTGCCCGCTAGGTAACCTACATAGTCCAAGTTCCCGCTAGGTAACCTAGATAGTCCAAGTGCCCGTTACCTAACCTAGATAGTCCAATTGCCCGCTATGCAACATACATAGTACAAGTGCCCGTTCGTTAACCTAGAAGTCCAAGTGCCCGCTAGGTAACCTATATAGTCCAAGTGCCCGCTAGTTAACCTACATAGTCCAAGTGTCCGCTAAGAAACCTAGATAGTCCAAGTGCCCGTTAGGTAACCTAGATAGTCCAAGTGCCCGTTAGGCAACCTACATAGTACAAGTGCCCGTTCGTTAACGTAGACGTCCAAGTGCCCGCTAGGTAACCTAGAGTGTCCCATTGCCCGCTAGGTTACCTACATAGTCCAAGTGCCCGTTAATAACATAGATAGTCCAAGTGCCCGCTAGGTAACCTTTAGAGTCCAAGTGCCCGCTAGGTAACCTAGATAGTCCAAGTGCCTGTTAGGTAACCTAGATAGTCCAAGTGCCCGCTAGTTAACCTACATAGTCCAAGTGCCCGCTAGTTAACCTAGACAGTCAAAGTGCCCACCAGGTATCCTGCATAGTCCAAGTGCCCGTTAGGTAACCTAGATATTCCAAGTGCCCGCTAGGGAACCTGCATCGTCCAAGTGCCCGCTAGTTAATCTAGATTGTCCAAGTGCCCGCTAGTTAACCTAGATCGTCCAAGTGCCCGCTAGTTAACCTAGATAATCCAAGGGCCCTCTAGTTAACCTAGATAGTCCAAGTGCCCGCTAGGGAACGTACATAGTCCAAGTGCCCGCTAGGTAACCTAGATAGTCCAAGTGCCCGCTAAGTAACCTAGATTGTCCATGTGCCCGCTAGGTAGCCTACATAGTCCAATGCCCGATAGGTAACCTACATAGTCCAAGTGCCCAGTGAGGAACCTACATAGTCCAAGTGCCCGCTAGGGAACCTACATATTCCAATTGGCCGCTAGTTAATCTAGATAGTCCAAGTGCCCGCTAGTTAACCTAGATAGTCCAAGTGCCCTCTAGTTAACCTAGATCGTCCAAGTGCCCGCTAGTTAACCTAGATAATCCAAGTGCCCGCTAGTTAACCTACATAGTACAAGGGCCCTCTAGTTAACCTAGATAGTCCAAGTGCCCACTAGGGGACGTACATAGTCCAAGTGCCCGCTAGGTAACCTAGATAGTCCAAGTGCCCGCTAGGGTATGTACATAGTTCAAGTGCCCGCTAGGTATCCTAGATAGTCCAACTGTCCGCTAGTTAACCTACATAGTCCCAAGCCCGATAGGGAACCAACATAGTCCAAGTGCCCGCTGAGGAACCTACATAGTCCAAGTGCCCGTTAGGGAACCTAGATAGTCTAAGTGCCCGTAGGGAACATATATAGTCCAAGTGCCCGCTAGGGAACCTACATAGTCAAAGTTCCCACTAGGGAACCTGCATTGTGCAAGTGCCCGCTAGGTAACCTAGATAGTCCAAGTGCCCGCTAGTTAACCTACATAGTCCAAGGGCCCGCTAGTTAACCTAGATATTCCAAGTGCCCGCTAGTTAACCTAGATTGTCCAAGTGTCCGCTAGTTGACCTACGTAGTCCAAGTTCCAGTTAGGTAACCTAAATAGTACAAGTGCCCGCAAGGTAACCTACATAGTCCAAGTCCCCGCTAGGTAACCTAGATATTCCAAGTTCCTGTTAGCTAACCTAGATAATCCAAGTGCCCGCTAGGTAACCTACATAGTCCAAGTGCCCTTTCGTTAACCTACATAGTCCATGTGCCCGCTAGGTAACCTAGACTGTCCAAGTGTCCGCTAGGTTACCTACATAGTCCAAAAGCACGTTCGTTAACCTAGATAGTCCACGTGCCCGCTACATAACCTACAGAGTCAAGGGCCCTCTAGGTAACCTATATAGTCCAAGTGCCCGCTAGTTAACCTACATAGTCCAACTGCCCGCTAGGTAACCTAGATAGTACAACAGCCCGTTAGTTAACCTAGATAGTCCAAGTTCCCACTAGGGAACGTACATAGTCGAAGGACCCGCTGGTTAACCTACATAGTCCTATGCCCGATAGGGAACCTGCATAGTCCAAGTGCCCGCTGAGGAACCTACAAAATCCAAGTGCCCGTTAAGGAACCTAGATAGTCCAAGTGCCTGTAGGGAACCTATATTGTCCAAGTGCCCGCTAGGAAACCTACATAGTCAAAGTGCCCGCTAGGGAACCTGCATTGTACAAGTGCACGCTAATTAACCTAGATAGTCCAATTGCCCGCTAGTGAACCTAGATAGTAAAAGTGCCCACTAGTTAACATTGATCATCCACAGCCCGCTACTTAACCTACATATTCCAAGTGCCTGATAGGGAACCTACATAGTCCAAGTGCCCGCTGAGGAACCTACATAGTCCAAGTACCCGATAGGGAACCTACATATTCCAAGTGCCCGTTAGGGTACCTAGATAGTCCAAGTGCCCGTTACTTAACCTAGATAGTCCAAGTGCCCGCTAGGCAACCTACATAGTACAAGTGCCCGTTCGTTAACCTAGAAGTCCAAGTGCCCGCTAGGTAACCTAGACTGTCCAATTGCCCGCTAGGTTACCTACATAGTACAAGTGCCCGTTAATAACATAGATAGTCCAAGTGCCCGCTAGGTATCCTTTAGAGTCCAAGTGCCCGCTAGGTAACCTAGATAGTCCAAGTGCCTGTTAGGAAGCCTAGATAGTCCAAGTGCCCGCTAGTTAACCTACATACTCCAAGTTCCCGATAGTTAACCTAGACAGTCAAAGTGCCCACTAGGTATCCTGCATAGTCCATGTGCCCGTTAGGTCACCTAGATATTCCAAGTGCCCGCTAGGAAACCTACATAGTCGAAGTACCCGCTAAGTAACCTAGATAGTACAACAGCCCGTTAGTTAACCTAGATAGTCCAAGTTCCCACTAGGGAACGTACATAGTCCAAGAACCTGCTAGTTAACATAGATAGTCCAAGTGCCCGCTAGTTAACCTACATAGTCGAAGGGCCCGCTAGTTAACCTAGATATTCCAAGTGCCCGCTAGTTAACCTATATCGTCCAAGTGTCCGCTAGTTAACCTACATAGTCCAAGTTCCAGTTAGGTAACCTAGATAGTACAAGTGCCCGCAAGGTAACCTGCATAGTCCAAGTGCCCGCTAGGTAACCTAGATATTCCAAGTTCCTGTTAGCTAACCTAGATAATCCAAGTGCCCGCTAGGTAACCTACATAGTCCAAGTGCCCGCTAGGTAACCTAGACTGTCCAAGTGTCCGCTAGGTTACCTACATAGTCCAAAAGCACGTTCGTTAACCTAGATAGTCCATGTGCCCGCTACATAACCTACATAGTCCAAGGGCCCTCTAGGTAACCTATATACTCCAAGTGCCCGCTAGTTAACCTACATAGTCCAAGTGCCCGCTAAGAAACCTAGATAATCCAAGTGCCCGTTAGGTAACCTAGATAGTCCAAGTGCAAGCTAGGTAACCTACATAGTCCAAGTTCCCGCTAGGTAATCTAGATAGTCCAAGTGCCCGTTACCTAACCTAGATAGTCCAATTGCCCGCTATGCAACATACATAGTCCAAGTGCCCGTTCGTTAACCTAGAAGTCCAAGTGCCCGCTAGGTAACCTATACAGTCCAAGTGCCCGCTAGGTAACCTAGATAGTCCAAGGGCCTGCTAGTTAACCTATATGGTCCAAGTGCCCGGTAGATAACTTACTTAGTTCAAGTGTCCGTAGGGAACCTGCATTGTCCAAGTGCCCGCTAGATAACCTACATAGTCCAAGTTCCCGCTAGGTAACCTAGATAGTCCAAGTGCCCGTTACCTAACCTAGATAGTCCAAGTGCCCCCTAGGCAACCTACATAGTACAAGTGCCCGTTCGTTAACCTAGAAGTCCAAGTGCCCGCTAGGTAACCTAGACTGTCCAATTGCCCGCTAGGTTACCTACATAGTACAAGTGCCCGTTAATAACATAGATAGTCGAAGTGCCCGCTAGGTAACCTTTAGAGTCCAAGTGCCCGCTAGGTAACCTAGATAGTCCAAGTGCCTGTTAGGTAACCTAGATAGTCCAAGTGCCCGCTAGTTAACCTACATAGTCCAAGTGCCCGCTAGTTAACCTAGACAGTCCAAGTGCCCACTAGGTATCCTGCATTGTCCAAGTGCCCGTTAGGTAACCTAGATATTCCAAGTGCCCGCTAGGAAACCTACATAGTCCAAGTGCCCGCTAGGTAACGTAGATAGTACAACAGCCCGTTAGTTAACCTAGATAGTCCAAGTTCCCACTAGGGAACGTACATAGTTCAAGGACCCGCTAGTTAACCTACATAGTCCAAGTGCCCGATAGGGTACCTACATAGTCCAAGTGCCCGCTAAGGGACGTACATATTCCAAGTGCCCGCTTGGGAACCTACATAGTCCAAATGCCCATTAGGGAACTTAGTAGTCCAAGTGCCCGCTAGGGAACCTGCATCGTCCAAGTGAACGCTAGTTAATCTAGATTGTCCAAGTGCCCGCTAGTTAACCTAGATCGTCCAAGTGCCCGCTAGTTAACCTAGATAATCCAAGTGCCCGCTAGTTAACCTACATAGACCAAGGGCCCTCTAGTTAACCTAGATAGTCCAAGTGCCCGCTAGGTAACCTAGATAGTCCAAGTACCCACTAGGTTATGTACATAGTTCAAGTGCCCGCTAGGTAACCTAGATTGTCCAAGTGCCCGCTAAGTAACCTAGATTGTCCATGTGCCCGCTAGGTAACCTACATAGTCCAATGCCCGATAGGTAACCTACATAGTCCAAGTGCCCAGTGAGGAACCTACATAGTCCAAGTGCCCGCTAGGGAACCTACATATTCCAATTGGCCGCTAGTTAATCTAGATAGTCCAAGAGCCCGCTAGTTAACCTACATAGTCCAAGGGCCCGCTAGTTAACCTACATAGTCCAAGGTCTGCTAGTTAACCTAGATAGTCAAAGTGACCGCTAGGTAACCTAGACAAGTGCCCGTTAGGTTACCTACATAGTCCAAGTGCCCGTTCATTAACCTAGATAGTCCTCGTGCCCGTTAGTTAACCTTGATAGTCCAAGTGCCCACTAGGGGACGTACATAGTCCAAGTGCCCGCTAGGTAACCTAGATAATCCAAGTGCGCGCTAGGTAACCTACATAGTCCAAGTTCCCTTTCGTTAACCTACATAGTCCAAGTGCTCGCTGGGCCACCTAGACTGTCCAAGTGTCCGCTATGTGACCTACATAGTCCAAGTGCCCGCTAGTTAACCTACATAGTCCAAGTGCCTGATAGGGAACCTACATAGTCCAAGTGCCCGCTGAGGAACTTACATAGTCCATGTGCCCGAAGGGAACCTATATAGTCCAAGTGCCCGCTAGGGAACCTACATAGTCAAAGTGCCCGCTAGGGAACCTGCATTGTGAAAGTGCCCGCTAGTTAACCTAGATAGTCCAAGTGCCCGCTAGTTAACCTACATAGTCCACGGTCTGCTAGTTAACCAAGATAGTCCAAGTGCCTGCTATTTGACCCACATAGTCCAAGAACCCGCTAGTTAACCTAGATAGTCCAAGTGCCCACTAGTTAACCTACATAGTCCAAGGGCCCGCTAGTTAACCTAGATATTCCAAGTGCCCGCTAGTTAACCTAGATAGTCCAAGTGCCCGCTAGTTAACCTAGATAGTCCAAGTGCCCGCTAGTTAACCTACATAGTCCACGGACTGCTAGTTAACCAAGATAGTCCAAGTGCCTGCTAGTTAACCTACATAGTCCAAGAACCCGCTACTTAACCTAGATAGTCCAAGTGCCCGCTACTTAACCTACATAGTCCAAGGGCCTGCTAGTTAACATAGATATTCTTAGTGTCCGCTAGTTAAATTACATAGTCCAAGTTCCAGTTAGGTAAACTAGATAGTACAAGTGCCCGCAAGATAACCTACATATTCCAAGTGCCCGCTAGGTAACCTTGATAGTCCAAGTGCCCGTTAGGTAACCTAGATAGTCCAAGTGCCCGCTAGGTAACCTACATAGTCCAAGTTCCCGCTAGGTAACCTAGATAGTCCAAGTGCCCGTTACCTAACCTAGCTAGTCCAAGTGCCCGCTAGGTAACCTACATAGTCCAAGTTCCCGCTAGGTAACCTAGATAGTCCAAGTACCCGTTACCTAACCTAGATAATCCAAGTGCCCGCTAGGTAACCTACATAGTCCAAGTGCCCTTTTGTTAACCTACATAGTCCAAGTGCCCGCTTGGTTACCTAGACTGTGCAAGTGTCCGCTAGGTTACCTACATAGTCCAAAAGCACGTTCGTTAACCTAGATAGTCCATGTGCCCGCTACATAACCTACATAGTCCAAGGGCCCTCTAGGTAACCTATATACTCCAAGTGCCCGCTAGTTAACCTACATAGTCCAAGTGTCCGCTAAGAAACCTAGATAGTCCAAGTGCCCGTTAGGTAACCTAGATAGTCCAAGTGCCCGCTAGGTAACCTACATAGTCCAAGTTCCCGCTAGGTAACCTAGATAGTCCAAGTGCCCGTTACCTAACCTAGATAGTCCAATTGCCCGCTATGCAACATACATAGTACAAGTGCCCGTTCGTTAACCTAGAAGTCCAAGTGCCCGCTAGGTAACCTATATAGTCCAAGTGCCCGCTAGGTAACCTAGATAGTCCAAGGTCCTGCTAGTTAACCTACATAGTCCCATGCCCGATAGGGAACCTACATAGTCCAAGTGCCCGCTGAGGAACCTAGATAGTCCAAGTGCCCGCTAGTTAAGCTAGATAGTCCAAGTGCCCGCTAGTTAACCTACATAGTCCACGGTCTGCTAGTTAACCAAGATAGTCCAAGTGCCTGCTAGTTAACCTACATAGTCCAAGAACCCGCTAGTTAACCTAGATAGTCCAAGTGCCCAATAGTTAACCTACATAGTCCAAGGGTCCGCTAGTTAACCTAGATATTCCAAGTGCCCGCTAGTTTACCTAGATCGTCCAAGTGTCCGCTAGTTATCTTACATAGTCCAAGTTCCAGTTAGGTAACCTAGATAGTACCAGTGCCCGCAAGGTAACCTACATAGTCCAAGTGCCCACTAGGTAACCTAGATATTCCAAATTCCTATTAGCTAACCTAGACAATCCAAGTGCCCGCTAGGTAACCTACATAGTCCAAGTGCCCTTTCGTTAACCTACATAGTCCAAGTGCCCGCTAGGTAACCTAGACTGTCCAAGTGGACGCTAGGTTACCTACATAGTCCAAAAGCACGTTCGTTAACCTAGATAGTCCACGTACCCGCTACATAACCTACATAATCCAAGGGCCCTCTAGGTAACCTATATAGTCCAGTGCCCGCTAGTTAACCTACATAGTCCAAGTGCCTAATAGGGAACCTACATAGTCCAAGTGCCCGCTGAGGAACCTACATAGTCCAAGTGCCCGTAGGGAAACTATATAGTCCAAGTGCCCGCTAGGGAACCTACATAGTCAAAGTGCCCGCTAGGGAACCTGCATTGTGAAAGTGCCCGCTAGTTAACCTAGATAGTCCAAGTGCCCGCTAGTTAACCTAGATAGTCCTAGTGCCCGCTAGTTAACCTACATAGTCCACGGTCTGCTAGTTAACCAAGATAGTCCAAGTGCCTGCTAGTTAACCTACATAGTCCAAGAACCCGCTAGTTAACCTAGATAGTCCAAGTGCCCGCTAGTTAACCTACATAGTCCAAGGGCCCGCTAGTTAACCTAGATATTCCAAGTGCCCGCTAGTTAACCTAGATAGTCCAAGTGCCCGCTAGTTAACCTAGATAGTCCAAGTGCCCGCTAGTTAACCTAGATAGTCCAAGTGCCCGCTAGTTAACCTACATAGTCCACGGACTGCTAGTTAAACAAGATAGTCCAAGTGCCTGCTAGTTAACCTACATAGTCCAAGAACCCGCTACTTAACCTACATAGTGCAAATGCCCGCTAGTAACCTACATAGTCCAAGGGCCTGCTAGTTAACCTAGATATTCCAAGTGTCCGCTAGTTAACTTACATAGTCCAAGTTCCAGTTAGGTAACCTAGATAGTACAAGTGCCCGCAAGGTAACCTACATAGTCCAAGTGCCCGCTAGGTAACCTAGATATTCCAAATTCCTGTTAGCTAACCTAGACATTCCAAGTGCCCGCTAGGTAACCTACATAGTCCAAGTGCCCTTTCGTTAACCTACATAGTCCAAGTGCCGCTAGGTAACCTAGACTGTCCAAGTGTCCGCTAGGTTTCCTACATAGTCCAAAAGCACGTTCGTTAACCTAGATAGTCCATGTGCCCGCTACATAACCTACATAGTCCAAGGGCCCTCTAGGTAACCTATATACTCCAAGTGCCCGCTAGTTAACCTACATAGTCCAAGTGTCCGCTAAGAAACCTAGATAGTCCAAGTGCCCGTTAGGTAACCTAGATAGTCCAAGTGCCCGCTAGGTAACCTACATAGTCCAAGTTCCCGCTAGGTAACCTAGATAGTCCAAGTGCCCGTTACCTAACCTAGATAGTCCAATTGCCCGCTATGCAACATACATAGTACATGTGCCCGTTCGTTAACCTAGAAGTCCAAGTGCCCGCTAGGTAACCTATATAGTCCAAGTGCCCGCTAGGTAACCTAGATAGTCCAAGGTCCTGCTAGTTAACCTACATAGTCCCATGCCCGATAGGGAACCTACATAGTCCAAGTGCCCGCTGAGGAACCTAGATAGTCCAAGTGCCCGCTAGTTAACCTAGATAGTCCAAGTGCCCGCTAGTTAACCTACATAGTCCACGGTCTGCTAGTTAACCAAGATAGTCCAAGTGCCTGCTAGTTAACCTACATAGTCCAAGAACCCGCTAGTTAACCTAGATAGTCCAAGTGCCCAATAGTTAACCTACATAGTCCAAGGGTCCGCTAGTTAACCTAGATATTCCAAGTGCCCGCTAGTTTACCTAGATCGTCCAAGTGTCCGCTAGTTATCTTACATAGTCCAAGTTCCAGTTAGGTAACCTAGATAGTACCAGTGCCCGCAAGGTAACCTACATAGTCCAAGTGCCCACTAGGTAACCTAGATATTCCAAATTCCTATTAGCTAACCTAGACAATCCAAGTGCCCGCTAGGTAACCTACATAGTCCAAGTGCCCTTTCGTTAACCTACATAGTCCAAGTGCCCGCTAGGTAACCTAGACTGTCCAAGTGGACGCTAGGTTACCTACATAGTCCAAAAGCACGTTCGTTAACCTAGATAGTCCACGTACCCGCTACATAACCTACATAATCCAAGGGCCCTCTAGGTAACCTATATAGTCCAGTGCCCGCTAGTTAACCTACATAGTCCAAGTGCCTAATAGGGAACCTACATAGTCCAAGTGCCCGCTGAGGAACCTACATAGTCCAAGTGCCCGTAGGGAAACTATATAGTCCAAGTGCCCGCTAGGGAACCTACATAGTCAAAGTGCCCGCTAGGGAACCTGCATTGTGAAAGTGCCCGCTAGTTAACCTAGATAGTCCAAGTGCCCGCTAGTTAACCTAGATAGTCCTAGTGCCCGCTAGTTAACCTACATAGTCCACGGTCTGCTAGTTAACCAAGATAGTCCAAGTGCCTGCTAGTTAACCTACATAGTCCAAGAACCCGCTAGTTAACCTAGATAGTCCAAGTGCCCGCTAGTTAACCTACATAGTCCAAGGGCCCGCTAGTTAACCTAGATATTCCAAGTGCCCGCTAGTTAACCTAGATAGTCCAAGTGCCCGCTAGTTAACCTAGATAGTCCAAGTGCCCGCTAGTTAACCTAGATAGTCCAAGTGCCCGCTAGTTAACCTACATAGTCCACGGACTGCTAGTTAAACAAGATAGTCCAAGTGCCTGCTAGTTAACCTACATAGTCCAAGAACCCGCTACTTAACCTACATAGTGCAAATGCCCGCTAGTAACCTACATAGTCCAAGGGCCTGCTAGTTAACCTAGATATTCCAAGTGTCCGCTAGTTAACTTACATAGTCCAAGTTCCAGTTAGGTAACCTAGATAGTACAAGTGCCCGCAAGGTAACCTACATAGTCCAAGTGCCCGCTAGGTAACCTAGATATTCCAAATTCCTGTTAGCTAACCTAGACAATCCAAGTGCCCGCTAGGTAACCTACATAGTCCAAGTGCCCTTTCGTTAACCTACATAGTCCAAGTGCCGCTAGGTAACCTAGACTGTCCAAGTGTCCGCTAGGTTTCCTACATAGTCCAAAAGCACGTTCGTTAACCTAGATAGTCCACGTGCCCGCTACATAACCTACAGAGTCCAAGGGCCCTCTAGGTAACCTATATAGTCCAAGTGCCCGCTAGTTAACCTACATAGTCCAACTGCCCGCTAGGTAACCTAGATAGTACAACAGCCCGTTACTTAACCTAGATAGTCCAAGTTCCCACTAGGGTACGTACATAGTCCAAGGACCCGCTAGTTAACCTACATAGTCCTATGCCCGATAGGGAACCTGCATAGTCAAAGTGCCCACTAGGGAACCTGCATTGTACAAGTGCATGCTAATTAACCTAGATAGTCCAATTGCCCGCTAGTTAACCTAGATAGTCAAAGTGCCCACTAGTTAACATTGATCATCGACAGCCCGCTAGTTAACCTACATAGTCCAAGTGCCTGATAGGGAACCTACATAGTCCATGTGCCCGCTGAGGAACCTACATAGTCCAAGTGCCCGATAGGCAACCTACATATTCCAAGTGCCCGTTAGGGTACCTAGATAGTCCAAGTGACCGTTACCTAACCTAGATAGTCCAAGTGCCCGCTAGGCAACCTACATAGTACGAGTGCCCGTTCGTTAACGTAGACGTCCAAGTGCCCGCTAGGTAACCTAGACTGTCCCATTGCCCGCTAGGTTACCTACATAGTCCAAGTGCCCGTTAATAACATAGATAGTCCAAGTGCCCGCTAGGTAACCTTTAGAGTCCAAGTGCCCGCTAGGTAACCTAGATAGTCCAAGTGCCTGTTAGGTAACCTAGATAGTCCAAGTGCCCGCTAGTTAACCTACATAGTCCAAGTGCCCGCTAGTTAACCTAGACAGTCAAAGTGCCCACCAGGTATCCTGCATAGTCCAAGTGCCCGTTAGGTAACCTAGATATTCCAAGTGCCCGCTAGGGAACCTGCATCGTCCAAGTGCCCGCTAGTTAATCTAGATTGTCCAAGTGCCCGCTAGTTAACCTAGATCGTCCAAGTGCCCGCTAGTTAACCTAGATAATCCAAGGGCCCTCTAGTTAACCTAGATAGTCCAAGTGCCCGCTAGGGAACGTACATAGTCCAAGTGCCCGCTAGGTAACCTAGATAGTCCAAGTGCCCGCTAAGTAACCTAGATTGTCCATGTGCCCGCTAGGTAACCTACATAGTCCAATGCCCGATAGGTAACCTACATAGTCCAAGTGCCCAGTGAGGAACCTACATAGTCCAAGTGCCCGCTAGGGAACCTACATATTCCAATTGGCCGCTAGTTAATCTAGATAGTCCAAGTGCCCGCTAGTTAACCTAGATAGTCCAAGTGCCCTCTAGTTAACCTAGATCGTCCAAGTGCCCGCTAGTTAACCTAGATAATCCAAGTGCCCGCTAGTTAACCTACATAGTACAAGGGCCCTCTAGTTAACCTAGATAGTCCAAGTGCCCACTAGGGGACGTACATAGTCCAAGTGCCCGCTAGGTAACCTAGATAGTCCAAGTGCCCGCTAGGGTATGTACATAGTTCAAGTGCCCGCTAGGTATCCTAGATAGTCCAACTGTCCGCTAGTTAACCTACATAGTCCCAAGCCCGATAGGGAACCAACATAGTCCAAGTGCCCGCTGAGGAACCTACATAGTCCAAGTGCCCGTTAGGGAACCTAGATAGTCTAAGTGCCCGTAGGGAACATATATAGTCCAAGTGCCCGCTAGGGAACCTACATAGTCAAAGTTCCCACTAGGGAACCTGCATTGTGCAAGTGCCCGCTAGGTAACCTAGATAGTCCAAGTGCCCGCTAGTTAACCTACATAGTCCAAGGGCCCTCTAGTTAACCTAGATATTCCAAGTGCCCGCTAGTTAACCTAGATCGTCCAAGTGTCCGCTAGTTGACCTACGTAGTCCAAGTTCCAGTTAGGTAACCTAAATAGTACAAGTGCCCGCAAGGTAACCTACATAGTCCAAGTCCCCGCTAGGTAACCTAGATATTCCAAGTTCCTGTTAGCTAACCTAGATAATCCAAGTGCCCGCTAGGTAACCTACATAGTCCAAGTGCCCTTTCGTTAACCTACATAGTCCATGTGCCCGCTAGGTAACCTAGACTGTCCAAGTGTCCGCTAGGTTACCTACATAGTCCAAAAGCACGTTCGTTAACCTAGATAGTCCACGTGCCCGCTACATAACCTACAGAGTCAAGGGCCCTCTAGGTAACCTATATAGTCCAAGTGCCCGCTAGTTAACCTACATAGTCCAACTGCCCGCTAGGTAACCTAGATAGTACAACAGCCCGTTAGTTAACCTAGATAGTCCAAGTTCCCACTAGGGAACGTACATAGTCGAAGGACCCGCTGGTTAACCTACATAGTCCTATGCCCGATAGGGAACCTGCATAGTCCAAGTGCCCGCTGAGGAACCTACAAAATCCAAGTGCCCGTTAAGGAACCTAGATAGTCCAAGTGCCTGTAGGGAACCTATATTGTCCAAGTGCCCGCTAGGAAACCTACATAGTCAAAGTGCCCGCTAGGGAACCTGCATTGTACAAGTGCACGCTAATTAACCTAGATAGTCCAATTGCCCGCTAGTGAACCTAGATAGTAAAAGTGCCCACTAGTTAACATTGATCATCCACAGCCCGCTACTTAACCTACATATTCCAAGTGCCTGATAGGGAACCTACATAGTCCAAGTGCCCGCTGAGGAACCTACATAGTCCAAGTACCCGATAGGGAACCTACATATTCCAAGTGCCCGTTAGGGTACCTAGATAGTCCAAGTGCCCGTTACTTAACCTAGATAGTCCAAGTGCCCGCTAGGCAACCTACATAGTACAAGTGCCCGTTCGTTAACCTAGAAGTCCAAGTGCCCGCTAGGTAACCTAGACTGTCCAATTGCCCGCTAGGTTACCTACATAGTACAAGTGCCCGTTAATAACATAGATAGTCCAAGTGCCCGCTAGGTATCCTTTAGAGTCCAAGTGCCCGCTAGGTAACCTAGATAGTCCAAGTGCCTGTTAGGAAGCCTAGATAGTCCAAGTGCCCGCTAGTTAACCTACATACTCCAAGTTCCCGATAGTTAACCTAGACAGTCAAAGTGCCCACTAGGTATCCTGCATAGTCCATGTGCCCGTTAGGTCACCTAGATATTCCAAGTGCCCGCTAGGAAACCTACATAGTCGAAGTACCCGCTAAGTAACCTAGATAGTACAACAGCCCGTTAGTTAACCTAGATAGTCCAAGTTCCCACTAGGGAACGTACATAGTCCAAGAACCTGCTAGTTAACATAGATAGTCCAAGTGCCCGCTAGTTAACCTACATAGTCGAAGGGCCCGCTAGTTAACCTAGATATTCCAAGTGCCCGCTAGTTAACCTATATCGTCCAAGTGTCCGCTAGTTAACCTACATAGTCCAAGTTCCAGTTAGGTAACCTAGATAGTACAAGTGCCCGCAAGGTAACCTGCATAGTCCAAGTGCCCGCTAGGTAACCTAGATATTCCAAGTTCCTGTTAGCTAACCTAGATAATCCAAGTGCCCGCTAGGTAACCTACATAGTCCAAGTGCCCGCTAGGTAACCTAGACTGTCCAAGTGTCCGCTAGGTTACCTACATAGTCCAAAAGCACGTTCGTTAACCTAGATAGTCCATGTGCCCGCTACATAACCTACATAGTCCAAGGGCCCTCTAGGTAACCTATATACTCCAAGTGCCCGCTAGTTAACCTACATAGTCCAAGTGCCCGCTAAGAAACCTAGATAATCCAAGTGCCCGTTAGGTAACCTAGATAGTCCAAGTGCAAGCTAGGTAACCTACATAGTCCAAGTTCCCGCTAGGTAATCTAGATAGTCCAAGTGCCCGTTACCTAACCTAGATAGTCCAATTGCCCGCTATGCAACATACATAGTCCAAGTGCCCGTTCGTTAACCTAGAAGTCCAAGTGTCCGCTAGGTAACCTATACAGTCCAAGTGCCCGCTAGGTATCCTAGATAGTCCAAGGGCCTGCTAGTTAACCTATATGGTCCAAGTGCCCGGTAGATAACTTACTTAGTTCAAGTGTCCGTAGGGAACCTGCATTGTCCAAGTGCCCGCTAGATAACCTACATAGTCCAAGTTCCCGCTAGGTAACCTAGATAGTCCAAGTGCCCGTTACCTAACCTAGATAGTCCAAGTGCCCCCTAGGCAACCTACATAGTACAAGTGCCCGTTCGTTAACCTAGAAGTCCAAGTGCCCGCTAGGTAACCTAGACTGTCCAATTGCCCGCTAGGTTACCTACATAGTACAAGTGCCCGTTAATAACATAGATAGTCGAAGTGCCCGCTAGGTAACCTTTAGAGTCCAAGTGCCCGCTAGGTAACCTAGATAGTCCAAGTGCCTGTTAGGTAACCTAGATAGTCCAAGTGCCCGCTAGTTAACCTACATAGTCCAAGTGCCCGCTAGTTAACCTAGACAGTCCAAGTGCCCACTAGGTATCCTGCATTGTCCAAGTGCCCGTTAGGTAACCTAGATATTCCAAGTGCCCGCTAGGAAACCTACATAGTCCAAGTGCCCGCTAGGTAACGTAGATAGTACAACAGCCCGTTAGTTAACCTAGATAGTCCAAGTTCCCACTAGGGAACGTACATAGTTCAAGGACCCGCTAGTTAACCTACATAGTCCAAGTGCCCGATAGGGTACCTACATAGTCCAAGTGCCCGCTAAGGGACGTACATATTCCAAGTGCCCGCTTGGGAACCTACATAGTCCAAATGCCCATTAGGGAACTTAGTAGTCCAAGTGCCCGCTAGGGAACCTGCATCGTCCAAGTGAACGCTAGTTAATCTAGATTGTCCAAGTGCCCGCTAGTTAACCTAGATCGTCCAAGTGCCCGCTAGTTAACCTAGATAATCCAAGTGCCCGCTAGTTAACCTACATAGACCAAGGGCCCTCTAGTTAACCTAGATAGTCCAAGTGCCCGCTAGGTAACCTAGATAGTCCAAGTACCCACTAGGTTATGTACATAGTTCAAGTGCCCGCTAGGTAACCTAGATTGTCCAAGTGCCCGCTAAGTAACCTAGTTTGTCCACGTGCCCGCTAGGTAACCTAGATAGTCCAAGGTCCCGCTAGATAACCTACATAGTCCAATGCCCGATAGGGAACCTACATAGTCCAAGTGCCCACTGAGGAACCTACATAGTCCAAGTGCCCGCTAGTTAACCTAGATAGTCCAAGTGCCCTCTAGTTAACCTAGATAGTCCAAGTGCCCGCTAGGGAACTTACATAATCCAAGTGCCCGCTAGGTAACCTAGATAGTCCAAGTGCCTGTTAGGTAACCTAGATAGTCCAAGTGCAAGCTAGGTAACCTACATAGTCCAAGTTCCCGCTAGGTAACCTAGATAGTCCAAGTGCCCGTTACCTAACCTAGATAGTCCAATTGCCAGCTATGCAACATACATAGTCCAAGTGCCCGTTCGTTAACCTAGAAGTCCAAGTGCCCGCTAGGTAACCAATATACTCCAAGTGCCCGCTAGGTATCCTAGATAGTCCAAGGCCCTGCTAGTTAACCTACATAGTCCAAGTGCCCGGTAGTTAACTTACATAGTTCAAGTGTCCGTAGGGAACCTGCATTGTCCAAGTGCCCGCTAGATAACCTACATAGTCCAAGTTCCCGCTAGGTAAACTAGATAGTCCAAGTGCCCGTTACCTAACCTAGATAGTCCAAGTGCCCCCTAGGCAACCTACATAGTACAAGTGCCCGTTCATTAACCTAGAAGTCCAAGTGCCCGCTAGGTAACCTAGACTGTTCAAGTGCCCGCTAGGTTACCTACATAGTCCAAGTGCCCGTTAATAACATAGATAGTTCAAGTGCCCGCTAGGTAACCTTTAGAGTCCAAGTGCCCGCTAGGTAACCTAGATAGTCCAAGTGCCTGTTAGGTAACCTAGATAGTCCAAGTGCCCGCTAGTTAACCTACATAGTCCAAGTGCCCGCTAGTTAACCTAGACAGTCCAAGTGCCCACTAGGTATCCTGCGTAGTCCTAGTGCCCGTTAGGTAACCTAGATATTCCAAGTGCCCGCTAGGAAACTTACATAGTCCAAGTGCCCGCTAGGTAACCTAGATAGTACAACAGCCCGTTAGTTAACCTAGATAGTCCAAGTTCCCACTAGGGAACGTACATAGTCCAAGGACCCGCTAGTTAACCTACATACTCCAAGTGCCCGATAGGGAACCTACATAGTCCAAGTGCCCGCTAAGGGACGTACATATTCCAAGTGCACGCTAGGGAACCTACATAGTCCAAATGCCCATTAGGGAACTTAGTAGTCCAAGTGCCCGCTAGGGAACCTGCATCGGCCAAGTGAACGCTAGTTAATCTAGATTGTCCAAGTGCCCGCTAGTTAACCTAGATCGTCCAAGTGCCCGCTAGTTAACCTAGATAATCCAAGTGCCCGCTAGTTAACCTACATAGACCAAGGGCCCTCTAGTTAACCTAGATAGTCCAAGTGCCCGCTAGGTAACCTAGATAATCCAAGTGCCCGCATGGTTATGTACATATTTCAAGTGCCCGCTAGGTAACCTAGATTGTCCAAGTGCCCGCTAAGTAACCTAGATTGTCCACGTGCCCGCTAGGTAACCTAGATAGTCCAAGGTCCCGCTAGATAACCTACATAGTCCAATGCCCGATAGGGAACCTACATAGTCCAAGTACCCACTGAGGAACCTACATAGTCCAAGTGCCCGCTAGGGAACCTACATAGTCCAAGTGGCCGCTACTTAATCTAGATAGTCCAAGTGCCCGCTAGTTAACCTAGACAGTCCAAGTGCCCTCTAGTTAACCTAGATAGTCCAAGAGCCCGCTAGGGGACGTACATAGTCCAAGTGCCCGCTAAGTAACCTAGATAGTCCAAGTGCCCGCTAGGGTATGTACATAGTGCACGTGCCCGCTAGGTAACCTAGATAGTCCAAGGTCCCGCTAGTTAACCTACATAGTCCCATGCCCGATAGGGAACCTACATAGTCCAAGTGCCCGCTACTTAATCTAGATAATCCAAGTGCCCGCTAGTTAACCTAGATAGTCCAAGTGCCCGCTAGTTAACCTACATAGTCCACGGTCTGCTAGTTAACCAAGATAGTCCAAGTGCCTGCTAGTTAACCTACATAGTCCAAGAACCCGCTAGTTAACCTAGATAGTACAAGTGCCCGCTAGTTAACCTACATAGTCCAAGGGCCCGCTAGTTAACCTAGATATTCCAAGTGCCCGCTAGTTAACGTAGATCGTCCAAGTGTCCGCTAGTTAACTTACATAGTCCAAGTCCCAGTTAGGTAACCTAGATAGTACAATTGCCCGCAAGGTAACCTACATAGTCCAAGTGCCCGCTAGGTAACCTAGATATTCGAAATTCCTGTTAGCTAACCTAGACAATCCAAGTGCCCGCTAGGTAACCTACATAGTCCAAGTGCCCTTTCATTAACTTACATAGTCCAAGTGCCCGCTAGGCAACCTAGACTGTCCAAGTGTCTGCTAGGTTACATACATAGTCCAAAAGCACGTTCGTTAACCTAGATAGTCCATGTGCCCGCTACATAACCTACATAGTCCAAGGGCCCTCTAGGTAACCTATATAGTCCAAGTGCCCGCTAGTTAACCTACATAGTCCAAGTGCCTGATAGGGAACCTACATAGTCCAAGTGCCCGCTGAGGAACCTACAAAGTCCAAGTGCCCGATAGGGAACCTACATATTCCAAGTGCCCGTTAGGGTACCTAGATAGTCCAAGTGCCCGTAGGGAACCTATATAGTCCAAGTGCCCGCTAGGGAACCTACATAGTCAAAGTGCCCGCTAGGGAACCTGCATTGTGCAAGTGCCCGCTAGTTAACCTAGATAGTCCAAGTGCTCGCTAGTTAACCTAGATAGTCCAAGTGCCCGCTAGTTAACCTACAGAGTCCACGGTCTGCTAGTTAACCAAGATAGTCCAAGTGCCTGCTAGTTAACCTACAGAGTCCAAGAACCCGCTACTTAACCTACATATTCCAAGTGCCCGCTAGGTAACCTTGATAGTCCAAGTGCCCGTTAGGTAACCTAGATAGTCCAAGTGCCCGCTAGGTAACCTACATAGTCCAAGTTCCCCCTAGGTAACCTAGATAGTCCAAGTGCCCGTTACCTAACCTAGATAATCCAAGTGCCCGCTAGGTAACCTACATAGTCCAAGTGCCCTTTCGTTAACCTACATAGTCCAAGTGCCCGCTTGGTTACCTAGACTGTCCAAGTGTCTGCTAGGTTACCTACATAGTCCAAAAGCACGTTCGTTAACCTGCATAGTCCATGTGCCCGCCACATAACCTACATAGTCCAAGGGCCCTCTAGGTAACCTATATACTCCAAGTGCCCGCTAGTTAACCTACATAGTCCAAGTGCCCGCTAGTTAACCTACATAGTCCACGGTCTGCTAGTTAACCAAGATAGTCCAAGTGACTGCTAGTTAACCTACATAGTCCAAGAACCCGCTACTTAACCTAGATAGTCCAAGTGCCCGCTAGTTAACCTACATAGTCCAAGGGCCCGCTAGTTAACCGAGATGTTTCAAGTGCCCGCTAGTTAACCTAGATAGTCCAAGTGCCCGCTAGTTAACCTAGATAGTCCAAGTGCCCGCTAGTTAACCTACATTGTCCACGGTCTGCTAGTTAACCAAGATAGTCCAAGTGCCTGCTAGGTAACCTACATAGTCAAAGAACCCGCTACTTAACCTAGATAGTCCACGTGCCCGCTAGTTAACCTACGTAGTCCAAGGGCCTGCTAGTTAACCTAGATATGCCAGGTGTCCGCTAGTTAACCTACATTCTCCAAGTCCCCGCTAAGAAACCTAGATAGTCCAAGTGCCCGTTAGGTAACCTAGATAGTCCAAGTGCCCGCTAGGTAACCTATATAGTCCAAGTTCCCGCTAGGTAACCTAGATAGTCCAAGTGCCCGTTACCTAACCTAGATAGTCCAATTGCCCGCTATGCAACATACATAGTCCAAGTGCCCGTTCGTTAACCTAGAAGTCCAAGTGACCGCTAGGTAACCTAGACAGTCCAAGTGCCCGCTAGGTTACCTGCACATTCCAAGTGCCCGTTCGTTAACCTAGATAGTCCAAGTGCCCACAAGGTAACCTACATAGTCCAAGTGCTCGCTAGGTAACCTATATATTCCAAGTGCCCGCTAGGGAACTTACATAATCCAAGGGCCCGCTAGGGAACCTAAATAGTTCAAGGGCTCACTTGTTAACTTTGATAGTCCAAGGGCCCGCTAGTTAACCTAGATCGTCCAAGTGCCTGCTAGTTAACCTAGATTGTCCAAGTGCCCGCTAGTTAACCTACATAGTCCAAGGACCCACTAGTTAACCTAGATAGCCAATTGTCCTCTAGTTAACCTACATAGTCCAAGTGCCCGCTAGTTAACCTATATACCAAGTACCCACTACGTAACCTAGATAGTCCAAGGGCACGCTAGTTAACCTACATAGTCCAAGTGCCCGCTAGGTAACGTACATAGTCCAAATGCCCTGTAGTTAACTTACATAGTCCAAGTGCCCGATAGGGAACCTATATAATCCAAGTGCCCGCTAGGGAACCTACATAGTCCAAGTGCCCGTTAGGTGACCTAGATAGTCCAAATGCCCGCCAGGATACCCACATAGTCCAAGTGCCCGCTAGGGAACTTACATAGTCCAAGGGCCCGGTAGGGAACCTAAATAGTCCAAGTGCCTGTTAGTTAACCTAGATACTCCAAGTGCCCGCTTGGTAACCTAGATAGTCCAATAGCCCGCTAGGTAACCTACATACTCCAAGAACCCGCTATGTAACGTAGATATTTCAAGTGCCAGCTAGGTAACCTAGATAGTCCTAGTGCCCGCTAGGTAACCTACAGAGTCTATGTGCCCGCTAGGTTATCTATATAGTCCAAATGCCCGCTAGGGAATCTACATAGTCCAAGGGCCCGCTAGTTAACCTAGATAGTCCAAGTGCCGCTAGTTAATCTACATAGACCAAGGGCCCGCTAGTTAACGAAGATAGTCCAAGTGCCGCTAGTTAATCTACATAGTCCAAGTACCCGCTAGTTAACCTAGATCGTCCAATTGCCCGCTAGGTAACCTACATAGTCCAAGGGCCCGCTAGTTAACCTACATGGTCCAAGGGCCCTCTAGATAACCTACAAAGTCTAAGTGCCCGCTAGGTTATCTATATAGTCCAAATGCCCGCTAGGGAACCTACATAGTCCAAGTGCCCGCTAGGTAACCTAGATAATCCAAGTGCCCGCTAGTTAACCAATATCGTTCAAGTGCCCGCTAGTTAACCTAGATCGTCCAAGTGCCCGCTAGTTAACCTACATAGTCCAAGGGCCAACTAGTTAACCTAGATAGTCCAAATGCCCGCTAGGGTACCCACATAGTCCAAGTGCTCGCTAGGGAACCTACGTAGTCCAAGAGCCCGCTAGGGAATCTACATAGTCCAAAGGCCCGCTAGTTAACCTAGATCGTCCAAGTGTCCACTAGTAAACCTACATAGTCCAATTGCCCGCTAGGTAACCTAGATAGTACAACAGCCCGTTAGTTAACCTAGATGATCCAAGTGCCCACTAGGGAACGTACATAGTCCAAGTACCCACTAGGTAACCTAGATAGTCCAAGTGCCCGCTAGGGTATGTACAGAGTCCAAGTGCCTGCTAGGTAACCTACATAGTCCAAGGCCCGCTAGTTAACCTACATAGTCCAAGTGCCCGATAGAGAACCTACATAGTCCAAGTGCCCACTAAGGGACATACATAGTCCAAGTGCCCACTAGGAAACCTACATAGTCAAAGTGCCCGTTGGGGAACTTAGTCATCCAAGTGCCCGCTAAGGAACCTGCATCGTCCAAGTGCCCGCTAGTTAATCTAGATAGTCCAAGTGCCCGCTAGTTAACCTAGATTGTCCAAGTGCCCGCTAGTTAACCTAGATAATCAAAGTTCCCGGTAGTTAACCTACATAGACCAAGGGCCCTCTAGTTAACCTAGATAGTCCAAGTGCCCACTAGGTAACCTAGATAGTCCAAGTGCCCGCTAGGGTATGTACATAGTTCAAGTGCCCGCTAGGTAACCTAGATTGTCCAAGTGTCCGCTAGTTAACCTACATACTCCAAGTGCCCGCTAGGTAACCTAGATAGTCCAAGGTCCCTCTAGTTAACCTACATAGTCCAATGCACGAAAAGGAACCTACATAATCCAAGTGCCCGCTGAGGAACCTACATAGTCCAAGTGCCCGATTGGGAACCTACATATTCCAAGTGCCCATTAGGGAACCTAGATAGTCCAAGTGCCCGCTAAGGGACGTAATTAGTCCAAGTGCCCGCTAGGGAACTTACATAGTCCAAGTGCCCGTTAGGGAACCTGCATCGTCCAAGGGCCCGCTAGTTAATCTAGATAGTCCAAGTGCCCGCTAGTTAATCTAGATAGTCCAAGTGCCCGCTAGTTAACCTAGATAGTCCAAGTGCCCGCTAGTTAACCTAGATCGTCCAAGTGCCTGCTAGTTCACCTAGATAATCCAAGTGCCCGCTAGTTAACCTACATAGTCCAAGGGCCCTGTAGTTAACCTAGATAGTCCAAGTGTGCGCTAGGGGATGTACATAGTCCAAATGCCCGCTAGGTAACCTAGATATTCCAAGTCCCCGCTAGGGTATATACATAGTTCAAGTGACAGCTAGGTAACCTAGATTGTCCAAGTGTCCGCTAGTTAACCTATATCGTTCAAGTGCCCGCTAGTTAACCTAGATCGTCCAAGTGCCCGCTAGTTAACCAACATAGTCAATGGGCCCGCTAGTTAACCTACATATTGCAAGAGCCCGCTAGTTAACCTAGATCGTGCAAGTGTCCGTAGTTAACCTACATAGTCCAAGTGTCAGTTAGCTAACCTAGATAGTCCAAGGGCCCGCTAGTTGACCTACATAGTCCAAGTGCCCGCTAGGTAACCTAGATAATCCAAGTGCCCGCTAGGGAACCTTCCTAGTCCAAGTGCCAGCTAGGTAACTTAGATAGTCCAAGTGCCCGCTAGTTAACCTAGATAGTCCTAGTGCCCATTAGTTAACCTAGAGTGACCAAGTGCCCACTAGAGGACGTATTTAGTTCAAGTGCCCGTTAGCTAACCTAGATAGTCCAAGTGCCCGCTAGTTAACATTGATCATCCAAGTGCCCGCTAGTTAACCTACGTAGTCCAAGGTCCGTTAGTTAACCTAGATAGTCCAAGTGCCCGCTAGGTAACCTAAGTAGTCCAAATGTCCGATAGGGATCCTACAGAGTCCAAGTGCCCGCTAGGTAACCTACATAGTCCAAGTGCCCGTTCGTTAACCTATATAGTCCAAGTGCACGCTAGGTAACCTAGACTGTCCAAGTGCCCGCTAGGTTACCTACATAGTCCAAGTGCCTGTTCGTTAACCTAGATAGTCCAAGTGCCCGCTAGGAAACCTACATAGTCCAAGGGCCCGCTAGTTAACCTACATAGTCCAAGTGCCCGCTATGTTACCTAGATAGTCAAAGTGCCCGTTAGGTAACCTAGATAGTCCAAGTGCCCGCTACGTAACTTACATTGTCCAAGTTCCCGCTAGGTAACCTAGATACTAAAAGTGCCCGTTACCTAACCTAGATAGTCCAAGGGCCCGCTAAGCAACCTACATAGTCCAAGTGCCCGTCGTTAACCTAGAAGTCCAAGTGACCGCTAGGTAACCTAGACAGTCCAAGTGCCCGCTAGGTTACCTGCACATTCCAAGTGCCCGTTCGTTAACCTAGATAGTCCAAGTGCCCACAAGGTAACCTACATAGTCCAAGTGCCCGCTAGGTAACCTATATATTCCAAGTGCCCGCTAGGTAACCTAGATAGTCCAAGTGCCCGCTAGTTAACATTGATCATCCAAGTGCCCACTAGTTAACCTACTTAGTCCAAGGTCCGCTAGTTTACCTACATAGTCCAAGTGCTCTTTAGTTAACCTACATAGTACAAGGGCCCGCTAGTTGACCTAGATAGTACAAGTGCCCGCTAGTTAACCTAGATAGTCCAAGTGCCCGCTAGGTAACCTAAGTAGTCCAAATGTCTGATAGGGATCCTACAGAGTCCAAGTGCCCGCTAGGTAACCTACATAGTCCAATTGCCCGTTCGTTAACCTAGATAGTCCAAGTGCCCGCTAGTTAACCTACATAGTCAAAATGCCCGCAAGGTAACTTAGACAGTCCAAGTGCCCACTAGGTATCCTGCATAATCCAAGTGCCCGTTAGGTAACCTAGAGTGTCCAAGTGCCCGCTAGGTAACCTACATAGTCCAGTGCCCGATAGGGAACCTAGATAGACCAAGTGCCCGTTCGTTAACCAAAGTGCCCATTAGTAATCCTAGATCGTCCAAGTGCCCCCTAGTTAACCTAGATCGTCCATGTGTCCTCTAGTTAACCTACATAGTCCAAGTGCCCGCTAGGTAACCTACATAGTGCAAGTGTCTGCCAGGTAACCTGCATAGTGCAAGTGTCCGCTAGTTAACCTACATAGTCAAAGTGCCCGCTAGGTAACCTAGATAGTCCAAGTGCCTGCTAGGTAACCTACATAGTGCAAGTGTCCGCTAGTTAACCTAGATCGTCCAATTTTCCTCTAGTTAACCTACATAGTCCAAGTGCACGCTAGGTAACCTAGATAGTCCAAGTGCCCGTTCGGTAACCTAGATAAACCAAGTGGCCTTTAGGGAACCTAGATAGTCCAAGTGCCCGCTAGGGAACCTACATAGTCCAATTGCCCGCTCTGGAATATACATAGTCCAAGTGCCCGGTAGTTAACCTAGATAATCCAAGTGCCCGCTAGTTAACCAGGATCATCAAAGTGCCCTCTAGTTAACTTACATAGTCCAAAGGCCTGCTAGTTAACCTAGATAGTCCAAGTGCCCGCTAGTTAACCTCCATAGTCCAAGTTCCCGCTAGGTAACCTAGACAGTCCAAGTGACCACTAGGTTACCTACATAGTCCAAGTGCCCGTTCGTTAACCTACATAGTCCAAGTGCCCGCTAGGTAACGTAGATAGCCCAAGTGCCCGCTAGGGAACATACATAGTCCAAGTGCCCGTAGGTAACCTAGATAATCCAAGTGCCCGCTAGTTAACCTACATAGTCCAAGTACCTGCTAGGTAAACTACATAATCCAAGTGCCCGTTCATTAACCTACATAGTCCAAGTGCCCGTTCGTTACCCTACATATTCCAAGTGCCCGCCAGGTAACGTAGATAGCCCTAGTGCCCGCTAGGGAACGTACATAGTCCCAGTGCCCGTTCGTTAACCTAGAAGTCCAAGTGCCCACTAGGAAACGTAGGTAGCCCAAGTGCCCACTAGGTAACCTACACAGTCCAATTGCCCGCTAGTTAACCTAGACAGTCCAATTACCTGCTAGGGAACCTACATAGTCCAAGTGCTTGCTAGGCAACCTACATAGTCCAAGTGCCCGTTAGAGAACCTACATAATCCAAGTGCCCACTAGGCAACCTACATAGTCCAAGTGCCCGTTAGTTAACCTAGATATTCAAAGTGCCTGCTAGGTAACCTAGATAGTCCAAGTGCCCGCTAGGTAACCTACAAAGTCTAAGTGCCCGCTAGGATATCTATATAGCCCAAATGCCCGCTAGGGAACCTACATAGTCCAAGTGCCCGCTAGGAAACCTAGATAGTCCAAGTGCCCTCTAGTTAACCTAGATCGTCCAAGTGCCCGCTAGTTAACATACATAGTCCAAGGGCCCGCTAGTTAACCTACATAGTCCAAGTGCCCGCTTGGTAACCTAAGTAGTCCCAATGTCCGATATGGATCCTACATAGTCCAAGTGCCCGCTAGGTAACCTACATAGTCCAAGTGCCCGTTCGTTATCCTAGGTAGTTCAAGTGCCCGCTAGGTAACCTAGACTATCCAAGTGCCCGCTAGGTTACCTACATAGTCCAAGTGCCATTCGTTAACCTAGATAGTCCAAGTGCCCGCTAGGAAACCTACATAGTCCAAGAGCCGTTCGTTAACCTAGAAGTCCAAGTGCCCGCTGGGTACATAGACAGTCGAAGTGCCCGCTAGGTTACCTGCATATTGCAAGTGCCCGTTCGTTAACCTAGATAGTCCAAGTGCCCACTAGGTTACCTAGATGGTCCAAGTGCCCGCTAGGTAACCTATATAGTCCAAGTGCCCGCTAGGTAACCTAGATAGTCCAAGGGCCGGCTAGTTAACCTTCATAGTCCAAGGCATCACTTGTTAACTTTGATAGTCCAAGTGCCCGCTAGTTAACCTAGATCGTGCAAGTGCCCGCTAGTTAACCTAGATTGTCCAAGTGTCTGCTAGTTAACCTACATAGTCCAAGGGCCAACTAGTTAACCTAGATACTCCAAGTGTCCTCTAGTTAACCTACATAGTCCAAGTGCCCGCTAGTTAACCTATATACCAAGTGCCCGCTACGTAACCTAGATACTCCAAGGACACGCTAGTTAACCTAGATAGTCCAAGTGTCCGCTAGGGAACGTACATAGTCCAAGTACCCGCTAGGTAACCTAGACTGTCCAAGTGCCCGCTAGTTAACCTACATATTCCAAGTGCCCGATAGAGAACCTACATAATCCAAGTGCCCGCTAGGCAACCTACATAGTCCAAGTGCCCGTTAGTTAACCTACATATTCAAAGTGCCTGCTAGGTAACCTAGATAGTCCAAGTGCCCGCTAGGTAACCTACATAGTCTAAGTGCCCGCTAGGTTATCTATATAGTCCAAATGCCCGCTAGGGAACCCACATAGTCCAAGTGCCCGCTAGGTAACCTAGATAGTCCAAGTGCCCTCTAGTTAACCTAGATCGTCCAAGTGCCCGCTAGATAACATACATAGACCAAGGGCCCGCTAGTTAACCTACATAGTCCAAGGTCCGCTAGTTAACCTAGATAGTCCAAGTGCTCAATAGTTAACCTACATAGTACAAGGGCCCGCTTGTTGACCTAGATAGTCCAAGGGCCCGCTAGTTAACCTAGATAGTCCAAGTGCCCGCTAGGTAACCTAAGTAGTCCAAATGTCCGATAGAGATACTACATAGTCCAAGAGCCCGCTAGGTAACCTACATAGTCCATGTGCCCTTTCGTTAACCTAGGTAGTCCAAGTGCCCGCTAGGTAACCTAGACTGTCCAAGTGCCCGCGATGTTACCTACATAGTCCAAGTGCCCGCTAGGAAACCTACATACTCCCAGGGCCCGCTAGGTAACCTAGATAGTCAAAGTGCCCGCTAGGTAACCTAGATAGTCAAAGTGCCCGCTAGGTAAACTACATAGTCCAAGTGCCCGTTCGTTAACCTAGGTAGTCCAAGTGCCTGCTAGGTAACCTAGACTGTCCAAGTGCCCGCTAGGTTATCTACATAGTCCAAGTACCCGTTCGTTAACCTAGATAGTCCAAGTGCCCGTTCGTTAACCTAGATAGTCCAAGTGCCCGCTAGGAAACCTATATAATCCCAGGGCCCGCTAGGTAACCTAGACAGTCCAAGTGCCCGCTAGGTAACCTTGAGTCCAAGTACTCGCTAGTTAACCTACATGGTCCAAGTGCCCGCTATGTAACCTAGTTAGTCAAAGTGCCCGTTAGGTAACCTAGATAGTCCAAGTGCCCGCTAGGCAACCTACATAGTCCAAGAGCCCGTTCGTTAACCTAGAAGTCCAAGTGCCCGCTAGGTAACCTAGACAGTCCAAGTGCCCTCTAGTTAACCTACATAATCTAAGTGCCCGTTAGCTAACCTAGATAGTCCAAGGGCCCGCTAGTTGACCTACATAGTCCACGTGCCAGCTAGGTAACCTAGATAGTAAAAGTGCCCGCTAGGGAACCTAGATAGTCCAAGTGCTTGTTAGCTAACCTAGATAGTCCAAGTGGCGGCTAGGTAACCTACATAGTCCAAGTGGCGGCTAGGTAACGTACATAGTCCAAGTGCCCGTTCGTTAACCTAGATAATCCAAGTGCCCGCTAGGTAACCTAGATAGTGCATGTGCCCGCTAGTTAACCTACTTAGTCCAAGTGCCCGCTAGGTAACCTACATAGTCCAAGTCCCCGCTAGGTAACCTAAATAGTCCAAATGCCCGCTAGGGAAACTACATAGTCCAATGCCCGCTAGTTAACCTAGATAGTCCAAGTGCCTGCTAGTAAACTTACATAATCCATGGGCCCGCTAGTTAACCTACATAGTGCAACGGCCCGCTAGTTAACCTAGATCGTGCAAGTGTCCGCTAGTTAACCTACATAGTCCCAGTGCTCGCTAGTTAACCGAGATAGTCCAAGTGCCCGCTAGGGATCCTTCAAAATCCAAGTGCCTGCTAGGTAGCCTAGATAGTCCAAGTGCCGACTAGTTAACCTAGATAGTCCTCGTGCCCATTAGTTAACCTAGATAGTCCACGTGCCCACTAGGGGACGTACATAGTCCAAGTGCCCTCTAGGTAACCTAGATAATCCAAGTGGGCGCTAGGGTATGTACATAGTCCAAGTGCCTGCTAGGAAACCTAGATAGTTCAATTCCCCATAGTTAACCTACATAGTCCACGGGCCCCCTAGGTAACCTACATAGTCCAAGGGCCCGCTAGGTAACCTAGATAGTCCAAGTGCCCGCTAGGTAACCTAGATAGTCCAAGTGCCCGCTAGTTAACCTACATAGTCCAAGTTCCCGCTAGGTAACCTAGATAGTCCAAATGCCCGTTACCTAACCTAGATAGTCCAAGTGCCCGCTAGGCAACATACATAGTTCAAGTGCCCGTTCGTCAACCTAGAAGTCCAAGTGCCCGCTATGTAACCTAGACAGTCTAAGTGCCCATTCGTTAACCTAGATAGTCCAAGTGCCCGCTAGGGAACCTATATACTCCAAGTGCTATCTAGGTAACCTAGATAGTTCAAGGGCCCACTAGTTAACCTACATAGGCCAAGGACTCGCTTGTTAACTTTGAAAATCCAAGTGCCCGTTAGTAAACCTAGATCGTCCAAGTGCCCCCTAGTTAACCTAGATCGTCCAAGTGTCCTCTAGTTAACCTACATAATCCAAGTGCCCGCTAGGTAACCTACATAGTGAAAGTGTCTGCTAGGTAACCTAAATAGTCCAAGTGCCTGCTAGTTAACGTAGATAGTCCAAGTGCCCGCTAGGGAAGGTACATAGTCCAAGTACCCCCTAGGTAACCTAGAGAGTGCAAGTGCCCGCTAGTTAACCTACATAGTCCAAGTGCCTGCTAGGTAACCTAGATAGTCCAAGTGCCTGCTAGGTACCATACATAGTGAAAGTGTCCGCTAGTTAACCTAGATCGTCCAATTGTCCGCTAGTTAACCTACATAGTCCAAGTGCCCGCTAGTAACCTAGATAGTCCAAGTGCCCGTTCGGTACCCTAGATAGTCCAAGTGCCCTTTAGGGAACCTAGATAGTCCAAATGCCCGCTAAGGAACCTACATAGTCCAATTGCCCGCTCTGGAATATACATAGTCTAAGTTCCCGTAAGTTAACCTAGATAATCCAAGTGCCCGCTAGTTAACCTAGATAGTCCAAGTGCCCGCTAGGTAACCTACGTAGTCCAAGTGCCCGCTAGGTAACCTATATAGTCCAATTGCCCGCTAGGGAACCTACATAGTCCAAGCGCGCGCTAGTTAACCTAGATAGTCCAAGTGCCCGCTAGTTAACCAGGATCATCAAAGTGCCCTCTAGTTAACTTACATAGTCCAAAGGCCTGCTAGTTAATCTAGATAGTCCAAGTGCCCGCTAGTTAACCTACTTAGTCCAAGTACCCGCTAGGTAACCTAGACAGTCCAAGTGACCACTAGGCTACCTACATAGTCCAAGTGCCCGTTCGTTAACCTACATAGTCCAAGTGCCCGCTAGGTAACGTAGATAGCCCACGTGCCCGCTAGGGAACGTACAAAGTCCAAGTGCCCGTAGGTAACCTAGATAGTCCAAGTGCCCGCTAGTTAACCTACATAGTCCAAGTACCTGCTAGGTAAACTACATAATCCAAGTGCCCGTTCGTTAACCTACATAGTCCAATTGACCGCTAGTTAACCTAGACAGTCCAAGTACCCGATAGGGAACCTACATAGTCCAATTGCCCACTAGGGAACCTATATAGTCCAAGTGCTCGCTAGGCAACCTACATAGTCCAAGTGCCCGTTACTTAACCTAGATAGTCAATGTGCCTGCTAGGTAACCTAAATAGTCCAAGTGCCCGCTAGGTAACTTACATTGTCCAAGTTCCCGCTAGGTAACGTAGATAGTCCAAGTGCCCGTTACCTAACCTAGATAGTCCAAGTGCCCACTAAGCAACCTACATAGTACAAGGGCCCTCTAGTTGACCTAGATGGTCCAAGTGCCCGCTATTTAACCTAGATAGTCCAAGTGACCGCTAGGTAACCACAGTAGTCCAAGTGACCGCTAGGTAACCTACAAAGTCTAAGTGCCCGCTAAGGAATCTATATAGTCCAAATGCCCGCTAGGGAGCCTACATAATCCAAATGCCCGCTAGGTAACCTAGATAGTCCAAGGGCCTGCTAGGTAACCTATATAGTCCTAGTGCCCCATAGTTAACCTACATTCTCCAAGTGCCCGATAAGAAACCTACATAGTCCAAGTGCCCGCTAGGGAACTTATATAGTCCAAGGGCCCGCTAGGGAACCAAAATAGTCTAAGTGCCCGTTAGTTAACCTAGATAGTCCAAGTGCCCGCTAGGTAACCGAGATAGTCCAACAGCCTTCTAGGTAACCTACATACTCCAAGAACCCGCTAGGCAACATAGATAGTCCAAGTGCCCGCTAGGTCACCTACAAAGTCTAAGTGCCCGCTAGGTTATCTATACAGTCCAAATGCCCGCCTGGGAACCTACATAGTCCAAGTGCCCGCTAGGTAACCTAGATAGTCCAAGTGCCCTCTAGTTAACCTAGATCGTCCAAGTGCCCGCTAGTTAACCTACATAGTCCAAGGGCCCGCTAGTTAACCCATATAGTCCAAGGTTCACTAGTTAACCTAGATATTCCAAGTGCTCGCAAGTTAACCTACATAGTACAAGGACGCGCTAGTTGACCTAGGTAGTCCAAGTGCCCGCTAGTTAACCTAGATATTCCAAGTGCCCGCTAGGTAACCTATATAGTCCAAGTGCCCGCTAGTTAACCTACATAGTCCAAAGGCTCACTTGTTAACTTTGATAGTCCACGTGCCCGCTAGTTAACCTAAATCGTCCAAGTGCCCGCTAGTTAACCTAGATTGTCCAAGTGCCTGCTAGTTAACCTACATAGTGCAAGGGTCCACTAGTTACCCTAGATAGTCCAAGAGTCCTCTAGTTAACCTACATAGTCCAAGTGCCCGCTAGTTAACCTATATCCCAAGTGCCCGCTACGTAACCTAGATAGTCCAAGGGCACGCTAGTTAACCTACATAGTCCAAGTGCCCGCTGGCAACTTAGATAGTCCAAGTGCCCACTAAGGAACCTACATAGTCCAAGTGCACGCTAGTTAACCTAGATAGTCCAAGTGTCCGCTAGGGAATGTACATAGTCCAAGTACCCGCTAGGTAACCTAGATCATCCAAGGGCCCCCTAGTTAGCCTACATAGTCCAAGTGCCCGCTAGGTAACCTAGATAGTCCAAGTGCCCTTTAGGGAACCTGTATAGTCCATGGGCCCGCTAGTTAACCTACATAGTGCAAGTGTCCGCTACTTAACCTACATATTCCAAGTGCCCGCTAGTTAACCTACATAATCTAAGTGCCCATTAGCTAACCTAGACAGTCAAAGGGCCCGCTAGTTGACCTACATAGTCCAAGTGCCAGCTAGGTAACCTAGATAGTACAAGTGCCCGCTAGGGAACCTAGATAGTCCAAGTGCCTGTTAGCTAACCTAGATAGTCCAAGTGGTGGCTAGGTAACCTACATAGTCCAAGTGCCCATTCGTTAACCTAGATAATCCAAGTGCCCGCTAGGTACCTAGACTGTCCAAGTGCCCGCTAGTTAACCTACATAGTCCAAGTGCCCGATAGAGAACCTACATAATCCAAGTGCACGCTAGGCAACCTACATAGTCCAAGTGTCCGTTAGTTAACCTAGATATTCAAAGTGCCTGCTAGGTAACCTAGATAGTCCAAGTGCCCGCTAGGTAACCTACAAAGTCTAAGTGTCCGCTAGGTTATCTATATAGTCCAAATGCCCGCTAGGGAACCTACATAGTCCAAGTGCCTGCTAGGAAACCTAGATAGTCCAAGTGCCCTCTAGTTAACCTAGATCGTCCAAGTGCCCGCTAGTTAACATACATAGTCCAAGGCCCCGCTAGTTAACTTACATAGTCCAAGGTCCGCTAGTTAACCTAGATAGTCCAAGTGCTCGCTAGTTAACCTACATAGTAAAAGGGCCCGCTAGTTGACCTAGATAGTCCAAGTGCCCGCTAGGTAACCTAAGTAGTCCCAATGTCCGATATGGTTCCTACATAGTCCAATTGCCCGCTAGGTAACCTACATAGTCCACGTGCCCGTTCGTTATCCTAGCTAGTTCAAGTGCCCGCTAGGTAACCTAGACTGTCCACGTGCCCGCTAGGTTACCTACATAGTCCAAGTGCCATTCGTTAACCTAGATAGTCCAAGTGCCCGCTAGGAAACCAACATAGTCCAAGTGCCCGCTAGGTAACCTAAATAGTCCAAATGCCCGCTAGGGAAACTACATAGTCCAATGTCCGCTAGTTAACCTAGATAGTCCAAGTGCCTGCTAGTAAACCTACATAATCCATGGGCCCGCTAGTTATCCTACATAGTGCAAGGGCCCGCTAGTTAACCTAGATCGTGCAAGTGTCCGCTAGTTATCCTACATAGTCCAAGTGCCCGCTAGTTAACCTAGATAGTCCAAGTGCCCGCTAGGGATCCCTCAAATCCAAGTGCCTGCTAGGTAACCTAGATAGTCCAAGTGCCCGCTAGTTAACCTAGATAGTCCTCGTGCCCGTTAGTTAACCTAGATAGTCCACGTGCCCACTAGGGTATGAACATACTCCAAGTGCCCGCTAAGTAACCTAGATAATCCAAGTGCGCGCTAGGGTATGTACATAGTCCAAGTACCTGCTAGTAAACCTAGATAGACCAAGTGCCCGCTAGTTAACCTACATATTCAAAGTGCCTGCTAGGTAACCTAGATAGTCCAAGTGCCCGCTAGGTAACCTACATAGTCTAAGTGCCCGCTAGGTTATCTATATAGTCCAAATGCCCGCTAGGGAACCTACATAGTCCAAGTGCCCGCTAGGTAACGTAGATAGTCCAAGTGCCCTCTAGTTAACCTAGATCGTCCAAGTGCCCGCTAGATAACATACATAGACCAAGGGCCCGCTAGTTAACCTACATAGTCCAAGGTCCGCTAGTTAACCTAGATAGTCCAAGTGCTCAATAGTTAACCTACATAGTACAAGGGCCCACTAGTTGACCTAGATAGTCCAAGGGCCCGCTAGTTAACCTAGATAGTCCAAGTGCCCGCTAGGTAACCTAAGTAGTCCAAATGTCCGATAGAGATCCTACATAGTCCATGTGCCCACTAGGTTACCTACATACCCCAAGTGCCCGTTCGTTAACCTAGATATTCCAAGTGCCCGCTAGGAAACCTACATACTCCCAGGGCCCGCTAGGTAACCTAGATAGTCAAAGTGCCCGCTAGGTAAACTACATAGTCCAAGTGCCCGTTTGTTAACCTAGGTAGTCCAAGTGCCTGCTAGGTAACCTAGACTGTCCAAGTGCCCGCTAGGTTATCTACATAGTCCAAGTGCCCGTTCGTTAACCTTTATAGTCCAAGTGCCAGCTAGGAAACCTATATAATCCCAGGGCCCGCTAGGTAACCTAGACAGTCCAAGTGCCCGCTAGGTAACCTAGAGTCCAAGTACTCGCTAGTTAACCTACATAGTCCAAGTGCCCGCTATGTAACCTAGTTAGTCAAAGTGCCCGTTAGGTAACCTAGATAGTCCAAGTGCCCGCTAGGCAACCTACATAGTCCAAGAGCCCGTTCGTTAACCTAGAAGTCCAAGTGCCCGCTAGGTAACCTAGACAGTCCAAGTGCCCTCTAGTTAACCTACATAATCTAAGTGCCCGTTAGCTAACCTGGATAGTCCAAGGGCCCGCAAGTTGACCTACATAGTCCAAGTGCCAGCTAGGTAACCTAGATAGTACAAGTGCCCGCTAGGGAACCTAGATAGTCCAAGTGCTTGTTAGCTAACCTAGATAGTCCAAGTGGCGGCTAGGTAACCTACATAGTCCAACTGGCGGCTAGGTAACGTACATAGTCCAAGTGCCCGTTCGTTAACCTAGATAATCCAAGTGCCCGCTAGGTAACCTAGATAGTGCATGTGCCCGCTAGTTAACCTACATAGTCCAAGTGCGCGCTAGGTAACCTACATAGTCCAAGTGCCCGCTAGGTAACCTAAATAGTCCAAATGCCCGCTAGGGAAACTACATAGTCCAATGCCCGCTAGTTAACCTAGATAGTCCAAGTGCCTGCTAGTAAACTTACATAATCCATGGGCCCGCTAGTTAACCTACATAGTGCAACGGCCCGCTAGTTAACCTAGATCGTGCAAGTGTCCGCTAGTTAACCTACATAGTCCCAGTGCTCGCTAGTTAACCTAGATAGTCCAAGTGCCCGCTAGGGATCCTTCAAAATCCAAGTGCCTGCTAGGTAACCTAGATAGTCGAAGTGCCGACTAGTTAACCTAGATAGTCCTCGTGCCCATTAGTTAACCTAGATAGTCCACGTGCCCACTAGGGGACGTACATAGTCCAAGTGCCCTCTAGGTAACCTAGATAATCCAAGTGGGCGCTAGGGTATGTACATAGTCCAAGTGCCTGCTAGGAAACCTAGATAGTTCAATTCCCCATAGTTAACCTACATAGTCCACGGGCCCCCTAGGTAACCTATATAGTCCAAGGGCCCGCTAGGTAACCTAGATAGTCCAAGTGCCCGCTAGGTAACCTAGATAGTCCAAGTGCCCGCTAGTTAACCTACATAGTCCATGTTCCCGCTAGGTAACCTAGATAGTCCAAATGCCCGTTACCTAACCTAGATAGTCCAAGTGCCCGCTAGGCAACATACATAGTCCAAGTGCCCGTTCGTCAACCTAGAAGTCCAAGTGCCCGCTATGTAACCTAGACAGTCTAAGTGCCCATTCGTTAACCTAGATAGTCCAAGTGCCCGCTAGGGAACCTATATACTCCAAGTGCTATCTAGGTAACCTAGATAGTTCAAGGGCCCACTAGTTAACATACATAGGCCAAGGACTCGCTTGTTAACTTTGAAAATCCAAGTGCCCGTTAGTAAACCTAGATCGTCCAAGTGCCCCCTAGTTAACCTAGATCGTCCAAGTGTCCTCTAGTTAACCTACATAATCCAAGTGCCCGCTAGTTAACCTACATGGTGAAAGTGTGTGCTAGGTAACCTAAATAGTCCAAGTGCCTGCTAGTTAACGTAGATAGTCCAAGTGCCCGCTAGGGAAGGTACATAGTCCAAGTACCCCCTAGGTAACCTAGAGAGTGCAAGTGCCCGCTAGTTAATCTACATAGTCCAAGTGCCTGCTAGGTAACCTAGATAGTCCAAGTGCCTGCTAGGTACCATACATAGTGAAAGTGTCCGCTAGTTAACCTAGATCGTCCAATTGTCCGCTAGTTAACCTACATAGTCCAAGTGCCCGCTAGGTAACCTAGATAGTCCAAGTGCCCGTTCGGTAACCTAGATAGTCCAAGTGCCCTTTAGGGAACCTAGATAGTCCAAATGCCCGCTAAGGAACCTACATAGTCCAATTGCCCGCTCTGGAATATACATAGTCTAAGTTCCCGTTAGTTAACCTAGATAATCCAAGTGCCCGCTAGTTAACCTAGATAGTCCAAGTGCCCGCTAGGTAACCTACGTAGTCCAAGTGCCCGCTAGGCAACCTATATAGTCCAATTGCCCGCTAGGGAACCTACATAGTCCAAGCGCGCGCTAGTTAACCTAGATAGTCCAAGTGCCCGCTAGTTAACCAGGATCATCAAAGTGCCCTCTAGTTAACTTACATAGTCCAAAGGCCTGCTAGTTAATCTAGATAGTCCAAGTGCCCGCTAGTTAACCTACTTAGTCCAAGTACCCGCTAGGTAACCTAGACAGTCCAAGTGACCACTAGGTTACCTACATAGTCCAAGTGCCCGTTTGTTAACCTACATAGTCCAAGTGCCCGCTAGGTAACGTAGATAGCCCACGTGCCCGCTAGGGAACGTACAAAGTCCAAGTGCCCATAGGTAACCTAGATAGTCCAAGTGCCCGCTAGTTAACCTACATAGTCCAAGTACCTGCTAGGTAAACTACATAATCCAAGTGCCCGTTCGTTAACCTATATAGTCCAATTGACCGCTAGTTAACCTAGACAGTCCAAGTACCCGATAGGGAACCTACATAGTCCAATTGCCCACTAGGGAACCTATATAGTCCAAGTGCTCGCTAGGCAACCTACATAGTCCAAGTGCCCGTTAGTTAACCTAGATAGTCAATGTGCCTGCTAGGTAACCTAAATAGTCCAAGTGCCCGCTAGGTAACTTACATTGTCAAAGTTCACGCTAGGTAACGTAGATAGTCCAAGTGCCCGTTACCTAACCTAGATAGTCCAAGTGCCCACTAAGCAACCTACATAGTACAAGGGCGCTCTAGTTGACCTAGATGGTCCAAGTGCCTGCTATTTAACCTAGATAGTCCAAGTGACCGCTAGGTAACCAAAGTAGTCCAAGTGACCGCTAGGTAACCTACAAACTCTAAGTGCCCGCTAAGGAATCTATATAGTCCAAATGCCCGCTAGGGAGCCTACATAATCCAAATGGCCGCTAGGTAACCTAGATATTCCAAGGGCCTGCTAGGTAACCTATATAGTCCTAGTGCCCCATACTTAACCTACATTCTCCAAGTGCCCGATAAGAAACCTACATAGTCCAAGTGCCCGCTAGGTAACCTACATAGTCCAAATGCCCTCTAGTTAACCCACATAGTCCAAGTGCCCGCTAGGGAACTTACATAGTCCAAGGGCCCGCTAGGGAACCAACATAGTCTAAGTGCCCGTTAGTTAACCTAGATAGTCCAAGTGCCCGCTAGGTAACCGAGATAGTCCAACAGCCTTCTAGGTAACCTACATACTCCAAGAACCCGCTAGGCAACATAGATAGTCCAAGTGCCCGCTAGGTCACCTACAAAGTCTAAGTGCCCGCTAGGTTATCTATACAGTCCAAATGCCCACCTGGGAACCTACATAGTCCAAGTGCCCGCTAGGTAACCTAGATAGTCCAAGAGTCCTCTAGTTAACCTAGATCGTCCAAGTGCCCGCTAGTTAACCTACATAGTCCAAGGGCCCGCTAGTTAACCCACATAGTCCAAGGTCCGCTAGTTAACCTAGATATTCCAAGTGCTCGCAAGTTAACCTACATAGTACAAGGACCCGCTAGTTGACCTAGATAGTCCAAGTGCCCGCTAGTTAACCTAGATATTCCAAGTACCCGCTAGGTAACCTATATAGTCCAAGTGCCCGCTAGTTAACCTACATAGTCCAAAGGCTCACTTGTTAACTTTGATAGTCCACGTGCCCGCTAGTTAACCTAAATCGTCCAAGTGCCCGCTAGTTAACCTAGATTGTCCAAGTGCCTGCTAGTTAACCTACATAGTGCAAGGGTCCACTAGTTACCCTAGATAGTCCAAGAGTCCTCTAGTTAACCTACATAGTCCAAGTGCCCGCTAGTTAACCTATATCCCAAGTGCCCGCTACGTAACCTAGATAGTCCAAGGGCACGCTAGTTAACCTACATAGTCCAAGTGCCCGCTGGCAACTTAGATAGTCCAAGTGCCCACTAAGGAACCTATATAGTCCAAGTGCACGCTAGTTAACCTAGATAGTCTAAGTGTCCTCTAGGGAATGTACATAGTCCAAGTACCCGCTAGGTAACCTAGATCGTCCAAGGGCCCCCTAGTTAGCCTACATAGTCCAAGTGCCCGCTAGGTAACCTAGATAGTCCAAGTGCCCTTTAGGGAACCTATATAGTCCATGGGCCCGCTACTTAACCTACATAGTGCAAGTGTCCGCTACTTAACCTACATATTCCAAGTGCCCGCTAGTTAACCTACATAATCTAAGTGCCCGTTAGCTAACCTAGACAATCCAAGGGCCCGCTAGTTGACCTACATAGTCCAAGTGCCAGCTAGGTAACCTAGATAGTACAAGTGCCCGCTAGGGAACCTAGATAGTCCAAGTGCCTGTTAGCTAACCTAGATAGTCCAAGTGGTGGCTAGGTAACCTACATAGTCCAAGTGCCCATTCGTTAACCTAGATAATCCAAGTGCCCGCTAGGTAACCTAGACTGTCCAAGTGCCTGCTAGTTAACCTACATAGTCCAAGTGCCCGATAGAGAACCTACATAATCCAATTGCCCGCTAGGCAACCTACATAGTCCAAGTGCCCGTTAGTTAACCTAGATATTCAAAGTGCCTGCTAGGTAACCTAGATAGTCCAAGTGCCCGCTAGGTAACCTACAAAGTCTAAGTGTCCGCTAGGTTATCTATATAGTCCAAATGCCCGCTAGGGAACCTACATAGTCCAAGTGCCTGCTAGGAAACCTAGATAGTCCAAGTGCCCTCTAGTTAACCTAGATCGTCCAAGTGCCCGCTAGTTAACATACATAGTCCAAGGGCCCGCTAGTTAACTTACATAGTCCAAGGTCCGCTAGTTAACCTAGATAGTCCAAGTGCTCGCTAGTTAACCTACATAGTAAAAGGGCCCGATAGTTGACCTAGATAGTCCAAGTGCCCGCTAGGTAACCTAAGTAGTCCCAATGTCCGATATGGTTCCTACATAGTCCAAGTGCCCGCTAGGTAACCTACATAGTCCAAGTGCCCGTTCGTTATCCTAGCTAGTTCAAGTGCCCGCTAGGTAACCTAGACTGTCCACGTGCCCGCTAGGTTACCTACATAGTCCAAGTGCCATTCGTTAACCTAGATAGTCCAAGTGCCCGCTAGGAAACCAACATAGTCCAAGTGCCCGCTAGGTAACCTAAATAGTCCAAATGCCCGCTAGGGGAACTACATAGTCTAATGTCCGCTAGTTAACCTAGATAGTCCAAGTGCCTGCTAGTAAACCTACATAATCCATGGGCCCGCTAGTTATCCTACATAGTGCAAGGGCCCGCTAGTTAACCTAGATCGTGCAAGTGTCCGCTAGTTATCCTACATAGTCCAAGTGCCCGCTAGTTAACCTAGATAGTCCAAGTGCCCGCTAGGGATCCCTCAAATCCAAGTGCCTGCTAGGTAACCTAGATAGTCCAAGTGCCCGCTAGTTAACCTAGATAGTCCTCGTGCCCGTTAGTTAACCTAGATAGTCCACGTGCCCACTAGGGGACGAACATACTCCAAGTGCCCGCTAGGTAAGCTAGAAAATCCAAGTGCGCGCTAGGGTATGTACATAGTCCAAGTGCCTGCTAGTAAACCTAGATAGACCAAGTGCCCGCTAGTTAACCTACATAGTCCACGGGCCCCCTTGTTAAACTACTTAGTCGAAGGTCTACTAGTTAACCTAGAGAGTCAAAGTGCCCGCTAGGTAACCTAGACAGTCCAAGTGCCCGCTAGGTTACCTACATTGTCCAAGTGCCCGTTCGTTAACCTAGACAGTCCAAGTGCCCGCTAGGTAACCTACATAGTCCAAGGGCCCGCTAGGTAACCTAGATAGTCCATGTGCCCGCTAAGTAACCTAGATAGTCCAAGTGCCCGCTAGTAAACCTACATAGTCCAAGTGCCCGCTAGGTAACCTAGATAGTGAAAATGCCCGTTAGGTAACCTAGATAGTCCAAGTGCCTGCTAGGTAACCTACATTGTCCAAGTTCCCGCTAGGTAACCTAGATAGTCCAAGTGCCCGAACCTAACCTAGATAGTCCAAGTGCCCGCTAGGCAACATACATAGTCCAAGTGCCCGTTCGTCAACCTAGACGTCCAAGTGCCCGCTATGTAACCTAGACAGTCCAAATGCCCATTCGTTAACCTAGATAGTCCAAGTGCCCGCTAGGGAACCTATATACTCCAAGTGCTATCTAGGTAACCTAGATAGTCCAAGGGCCCACTAGTTAACCTACATAGGCCAAGGGCTCGCTTCTTAACTTTGATAATCCAAGTGCCCGTTAGTAAACCAAGACGTCCAAGTGCCCCCTATGTAACCTAGACAGTCTAAGTGCCGGCTGAGTTACCTGCATAGTCCAAGTGCCCGTTCTTTAAACTAGATAGTCCAAGTGCCCGCTAAGGAACCTATATAGTCCAAGTGCTATCTAGGTAACCTAGATAGTGCAAGGGCCCGCTAGTTAACCTACATAATCCAAGGGCTCGCTTGTTAACTTTGATAGTCCAAGTGCCCGCCGGTTAACCTAGATCGTCCAAGTGCCGGCTAGTTAACCTACATAGTCCAAGGTCCCACTTGTTAACCTAGATCGTCCAATTGTCCACTAGTTAACCTACATAATCCAAGTGCCCGCTAGGTAACCTACATAGTGCAAGGGTCCGCTAGTTAACCTACATAGACCAAGTCCCCGCTAGTTAACCTAGATAGTCCAAGTGCCCGCTAGGTAACCTACACAGTGCAAGTGTCCACTAGTTAACCTACGTAGTCCAAGGGACCGCTAGGTAATTTATATATTGCAAGTGTACGCTAGTTAACCTACGTAGTCCAAGGGACCGCTAGTTAACCTACGTAGTCCAAGTGCCCTTTAGGGAACCTAGATAGTCCAAGTGCCCGCTAGGGAACCCACATAGTCTAATTCCCCTCTCTGGAACATATATAGTCCAAGTGCCTGTTAGGTAACCTAGATAATCCAAGTGCCCGCTAGTTAACCTACATAGTCCAAGTGCCCGCTAGGTAACCTATATAGTCCAAATGCCCATTAGGGAACCTACATAGTCCAAGTGCCCGCTGGTTAACCTAGATAGTCCAAGTGCCCGCTAGGTAACCTAGATAGTCTAAGTGCCCGTTACCTAACCTAGATCGTCCAAGTGCCCGCTAGGCAACCTACATAGTCCAAGTGCTCGTTCGTTAACATAGAAGTCCAAGTGCCCGCTAGGTAACCTAGACAGTCCAAGTGCCCGCTAGGTTACCTGCATTGTCCAAGTTCCCGTTAGGTAACCTAGATAGTCCAAGTGCCCGCTAGTTAACCTACATAGTCCAAGTGCCCGCTAGGTAACCTAGATAGTCAAAGTGCCCGTTAGGTAACCTAGATAGTCCAAGTGCCCGCTAGGTAACCTACATAGTCCAAGTGCCGGCTGGGTTACCTGCATAGTTCAAGTGCCAGTCGTTAACCTAGATAGTCCAAGAGCCGGCTAAGGAACTTATAAATCCAAGTGCTATCTAGGTAACCTAGATAGTCCAAGGGCTCGCTAGTTAACCTACATAGTCCAAGGGCTCGCTTGTTAACTTTGATAGTCCAAGTGCCCGCCGGTTAACCTAGATCGTCCAAGTGCCCACTAGTTAACCTAGATCGTCCAAGTGCCGGCTAGTTAACCCACATAGTCCAAGGACCCACTTGTTAACCTAGATCGTCCAAGTTTCCTCTAGTTAACCTACATAGTCCAAGTACCCGCTAGGTAACCTACATTGTGCAAGTGTCCGCTAGGTAACCTACATAGTCCAAGTGCCCGCTAGTTAACATAGATAGTCCAAGTGCCCCCTAGGGAAGGTACATAGTCCAAGTGCCCGCTAGGTAAACTAGAGAGTGCAAGTGCCCGCTAGTTAACCTACATAGTCCAAGTGCCTGCTAGGTAACCTAGATAGTCAAAGGGCCTGCTAGTTAACCTACATAGTCCAAGTGCCCGCTAGGTAACTTTCATAGTGCAAGTGTCAGCTAGTTAACCTACATAGTCCAAGTGCCTGCTAGGTAACCTAGATAGTCCAAGGGCCTGCTAGTTAACCTACATAGTCCAAGTGCCCGCTAGGTAACCTACATAGCGCAACTCTCCGCTAGTTAACCTACGTAGTCCAAGAGACCGCTAGTTAACCTACATAGTCCAAGTGCCCTTTAGGGAACCTAGATAGTGCTAGTGCCCGCTAGGGAACCTACATAATCTAATTGCCCGCTCTGGAACATACATAGTCCAAGTGCCTGTTAGTTAACCTAGATAATCCAAGTGCCCGCTAGTTAACCTACATAGTCCAAGCGCCCGCTAGGTAACCTACATAGTCCAAGTGACCAGTAGGCTACCTACATAGTCCAAGTGCCCGTTCATTAACCTACATAGTCCAAGTGCCCGCTAGGTAACATAGATAGCCCAATTGCCCGCTAGGGAACGTATATAGTCCAAGTGCCCGCTAGGTAACCTAGATAGTCCAAGTGTGCTCTAGTTAACCTACATAGTCCAAGTGCCTGCTAGGTAAACTACATAGTCCAAGTGCCCACTAGGTAACCTAGAAAGTCTAATTGCTCGCTAGTTAACCTAGACAGTCCAAGTAACCGCTAGGCATCCTACATAGTCCAAGTGCCCGTTAGTTAACCTAGATAGTCAAAGTGCCTGCTAGGTAACCTAGATAGTCTAAGTGCCCTCTAGGTAACCTACATAGTCCAAGTGCCCGTTAGGGAACCTTGATAGTCCAATTGCCTTTTAGCTAACCTAGATAGTCCAAGTGTCCGCTAGTTAACATACATAGTCCAAGTGACCGTTCGTTAACCTTGATAGTCCAAGTGCCCGCTAGGTAACATAGACAGTCCAAGTGCCCGCTAGGTTACCTACATAGTCCAAGTGCTCTTTCATTTACCTAGATAGTCCATGTGCCCGCTGGTAACCTACACTGTCCAAGTTCCCGCTAGGTAACCTAGATAGTCCAAGTGCCCACTAGGTAACCTACACAGTCCAAGGGCCCGCTCGTTAACCTAGTTCGTTCAAGTGTCCGCTAATTAACCTACATAGTCCAAGTGCCCGCTAGTTAACCTAGATAGTAGAAGTGCCCGTTACCTAACCTACATAGTCCAAGAGCCCGTTCGGTAACCTAGATAGTCCAAGTGCCCTTTAGGGAACCTAGATAGTCCAAGTGCCGGCTAAGGAACCTACATAGTCCAATTGCCCTCTCTGGAACATACATAGTCCAAGTGCCTGTTAGTTAACCTAGATAATCCAAGTGCCCGCTAGTTAACCTACATAGTCCAAGTGCCCGCTATGTAACCTACATAATCCAAGTGCCCGCTAGGTAACCAATATAGTCCAAATGCCCGCTAGGGAACCTACAAAGTCCAAGTGCCCGCTAGTTAACCTAGATAGTCCAAGTGCCCGCTAGTTAACCTAGATAGTCCAAGTGCCTGCTAGTTAACTAGGATCGTCCAAGTGCCCTCTAGTTAAGTTACATAGTCCAAGGGCCTGCTAGTTAACCTACATAGACCAAGGGCCCGCTAGGTAACCTAGAGAGTCCAAGTGCCCGATAGTTAACCTACATAGTCCAAGTGCCCCCTAGGTAACCTAGACAGTCCAAGTGACCACTAGGTTACCTACATAGTCCAAGTGCCTGTTCGTTAACCTACATAGTCCAAGTGCCCGCTCGGTAACTTAGATAGCGCAAGTGCCCGCTTGGGAACGTACATAGTCCAAGTGCCCGCTAGGTAACCTGCATACTCCAAGAGCCTACTAGGTAAACTACATACTCCAAGTGCCCACTAGGTAACCTAGAAAGTCCAATTGCCCGCTAGTTAACCTAGACAGTCCAAGTACCCGCTAGGGAACGTACATAGTCCAAGCGCCCGCTAGGTTACTTACATAGTCCAAGTTGTCGCTAGTCAACCTACATAGTCCAAGTGCCCGTTAGATAACCTAGATAGTCAAAGTGTCTGCTAGGTAACCTAGATAGTCCAAGTGCCTGCTAGGTACCATACATAGTGAAAGTGTCCGCTAGTTAACCTAGATCGTCCAATTGTCCGCTAGTTAACCTACATAGTCCAAGTGCCCGCTAGTAACCTAGATAGTCCAAGTGCCCGTTCGGTAACCTAGATAGTCCAAGTGCCCTTTAGGGAACCTAGATAGTCCAAATGCCCGCTAAGGAACCTACATAGTCCAATTGCCCGCTCTGGAATATACATAGTCTAAGTTCCCGTAAGTTAACCTAGATAATCCAAGTGCCCGCTAGTTAACCTAGATAGTCCAAGTGCCCGCTAGGTAACCTACGTAGTCCAAGTGCCCGCTAGGTAACCTATATAGTCCAATTGCCCGCTAGGGAACCTACATAGTCCAAGCGCGCGCTAGTTAACCTAGATAGTCCAAGTGCCCGCTAGTTAACCAGGATCATCAAAGTGCCCTCTAGTTAACTTACATAGTCCAAAGGCCTGCTAGTTAATCTAGATAGTCCAAGTGCCCGCTAGTTAACCTACTTAGTCCAAGTACCCGCTAGGTAACCTAGACAGTCCAAGTGACCACTAGGCTACCTACATAGTCCAAGTGCCCGTTCGTTAACCTACATAGTCCAAGTGCCCGCTAGGTAACGTAGATAGCCCACGTGCCCGCTAGGGAACGTACAAAGTCCAAGTGCCCGTAGGTAACCTAGATAGTCCAAGTGCCCGCTAGTTAACCTACATAGTCCAAGTACCTGCTAGGTAAACTACATAATCCAAGTGCCCGTTCGTTAACCTACATAGTCCAATTGACCGCTAGTTAACCTAGACAGTCCAAGTACCCGATAGGGAACCTACATAGTCCAATTGCCCACTAGGGAACCTATATAGTCCAAGTGCTCGCTAGGCAACCTACATAGTCCAAGTGCCCGTTACTTAACCTAGATAGTCAATGTGCCTGCTAGGTAACCTAAATAGTCCAAGTGCCCGCTAGGTAACTTACATTGTCCAAGTTCCCGCTAGGTAACGTAGATAGTCCAAGTGCCCGTTACCTAACCTAGATAGTCCAAGTGCCCACTAAGCAACCTACATAGTACAAGGGCCCTCTAGTTGACCTAGATGGTCCAAGTGCCCGCTATTTAACCTAGATAGTCCAAGTGACCGCTAGGTAACCACAGTAGTCCAAGTGACCGCTAGGTAACCTACAAAGTCTAAGTGCCCGCTAAGGAATCTATATAGTCCAAATGCCCGCTAGGGAGCCTACATAATCCAAATGCCCGCTAGGTAACCTAGATAGTCCAAGGGCCTGCTAGGTAACCTATATAGTCCTAGTGCCCCATAGTTAACCTACATTCTCCAAGTGCCCGATAAGAAACCTACATAGTCCAAGTGCCCGCTAGGGAACTTATATAGTCCAAGGGCCCGCTAGGGAACCAAAATAGTCTAAGTGCCCGTTAGTTAACCTAGATAGTCCAAGTGCCCGCTAGGTAACCGAGATAGTCCAACAGCCTTCTAGGTAACCTACATACTCCAAGAACCCGCTAGGCAACATAGATAGTCCAAGTGCCCGCTAGGTCACCTACAAAGTCTAAGTGCCCGCTAGGTTATCTATACAGTCCAAATGCCCGCCTGGGAACCTACATAGTCCAAGTGCCCGCTAGGTAACCTAGATAGTCCAAGTGCCCTCTAGTTAACCTAGATCGTCCAAGTGCCCGCTAGTTAACCTACATAGTCCAAGGGCCCGCTAGTTAACCCATATAGTCCAAGGTTCACTAGTTAACCTAGATATTCCAAGTGCTCGCAAGTTAACCTACATAGTACAAGGACGCGCTAGTTGACCTAGGTAGTCCAAGTGCCCGCTAGTTAACCTAGATATTCCAAGTGCCCGCTAGGTAACCTATATAGTCCAAGTGCCCGCTAGTTAACCTACATAGTCCAAAGGCTCACTTGTTAACTTTGATAGTCCACGTGCCCGCTAGTTAACCTAAATCGTCCAAGTGCCCGCTAGTTAACCTAGATTGTCCAAGTGCCTGCTAGTTAACCTACATAGTGCAAGGGTCCACTAGTTACCCTAGATAGTCCAAGAGTCCTCTAGTTAACCTACATAGTCCAAGTGCCCGCTAGTTAACCTATATCCCAAGTGCCCGCTACGTAACCTAGATAGTCCAAGGGCACGCTAGTTAACCTACATAGTCCAAGTGCCCGCTGGCAACTTAGATAGTCCAAGTGCCCACTAAGGAACCTACATAGTCCAAGTGCACGCTAGTTAACCTAGATAGTCCAAGTGTCCGCTAGGGAATGTACATAGTCCAAGTACCCGCTAGGTAACCTAGATCATCCAAGGGCCCCCTAGTTAGCCTACATAGTCCAAGTGCCCGCTAGGTAACCTAGATAGTCCAAGTGCCCTTTAGGGAACCTGTATAGTCCATGGGCCCGCTAGTTAACCTACATAGTGCAAGTGTCCGCTACTTAACCTACATATTCCAAGTGCCCGCTAGTTAACCTACATAATCTAAGTGCCCATTAGCTAACCTAGACAGTCAAAGGGCCCGCTAGTTGACCTACATAGTCCAAGTGCCAGCTAGGTAACCTAGATAGTACAAGTGCCCGCTAGGGAACCTAGATAGTCCAAGTGCCTGTTAGCTAACCTAGATAGTCCAAGTGGTGGCTAGGTAACCTACATAGTCCAAGTGCCCATTCGTTAACCTAGATAATCCAAGTGCCCGCTAGGTACCTAGACTGTCCAAGTGCCCGCTAGTTAACCTACATAGTCCAAGTGCCCGATAGAGAACCTACATAATCCAAGTGCACGCTAGGCAACCTACATAGTCCAAGTGTCCGTTAGTTAACCTAGATATTCAAAGTGCCTGCTAGGTAACCTAGATAGTCCAAGTGCCCGCTAGGTAACCTACAAAGTCTAAGTGTCCGCTAGGTTATCTATATAGTCCAAATGCCCGCTAGGGAACCTACATAGTCCAAGTGCCTGCTAGGAAACCTAGATAGTCCAAGTGCCCTCTAGTTAACCTAGATCGTCCAAGTGCCCGCTAGTTAACATACATAGTCCAAGGCCCCGCTAGTTAACTTACATAGTCCAAGGTCCGCTAGTTAACCTAGATAGTCCAAGTGCTCGCTAGTTAACCTACATAGTAAAAGGGCCCGCTAGTTGACCTAGATAGTCCAAGTGCCCGCTAGGTAACCTAAGTAGTCCCAATGTCCGATATGGTTCCTACATAGTCCAATTGCCCGCTAGGTAACCTACATAGTCCACGTGCCCGTTCGTTATCCTAGCTAGTTCAAGTGCCCGCTAGGTAACCTAGACTGTCCACGTGCCCGCTAGGTTACCTACATAGTCCAAGTGCCATTCGTTAACCTAGATAGTCCAAGTGCCCGCTAGGAAACCAACATAGTCCAAGTGCCCGCTAGGTAACCTAAATAGTCCAAATGCCCGCTAGGGAAACTACATAGTCCAATGTCCGCTAGTTAACCTAGATAGTCCAAGTGCCTGCTAGTAAACCTACATAATCCATGGGCCCGCTAGTTATCCTACATAGTGCAAGGGCCCGCTAGTTAACCTAGATCGTGCAAGTGTCCGCTAGTTATCCTACATAGTCCAAGTGCCCGCTAGTTAACCTAGATAGTCCAAGTGCCCGCTAGGGATCCCTCAAATCCAAGTGCCTGCTAGGTAACCTAGATAGTCCAAGTGCCCGCTAGTTAACCTAGATAGTCCTCGTGCCCGTTAGTTAACCTAGATAGTCCACGTGCCCACTAGGGTATGAACATACTCCAAGTGCCCGCTAAGTAACCTAGATAATCCAAGTGCGCGCTAGGGTATGTACATAGTCCAAGTACCTGCTAGTAAACCTAGATAGACCAAGTGCCCGCTAGTTAACCTACATATTCAAAGTGCCTGCTAGGTAACCTAGATAGTCCAAGTGCCCGCTAGGTAACCTACATAGTCTAAGTGCCCGCTAGGTTATCTATATAGTCCAAATGCCCGCTAGGGAACCTACATAGTCCAAGTGCCCGCTAGGTAACGTAGATAGTCCAAGTGCCCTCTAGTTAACCTAGATCGTCCAAGTGCCCGCTAGATAACATACATAGACCAAGGGCCCGCTAGTTAACCTACATAGTCCAAGGTCCGCTAGTTAACCTAGATAGTCCAAGTGCTCAATAGTTAACCTACATAGTACAAGGGCCCACTAGTTGACCTAGATAGTCCAAGGGCCCGCTAGTTAACCTAGATAGTCCAAGTGCCCGCTAGGTAACCTAAGTAGTCCAAATGTCCGATAGAGATCCTACATAGTCCATGTGCCCGCTAGGTTACCTACATACCCCAAGTGCCCGTTCGTTAACCTAGATATTCCAAGTGCCCGCTAGGAAACCTACATACTCCCAGGGCCCGCTAGGTAACCTAGATAGTCAAAGTGCCCGCTAGGTAAACTACATAGTCCAAGTGCCCGTTTGTTAACCTAGGTAGTCCAAGTGCCTGCTAGGTAACCTAGACTGTCCAAGTGCCCGCTAGGTTATCTACATAGTCCAAGTGCCCGTTCGTTAACCTTTATAGTCCAAGTGCCAGCTAGGAAACCTATATAATCCCAGGGCCCGCTAGGTAACCTAGACAGTCCAAGTGCCCGCTAGGTAACCTAGAGTCCAAGTACTCGCTAGTTAACCTACATAGTCCAAGTGCCCGCTATGTAACCTAGTTAGTCAAAGTGCCCGTTAGGTAACCTAGATAGTCCAAGTGCCCGCTAGGCAACCTACATAGTCCAAGAGCCCGTTCGTTAACCTAGAAGTCCAAGTGCCCGCTAGGTAACCTAGACAGTCCAAGTGCCCTCTAGTTAACCTACATAATCTAAGTGCCCGTTAGCTAACCTGGATAGTCCAAGGGCCCGCAAGTTGACCTACATAGTCCAAGTGCCAGCTAGGTAACCTAGATAGTACAAGTGCCCGCTAGGGAACCTAGATAGTCCAAGTGCTTGTTAGCTAACCTAGATAGTCCAAGTGGCGGCTAGGTAACCTACATAGTCCAACTGGCGGCTAGGTAACGTACATAGTCCAAGTGCCCGTTCGTTAACCTAGATAATCCAAGTGCCCGCTAGGTAACCTAGATAGTGCATGTGCCCGCTAGTTAACCTACATAGTCCAAGTGCGCGCTAGGTAACCTACATAGTCCAAGTGCCCGCTAGGTAACCTAAATAGTCCAAATGCCCGCTAGGGAAACTACATAGTCCAATGCCCGCTAGTTAACCTAGATAGTCCAAGTGCCTGCTAGTAAACTTACATAATCCATGGGCCCGCTAGTTAACCTACATAGTGCAACGGCCCGCTAGTTAACCTAGATCGTGCAAGTGTCCGCTAGTTAACCTACATAGTCCCAGTGCTCGCTAGTTAACCTAGATAGTCCAAGTGCCCGCTAGGGATCCTTCAAAATCCAAGTGCCTGCTAGGTAACCTAGATAGTCGAAGTGCCGACTAGTTAACCTAGATAGTCCTCGTGCCCATTAGTTAACCTAGATAGTCCACGTGCCCACTAGGGGACGTACATAGTCCAAGTGCCCTCTAGGTAACCTAGATAATCCAAGTGGGCGCTAGGGTATGTACATAGTCCAAGTGCCTGCTAGGAAACCTAGATAGTTCAATTCCCCATAGTTAACCTACATAGTCCACGGGCCCCCTAGGTAACCTATATAGTCCAAGGGCCCGCTAGGTAACCTAGATAGTCCAAGTGCCCGCTAGGTAACCTAGATAGTCCAAGTGCCCGCTAGTTAACCTACATAGTCCATGTTCCCGCTAGGTAACCTAGATAGTCCAAATGCCCGTTACCTAACCTAGATAGTCCAAGTGCCCGCTAGGCAACATACATAGTCCAAGTGCCCGTTCGTCAACCTAGAAGTCCAAGTGCCCGCTATGTAACCTAGACAGTCTAAGTGCCCATTCGTTAACCTAGATAGTCCAAGTGCCCGCTAGGGAACCTATATACTCCAAGTGCTATCTAGGTAACCTAGATAGTTCAAGGGCCCACTAGTTAACATACATAGGCCAAGGACTCGCTTGTTAACTTTGAAAATCCAAGTGCCCGTTAGTAAACCTAGATCGTCCAAGTGCCCCCTAGTTAACCTAGATCGTCCAAGTGTCCTCTAGTTAACCTACATAATCCAAGTGCCCGCTAGTTAACCTACATGGTGAAAGTGTGTGCTAGGTAACCTAAATAGTCCAAGTGCCTGCTAGTTAACGTAGATAGTCCAAGTGCCCGCTAGGGAAGGTACATAGTCCAAGTACCCCCTAGGTAACCTAGAGAGTGCAAGTGCCCGCTAGTTAATCTACATAGTCCAAGTGCCTGCTAGGTAACCTAGATAGTCCAAGTGCCTGCTAGGTACCATACATAGTGAAAGTGTCCGCTAGTTAACCTAGATCGTCCAATTGTCCGCTAGTTAACCTACATAGTCCAAGTGCCCGCTAGGTAACCTAGATAGTCCAAGTGCCCGTTCGGTAACCTAGATAGTCCAAGTGCCCTTTAGGGAACCTAGATAGTCCAAATGCCCGCTAAGGAACCTACATAGTCCAATTGCCCGCTCTGGAATATACATAGTCTAAGTTCCCGTTAGTTAACCTAGATAATCCAAGTGCCCGCTAGTTAACCTAGATAGTCCAAGTGCCCGCTAGGTAACCTACGTAGTCCAAGTGCCCGCTAGGCAACCTATATAGTCCAATTGCCCGCTAGGGAACCTACATAGTCCAAGCGCGCGCTAGTTAACCTAGATAGTCCAAGTGCCCGCTAGTTAACCAGGATCATCAAAGTGCCCTCTAGTTAACTTACATAGTCCAAAGGCCTGCTAGTTAATCTAGATAGTCCAAGTGCCCGCTAGTTAACCTACTTAGTCCAAGTACCCGCTAGGTAACCTAGACAGTCCAAGTGACCACTAGGTTACCTACATAGTCCAAGTGCCCGTTTGTTAACCTACATAGTCCAAGTGCCCGCTAGGTAACGTAGATAGCCCACGTGCCCGCTAGGGAACGTACAAAGTCCAAGTGCCCATAGGTAACCTAGATAGTCCAAGTGCCCGCTAGTTAACCTACATAGTCCAAGTACCTGCTAGGTAAACTACATAATCCAAGTGCCCGTTCGTTAACCTATATAGTCCAATTGACCGCTAGTTAACCTAGACAGTCCAAGTACCCGATAGGGAACCTACATAGTCCAATTGCCCACTAGGGAACCTATATAGTCCAAGTGCTCGCTAGGCAACCTACATAGTCCAAGTGCCCGTTAGTTAACCTAGATAGTCAATGTGCCTGCTAGGTAACCTAAATAGTCCAAGTGCCCGCTAGGTAACTTACATTGTCAAAGTTCACGCTAGGTAACGTAGATAGTCCAAGTGCCCGTTACCTAACCTAGATAGTCCAAGTGCCCACTAAGCAACCTACATAGTACAAGGGCGCTCTAGTTGACCTAGATGGTCCAAGTGCCTGCTATTTAACCTAGATAGTCCAAGTGACCGCTAGGTAACCAAAGTAGTCCAAGTGACCGCTAGGTAACCTACAAACTCTAAGTGCCCGCTAAGGAATCTATATAGTCCAAATGCCCGCTAGGGAGCCTACATAATCCAAATGGCCGCTAGGTAACCTAGATATTCCAAGGGCCTGCTAGGTAACCTATATAGTCCTAGTGCCCCATACTTAACCTACATTCTCCAAGTGCCCGATAAGAAACCTACATAGTCCAAGTGCCCGCTAGGTAACCTACATAGTCCAAATGCCCTCTAGTTAACCCACATAGTCCAAGTGCCCGCTAGGGAACTTACATAGTCCAAGGGCCCGCTAGGGAACCAACATAGTCTAAGTGCCCGTTAGTTAACCTAGATAGTCCAAGTGCCCGCTAGGTAACCGAGATAGTCCAACAGCCTTCTAGGTAACCTACATACTCCAAGAACCCGCTAGGCAACATAGATAGTCCAAGTGCCCGCTAGGTCACCTACAAAGTCTAAGTGCCCGCTAGGTTATCTATACAGTCCAAATGCCCACCTGGGAACCTACATAGTCCAAGTGCCCGCTAGGTAACCTAGATAGTCCAAGAGTCCTCTAGTTAACCTAGATCGTCCAAGTGCCCGCTAGTTAACCTACATAGTCCAAGGGCCCGCTAGTTAACCCACATAGTCCAAGGTCCGCTAGTTAACCTAGATATTCCAAGTGCTCGCAAGTTAACCTACATAGTACAAGGACCCGCTAGTTGACCTAGATAGTCCAAGTGCCCGCTAGTTAACCTAGATATTCCAAGTACCCGCTAGGTAACCTATATAGTCCAAGTGCCCGCTAGTTAACCTACATAGTCCAAAGGCTCACTTGTTAACTTTGATAGTCCACGTGCCCGCTAGTTAACCTAAATCGTCCAAGTGCCCGCTAGTTAACCTAGATTGTCCAAGTGCCTGCTAGTTAACCTACATAGTGCAAGGGTCCACTAGTTACCCTAGATAGTCCAAGAGTCCTCTAGTTAACCTACATAGTCCAAGTGCCCGCTAGTTAACCTATATCCCAAGTGCCCGCTACGTAACCTAGATAGTCCAAGGGCACGCTAGTTAACCTACATAGTCCAAGTGCCCGCTGGCAACTTAGATAGTCCAAGTGCCCACTAAGGAACCTATATAGTCCAAGTGCACGCTAGTTAACCTAGATAGTCTAAGTGTCCGCTAGGGAATGTACATAGTCCAAGTACCCGCTAGGTAACCTAGATCGTCCAAGGGCCCCCTAGTTAGCCTACATAGTCCAAGTGCCCGCTAGGTAACCTAGATAGTCCAAGTGCCCTTTAGGGAACCTATATAGTCCATGGGCCCGCTACTTAACCTACATAGTGCAAGTGTCCGCTACTTAACCTACATATTCCAAGTGCCCGCTAGTTAACCTACATAATCTAAGTGCCCGTTAGCTAACCTAGACAATCCAAGGGCCCGCTAGTTGACCTACATAGTCCAAGTGCCAGCTAGGTAACCTAGATAGTACAAGTGCCCGCTAGGGAACCTAGATAGTCCAAGTGCCTGTTAGCTAACCTAGATAGTCCAAGTGGTGGCTAGGTAACCTACATAGTCCAAGTGCCCATTCGTTAACCTAGATAATCCAAGTGCCCGCTAGGTAACCTAGACTGTCCAAGTGCCTGCTAGTTAACCTACATAGTCCAAGTGCCCGATAGAGAACCTACATAATCCAATTGCCCGCTAGGCAACCTACATAGTCCAAGTGCCCGTTAGTTAACCTAGATATTCAAAGTGCCTGCTAGGTAACCTAGATAGTCCAAGTGCCCGCTAGGTAACCTACAAAGTCTAAGTGTCCGCTAGGTTATCTATATAGTCCAAATGCCCGCTAGGGAACCTACATAGTCCAAGTGCCTGCTAGGAAACCTAGATAGTCCAAGTGCCCTCTAGTTAACCTAGATCGTCCAAGTGCCCGCTAGTTAACATACATAGTCCAAGGGCCCGCTAGTTAACTTACATAGTCCAAGGTCCGCTAGTTAACCTAGATAGTCCAAGTGCTCGCTAGTTAACCTACATAGTAAAAGGGCCCGATAGTTGACCTAGATAGTCCAAGTGCCCGCTAGGTAACCTAAGTAGTCCCAATGTCCGATATGGTTCCTACATAGTCCAAGTGCCCGCTAGGTAACCTACATAGTCCAAGTGCCCGTTCGTTATCCTAGCTAGTTCAAGTGCCCGCTAGGTAACCTAGACTGTCCACGTGCCCGCTAGGTTACCTACATAGTCCAAGTGCCATTCGTTAACCTAGATAGTCCAAGTGCCCGCTAGGAAACCAACATAGTCCAAGTGCCCGCTAGGTAACCTAAATAGTCCAAATGCCCGCTAGGGGAACTACATAGTCTAATGTCCGCTAGTTAACCTAGATAGTCCAAGTGCCTGCTAGTAAACCTACATAATCCATGGGCCCGCTAGTTATCCTACATAGTGCAAGGGCCCGCTAGTTAACCTAGATCGTGCAAGTGTCCGCTAGTTATCCTACATAGTCCAAGTGCCCGCTAGTTAACCTAGATAGTCCAAGTGCCCGCTAGGGATCCCTCAAATCCAAGTGCCTGCTAGGTAACCTAGATAGTCCAAGTGCCCGCTAGTTAACCTAGATAGTCCTCGTGCCCGTTAGTTAACCTAGATAGTCCACGTGCCCACTAGGGGACGAACATACTCCAAGTGCCCGCTAGGTAAGCTAGAAAATCCAAGTGCGCGCTAGGGTATGTACATAGTCCAAGTGCCTGCTAGTAAACCTAGATAGACCAAGTGCCCGCTAGTTAACCTACATAGTCCACGGGCCCCCTTGTTAAACTACTTAGTCGAAGGTCTACTAGTTAACCTAGAGAGTCAAAGTGCCCGCTAGGTAACCTAGACAGTCCAAGTGCCCGCTAGGTTACCTACATTGTCCAAGTGCCCGTTCGTTAACCTAGACAGTCCAAGTGCCCGCTAGGTAACCTACATAGTCCAAGGGCCCGCTAGGTAACCTAGATAGTCCATGTGCCCGCTAAGTAACCTAGATAGTCCAAGTGCCCGCTAGTAAACCTACATAGTCCAAGTGCCCGCTAGGTAACCTAGATAGTGAAAATGCCCGTTAGGTAACCTAGATAGTCCAAGTGCCTGCTAGGTAACCTACATTGTCCAAGTTCCCGCTAGGTAACCTAGATAGTCCAAGTGCCCGAACCTAACCTAGATAGTCCAAGTGCCCGCTAGGCAACATACATAGTCCAAGTGCCCGTTCGTCAACCTAGACGTCCAAGTGCCCGCTATGTAACCTAGACAGTCCAAATGCCCATTCGTTAACCTAGATAGTCCAAGTGCCCGCTAGGGAACCTATATACTCCAAGTGCTATCTAGGTAACCTAGATAGTCCAAGGGCCCACTAGTTAACCTACATAGGCCAAGGGCTCGCTTCTTAACTTTGATAATCCAAGTGCCCGTTAGTAAACCAAGACGTCCAAGTGCCCCCTATGTAACCTAGACAGTCTAAGTGCCGGCTGAGTTACCTGCATAGTCCAAGTGCCCGTTCTTTAAACTAGATAGTCCAAGTGCCCGCTAAGGAACCTATATAGTCCAAGTGCTATCTAGGTAACCTAGATAGTGCAAGGGCCCGCTAGTTAACCTACATAATCCAAGGGCTCGCTTGTTAACTTTGATAGTCCAAGTGCCCGCCGGTTAACCTAGATCGTCCAAGTGCCGGCTAGTTAACCTACATAGTCCAAGGTCCCACTTGTTAACCTAGATCGTCCAATTGTCCACTAGTTAACCTACATAATCCAAGTGCCCGCTAGGTAACCTACATAGTGCAAGGGTCCGCTAGTTAACCTACATAGACCAAGTCCCCGCTAGTTAACCTAGATAGTCCAAGTGCCCGCTAGGTAACCTACACAGTGCAAGTGTCCACTAGTTAACCTACGTAGTCCAAGGGACCGCTAGGTAATTTATATATTGCAAGTGTACGCTAGTTAACCTACGTAGTCCAAGGGACCGCTAGTTAACCTACGTAGTCCAAGTGCCCTTTAGGGAACCTAGATAGTCCAAGTGCCCGCTAGGGAACCCACATAGTCTAATTCCCCTCTCTGGAACATATATAGTCCAAGTGCCTGTTAGGTAACCTAGATAATCCAAGTGCCCGCTAGTTAACCTACATAGTCCAAGTGCCCGCTAGGTAACCTATATAGTCCAAATGCCCATTAGGGAACCTACATAGTCCAAGTGCCCGCTGGTTAACCTAGATAGTCCAAGTGCCCGCTAGGTAACCTAGATAGTCTAAGTGCCCGTTACCTAACCTAGATCGTCCAAGTGCCCGCTAGGCAACCTACATAGTCCAAGTGCTCGTTCGTTAACATAGAAGTCCAAGTGCCCGCTAGGTAACCTAGACAGTCCAAGTGCCCGCTAGGTTACCTGCATTGTCCAAGTTCCCGTTAGGTAACCTAGATAGTCCAAGTGCCCGCTAGTTAACCTACATAGTCCAAGTGCCCGCTAGGTAACCTAGATAGTCAAAGTGCCCGTTAGGTAACCTAGATAGTCCAAGTGCCCGCTAGGTAACCTACATAGTCCAAGTGCCGGCTGGGTTACCTGCATAGTTCAAGTGCCAGTCGTTAACCTAGATAGTCCAAGAGCCGGCTAAGGAACTTATAAATCCAAGTGCTATCTAGGTAACCTAGATAGTCCAAGGGCTCGCTAGTTAACCTACATAGTCCAAGGGCTCGCTTGTTAACTTTGATAGTCCAAGTGCCCGCCGGTTAACCTAGATCGTCCAAGTGCCCACTAGTTAACCTAGATCGTCCAAGTGCCGGCTAGTTAACCCACATAGTCCAAGGACCCACTTGTTAACCTAGATCGTCCAAGTTTCCTCTAGTTAACCTACATAGTCCAAGTACCCGCTAGGTAACCTACATTGTGCAAGTGTCCGCTAGGTAACCTACATAGTCCAAGTGCCCGCTAGTTAACATAGATAGTCCAAGTGCCCCCTAGGGAAGGTACATAGTCCAAGTGCCCGCTAGGTAAACTAGAGAGTGCAAGTGCCCGCTAGTTAACCTACATAGTCCAAGTGCCTGCTAGGTAACCTAGATAGTCAAAGGGCCTGCTAGTTAACCTACATAGTCCAAGTGCCCGCTAGGTAACTTTCATAGTGCAAGTGTCAGCTAGTTAACCTACATAGTCCAAGTGCCTGCTAGGTAACCTAGATAGTCCAAGGGCCTGCTAGTTAACCTACATAGTCCAAGTGCCCGCTAGGTAACCTACATAGCGCAACTCTCCGCTAGTTAACCTACGTAGTCCAAGAGACCGCTAGTTAACCTACATAGTCCAAGTGCCCTTTAGGGAACCTAGATAGTGCTAGTGCCCGCTAGGGAACCTACATAATCTAATTGCCCGCTCTGGAACATACATAGTCCAAGTGCCTGTTAGTTAACCTAGATAATCCAAGTGCCCGCTAGTTAACCTACATAGTCCAAGCGCCCGCTAGGTAACCTACATAGTCCAAGTGACCAGTAGGCTACCTACATAGTCCAAGTGCCCGTTCATTAACCTACATAGTCCAAGTGCCCGCTAGGTAACATAGATAGCCCAATTGCCCGCTAGGGAACGTATATAGTCCAAGTGCCCGCTAGGTAACCTAGATAGTCCAAGTGTGCTCTAGTTAACCTACATAGTCCAAGTGCCTGCTAGGTAAACTACATAGTCCAAGTGCCCACTAGGTAACCTAGAAAGTCTAATTGCTCGCTAGTTAACCTAGACAGTCCAAGTAACCGCTAGGCATCCTACATAGTCCAAGTGCCCGTTAGTTAACCTAGATAGTCAAAGTGCCTGCTAGGTAACCTAGATAGTCTAAGTGCCCTCTAGGTAACCTACATAGTCCAAGTGCCCGTTAGGGAACCTTGATAGTCCAATTGCCTTTTAGCTAACCTAGATAGTCCAAGTGTCCGCTAGTTAACATACATAGTCCAAGTGACCGTTCGTTAACCTTGATAGTCCAAGTGCCCGCTAGGTAACATAGACAGTCCAAGTGCCCGCTAGGTTACCTACATAGTCCAAGTGCTCTTTCATTTACCTAGATAGTCCATGTGCCCGCTGGTAACCTACACTGTCCAAGTTCCCGCTAGGTAACCTAGATAGTCCAAGTGCCCACTAGGTAACCTACACAGTCCAAGGGCCCGCTCGTTAACCTAGTTCGTTCAAGTGTCCGCTAATTAACCTACATAGTCCAAGTGCCCGCTAGTTAACCTAGATAGTAGAAGTGCCCGTTACCTAACCTACATAGTCCAAGAGCCCGTTCGGTAACCTAGATAGTCCAAGTGCCCTTTAGGGAACCTAGATAGTCCAAGTGCCGGCTAAGGAACCTACATAGTCCAATTGCCCTCTCTGGAACATACATAGTCCAAGTGCCTGTTAGTTAACCTAGATAATCCAAGTGCCCGCTAGTTAACCTACATAGTCCAAGTGCCCGCTATGTAACCTACATAATCCAAGTGCCCGCTAGGTAACCAATATAGTCCAAATGCCCGCTAGGGAACCTACAAAGTCCAAGTGCCCGCTAGTTAACCTAGATAGTCCAAGTGCCCGCTAGTTAACCTAGATAGTCCAAGTGCCTGCTAGTTAACTAGGATCGTCCAAGTGCCCTCTAGTTAAGTTACATAGTCCAAGGGCCTGCTAGTTAACCTACATAGACCAAGGGCCCGCTAGGTAACCTAGAGAGTCCAAGTGCCCGATAGTTAACCTACATAGTCCAAGTGCCCCCTAGGTAACCTAGACAGTCCAAGTGACCACTAGGTTACCTACATAGTCCAAGTGCCTGTTCGTTAACCTACATAGTCCAAGTGCCCGCTCGGTAACTTAGATAGCGCAAGTGCCCGCTTGGGAACGTACATAGTCCAAGTGCCCGCTAGGTAACCTGCATACTCCAAGAGCCTACTAGGTAAACTACATACTCCAAGTGCCCACTAGGTAACCTAGAAAGTCCAATTGCCCGCTAGTTAACCTAGACAGTCCAAGTACCCGCTAGGGAACGTACATAGTCCAAGCGCCCGCTAGGTTACTTACATAGTCCAAGTTGTCGCTAGTCAACCTACATAGTCCAAGTGCCCGTTAGATAACCTAGATAGTCAAAGTGTCTGCTAGGTAACCTAGATAGTCCAAGTGCCCGCTAGGTAACCTACATAGTCCAAGTGCCCGTTAGGTAACCTTGATAGTCCAATTGCCCGTTAGCTAACCTAGATAGTCCAAGTGTCCGCTAGTTAACCTACATAGTCAAAGTGCCCGTTCGTTAACCTAGATAGACCAAGTGCCCGCTAGGTTACCTACATAGTCCAAGTGCAAGTCCGTTAACCTAGATAGTCCAAGTGCCCGCTGGTAACCTACATAGTCCAAGAGCCCGCTAGGTAACCTTGATAGTCCAAGTGCCTTCTAGTTAACCTACATAGTCCAAGTGCCTGCTAGGTAACCTAGATAGTCCAAGTGCCCGCTAGGTAACCTACATAGTCCATGTGCCCGCTAGGTAACCTACATAGTCAAGTGCCCGCTAGTTAACCTAGATAGTCCAAGTGTCCGCTGTAAACATAGATAGCCAAAGGGCCAGCTAGTTAACCTAGATAGTCCAAGTGCCCGCTAGTTAACCTAGATCGTCCAAGAGTCCGCTAGGTAACCTACATAGTCCAAGTGCCTGCTAGGTAACCTAGATAGTCAAAGTGCCTGTTAGCTAACCTACATATTCCAAGTGCCCGTTCGTTAACCTAGATAGTCCAAGTGCCCGCTAGGTAACCTAGACAGTCCAAGTTCCCACTAGGTTACCTACATAGTCCAAGTGTCCGTTCGTTAACCTAGATAGTCCACGTGCCCGTTTGGTAACCTACATAGTCCAAGTGCCCGCTGGTTAACCTAGATAGTCCAAGTGCCCGCTAGTAAACCTAGGTAGTCCAAGGGCCCGCTAGTTAACCAAGATAGTCCAAGTGCCCACTAGTTAACCTAGATCGTCCAAGTGTCCTCTAGGTAACCTACATAGTCCAAGTGCCCGCTTTGTAACTTGGATAGTCCAAGTGCCCGCTAGGTAACCTACATAGTCCAAGTGCCCGTTAGGTAACCTTGATAGTCCAATTGCCCGTTAGCTAACCTAGATAGTCCAAGTGTCCGCTAGTTAACCTACATAGTCAAAGTGCCCGTTCGTTAACCTAGATAGAGCAAGTGCCCGCTAGGTTACCTACATAGTCCAAGTGCACGTCCGTTAACCTAGATAGTCCAAGTGCCCGCTGGTAACCTACATAGTCCAAGAGCCCGCTAGGTAACCTTGATAGTCCAAGTGCCTTCTAGTTAACCTACATAGTCCAAGTGCCTGCTAGGTAACCTAGATAGTCCAAGTGCCCGCTAGGTAACCTACATAGTCCATGTGCCCGCTAGGTAACCTACATAGTCAAGTGCCCGCTAGTTAACCTAGATAGTCCAAGTGTTCGCTGTAAACATAGATAGCCAAAGGGCCAGCTAGTTAACCTAGATAGTCCAAGTGCCCGCTAGTTAACCTAGATCGTCCAAGAGTTCGCTAGGTAACCTACATAGTCCAAGTGCCTGCTAGGTAACCTAGATAGTCAAAGTGCCTGTTAGCTAACCTACATATTCCAAGTGCCCGTTCGTTAACCTAGATAGTCCAAGTGCCCGCTAGGTAACCTAGACAGTCCAAGTTCCCACTAGGTTACCTACATAGTCCAAGTGTCCGTTCGTTAACCTAGATAGTCCACGTGCCCGTTTGGTAACCTACATAGTCCAAGTGCCCGCTGGTTAACCTAGATAGTCCAAGTGCCCGCTAGTAAACCTAGGTAGTCCAAGGGCCCGCTAGTTAACCAAGATAGTCCAAGTGCCCACTAGTTAACCTAGATCATCCAAGTGTCCTCTAGGTAACCTACATAGTCCAAGTGCCCGCTTTGTAACTTGGATAGTCCAAGTGCCCGCTAGGTAACCTACATAGTCCAAGTGCCCGCTAGGTAACCAATATAGTCCAAATGCCCGCTAGGGAACCTACAAAGTCCAAGTGCCCGCTAGTTAACCTAGATAGTCCAAGTGCCCGCTAGTTAACCTAGATAGTCCAAGTGCCTGCTAGTTAACTAGGATCGTCCAAGTGCCCTCTAGTTAAGTTACATAGTCCAAGGGCCTGCTAGTTAACCTACATAGACCAAGGGCCCGCTAGGTAACCTAGAGAGTCCAAGTGCCCGATAGTTAACCTACATAGTCCAAGTGCCCCCTAGGTAACCTAGACAGTCCAAGTGACCACTAGGTTACCTACATAGTCCAAGTGCCTGTTCGTTAACCTACATAGTCCAAGTGCCCGCTCGGTAACTTAGATAGCGCAAGTGCCCGCTTGGGAACGTACATAGTCCAAGTGCCCGCTAGGTAACCTGCATACTCCAAGAGCCTACTAGGTAAACTACATACTCCAAGTGCCCACTAGGTAACCTAGAAAGTCCAATTGCCCGCTAGTTAACCTAGACAGTCCAAGTACCCGCTAGGGAACGTACATAGTCCAAGCGCCCGCTAGGTTACTTACATAGTCCAAGTTGTCGCTAGTCAACCTACATAGTCCAAGTGCCCGTTAGATAACCTAGATAGTCAAAGTGTCTGCTAGGTAACCTAGATAGTCCAAGTGCCCGCTAGGTAACCTACATAGTCCAAGTGCCCGTTAGGTAACCTTGATAGTCCAATTGCCCGTTAGCTAACCTAGATAGTCCAAGTGTCCGCTAGTTAACCTACATAGTCAAAGTGCCCGTTCGTTAACCTAGATAGAGCAAGTGCCCGCTAGGTTACCTACATAGTCCAAGTGCACGTCCGTTAACCTAGATAGTCCAAGTGCCCGCTGGTAACCTACATAGTCCAAGAGCCCGCTAGGTAACCTTGATAGTCCAAGTGCCTTCTAGTTAACCTACATAGTCCAAGTGCCTGCTAGGTAACCTAGATAGTCCAAGTGCCCGCTAGGTAACCTACATAGTCCATGTGCCCGCTAGGTAACCTACATAGTCAAGTGCCCGCTAGTTAACCTAGATAGTCCAAGTGTCCGCTGTAAACATAGATAGCCAAAGGGCCAGCTAGTTAACCTAGATAGTCCAAGTGCCCGCTAGTTAACCTAGATCGTCCAAGAGTCCGCTAGGTAACCTACATAGTCCAAGTGCCTGCTAGGTAACCTAGATAGTCAAAGTGCCTGTTAGCTAACCTACATATTCCAAGTGCCCGTTCGTTAACCTAGATAGTCCAAGTGCCCGCTAGGTAACCTAGACAGTCCAAGTTCCCACTAGGTTACCTACATAGTCCAAGTGTCCGTTCGTTAACCTAGATAGTCCACGTGCCCGTTTGGTAACCTACATAGTCCAAGTGCCCGCTAGTTAACCAAGATAGTCCAAGTGCCCACTAGTTAACCTAGATCGTCCAAGTGTCCTCTAGGTAACCTACATAGTCCAAGTGCCCGCTTTGTAACTTGGATAGTCCAAGTCCCCGCTAGGTAACCTACATAGTCCAAGTGCCCGTTAGGTAACCTTGATAGTCCAATTGCCCGTTAGCTAACCTAGATAGTCCAAGTGTCCGCTAGTTAACCTACATAGTCAAAGTGCCCGTTCGTTAACCTAGATAGACCAAGTGCCCGCTAGGTTACCTACATAGTCCAAGTGCACGTCCGTTAACCTAGATAGTCCAAGTGCCCGCTGGTAACCTACATAGTCCAAGAGCCCGCTAGGTAACCTTGATAGTCCAAGTGCCTTCTAGTTAACCTACATAGTCCAAGTGCCTGCTAGGTAACCTAGATAGTCCAAGTGCCCGCTAGGTAACCTACATAGTCCATGTGCCCGCTAGGTAACCTACATAGTCAAGTGCCCGCTAGTTAACCTAGATAGTCCAAGTGTCCGCTGTAAACATAGATAGCCAAAGGGCCAGCTAGTTAACCTAGATAGTCCAAGTGCCCGCTAGTTAACCTAGATCGTCCAAGAGTTCGCTAGGTAACCTACATAGTCCAAGTGCCTGCTAGGTAACCTAGATAGTCAAAGTGCCTGTTAGCTAACCTACATATTCCAAGTGCCCGTTCGTTAACCTAGATAGTCCAAGTGCCCGCTAGGTAACCTAGACAGTCCAAGTTCCCACTAGGTTACCTACATAGTCCAAGTGTCCGTTCGTTAACCTAGATAGTCCACGTGCCCGTTTGGTAACTAACATAGTCCAAGTGCCCGCTGGTTAACCTAGATAGTCCAAGTGCCCGCTAGTAAACCTAGGTAGTCCAAGGGCCCGCTAGTTAACCAAGATAGTCCAAGTGCCCACTAGTTAACCTAGATCGTCCAAGTGTCCTCTAGGTAACCTACATAGTCCAAGTGCCCGCTTTGTAACTTGGATAGTCCAAGTGCCCGCTAGGTAACCTACATAGTCCAAGTGCCCGTTAGGTAACCTTGATAGTCCAATTGCCCGTTAGCTAACCTAGATAGTCCAAGTGTCCGCTAGTTAACCTACATAGTCAAAGTGCCCGTTCGTTAACCTAGATAGACCAAGTGCCCGCTAGGTTACCTACATAGTCCAAGTGCACGTCCGTTAACCTAGATAGTCCAAGTGCCCGCTGGTAACCTACATAGTCCAAGAGCCCGCTAGGTAACCTTGATAGTCCAAGTGCCTTCTAGTTAACCTACATAGTCCAAGTGCCTGCTAGGTAACCTAGATAGTCCAAGTGCCCGCTAGGTAACCTACATAGTCCATGTGCCCGCTAGGTAACCTACATAGTCAAGTGCCCGCTAGTTAACCTAGATAGTCCAAGTGTCCGCTGTAAACATAGATAGCCAAAGGGCCAGCTAGTTAACCTAGATAGTCCAAGTGCCCGCTAGTTAACCTAGATCGTCCAAGAGTTCGCTAGGTAACCTACATAGTCCAAGTGCCTGCTAGGTAACCTAGATAGTCAAAGTGCCTGTTAGCTAACCTACATATTCCAAGTGCCCGTTCGTTAACCTAGATAGTCCAAGTGCCCGCTAGGTAACCTAGACAGTCCAAGTTCCCACTAGGTTACCTACATAGTCCAAGTGTCCGTTCGTTAACCTAGATAGTCCACGTGCCCGTTTGGTAACCTACATAGTCCAAGTGCCCGCTGGTTAACCTAGATAGTCCAAGTGCCCGCTAGTAAACCTAGGTAGTCCAAGGGCCCGCTAGTTAACCAAGATAGTCCAAGTGCCCACTAGTTAACCTAGATCGTCCAAGTGTCCTCTAGGTAACCTACATAGTCCAAGTGCCCGCTTTGTAACTTGGATAGTCCAAGTGCCCGCTAGGTAACCTACATAGTCCAAGTGCCCGCTAGGTAACCAATATAGTCCAAATGCCCGCTAAGGAACCTACAAAGTCCAAGTGCCCGCTAGTTAACCTAGATAGTCCAAGTGCCCGCTAGTTAACCTAGATAGTCCAAGTGCCTGCTAGTTAACTAGGATCGTCCAAGTGCCCTCTAGTTAAGTTACATAGTCCAAGGGCCTGCTAGTTAACCTACATAGACCAAGGGCCCGCTAGGTAACCTAGAGAGTCCAAGTGCCCGATAGTTAACCTACATAGTCCAAGTGCCCCCTAGGTAACCTAGACAGTCCAAGTGACCACTAGGTTACCTACATAGTCCAAGTGCCTGTTCGTTAACCTACATAGTCCAAGTGCCCGCTCGGTAACTTAGATAGCGCAAGTGCCCGCTTGGGAACGTACATAGTCCAAGTGCCCGCTAGGTAACCTGCATACTCCAAGAGCCTACTAGGTAAACTACATACTCCAAGTGCCCACTAGGTAACCTAGAAAGTCCAATTGCCCGCTAGTTAACCTAGACAGTCCAAGTACCCGCTAGGGAACGTACATAGTCCAAGCGCCCGCTAGGTTACTTACATAGTCCAAGTTGTCGCTAGTCAACCTACATAGTCCAAGTGCCCGTTAGATAACCTAGATAGTCAAAGTGTCTGCTAGGTAACCTAGATAGTCCAAGTGCCCGCTAGGTAACCTACATAGTCCAAGTGCCCGTTAGGTAACCTTGATAGTCCAATTGCCCGTTAGCTAACCTAGATAGTCCAAGTGTCCGCTAGTTAACCTACATAGTCAAAGTGCCCGTTCGTTAACCTAGATAGACCAAGTGCCCGCTAGGTTACCTACATAGTCCAAGTGCACGTCCGTTAACCTAGATAGTCCAAGTGCCCGCTGGTAACCTACATAGTCCAAGAGCCCGCTAGGTAACCTTGATAGTCCAAGTGCCTTCTAGTTAACCTACATAGTCCAAGTGCCTGCTAGGTAACCTAGATAGTCCAAGTGCCCGCTAGGTAACCTACATAGTCCATGTGCCCGCTAGGTAACCTACATAGTCAAGTGCCCGCTAGTTAACCTAGATAGTCCAAGTGTCCGCTGTAAACATAGATAGCCAAAGGGCCAGCTAGTTAACCTAGATAGTCCAAGTGCCCGCTAGTTAACCTAGATCGTCCAAGAGTCCGCTAGGTAACCTACATAGTCCAAGTGCCTGCTAGGTAACCTAGATAGTCAAAGTGCCTGTTAGCTAACCTACATATTCCAAGTGCCCGTTCGTTAACCTAGATAGTCCAAGTGCCCGCTAGGTAACCTAGACAGTCCAAGTTCCCACTAGGTTACCTACATAGTCCAAGTGTCCGTTCGTTAACCTAGATAGTCCACGTGCCCGTTTGGTAACCTACATAGTCCAAGTGCCCGCTGGTTAACCTAGATAGTCCAAGTGCCCGCTAGTAAACCTAGGTAGTCCAAGGGCCCGCTAGTTAACCAAGATAGTCTAAGTGCCCACTAGTTAACCTAGATCGTCCAAGTGTCCTCTAGGTAACCTACATAGTCCAAGTGCCCGCTTTGTAACTTGGATAGTCCAAGTGCCCGCTAGGTAACCTACATAGTCCAAGTGCCCGTTAGGTAACCTTGATAGTCCAATTGCCCGTTAGCTAACCTAGATAGTCCAAGTGTCCGCTAGTTAACCTACATAGTCAAAGTGCCCGTTCGTTAACCTAGATAGACCAAGTGCCCGCTAGGTTACCTACATAGTCCAAGTGCACGTCCGTTAACCTAGATAGTCCAAGTGCCCGCTGGTAACCTACATAGTCCAAGAGCCCGCTAGGTAACCTTGATAGTCCAAGTGCCTTCTAGTTAACCTACATAGTCCAAGTGCCTGCTAGGTAACCTAGATAGTCCAAGTGCCCGCTAGGTAACCTACATAGTCCATGTGCCCGCTAGGTAACCTACATAGTCAAGTGCCCGCTAGTTAACCTAGATAGTCCAAGTGTCCGCTGTAAACATAGATAGCCAAAGGGCCAGCTAGTTAACCTAGATAGTCCAAGTGCCCGCTAGTTAACCTAGATCGTCCAAGAGTTCGCTAGGTAACCTACATAGTCCAAGTGCCTGCTAGGTAACCTAGATAGTCAAAGTGCCTGTTAGCTAACCTACATATTCCAAGTGCCCGTTCGTTAACCTAGATAGTCCAAGTGCCCGCTAGGTAACCTAGACAGTCCAAGTTCCCACTAGGTTACCTACATAGTCCAAGTGTCCGTTCGTTAACCTAGATAGTCCACGTGCCCGTTTGGTAACCTACATAGTCCAAGTGCCCGCTGGTTAACCTAGATAGTCCAAGTGCCCGCTAGTAAACCTAGGTAGTCCAAGGGCCCGCTAGTTAACCAAGATAGTCCAAGTGCCCACTAGTTAACCTAGATCATCCAAGTGTCCTCTAGGTAACCTACATAGTCCAAGTGCCCGCTTTGTAACTTGGATAGTCCAAGTGCCCGCTAGGTAACCTACATAGTCCAAGTGCCCGCTAGGTAACCAATATAGTCCAAATGCCCGCTAGGGAACCTACAAAGTCCAAGTGCCCGCTAGTTAACCTAGATAGTCCAAGTGCCCGCTAGTTAACCTAGATAGTCCAAGTGCCTGCTAGTTAACTAGGATCGTCCAAGTGCCCTCTAGTTAAGTTACATAGTCCAAGGGCCTGCTAGTTAACCTACATAGACCAAGGGCCCGCTAGGTAACCTAGAGAGTCCAAGTGCCCGATAGTTAACCTACATAGTCCAAGTGCCCCCTAGGTAACCTAGACAGTCCAAGTGACCACTAGGTTACCTACATAGTCCAAGTGCCTGTTCGTTAACCTACATAGTCCAAGTGCCCGCTCGGTAACTTAGATAGCGCAAGTGCCCGCTTGGGAACGTACATAGTCCAAGTGCCCGCTAGGTAACCTGCATACTCCAAGAGCCTACTAGGTAAACTACATACTCCAAGTGCCCACTAGGTAACCTAGAAAGTCCAATTGCCCACTAGTTAACCTAGACAGTCCAAGTACCCGCTAGGGAACGTACATAGTCCAAGCGCCCGCTAGGTTACTTACATAGTCCAAGTTGTCGCTAGTCAACCTACATAGTCCAAGTGCCCGTTAGATAACCTAGATAGTCAAAGTGTCTGCTAGGTAACCTAGATAGTCCAAGTGCCCGCTAGGTAACCTACATAGTCCAAGTGCCCGTTAGGTAACCTTGATAGTCCAATTGCCCGTTAGCTAACCTAGATAGTCCAAGTGTCCGCTAGTTAACCTACATAGTCAAAGTGCCCGTTCGTTAACCTAGATAGACCAAGTGCCCGCTAGGTTACCTACATAGTCCAAGTGCACGTCCGTTAACCTAGATAGTCCAAGTGCCCGCTGGTAACCTACATAGTCCAAGAGCCCGCTAGGTAACCTTGATAGTCCAAGTGCCTTCTAGTTAACCTACATAGTCCAAGTGCCTGCTAGGTAACCTAGATAGTCCAAGTGCCCGCTAGGTAACCTACATAGTCCATGTGCCCGCTAGGTAACCTACATAGTCAAGTGCCCGCTAGTTAACCTAGATAGTCCAAGTGTCCGCTGTAAACATAGATAGCCAAAGGGCCAGCTAGTTAACCTAGATAGTCCAAGTGCCCGCTAGTTAACCTAGATCGTCCAAGAGTCCGCTAGGTAACCTACATAGTCCAAGTGCCTGCTAGGTAACCTAGATAGTCAAAGTGCCTGTTAGCTAACCTACATATTCCAAGTGCCCGTTCGTTAACCTAGATAGTCCAAGTGCCCGCTAGGTAACCTAGACAGTCCAAGTTCCCACTAGGTTACCTACATAGTCCAAGTGTCCGTTCGTTAACCTAGATAGTCCACGTGCCCGTTTGGTAACCTACATAGTCCAAGTGCCCGCTAGTTAACCAAGATAGTCCAAGTGCCCACTAGTTAACCTAGATCGTCCAAGTGTCCTCTAGGTAACCTACATAGTCCAAGTGCCCGCTTTGTAACTTGGATAGTCCAAGTGCCCGCTAGGTAACCTACATAGTCCAAGTGCCCGTTAGGTAACCTTGATAGTCCAATTGCCCGTTAGCTAACCTAGATAGTCCAAGTGTCCGCTAGTTAACCTACATAGTCAAAGTGCCCGTTCGTTAACCTAGATAGACCAAGTGCCCGCTAGGTTACCTACATAGTCCAAGTGCACGTCCGTTAACCTAGATAGTCCAAGTGCCCGCTGGTAACCTACATAGTCCAAGAGCCCGCTAGGTAACCTTGATAGTCCAAGTGCCTTCTAGTTAACCTACATAGTCCAAGTGCCTGCTAGGTAACCTAGATAGTCCAAGTGCCCGCTAGGTAACCTACATAGTCCATGTGCCCGCTAGGTAACCTACATAGTCAAGTGCCCGCTAGTTAACCTAGATAGTCCAAGTGTCCGCTGTAAACATAGATAGCCAAAGGGCCAGCTAGTTAACCTAGATAGTCCAAGTGCCCGCTAGTTAACCTAGATCGTCCAAGAGTTCGCTAGGTAACCTACATAGTCCAAGTGCCTGCTAGGTAACCTAGATAGTCAAAGTGCCTGTTAGCTAACCTACATATTCCAAGTGCCCGTTCGTTAACCTAGATAGTCCAAGTGCCCGCTAGGTAACCTAGACAGTCCAAGTTCCCACTAGGTTACCTACATAGTCCAAGTGTCCGTTCGTTAACCTAGATAGTCCACGTGCCCGTTTGGTAACCTACATAGTCCAAGTGCCCGCTGGTTAACCTAGATAGTCCAAGTGCCCGCTAGTAAACCTAGGTAGTCCAAGGGCCCGCTAGTTAACCAAGATAGTCCAAGTGCCCACTAGTTAACCTAGATCGTCCAAGTGTCCTCTAGGTAACCTACATAGTCCAAGTGCCCGCTTTGTAACTTGGATAGTCCAAGTGCCCGCTAGGTAACCTACATAGTCCAAGTGCCCGCTAGGTAACCAATATAGTCCAAATGCCCGCTAGGGAACCTACAAAGTCCAAGTGCCCGCTAGTTAACCTAGATAGTCCAAGTGCCCGCTAGTTAACCTAGATAGTCCAAGTGCCTGCTAGTTAACTAGGATCGTCCAAGTGCCCTCTAGTTAAGTTACATAGTCCAAGGGCCTGCTAGTTAACCTACATAGACCAAGGGCCCGCTAGGTAACCTAGAGAGTCCAAGTGCCCGATAGTTAACCTACATAGTCCAAGTGCCCCCTAGGTAACCTAGACAGTCCAAGTGACCACTAGGTTACCTACATAGTCCAAGTGCCTGTTCGTTAACCTACATAGTCCAAGTGCCCGCTCGGTAACTTAGATAGCGCAAGTGCCCGCTTGGGAACGTACATAGTCCAAGTGCCCGCTAGGTAACCTGCATACTCCAAGAGCCTACTAGGTAAACTACATACTCCAAGTGCCCACTAGGTAACCTAGAAAGTCCAATTGCCCGCTAGTTAACCTAGACAGTCCAAGTACCCACTAGGGAACGTACATAGTCCAAGCGCCCGCTAGGTTACTTACATAGTCCAAGTTGTCGCTAGTCAACCTACATAGTCCAAGTGCCCGTTAGATAACCTAGATAGTCAAAGTGTCTGCTAGGTAACCTAGATAGTCCAAGTGCCCGCTAGGTAACCTACATAGTCCAAGTGCCCGTTAGGTAACCTTGATAGTCCAATTGCCCGTTAGCTAACCTAGATAGTCCAAGTGTCCGCTAGTTAACCTACATAGTCAAAGTGCCCGTTCGTTAACCTAGATAGAGCAAGTGCCCGCTAGGTTACCTACATAGTCCAAGTGCACGTCCGTTAACCTAGATAGTCCAAGTGCCCGCTGGTAACCTACATAGTCCAAGAGCCCGCTAGGTAACCTTGATAGTCCAAGTGCCTTCTAGTTAACCTACATAGTCCAAGTGCCTGCTAGGTAACCTAGATAGTCCAAGTGCCCGCTAGGTAACCTACATAGTCCATGTGCCCGCTAGGTAACCTACATAGTCAAGTGCCCGCTAGTTAACCTAGATAGTCCAAGTGTCCGCTGTAAACATAGATAGCCAAAGGGCCAGCTAGTTAACCTAGATAGTCCAAGTGCCCGCTAGTTAACCTAGATCGTCCAAGAGTCCGCTAGGTAACCTACATAGTCCAAGTGCCTGCTAGGTAACCTAGATAGTCAAAGTGCCTGTTAGCTAACCTACATATTCCAAGTGCCCGTTCGTTAACCTAGATAGTCCAAGTGCCCACTAGGTAACCTAGACAGTCCAAGTTCCCACTAGGTTACCTACATAGTCCAAGTGTCCGTTCGTTAACCTAGATAGTCCACGTGCCCGTTTGGTAACCTACATAGTCCAAGTGCCCGCTAGTTAACCTAGATAGTAGAAGTGCCCGTTACCTAACCTACATAGTCCAAGAGCCCGTTCGGTAACCTAGATAGTCCAAGTGCCCTTTAGGGAACCTAGATAGTCCAAGTGCCGGCTAAGGAACCTACATAGTCCAATTGCCCTCTCTGGAACATACATAGTCCAAGTGCCTGTTAGTTAACCTAGATAATCCAAGTGCCCGCTAGTTAACCTACATAGTCCAAGTGCCCGCTATGTAACCTACATAATCCAAGTGCCCGCTAGGTAACCAATATAGTCCAAATGCCCGCTAGGGAACCTACAAAGTCCAAGTGCCCGCTAGTTAACCTAGATAGTCCAAGTGCCCGCTAGTTAACCTAGATAGTCCAAGTGCCTGCTAGTTAACTAGGATCGTCCAAGTGCCCTCTAGTTAAGTTACATAGTCCAAGGGCCTGCTAGTTAACCTACATAGACCAAGGGCCCGCTAGGTAACCTAGAGAGTCCAAGTGCCCGATAGTTAACCTACATAGTCCAAGTGCCCCCTAGGTAACCTAGACAGTCCAAGTGACCACTAGGTTACCTACATAGTCCAAGTGCCTGTTCGTTAACCTACATAGTCCAAGTGCCCGCTCGGTAACTTAGATAGCGCAAGTGCCCGCTTGGGAACGTACATAGTCCAAGTGCCCGCTAGGTAACCTGCATACTCCAAGAGCCTACTAGGTAAACTACATACTCCAAGTGCCCACTAGGTAACCTAGAAAGTCCAATTGCCCGCTAGTTAACCTAGACAGTCCAAGTACCCACTAGGGAACGTACATAGTCCAAGCGCCCGCTAGGTTACTTACATAGTCCAAGTTGTCGCTAGTCAACCTACATAGTCCAAGTGCCCGTTAGATAACCTAGATAGTCAAAGTGTCTGCTAGGTAACCTAGATAGTCCAAGTGCCCGCTAGGTAACCTACATAGTCCAAGTGCCCGTTAGGTAACCTTGATAGTCCAATTGCCCGTTAGCTAACCTAGATAGTCCAAGTGTCCGCTAGTTAACCTACATAGTCAAAGTGCCCGTTCGTTAACCTAGATAGAGCAAGTGCCCGCTAGGTTACCTACATAGTCCAAGTGCACGTCCGTTAACCTAGATAGTCCAAGTGCCCGCTGGTAACCTACATAGTCCAAGAGCCCGCTAGGTAACCTTGATAGTCCAAGTGCCTTCTAGTTAACCTACATAGTCCAAGTGCCTGCTAGGTAACCTAGATAGTCCAAGTGCCCGCTAGGTAACCTACATAGTCCATGTGCCCGCTAGGTAACCTACATAGTCAAGTGCCCGCTAGTTAACCTAGATAGTCCAAGTGTCCGCTGTAAACATAGATAGCCAAAGGGCCAGCTAGTTAACCTAGATAGTCCAAGTGCCCGCTAGTTAACCTAGATCGTCCAAGAGTTCGCTAGGTAACCTACATAGTCCAAGTGCCTGCTAGGTAACCTAGATAGTCAAAGTGCCTGTTAGCTAACCTACATATTCCAAGTGCCCGTTCGTTAACCTAGATAGTCCAAGTGCCCGCTAGGTAACCTAGACAGTCCAAGTTCCCACTAGGTTACCTACATAGTCCAAGTGTCCGTTCGTTAACCTAGATAGTCCACGTGCCCGTTTGGTAACCTACATAGTCCAAGTGCCCGCTGGTTAACCTAGATAGTCCAAGTGCCCGCTAGTAAACCTAGGTAGTCCAAGGGCCCGCTAGTTAACCAAGATAGTCCAAGTGCCCACTAGTTAACCTAGATCATCCAAGTGTCCTCTAGGTAACCTACATAGTCCAAGTGCCCGCTTTGTAACTTGGATAGTCCAAGTGCCCGCTAGGTAACCTACATAGTCCAAGTGCCCGCTAGGTAACCAATATAGTCCAAATGCCCGCTAGGGAACCTACAAAGTCCAAGTGCCCGCTAGTTAACCTAGATAGTCCAAGTGCCCGCTAGTTAACCTAGATAGTCCAAGTGCCTGCTAGTTAACTAGGATCGTCCAAGTGCCCTCTAGTTAAGTTACATAGTCCAAGGGCCTGCTAGTTAACCTACATAGACCAAGGGCCCGCTAGGTAACCTAGAGAGTCCAAGTGCCCGATAGTTAACCTACATAGTCCAAGTGCCCCCTAGGTAACCTAGACAGTCCAAGTGACCACTAGGTTACCTACATAGTCCAAGTGCCTGTTCGTTAACCTACATAGTCCAAGTGCCCGCTCGGTAACTTAGATAGCGCAAGTGCCCGCTTGGGAACGTACATAGTCCAAGTGCCCGCTAGGTAACCTGCATACTCCAAGAGCCTACTAGGTAAACTACATACTCCAAGTGCCCACTAGGTAACCTAGAAAGTCCAATTGCCCACTAGTTAACCTAGACAGTCCAAGTACCCGCTAGGGAACGTACATAGTCCAAGCGCCCGCTAGGTTACTTACATAGTCCAAGTTGTCGCTAGTCAACCTACATAGTCCAAGTGCCCGTTAGATAACCTAGATAGTCAAAGTGTCTGCTAGGTAACCTAGATAGTCCAAGTGCCCGCTAGGTAACCTACATAGTCCAAGTGCCCGTTAGGTAACCTTGATAGTCCAATTGCCCGTTAGCTAACCTAGATAGTCCAAGTGTCCGCTAGTTAACCTACATAGTCAAAGTGCCCGTTCGTTAACCTAGATAGACCAAGTGCCCGCTAGGTTACCTACATAGTCCAAGTGCACGTCCGTTAACCTAGATAGTCCAAGTGCCCGCTGGTAACCTACATAGTCCAAGAGCCCGCTAGGTAACCTTGATAGTCCAAGTGCCTTCTAGTTAACCTACATAGTCCAAGTGCCTGCTAGGTAACCTAGATAGTCCAAGTGCCCGCTAGGTAACCTACATAGTCCATGTGCCCGCTAGGTAACCTACATAGTCAAGTGCCCGCTAGTTAACCTAGATAGTCCAAGTGTCCGCTGTAAACATAGATAGCCAAAGGGCCAGCTAGTTAACCTAGATAGTCCAAGTGCCCGCTAGTTAACCTAGATCGTCCAAGAGTTCGCTAGGTAACCTACATAGTCCAAGTGCCTGCTAGGTAACCTAGATAGTCAAAGTGCCTGTTAGCTAACCTACATATTCCAAGTGCCCGTTCGTTAACCTAGATAGTCCAAGTGCCCGCTAGGTAACCTAGACAGTCCAAGTTCCCACTAGGTTACCTACATAGTCCAAGTGTCCGTTCGTTAACCTAGATAGTCCACGTGCCCGTTTGGTAACCTACATAGTCCAAGTGCCCGCTGGTTAACCTAGATAGTCCAAGTGCCCGCTAGTAAACCTAGGTAGTCCAAGGGCCCGCTAGTTAACCAAGATAGTCCAAGTGCCCACTAGTTAACCTAGATCGTCCAAGTGTCCTCTAGGTAACCTACATAGTCCAAGTGCCCGCTTTGTAACTTGGATAGTCCAAGTGCCCGCTAGGTAACCTACATAGTCCAAGTGCCCGCTAGGTAACCAATATAGTCCAAATGCCCGCTAGGGAACCTACAAAGTCCAAGTGCCCGCTAGTTAACCTAGATAGTCCAAGTGCCCGCTAGTTAACCTAGATAGTCCAAGTGCCTGCTAGTTAACTAGGATCGTCCAAGTGCCCTCTAGTTAAGTTACATAGTCCAAGGGCCTGCTAGTTAACCTACATAGACCAAGGGCCCGCTAGGTAACCTAGAGAGTCCAAGTGCCCGATAGTTAACCTACATAGTCCAAGTGCCCCCTAGGTAACCTAGACAGTCCAAGTGACCACTAGGTTACCTACATAGTCCAAGTGCCTGTTCGTTAACCTACATAGTCCAAGTGCCCGCTCGGTAACTTAGATAGCGCAAGTGCCCGCTTGGGAACGTACATAGTCCAAGTGCCCGCTAGGTAACCTGCATACTCCAAGAGCCTACTAGGTAAACTACATACTCCAAGTGCCCACTAGGTAACCTAGAAAGTCCAATTGCCCGCTAGTTAACCTAGACAGTCCAAGTACCCACTAGGGAACGTACATAGTCCAAGCGCCCGCTAGGTTACTTACATAGTCCAAGTTGTCGCTAGTCAACCTACATAGTCCAAGTGCCCGTTAGATAACCTAGATAGTCAAAGTGTCTGCTAGGTAACCTAGATAGTCCAAGTGCCCGCTAGGTAACCTACATAGTCCAAGTGCCCGTTAGGTAACCTTGATAGTCCAATTGCCCGTTAGCTAACCTAGATAGTCCAAGTGTCCGCTAGTTAACCTACATAGTCAAAGTGCCCGTTCGTTAACCTAGATAGAGCAAGTGCCCGCTAGGTTACCTACATAGTCCAAGTGCACGTCCGTTAACCTAGATAGTCCAAGTGCCCGCTGGTAACCTACATAGTCCAAGAGCCCGCTAGGTAACCTTGATAGTCCAAGTGCCTTCTAGTTAACCTACATAGTCCAAGTGCCTGCTAGGTAACCTAGATAGTCCAAGTGCCCGCTAGGTAACCTACATAGTCCATGTGCCCGCTAGGTAACCTACATAGTCAAGTGCCCGCTAGTTAACCTAGATAGTCCAAGTGTCCGCTGTAAACATAGATAGCCAAAGGGCCAGCTAGTTAACCTAGATAGTCCAAGTGCCCGCTAGTTAACCTAGATCGTCCAAGAGTCCGCTAGGTAACCTACATAGTCCAAGTGCCTGCTAGGTAACCTAGATAGTCAAAGTGCCTGTTAGCTAACCTACATATTCCAAGTGCCCGTTCGTTAACCTAGATAGTCCAAGTGCCCACTAGGTAACCTAGACAGTCCAAGTTCCCACTAGGTTACCTACATAGTCCAAGTGTCCGTTCGTTAACCTAGATAGTCCACGTGCCCGTTTGGTAACCTACATAGTCCAAGTGCCCGCTAGTTAACCTAGATAGTAGAAGTGCCCGTTAAATAACCTACATAGTCCAAGAGCCCGTTCGGTAACCTAGATAGTCCAAGTGCCCTTTAGGGAACCTAGATAGTCCAAGTGCCGGCTAAGGAACCTACATAGTCCAATTGCCCTCTCTGGAACATACATAGTCCAAGTGCCTGTTAGTTAACCTAGATAATCCAAGTGCCCGCTAGTTAACCTACATAGTCCAAGTGCCCGCTATGTAACCTACATAATCCAAGTGCCCGCTAGGTAACCAATATAGTCCAAATGCCCGCTAGGGAACCTACAAAGTCCAAGTGCCCGCTAGTTAACCTAGATAGTCCAAGTGCCCGCTAGTTAACCTAGATAGTCCAAGTGCCTGCTAGTTAACTAGGATCGTCCAAGTGCCCTCTAGTTAAGTTACATAGTCCAAGGGCCTGCTAGTTAACCTACATAGACCAAGTGCCCCCTATGTAACCTAGACAGTCCAAGTGACCACTAGGTTACCTACATAGTCCAAGTGCCTGTTCGTTAACCTACATAGTCCAAGTGCCCGCTCGGTAACTTAGATAGCGCAAGTGCCCGCTTGGGAACGTACATAGTCCAAGTGCCCGCTAGGTAACCTGCATACTCCAAGAGCCTACTAGGTAAACTACATACTCCAAGTGCCCACTAGGTAACCTAGAAAGTCCAATTGCCCGCTAGTTAACCTAGACAGTCCAAGTACCCGCTAGGGAACGTACATAGTCCAAGCGCCCGCTAGGTTACTTACATAGTCCAAGTTGTCGCTAATCAACCTACATAGTCCAAGTGCCCGTTAGATAACCTAGATAGTCAAAGTGTCTGCTAGGTAACCTAGATAGTCCAAGTGCCCGCTAGGTAACCTACATAGTCCAAGTGCCCGTTAGGTAACCTTGATAGTCCAATTGCCCGTTAGCTAACCTAGATAGTCCAAGTGTCCGCTAGTTAACCTACATAGTCAAAGTGCCCGTTCGTTAACCTAGATAGACCAAGTGCCCGCTAGGTTACCTACATAGTCCAAGTGCACGTCCGTTAACCTAGATAGTCCAAGTGCCCGCTGGTAACCTACATAGTCCAAGAGCCCGCTAGGTAACCTTGATAGTCCAAGTGCCTTCTAGTTAACCTACATAGTCCAAGTGCCTGCTAGGTAACCTAGATAGTCCAAGTGCCCGCTAGGTAACCTACATAGTCCATGTGCCCGCTAGGTAACCTACATAGTCAAGTGCCCGCTAGTTAACCTAGATAGTCCAAGTGTCCGCTGTAAACATAGATAGCCAAAGGGCCAGCTAGTTAACCTAGATAGTCCAAGTGCCCGTTAGTTAACCTAGATCGTCCAAGAGTCCGCTAGGTAACCTACATAGTCCAAGTGCCTGCTAGGTAACCTAGATAGTCAAAGTGCCTGTTAGCTAACCTACATATTCCAAGTGCCCGTTCGTTAACCTAGATAGTCCAAGTGCCCGCTAGGTAACCTAGACAGTCCAAGTTCCCACTAGGTTACCTACATAGTCCAAGTGTCCGTTCGTTAACCTAGATAGTCCACGTGCCCGTTTGGTAACCTACATAGTCCAAGTGCCCGCTGGTTAACCTAGATAGTCCAAGTGCCCGCTAGTAAACCTAGGTAGTCCAAGGGCCCGCTAGTTAATCAAGATAGTCCAAGTGCCCACTAGTTAACCTAGATCGTCCAAGTGTCCTCTAGGTAACCTACATAGTCCAAGTGCCCGCTTTGTAACTTGGATAGTCCAAGTGCCCGCTAGATAACCTACATAGTCAAAGTGCGCGATAGGTAACCTACATAGTCCAAGTGCCTTCTAGCGAGCCTACATAGTCCACTTGACCGCTAGGGAACCTACATAGTCCAAGTGCCCGTTAGGGAACCTACATAGTCCAAATGCCCGCAAGGAAAACTACATAGTCTAAGTGCCCGCTAGGGAACCTACATAATCCAAGTGCCCGTTAGGTAACCTAGATAGTCCAAGTGCCCGTTAGCTTACCTAGATAGTTCAAGGGCCCGCTAGTTGACCTACATAGTCCAAGTGCCCGTTCGTTAACCTGGATAGTCCAAGTGCCCGCTAGGTAACCTAGACAGTCCAAGTGCCCGCCAGGTTACCTACATAGTCCAAGTGCTCGTTCGTTAACCGAGATAGTCCAAGTGCCCGCTAGGTTACCTACATAGTCCAAGTGCACGTTCGTTAACCTAGATAGTCCAAGTGCCCGCTAGGTAACCTCAATAGTCCAAGTGCCCGTTAGGTAACTTTGATAGTCCAATTGCCCGTTAGATAACCTAGATAGTCCAATTGTCCGCTAGTTAACCTACATATTCAAAGTGCCCGTTCGTTAACCTAGATAGTCCAAGTGCCAGCTAGGTTACCTACATAGTCCAAGTGCACGTTCGTTAACCTAGATAGTCCAAGTGCCCGCTGGTAACCTACATAGTCCAAGATCCTGCTAGGTAATCTTGATAGTCCAAGTGCCTTCTAGTTAACCTACATAGTCCAAGTGCCCGCTAGGTAACCTAGAGAGTCCAAGTGCCCGCTAGGTAACCTACATAGTCCATGTGCCCGCTAGGTGACCTACATAGTCAAGTGCCCGCTAGTTAACCTAGATAGTCCAAGTGTCCGCTGTAAACATAGATAGCCAAAGGGCCAGCTAGTTAACCTAGATAGTCCAAGTGCCCGCTAGTTAACCTAGATCGTCCAAGTGTCCGCTAGGTTACCTACATAGTCCAAGTGCCTGCTAGGTAACCTAGATAGTCAAAGTGCCTATTAGCTAACCTACATATTCCAAGTGCCCGTTCGTTAACCTAGATAGTCCAAGTGCCCGCTAGGTAACCTAGACTGTCCAAGCTCCCACTAGGTTACCTACATAGTCCAAGTGTCCGTTCGTTAACCTAGATAGTCCACGTGCCCGTTTGGTAACCTACATAGTCCAAGTGCCCGCTGGTTAACCTAGATAGTCCAAGTGCCCGCTAGTAAACCTAGATAGTCCAAGGGCCCGCTAGTTAACCAAGGTAGTCCTAGTGCCCACTAGTTAACCTAGATCGTCCAAGTGTCCTCTAGGTAACCAACATAGTCCAAGTGCCCGCTTTGTAACCTGGATAGTCCAAGTGCCCGCTAGATAACCTACATAGTCAAAGTGCGCGATAGGTAACCGACATAGTCCAAGTGCCTTCTAGGGAGCCTACATAGTCCACTTGACCGCTAGGGAACCTACATAGTCCAAGTTCCCGTTAGGGAACCTACATAGTCCAAGTGCTCTCTAGGTAACCTACATAGTCCAAATGCCCACAAGGAAAACTACATAGTCTAAGTGCCCGCTAGGGAACCTACATAATCCAAGTGCCCGTTAGGTAACCTAGATAGTCCAAGTGCCCGTTAGCTAACCTAGATAGTTCAAGGGCCCGCTAGTTGACCTACATAGTCCAAGTGCCCGTTCGTTAACCTAGATAGTCCAAGTGCCTGCTAGGTAACCTAGACAGTCCAAGTGCCCGCTAGGTTACCTACATAGTCCAAGTGCTCGTTCGTTAACCTAGATAGTCCAAGTGCCCGCTAGGTTACCTACATAGTCCAAGTGCTCGTTCGTTAACCTAGATAGTCCAAGTGCCCGCTAGGTTACCTACATAGTCCAAGTGCACGTTCGTTAACCTAGATAGTCCAAGTGCCCGCTGGTAACCTACATAGTCCAAGAGCCCGCTAGGTAACCTTGATAGTCCAAGTGCCTTCTAGTTAACCTACATAGTCCAAGTGCCTGCTAGGTAACCTAGATGGTCCAAGTGCCCGCTAGGGAACCTACATAATCTAATTGCCCGCTCTGGAACATACATAGTCCAAGTGCCTGTTAGTTAACCTAGATAATACAAGTGCCCGCTAGTTAACCTACATAGTCCAAGTGCCCGCTAGGTAACCTACATAGTCCAAGTGCCCGCTAGTTAACCTAGATAGTCCAAGTGCCCGCTAGTTAACTAGGATCGTCCAAGTGCCCTCTAGTTAACTTACATAGTCCAAGGGCCTGCTAGTTAACCTACATAGACCAAGGGCCCGCTAGGTAACCTAGAGAGTCCAAGTGCCCGATAGTTAACCTACATAGTCCAAGTGCCCGCTAGGTAACCTACACAGTCCAAGTGACCACTAGGTTACCTACATAGTCCAAGTGCCCGTTCGTTAACCTACATAGTCCAAGTGCCCGCTCGGTAACTTAGATAGCGCAAGTGCCCGCTAGGGAACGTACATAGTCCAAGTGCCCGCTACGTAACCTAGATAGTCCAATTCCCGCTAGTTAACCTGCATACTCCAAGTGCCTACTAGGTAAACTACATACCCCAAGTGCCCACTAGGTAACCTAGAAAGTCCAATTGCCCGCTAGTTAACCTAGCCAGTCCAAGTACCCGCTAGGGAACGTACATAGTCCAAGCGCCCGCTAGGTTACTTACATAGTCCAAGTTGTCGCTAGTCAACCTACATAGTCAAAGTGCCCGTTAGATAACCTAGATAAACAAAGTGTCTGCTAGGTAACCTAGATAGTCTAAGTGCCCGCTAGGTAACCTACATAGTCCAAGTGCCCGTTAGGTAACCTTGATAGTCCAATTGCCCGTTATCTAACCTAGATTGTCCAAGTGTCCGCTAGTTAACCACCATAGTCAAAGTGCCCGTTCGTTAACCTAGATAGTCCAAGTGCCCGCTAGGTTACCTACATAGTCCAAGTGCACGTTCGTTAACCAAGATAGTCCAAGTGCCCACTGGTAACCTACATAATCCAAGAGCCCGCTAGGTAACCTTGATAGTCCAAGTGCCTTCTAGTTAACCTACATAGTCCAAGTGCCGGCTAGGTAAACTAGATAGTCCAAGTACCCGCTAGGTAACTTACATAGTCAAGTGCCCGCTAGTTAACCTAGATAGTCCAAGTGTCTGCTGTAAACCTAGATAGCCAAAGGGCCAGCTAGTTAACCTAGATAGTCCAAGTGCCCGCTAGTTAACCTAGATCGTCCAAGTGTCCGCTAGGTAACCTACATAGTCCAAGTGCCTGCTAGGTAACCTAGATAGTCAAAGTGCCTGTTAGCTAACCTACATATTCCAAGTGTCCGTTCGTTAACCTAGATAGTCCAAGTGCCCGCTATGTAACCTAGACAGTCCAAGTTCCCGCTAGGTTACCTACATAGTCCAAGTGTCCGTTCGTTAACCTAGATAGTCCACGTGCCCGTTTGGTAACCTAAATAGTCCAATTGCCCGCAAGTTAACCTAGATAGTCAAAGGGCCCGCTAGTTAACCAAGATAGTCCAAGTGCCCACTAGTTAACCTAGATCGTCCAAGTGTCCTCTAGGTAACCTACATAGTCCAAGTGCCCGCTTTGTAACCTTTATAGTCCAAGTGCCCGCTAGATAACCTACATAGTCAAAGTGCGCGATAGGTAACCTACATAGTCCAAGTGCCTTCTAGGGAGCCTACATAGTCCACTTGACCGCTAGGGAACCTACATAGTCCAAGTGCCCATTAGAGAAACTACATAGTCCAAGTGCTCGCTAGGTAACCTACATAGTCCAAATGCCCGCAAGGAAAACTACATAGTCTAAGTGCCCGCTAGGGAACCTACATAATCCAAGTGCCCGTTAGGTAACCTAGATAGTCCAAGTACCCGTTAGCTAACCTAGATAGTTCAAGGGCCCGCTAGTTGACCAACATAGTCCAAGTGCCCGTTCGTTAACCTAGATAGTCCAAGTGCCCGCTAGGTAACCTAGACAGTCCAAGTGCCCGCTAGGTTACCTACATAGTCCAAGTGCACGTTCGTTAACCTAGATAGTCCAAGTGCCCGCTGGTAACCTACATAGTCCAAGTGCCCACTAGGTAACCTAGATAGTCCAAGTGCCCGCTAGTTAACCTACATAGTCCATGTGCCCGCTAGGTAACCTACATAGTCCAAGTGCCCGCTAGTTAACCTAGATAGTACAAGTGTCCGCTGTAAACCTAGATACCCCAAGGGCCCGCTAGTTAACCTAGATAGTCCAAGTGCCCGCTAGTTAACCTACATCGTCCAAGTGTCTGCTAGGTAACCTACATAGTCCAAGTGCCTGCTAGGTAACCTAGATAGTCCAAGTGCCCGTTAGCTTACCTAGATAGTTCAAGGGCCCGCTAGTTGACCTACATAGTCCAAGTGCCCGTTCGTTAACCTGGATAGTCCAAGTGCCCGCTAGGTAACCTAGACAGTCCAAGTGCCCGCCAGGTTACCTACATAGTCCAAGTGCTCGTTCGTTAACCGAGATAGTCCAAGTGCCCGCTAGGTTACCTACATAGTCCAAGTGCACGTTCGTTAACCTAGATAGTCCAAGTGCCCGCTAGGTAACCTACATAGTCCAAGTGCCCGTTAGGTAACTTTGATAGTCCAATTGCCCGTTAGATAACCTAGATAGTCCAATTGTCCGCTAGTTAACCTACATATTCAAAGTGCCCGTTCGTTAACCTAGGTAGTCCAAGTGCCAGCTAGGTTACCTACATAGTCCAAGTGCACGTTCGTTAACCTAGATAGTCCAAGTGCCCGCTGGTAACCTACATAGTCCAAGATCCTGCTAGGTAATCTTGATAGTCCAAGTGCCTTCTAGTTAACCTACATAGTCCAAGTGCCCGCTAGGTAACCTAGAGAGTCCAAGTGCCCGCTAGGTAACCTACATAGTCCATGTGCCCACTAGGTAACCTACATAGTCAAGTGCCCGCTAGTTAACCTAGATAGTCCAAGTGTCCGCTGTAAACATAGATAGCTAAAGGGCCAGCTAGTTAACCTAGATAGTCCAAGTGCCCGCTAGTTAACCTAGATCGTCCAAGTGTCCGCTAGGTAACCTACATAGTCCAAGTGCCTGCTAGGTAACCTAGATAGTCAAAGTGCCTGTTAGCTAACCTACATATTCCAAGTGCCCGTTCGTTAACCTAGATAATCCAAGTGCCCGCTAGGTAACCTAGACTGTCCAAGCTCCCACTAGGTTACCTACATAGTCCAAGTGTCCGTTCGTTAACCTAGATAGTCCACGTGCCCGTTTGGTAACCTACATAGTCCAAGTGCCCGCTGGTTAACCTAGATAGTCCAAGTGCCCGCTAGTAAACCTAGATAGTCCAAGGGCCCGCTAGTTAACCAAGGTAGTCCTAGTGCCCACTAGTTAACCTAGATCGTCCAAGTGTCCTCTAGGTAACCTACATAGTCCAAGTGCCCGCTTTGTAACCTGGATAGTCCAAGTGCCCGCTAGATAACCTACATAGTCAAAGTGCGCGATAGGTAACCGACATAGTCCAAGTGCCTTCTAGGGAGCCTACATAGTCCACTTGACCGCTAGGGAACCTACATAGTCCAAGTTCCCGTTAGGGAACCTACATAGTCCAAGTGCTCTCTAGGTAACCTACATAGTCCAAATGCCCACAAGGAAAACTACATAGTCTAAGTGCCCGCTAGGGAACCTACATAATCCAAGTGCCCGTTAGGTAACCTAGATAGTCCAAGTGCCCGTTAGCTAACCTAGATAGTTCAAGGGCCCGCTAGTTGACCTACATAGTCCAAGTGCCCGTTCGTTAACCTAGATAGTCCAAGTGCCTGCTAGGTAACCTAGACAGTCCAAGTGCCCGCTAGGTTACCTACATAGTCCAAGTGCTCGTTCGTTAACCTAGATAGTCCAAGTGCCCGCTAGGTTACCTACATAGTCCAAGTGCACGTTCGTTAACCTAGATAGTCCAAGTGCCCGCTGGTAACCTACATAGTCCAAGAGCCCGCTAGGTAACCTTGATAGTCCAAGTGCCTTCTAGTTAACCTACATAGTCCAAGTGCCTGCTAGGTAACCTAGATGGTCCAAGTGCCCGCTAGGGAACCTACATAATCTAATTGCCCGCTCTGGAACATACATAGTCCAAGTGCCTGTTAGTTAACCTAGATAATACAAGTGCCCGCTAGTTAACCTACATAGTCCAAGTGCCCGCTAGGTAACCTACATAGTCCAAGTGCCCGCTAGTTAACCTAGATAGTCCAAGTGCCCGCTAGTTAACTAGGATCGTCCAAGTGCCCTCTAGTTAACTTACATAGTCCAAGGGCCTGCTAGTTAACCTACATAGACCAAGGGCCCGCTAGGTAACCTAGAGAGTCCAAGTGCCCGATAGTTAACCTACATAGTCCAAGTGCCCGCTAGGTAACCTAGACAGTCCAAGTGACCACTAGGTTACCTACATAGTCCAAGTGCCCGTTCGTTAACCTACATAGTCCAAGTGCCCGCTCGGTAACTTAGATAGCGCAAGTGCCCGCTAGGGAACGTACATAGTCCAAGTGCCCGCTACGTAACCTAGATAGTCCAATTCCCGCTAGTTAACCTGCATACTCCAAGTGCCTACTAGGTAAACTACATACCCCAAGTGCCCACTAGGTAACCTAGAAAGTCCAATTGCCCGCTAGTTAACCTAGCCAGTCCAAGTACCCGCTAGGGAACGTACATAGTCCAAGCGCCCGCTAGGTTACTTACATAGTCCAAGTTGTCGCTAGTCAACCTACATAGTCCAAGTGCCCGTTAGATAACCTAGATAAACAAAGTGTCTGCTAGGTAACCTAGATAGTCTAAGTGCCCGCTAGGTAACCTACATAGTCCAAGTGCCCGTTATCTAACCTAGATTGTCCAAGTGTCCGCTAGTTAACCTAGATTGTCCAAGTGTCCGCTAGTTAACCACCATAGTCAAAGTGCCCGTTCGTTAACCTAGATAGTCCAAGTGCCCGCTAGGTTACCTACATAGTCCAAGTGCACGTTCGTTAACCAAGATAGTCCAAGTGCCCACTGGTAACCTACATAGTCCAAGAGCCCGCTAGGTAACCTTGATAGTCCAAGTGCCTTCTAGTTAACCTACATAGTCCAAGTGCCGGCTAGGTAAACTAGATAGTCCAAGTGCCCGCTAGGTAACTTACATAGTCAAGTGCCCGCTAGTTAACCTAGATAGTCCAAGTGTCTGCTGTAAACCTAGATAGCCAAAGGGCCAGCTAGTTAACCTAGATAGTCCAAGTGCCCGCTAGTTAACCTAGATCATCCAAGTGTCCGCTAGGTAACCTACATAGTCCAAGTGCCTGCTAGGTAACCTAGATAGTCAAAGTGCCTGTTAGCTAACCTACATATTCCAAGTGCCCGTTCGTTAACCTAGATAGTCCAAGTGCCCGCTATGTAACCTAGACAGTCCAAGTTCCCGCTAGGTTACCTACATAGTCCAAGTGTCCGTTCGTTAACCTAGATAGTCCACGTGCCCGTTTGGTAACCTAAATAGTCCAATTGCCCGCAAGTTAACCTAGATAGTCCAAGGGCCCGCTAGTTATCCAAGATAGTCCAAGTGCCCACTAGTTAACCTAGATCGTCGAAGTGTCCTCTAGGTAACCTACATAGTCCAAGTGCCCGCTTTGTAACCTTTATAGTCCAAGTGCCCGCTAGATAACCTACATAGTCAAAGTGCGTGATAGGTAACCTACATAGTCCAAGTGCCTTCTAGGGAGCCTACATAGTCCACTTGACCGCTAGGGAACCTACATAGTCCAAGTGCCCATTAGAGAAACTACATAGTCCAAGTGCTCGCTAGGTAACCTACATAGTCCAAATGCCCGCAAGGAAAACTACATAGTCTAAGTGCCCGCTAGGGAACCTACATAATCCAAGTGCCCGTTAGGTAACCTAGATAGTCCAAGTACCCGTTAGCTAACCTAGATAGTTCAAGGGCCCGCTAGTTGACCAACATAGTCCAAGTGCCCGTTCGTTAACCTAGATAGTCCAAGTGCCCGCTAGGTAACCTAGACAGTCCAAGTGCCCGCTAGGTTACCTACATAGTCCAAGTGCACGTTCGTTAACCTAGATAGTCCAAGTGCCCGCTGGTAACCTACATAGTCCAAGTGCCCGCTAGGTAACCTAGATAGTCCAAGTGCCCGCTAGTTAACCTACATAGTCCATGTGCCCGCTAGGTAACCTACATAGTCCAAGTGCCCGCTAGTTAACCTAGATAGTACAAGTGTCCGCTGTAAACCTAGATACCCCAAGGGCCCGCTAGTTAACCTAGATAGTCCAAGTGCCCGCTAGTTAACCTAGATCGTCCAAGTGTCCGCTAGGTAACCTACATAGTCCAAGTGCCTGCTAGGTAACCTAGATAGTCAAAGTGCCTATTAGCTAACCTACATAGTCCAAGTGCCCGTTCGTTAACCTAGATAGTCCAAGTGCCCGCTTTGTAACCTAGACAGTCCAAGTTCCCGCTAGGTTACCTACATAGTCCAAGTGCCTGCTTTGTAACCTAGATAGTCCAAGAGCCCACTAGATAACCTACATAGTCAAAGTGCGCGATAGGTAACCTACATAGTCCAAGTGCCTTCTAGGGAGCCTACATAGTCCACTTGACCGCTAGGGAACCTACATTGTCCAAGTGCCCGTTAGGGAAACTACATAGTCCAAGTGCTCGCTAGGTAACCTACATAGTCCAAATGCCCGCAAAGAAAACTACATAGTCTAACTGCCCGCTAGGGAACCTACATAATCCAAGTGCCCGTTAGGTAACCTAGATAGTCCAAGTGCCCGTTAGCTAACCTTGATAGTCCAAGGGCCCGATAGTTGACCTACATAGTCCAAGTGCCCGCTAGGTAACCTAGATAGTCCAAGTTCCTGTTAGCTAACCTAGATAGTCCACGTGCCCACTAGGTAACCTACATAGTCCTAGTGCCCGCTAGTTAACCAACATTGTCCAAGTGCCCGATACGGAACCTACATAGTCCAAGTGCCCGTTACGTAACCTAGAAGTCCAAGTGCCCGCTAGGTAACCTAGATAGTCAAAGTGTCTGCTAGGTAACCTAGATAGTCCAAATGCCCGCTAGGTAACCTACATAGTCCAAGTGCCCGTTAGGTAACCTTGATAGTCCAATTGCCCGTTAGCTAACCTAGATAGTCCAAGTGTCCGCTAGTTACCCTACATAGTCAAAGTGCCCTTTCGTTAACCTAGATAGTCCAAGTGCCCGCTAGGTTACCTCCATAGTCCAAGTGCACGTTCGTTAACCTAGATAGTCCAAGTACCCGCTGGTAACCTACATATTCCAAGAGCCCGCTAGGTAACCTTGATAGTCCAAGTGCCTTCTAGTTAACCTACATAGTCCAAGTGCCCGCTAGGTAACCTAGATAGTCCAAGTGCCCTTTACCTAAACTAGATAGTCCAAGTGCCCGCTAGGTAACCTACATAGTCCTAGTGCCCGCTAGTTAACCAACATTGTCCAAGTGCCCGATACGGAACCTACATAGTCCAAGTGCCCGTTAGGTAACCTACATAGTCCAAATGCCCGCTAGTAACCTACATAGTCCAAGTGCCCGATAGGGAACTCACATAATCCAAGTGCCCGCTAGGGAACCTACATAGTCCAAGTACCCGTTAGGTAACCTAGATAGCCCAAATGCCCGCTAGGGAACCTACATAGTCCAAGTGCTCGCTAGGGAAGTTACATAGACCAAGTGCCCGTTAGCTAACCTATATAGTCCAAGTGTCCGCTAGTTACCCTACATAGTCAAAGTGCCCGTTCGTTAACCTAGATAGTCCAAGTGCCCGCTAGGTTACCTACATAGTCCAAGTGCACGTTCGGTAACCTAGATAGTCCAAGTGCCCGCTGGTAACCTACATAGTCCAAGAGCCCGCTAGGTAACCTTGATAGTCCAAGTGCCTTCTAGTTAACGTACATAGTCCAAGTGCCTGCTAGGTAACCTAGATAGTCCAAGGGCCCGCTAGGTACCCTACATTGTCCATGTGCCCGCTAGGTAACATACATAGTCAAGTGCCCGCTAGTTAACCTATATAGTCCAATTGTCGGCTGTAAACCTAGATAGCCAAAGGGCCAGCTAGTTAACCTAGATAATCCAAGTGCCCGCTAGTTAACCTAGATCGTCCAAGTGTCCACTAGGTAACCTACATAGTCCAAGTGCCTGCTAGGTAACCTAGATAGTCAAAGTGCCTGTTACCTACCTACATATTCCAAGTGCCTGTTCGTTAACCTAGATAGTCCAAGTGCCCGCTAGGTTACCTAGATAATCCAAGTACCCGCCAGGTAACGTAGATAGTCCAAGTGCCCACTGGGGGACGTACATAGTCCAAGTGCCCGCTAAGTAACCTAGATTGTCCAAGTGCCCTCTAGGATATGTACATAGACCAAGTGCCCGCTGGCAACCTACATAGTCCAAGTGCCCGATAGGGAACCTACATAGTCCAGGTGCCCGCTAGGAAACCTAGACAGTCCAAGTGACCACTAGGTTACCTACATAGTCCAAGTGCCCGTTCGTTAACCTACATAGTCCAAGTGCCCGCTCAGTAACTTAGATAGCGCAAGTGCCCGCTAGGGAACGTACATAGTCCAAGTGCCCGCTAGGTAACCTAGATAGTCCAATTCCCGCTAGTTAACCTGCATACTCCAAGTGCCTACTAGGTAAACTACATACCCCAAGTGCCCACTAGGTAACCTAGAAAGTCCAATTGCCCGCTAGTTAACCTAGCCAGTCCAAGTACCCGCTAGGGAACGTACATAGTCCAAGCGCCCGCTAGGTTACTTACATAGTCCAAGTTGTCGCTAGTCAACCTACATAGTCCAAGTGCCCATTAGATAACCTAGATAAACAAAGTGTCTGCTAGGTAACCTAGATAGTCTAAGTGCCCGCTAGGTAACCTACATAGTCCAAGTGCCCGTTAGGTAACCTTGATAGTCCAATTGCCCGTTATCTAACCTAGATTGTCCAAGTGTCCGCTAGTTAACCACCATAGTCAAAGTGCCCGTTCGTTAGCCTAGATAGTCCAAGTGCCCGCTAGGTTACCTACATAGTCCAAGTGCACGTTCATTAACCTAGATAGTCCAAGTGCCCGCTGGTAACCTACATAGTCCAAGAGCCCGCTAGGTAACCTTGATAGTCCAAGTGCCTTCTAGTTAACCTACATAGTCAAAGTGTCTGCTAGGTAACCTAGATAATCCAAGTGCCCACTAGGTAACCTACATAGTCCAAGTGCCCGTTTGGTAACCTACATAGTCCAAGTGCCCGCTAGTTAACCTAGATAGTCCAAGTGCCCGCTAGTAAACCTAGATAGTCCAAGGGCCCGCTAGTTAACCAAGATAGTCGAAATGCCCACTAGTTAACCTAGATCGTCCAAGTGTCCTCTAGGTAACCTACATAGTCCAAGTGCGCGATAGGTAACCTACATAGTCCAAATGCCTTCTAGGGACCCTACATAGTCCACTTGACCGCTAGGGAACCTACATAGTCCAAGTGCCCGTTAGGGAACCTACATAGTCCAAGTGCTTGCTAGGTAACCTACATAGTCCAAATGCCCGCAAGGAAAACTACATAGTCTAAGTGCCCGCTAGGGAACCTACATAATCCAAGTGCCCGTTAGGTAACCTAGATAGTCCAAGTGCCCGTTAGCTAACCTAGATAGTTCAAGGGCCCGCTAGTTGACCTACATAGTCCAAGTGCCCGTTCGTTAACCTAGATAGTCCAAGTGCCCGCTAGGTAACCTAGACAGTCCAAGTGCCCGTTAGGTTACCTACATAGTCCAAGTGCTCGTTCGTTAACCTAGATAGTCCAAGTGCCCGCTAGGTTACCTACATAGTCCAAGTGCACATTCGTTAACCTAGATAGTCCAAGTGCCCGCTGGTAACCTACATCGTCCAAGAGACCGCTAGGTAACCTTGATAGTCCAAGTGCCTTCTAGTTAACCTACATAGTCCAAGTGCCTGCTAGGTAACCTAGATAGTCCAAGTGACCGCTAGGTAACCTACATAGTCCATGTGCCCGCTAGGTAACCTACATAGTCCAAGTGCCCGCTAGTTAAACTAGATAGTACAAGTGTCCGCTGTAAACCTAGATAGCCCAAAGGCCCGCTAGTTAACCTAGATAGTTCAAGTGCCCGCTAGTTAACCTAGATCGTCCAAATGTCCTCTAGGTAACCTACATAGTCCAAGTGCCTGCTAGGTAACCTAGATAGTCAAAGTGCCTGTTAGCTAACCTACATAGTCCAAGTGCCCGTTCATTAACCTAGATAGTCCAAGTGCCCGCTATGTAACATAGACAGTCCAAGTTCCCGCTAGGGTACCTACATAGTCCAAGTGTCCGTTCTTTAACCTAGATAGTCCACGTGCCCGTTTGGTAACCTACATAGTCCAAGGGCCCGCTAGTTAACCAAGATAGTCCAAGTGCCCGCTAGTTAACCTAGATTGTCCAAGTGTCCTCTAGGTAACCTACATAGTCCAAGTGCCCGCTTTGTAACCTGGATTGTCCAAGTGCCCGCTAGATAACCTACATAGTCAAAGTGCGCGATAGGTAACCTACATAGTCCAAGTGCCTTCTAGGGAGACTACATAGTCCACTTGACCGCTAGGGAACCTACATAGTCCAAGTGCCCGTTAGGGAACCTACATAGTCCTAATGCTCGCTAGGTAACCTACATAGTCCAAATGCCCGCAAGGAAAACTACATAGTCTAAGTGTCCGCTAGGGAACCTACATAATCCAAGTGCCCGTTAGGTAACCTAGGTAGTCCAAGTGCCCATTATCCAACCTAGATAGTCCAAGGTCCCGCTAGTTGACCTACATAGTCCAAGTGCCCGCTTGGTAACCTAGATAGTCCAAGTTCCTGTTAGCTAACATAGATAGTCCACGGACCCCCTAGTTAGCCTACATAGTCCAAGTTCCCACTAGGTAACCTAGATAGTCCAAGTGCCCGTTACCTAAACTAGACAGTCCAAGTGCCCGCTAGGTAACCTACATAGTCCTAGTGCCCGCTAGTTAACCAATATTGTCCAAGTGCCCGATACGGAACCTACATAGTCCAAGTGCCCGTTAGGTAACCTACATAGTCCAAATGCTCCGCTAGTAACCTACATAGTCCAAGTGCCCGATAGGGAACTCACATAATCCAAGTGCCCACTAGGGAACCTACATAGTCCAAGTACCCGTTAGGTAACCTAGATAGTCCAAATGCCCGCTAGGGAACCTACATAGTCCAAGTGCCAACTAGGGAACTTACATAGTCCAAGTGCCCGTTAGTTAACCTAGATAGTCCAAGTGCTCGCTAGTTAACCTAGATAATCCAAGTACCCGCCAAGTAACGTAGATAGTCCAAGTGCCCACTGGGGGACGTACATAGTCCAAGTGCCCGCTAAGTAACCTAGATTTTCCAAGTGCCCTCTAAGGTATGTACATAGACCAAGTGCCCGCTGGTAACCTACATAGTCCAAGTGCCCGATAGGGAACCTACATATTCCAAGTGCCTGCTAGGTATTCTAGACAGTCCAAGTGACCACTAGTTTACCTACATAGTCCAAGTGCCCGTTCGTTAACCTACATAGTCCAAGTGCCCGCTCGGTAACTTAGATAGCGCAAGTGCCCGCTAGGGAACGTACATAGTCCAAGTGCCCGCTAGGTAACCTAGATAATCCAATTCCCGCTAGTTAACCTGCATACTCCAAGTGCCTACTAGGTAAACTACATACTCCAAGTGCCCACTAGGTAACCTAGAAAGTCCAATTGCCCGCTAGTTAACCTAGACAGTCCAAGTACCCACTAGGGAACGTACGTAGTCCAAGCGCCCGCTAGGTTACCTACATAGTCCAAGTTGTCGCTAGTCAACCTACATAGTCCAAGTGCCCGTTGGATAACCTTGATAGTCAAAGTGTCTGCTAGGTAACCTAGATAGTCCAAGTGCCCGCTAGGTAACCTACATAGTCCAAGTGCCCGTTAGGTAACCTTGATAGTCCAATTGCCCGTTAGCTAACCTAGATAGTCCAAGTGTCCGCTAGTTAACCTAAATAGTCAAAGTGCCCGTTCGTTAACCTAGATAGTCCAAGTGCCCGCTAGGTTACCTACATAATCCAAGTGCACGTTCGTTAACCTAGATAGTCCAAGTGCCCGCTGGTACCCTACATAGTCCAAGAGCCCGCTAGGTAACCTTGATAGTCCAAGTGCCTTCTAGTTAACCTACATAGTCCAAGTGCCTGCTAGGTAACCTAGATAGTCCAAGTGCCCGCTAGGTAACCTACATAGTCCATGTGCCCGCTAGGTAAACTACATAGTCAAGTGCCCGCTAGTTAACCTAGATAGTCCAAGTGTCCGCTGTAAACCTAGATAGCCAAAGTGCCAGCTAGTTAACCTAGATCGTCCAAGTGTCCCCTAGGTAACCTACATAGTCCAAGTGCCTGCTAGGTAACCTAGATAGTCAAAGTGCCTGTTAGCTAACCTACATATTCCAAGTGCCCGTTCGTTAACCTAGATAGTCCAAGTGCCCGCTAGGTAACCTAGACAGTCCAAGTTCCCACTAGGTTACCTACATAGTCCAAGTGTCCGTTCGTTAACCTAGATAGTCCACGTGCCCGTTTGGTAACCTACATAGTCCAAGTGCCCGCTGGTTAACCTAGATAGTCCAAGTGCCCGCTAGTAAACCTAGGTAGTCCAAGGGCTCGCTAGTTAACCAAGATAGTCCAAGTGCCCACTAGTTAACCTAGATCGTCCAAGTGTCCTCTAGGTAACCTACATAGTCCAAGTGCCCGCTTTGTAACCTGGATAGTCCAAGTGCCCGCTAGATAACCTACATAGTCAAAGTGCGCGATAGGTAACGTACATAGTCCAAGTGCCTTCTAGGGAGCCTACATAGTCCACTTGACCGCTAGGGAACCTACATAGTCCAAGTGCCCGTTAGGGAACCTACATAGTCCAAGTGCTCGCTAGGTAACCTACATAGTCCAAATGCCCGCAAGGAAAACTACATAGTCTAAGTGCCCGCTAGGGAACCTACATAATCCAAGTGCCCGTTAGGTAACCTAGATAGTCCAAGTGCCCGTTAGCTAACCTAGATAGTCCAAGGGCCCGCTAGTTGACCTACATAGTCCAAGTGCCCGCTAGGTAACCTAGATAGTCCAAGTTCCTGTTAGTTAACCTAGATAGTCCACGTGCCCACTACGTAACCTACATAGTCCAAGGGCCCGCTCGTTAACCTAGTTCGGCCAAGTGTCCGCTAATTAACCTACATAGTCCAAGTTCCCACTAGGTAACCTAGATAGTCCAAGTGCCCGTTACCTAAACTAGATAGTCCAAGTGCCCGCTAGGTAACCTACATAGTTCTAGTGCCCGCTAGTTAACCAACATTGTCCAAGTGCCCGATACGGAACCTAAATAGTCCAAGTGCCCGTTACGTAACCTACATAGTCCAAATGCCCGCTAGTAACCTACATAGTCCAAGTGCCCGATAGGGAACTCACATAATCCAAGTGCCCGCTAGGGATCCTACATAGTCAAAGTACCCGTTAGGTAACCTAGATAGTCCAAATGCCCGCTAGGGAACCCACATAGTCCAAGTGCCCGCTAGGGAACTTACATAGTCCAAGTGCCCGTTAGTTAACCTAGATAGTCCAAGTGCTCGCTAGTTAACCTAGATAATCCAAGTACTCGCCAGGTAACGTAGATAGTCCAAGTGTCCACTGGGGGACGTACATAGTCCAAGTGCCCGCTAAGTAACCTAGATTGTCCAAGTGCCCTCTACGGTATGTACATAGACCAAGTGCCCGCTGGTAACCTACATAGTCCAAGTGCCCGATAGGGAACCTACATAGTCCAAGTGCCCGTTAGGGAGCCTACATAGTCCAAGTGCCCGCTAGGGAACCTGCATCGTGCAAGTGCCTGCTAGGTAACCTAGATAATCCAAGTGCCCGCTAGTTAACCTAGAACCTCCAAGTGTCCGCTAGTTAACCTACATAGTCCAAGGGCCCGCTACTTAACTTTCATAGTCCAAGGACCCGCTACTTAACCTAGATAGTCCAAGTGCCCGCTAGGTAACATACAGGGTCCTAGTGCCCGCTAGGTAAACTAGATAGTCCAAGTTCCTGTTAGCTAACCTAGACAGTCCAAGTGCCCGCTAGGTAACCTATATAGTCCTAGTGCCTGCTATGTAACCTACATAGTCCAAGTTCCCCCTAGGTAACCTAGATAGTCCAAGTGTCCGTAACCTAACCTAGATCGTTCAACTGCCCGCTTGGCCACCTACATAGTCCAAGTGCCCGTTACGTAACCTAGAAGTCCAAGTGCACGCTAGGTAACCTAGATAGTCAAAGTGTCTGCTAGGTAACCTAGATAGTCCAAGTGCCCGCTAGGTAACCTACATAGTCCAAGTGCCCGTTAGGTAACCTTGATAGTCCAATTGCCCGTTAGCTAACCTAGATAGTCCAAGTGTCCGCTAGTTAACCTACATAGTCAAAGTGCCCGTTCGTTAACCTAGATAGTCCAAGTGCCCGCTAGGTTACCTACATAGTCCAAGTGCACGTTCCTTAACCTAGATAGTCCAAGTGCCCGCTGGTAACCTACATAGTCCAAGAGCCCGCTAGGTAACCTTGGTAGTCCAAGTGCCTTCTAGTTAACCTACATAGTCCAAGTTCCCGCTAGGTAACCTAGATAGTCCAAGTGCCCGCTAGGTAACCTACATAGTCCATGTGCCCGCTAGGTAACCTACATAGTCAAGTGCCCGCTAGTTAACCTAGATAGTCCAATTGTCCGCTGTAAACCTAGATAGCCAAAGGGCCAGCTAGTTAACCTAGATAGTCCAAGTGCCCGCTAGTTAACCTAGATCGTCCAAGTGTCCGCTAGGTAACCTACATAGTCCAAGTGCCTGCTAGGTAACCTAGATAGTCCAAGTGCCTGCTAGGTAACCTACATATTTCAAGTGCCTGCTAGGTAACCTAGATAGTCCTAGTGCCCCTTAGTTAACCTAGATAGTCCAAGTGCTCGCTAGGTAACCTACATAGTTCAAGTGCCCACTAGGGAACCTACATAGTCCAAGTGCCCGTTAGTTAACGTAGATTGTCCAAGTGTCCGCTTGGTAACCTAGATAGTCCAACAGCCTGCTAGTTAACCTACATTGTCCAAGTACCCGCTAGGTAACGTAGTTAGTTCAAGTGCCCGCTAGTTAACCGAGATAGTCCAAGTGCTCGCTAATTAACCTAGATCGTCCAAGTGTCCGTTATTTAATCTACATAGTACAAATGCCCGGTAGGTAACCTAGATAGTCCAAGTGCCCGCTCGTTAACCTGTATCGTCCAAGTGCCCGCTAATTAACTTACATAGTCCAAGGGCCCGCTATTAAGCTACATAGTACAAGGGCCCGCTTGATAACCTAGATAGTCCAAGTGCCCGTTAGTTAACCTAGATAGTCCAAGTGCAAGCAAGGTAACCTAGATAATCCAAGTGCCCGCTAGTGAACCTACATAGTCCAAGTGCCCGCTATGGAACCTACATAGTCCAAGTGCCCGCTAGGGAACCTACATAATCAAAGTGCCCTTTAGGGAACTAAGATAGTCCAAGTGCCCGCTCGGGAACATACAAAGTCCAAGTGCCCACTAGGGAACCTACATAGTCCAAGTGCCCGTTAGTTAACCTAGATGGTCCAAGTGCCCGCTAGGTAACCTAGATAGTCCAAGTTCCCGCTAGGTTACCTACATAGTCCAAGTGCCCACTAGGGAACCTACATAGTCCAAGTGCCCGTTAGTTAACGTAGATTGTCCAAGTGTCCGCTAGGTAATCTAGATAGTCCAACAGCCTGCTAGTTAACCTACATTGTCCAAGTACCCGCTAGGTAACGTAGGTAGTTCAAGTGCCCGCTAGTTAACCGAGATAGTCCAAGTGCTCGCTAATTAACCTAGATCGTCCAAGTGCCCGCTATGGAACCTACATAGTCCAAGTGCCCGCTAGGGAACCTACATAATCAAAGTGCCCTTTAGGGAACTAAGATAGTCCAAGTGGCTGCTCGGGAACCTACATAGTCCAAGTGCCCACTAGGGAACCTACATAGTCCAAGTGCCCGTTAGTTAACCTAGATGGTCCAAGTGCCCGCTAGGTAACCTAGATAGTCCAAGTTCCCGCTAGGTTACCTACATAGTCTAAGTGCCCACTAGGGAACCTACATAGTCCAAGTGCCCGTTAGTTAACCTAGATGGTCCAAGTGTCCGCTAGGTAACCTAGATTATCCAACAGCCCGATAGTTAACCGACATTGTCCAAATACCCGCTAGGTATCGTAGATAGTTCAAGTGCCCGCTAGGTAACCTAGATAGGCCAAGTGCCTGTTAGGTAACCTACATATTTCAAGTGCCTGCTATGTAACCTAGATAGTCCTAGTGCCCCTTAGTTAACCTAGATAGTCCAAGTGCTCGCTAGGTAACCTACATAGTTCAAGTGCCCACTAGGGAACCTACATAGTCCAAGTGCCCGTTAGTTAACGTAGATTGTCCAAGTGTCCGCTAGGTAACCTAGATAGTCCAACAGCCTGCTAGTTAACCTACATTGTCCAAGTACCCGCTAGGTAACGTAGGTAGTTCAAGTGCCCGCTAGTTAACCGAGATAGTCCAAGTGCTCGCTAATTAACCTAGATCGTCCAAGTGTCCGTTATTTAATCTACATAGTACAAGTGCCCGGTAGGTAACCTAGATAGTCCATGTGCCCGCTCGTTAACCTGTATCATCCAATTGCCCGCTAATTAACTTACATAGTCCAAGGGCCCGCTATTAAGCTACATAGTACAAGGGCCCGCTAGATAACCTAGATAGTCCAAGTGCCCGTTAGTTAACCTAGATAGTCCAAGTGCAAGCAAGGTAACCTAGATAATCCAAGTGCCCGCTAGTGAACCTACATAGTCCAAGTGCCCGCTATGGAACCTACATAGTCCAAGTGCCCGCTAGGGAACCTACATAATCAAAGTGCCCTTTAGGGAACTAAATTAGTCCAAGTGCCCGCTCGGGAACATACATAGTCCAAGTGCCCACTAGGGAACCTACATAGTCCAAGTGCCCGTTAGTTAACCTAGATGTTCCAAGTGCCCGCTAGGTAACCTAGATAGTCCAAGTTCCCGCTAGGTTACCTACATAGTCCAAGTGCCCACTAGGGAAGCTACATAGTCCAAGTGCCCGTTAGTTAACCTAGATGGTCCAAGTGTCCGCTAGGTAACCTAGATTATCCAACAGCCCGCTAGTTAACCGACATTGTCCAAATACCCGCTAGGTATCGTAGATAGTTCAAGTGCCCGCTAGGTAACCTAGATAGTCCAAGTGCCTGCTAGGTAACCTACATATTTCAAATGCCTGCTAGGTAACCTAGATAGTCCTAGTGCCCCTTAGTTAACCTAGTAGTCCAAGTGCTCGCTAGGTAACCTACATAGTTCAAGTGCCCACTAGGGAACGTACATAGTCCAAGGGCCCGCTAGGTAACCTAGATTTTCCAAGTGCTCGTTCGTTAACCTAGATAGTCCAAGTGCCCTCTAAGTAACCTATTAGTCCAAGTTCCCGCTAGGTTACCTACATAGTCTGAGTGACCGCTAGTTAACCTAGATAGTCCAAGTGCCCGCTAGTTAACCTAGATCGTCCAAGTGCCTGCTAGTTAACCTACATAGTCCAAGGGCCCGCTATTTAACCTGCATAGTCCAAGGCCCCTCTAGTTAACCTAGATCGTCCAAGTTCCGATAATTAACCTACATAGTACAAGTGTCCGAACGTAACCTAGATAGTCCAAGTGCCCGCTAGGTAACCTACATAGTCCAAGTGCCCGCTAGGTAACCTAGATAGTCCAAGTGCCCATTAGCTAACATAGATAGTCCAAATGTCCGCTAGGTAATCTACATAGTCCAAGTGCCCTTTAGGGAACTAAGATAGTCCAAGTGCCCGCTAGGGAACCTACATAGTCCATATGCCCTCTAGGGAACCTACATAATCCAAGTGCCCACTAGGGAACCTACATAGTCCAAGTGCCCGTTAGTTAACGTAGATTGTCCAAGTGTCCGCTAGGTAACCTAGATAGTCCAACAGCCTGCTAGTTAACCTACATTGTCCAAGTACCCGCTAGGTAACGTAGGTAGTTCAAGTGCCCGCTAGTTAACCGAGATGGTCCAAGTGCTCGCTAATTAACCTAGATCGTCCAAGTGTCCGTTATTTAATCTACATAGTACAAGTGCCCGGTAGGTAACCTAGATAGTCCAAGTGCCCGCTCGTTAACCTGGATCGTCCAAGTGCCCGCTAATTAACTTACATAGTCCAAGGGCCCGCTATTAAGCTACATAGTACAAGGGCCCGCTAGATAACCTAGATAGTCCAAGTGCCCGTTAGTTAACCTAGATAGTCCAAGTGCAAGCAAGGTAACCTAGAGGGTCCAAGTGCCCTCTAGGTTACCTGAATATTCCAAGTGCCCGTTCGTTAACCTACATTGTCCAAGTGTCCACTAGGTAACCTACATAGTCAAAGTGCCCGCTAGGTAACCAAGATAGTCCAAGGACCCACTAGTTAAACTAAATAGTCCAAGGGCTCACTTGTTAACTTTGTAGTCCAGCTGCCCGCTAGTTAACCTAGATTGTCCAAGTGCCCGCTACTTAACCTAGATTGTCCAAGTGCCTGCTAGTTAACCTACATTGTCCAAGGGCCCACTAGTTAACCTAGATAGTCCAAGTGTCCTCTAGTTAACCTACATAGTCCAAGTGCCCGCTATTTAACCTAGATTGTCCAAGTGCCTGCTAGTTAACCTACATAGTCCAAGTGCCCGCTAGGCAACCTAGATAGTCCAAGTGCCCGCTAAGGAACTTACATTGTCCAAGTGCATGCTAGGTAACTTAGATAGTCCAAGTGCCCGCTAGTTAACCTAGATAGTCCAAGTGCCTGCTAGGTAACCTACATATTCCAAGTGCCCGCTAGTTAACATAGATACCCCAAGTGCCCCTAGGGAACATACATAGTCCAAGTGCCCGCTAGGTAACCTAGATAGTGCAAGTGCCCGCTAGTTAACCTAGATAGTTCAAGTACCCGCTAGGTAACCTAGATCGTCCAAGGGCTCCCTAGTTAGCCTACATAGTCCAAGTGCCCGCTAGGTAACCTAGATAGTCCAAGGGCCCGTTCGGTAACCTAGATGGTCCAAGTGCCCTTTAGGGAACCTAGATAGTCCAAGGGCCCGCTAGTAAACCTACATAGTCCATGCGCCCGCTATTTAACCTACATAGTGCAACTGTCCGCTAGTTAATCTACATATTCCAAGTGCCCGCTAGTTAACCTACATAATCTAAGTGACCGTTAGCTAACCTAGATAGTCCAAGGGCCCGCTAGTTGACCTACATAGTCCTAGTGCCAGCTAGGTAACCTAGATAGTACAAGTGGCCGCTAGGGAACCTAGATAGTCCAAGTGCCTTTTAGCTAACCTAGATAGTCCAAGTGGCGGCTAGGTAACCTACATAGTCCAAGTGCCCGTTCATTAAACTAGATAATCCAAGTGCCCGCTAGGTAACCAAGACAGTCCAAGTGCCCGCTAGTTAACCTACATTGTCCAAGTGCCCAATAGGGAACCTACATAATCCAAGTGCCCGCTAGGCAACCTACATAGTCCAAGTGCCCGTTAGTTAACCTAGATAGTCAAAGTGCCTGCTAGGTAACCTAGATAGTCCAAGTGCCTGCTAGGTAACCTACATAGTCCAAGTGCCCGCTAGGTAACGTAAATAGTCCAAATGCCCGCTAGGGAAACTACATAGTCCAAGTGCCTGCTAGTTAACCTAGATAGTCCAAGTGCCTGCTAGTAAACCTACATAATCCATGGGCCCGCTAGTTAACCTACATAGTGCAAGGGCCCGCTAGTTAACCTAGATCGTGCAAGTGTCCGCTAGTTAACCTATATAGTCTAAGTGCCCGCTAGTTAACCTATATACCAAGTGCCTGCTAGGTAACCTATATAGTCCAAGGGCACGCTAGTTAACATACATAGTACAAGCGCCCACTAAGAAACCTAGATAGTCCAAGTGCCCGCTCTGGAACCTAGATAGTCCAAGTGCCCGCTCTGGAACCTACATAGTCCAAGTGCCTGCTAGGGAAACTACATAGTCCAAGTGCCCGCTCTGGAACATACATAGTCCAAGTGCCCGCTAGGGAATCTACATAGTCCAAGGGCCGGCTAGTTAACCTACATAGTCCAAGTACACGCTAGTTAACCTAGATCTTCCAAGTGCCCGGTAGTTAACCTACATATTTCAAGGGCCCGCTAGTTAACCTACATAGTCCAAGTGCCTGCTAGATAACCTACATAGTCCAAGTGCCCGCTAGGCAACCTAGATAGTCCAAGTGCACGCTAAGGAACCTACATAGTCCAAGTGCCCCTAGGGAACATACATAGTCCAAGTGCCCGCTAGGTAACCTTGATAGGGCAAGTGCCCGCTAGTTAACCTAGATAGTTCAAGTACCCGCTAGGTAACCTAGATCGTCCAAGGGCTCCCTAGTTAGCCTACATAGTCCAAGTGCCCGCTAGGTAACCTAGATAGTCCAAGTGCCCGTTCGGTAACCTAGATAGTCCAAGTGCCCTTTAGGGAAACTTGATAGTCCAAGGGCCCGCTAGTAAACCTACATAGTCCATGCGCCCGCTAGTTAACCTACATAGTGCAACTGTCCGCTAGTTAACCTACATATTCCAAGTGCCCGCTAGTTAACCTACATAATCTAAGTGATCGTTAGCTAACCTAGATAGTCCAAGGGCCCGCAAGTTGACCTACATAGTCCTAGTGCCAGCTAGGTAACCTAGATAGTACAAGTGCCCGCTAGGGAACCTAGATAGTCCAAGTGCCTGTTAGCTAACCTAGATAGTACAAGTGGCGGCTAGGTAACCTACATTGTCCAAGTGCCCGTTCGTTAAACTAGATAATCCAAGTGCCCGCTAGGTAACCTAGACAGTCCAAGTGCCCGCTAGTTAACCTACATAGTCCAAGTCCCCGATAGGGAACCTACATAATCCAAGTGCCCGCTAGGCAACCTACATAGTCCAAGTGCCCGCTAGGTAACCTACATAGTCCAAGTGCCCGCTAGGTAACCTAAATAGTCCAAATGCCCGCTAGGGAAACTACATAGTCCAAGTGCCCGCTAGTTAACCTAGATAGTCCAAGTGCCTGCTAGTAAACCTACATAATCCATGGGCCCGCTAGTTAAACTACATAGTGCAAGGGCCCGCTAGTTAACCTATATCGTGCAAGTGTCTGCTAGTTAACCTGCATAGTCCAAGTGCCCGCTAAATAACCTATATACCAAGTGCCTGCTACGTAACCTAGATTGTCCAAGGGCACGCTAGTTAACCTACATAGTACAAGTACCCGCTAAGGAACCTAGATAGTCCAAGTGCCCGCTCTGGAACCTATATAGTCCAAGTGCCTACTAGGGAACCTACATAGTCCAAGGGCCCGCTCTGGAACATACATAGTCCAAGTGCCCGCTAGAGAATCTACATAGTCCAAGGGCCGGCTAGTTAACCTACATAGTCCAAGTACACCTTCAGTTAACCTAGATATTCCATGTGCCCGGTAGTTAACCTACATAGTCCAAGGGCCCCCTACTTAACCTACATCGTCCATGGGCCCGCTATGTAACCTAGATAGTTCAAGGGCCCGCTAGTTAACCTACATAGTCCAAGTGCCCTCTAGTTAACCTACATAATCCAAGTGCCTGCTAGTTAACCTACATAGCCCAAGGGCCCACTAGGTAACCTAGATAGTCCAAAGGCCCGCTAGGTAACCTACATTGTCCTAGTGCACCCTAGTTAACCTACATTCTCCAAGTGCCCGATAGAGAAAATACATAGTCCAAGTGCCCGCTAGGGAACCTACATAGTCCAAATGCCCGCTAGTTAACCTACATAGTCCAAGTGCCCGTTAGGTAACCTAGATAGCCCAAATGCCCGCTAGGGAACCCACATAGTCCAGGTACCCTCTAGGGAACTTACATAGTCCAAGGGCCCTCTAGGTAACCTACATAGTCCAAGTGCCCGTTAGTTAACCTAGATAGTCCCAGTGCCCGCTAGGTAACCTCGATAGTCCAACAGCCCGGTAGGTAACCTACAAAGTCTAAATGCCCTCTAGGTTATCTATATAGTCCAAATGCCCGCTAGGGAACCTACATAGTCCAAGTGCCCGCTAGTTAACATAGATAGTCCAAGTGCCCGCTAGGTAACCTAAGTAGTCCAAATGTCCGATAGGGATCCTACATAGTCCAAGTGCCCGCCAGGTAACCTACATAGTCCAGTGCCCGTTCGTTAACCTAGATAGTCCAAGTGCCCGCTAGGTAACCTAGACTGTCCAAGTGCCCGCTAGGTTACCTACATAGTCCAAGTGCCCGTTCGTTAACCTAGATAGTCCAAGCGCCCGCTAGGAAACCTACATAGTCCAAGGGCCCGCTAGGTAACCTAGATAGTCCAAGTGCTCGCAAGTTAACCTACATAGTCCAAGTGCCGGCATATAACCTAGATAGTCCAAGTGCCCGTTAGGTAACCTAGATAGTCCATGTGCCCGCTAGGTAACTTACATTGTCCAAGTTCCCGCTAGGTAACCAAGAGAGTCCAAGTGCCCGTTACCTAACCTAGATAGTCCAAGTGCCCGCTAGGCAACCTACAGAGTCCAAGAGCCCGTTCGTTAACCTAGAAGTCCAAGTGCCCGCTAGGTAACCTAGACAGTCCAAGTGCCCGCTAGGTTACCTGCATATTCCAAGTGCCCGTTCGTTAACCTAGATAGTCCAAGTGTCCACTAGGTAACCTACATAGTCCAAGTGCCCGCTAGGTAACCTATATAGTCCAAGTGCCCCCTAGGTAACCAAGAAGTCCAAGTGCCCGCTAGGTAACCTAGACAGTCCAAGTGCCCGCTAGGTAACCTAGATAGTCCAAGTGCCCGCTAGTTAACCTAGATCGTCCAAGTGCCTGCTAGTTAACCTAGATAGCCCAAGTGCCGGCTAGGGAACTTTCATAGTCCATGTGCCCACTAGGTAACCTAGATAGTCCAAATGCCACTAGGTAACCTAGAGTCCAAGTGCTCGCTAGTTAACCTACATAGTCCAAGTGCCCGCTGTGTAACCTAGATATTCCAAGTGCCTGCTAGGTAACTTACATTGTCCAAGTTCCCGCTAGGTAACCTAGATAGTCCAAGTTCCTGTTACCTAACCTAGATAGTCCATGTGCCCGCTAGGCAACCTACATAGTCCAAGAGCCCGTTCGTTAACCTAGAAGTCCAAGTGCCCGCCAGGTAACCTAGAGAGTCCAAGTGCCCGCTAGGTTACCTGAATATTCCAAGTGCCCGTTCGTTAACCTAGATAGTCCAAGTGTCCACTAGGTAACCTACATAGTCCTAGTGCCTGCTTGGTAACCTATATAGTCCAAGTGCCCGCTAGGTAACCAAGATAGTCCAAGGACCCACTAGTTAAACTACATAGTCCAAGGGCTCACTTGTTAACTTTGATAGTCCAGCTGCCCGCTAGTTAACCTACATTGTCCAAGGGCCCACTAGTTAACCTAGATAGTCCAAGTGTCCTCTAGTCAACCTACATAGTCCAACTGCCCGCTAAATAACCAAGATAGTCAAAGTGCCGGCTTGTAACCTACATAGTCCAAGTTCCCACTAGGTAACCTAGATAGTCCAAGTGCCCGTTACCTAACCTAGATAGTCCAAGTGCCCGCTAGGTAACCTACAGAGTCCTAGTGCCCGCTAGTTAACCAACATTGTCCAAGTGCCCGATATGGAACCCTCATAGTCCAAGTGCCCGTTAGGTAACCTACATAGTTGAAATGCCCGCTAGTAACCTACATAGTCCAAGTGCCCGCTAGGGAACTTACATAGTCCAAGTGCCCGTTAGTTAACCTAGATAGTCCAAGTGCCCGCTAGTTAACCTAGATAGTTCAAGTACCCGCTAGGTAACGTAGATAGTTCAAGTGCACGCTAGGTAACCTAGATAGTCCAAGTGCCCGCTACGTAACCTACAAAGTCCAAGTGCCCCCTAGGTAATCTATATAGTCCAAATGCCCGCTAGGGCACCTACATAGTCGAAATACCCGCTAATTAACCTACATAGTCCAAGTGCCCGCTAGCTAACCTAGATAGTCTAAGGGCCCAATAGTTAACCTACATAGTTCAAGTGCCCGCTAGCTAACCTACATAGTCCAAGTGCCTGCTAGTTAACCTACATAGTCCAAAGGCCCGCTAGTTAACCTAAATAGTGAAAGGGCCCGCTAGTTAACCTAGATCGTCCAAGTGTCCGCTAGTTAACCTACATTGTCCAAGTGCGCGCTAGTTAACCTACATAATCCAAGTGCCCCTTAGCTAACCTAGATAGTCCAAGGGCCCGCTAGTTGACCTACATAGTCCAAGTGCCCGCTAGGTTACCTAGATAGACCAAGTGCTCACTAGTTAACCTAGATAGTTCTAGTGCCCGATAGTTAACCTAGATAGTCCAAGTGCCCACTAGGGGACGTACATAGTCCAAATGCCCGCTAGGTAACCTACATAGTCCAAGTGCCCGCTAGGGTATGTACATAGACCAAGTGCCCGCTAGGTAACCTAGATAGTCCAAGTGCCCGGTAGTTAACCTACATAGTCCCAATGCCCTACACAAACCTACATAATCCAAGTGCCCAATAGGGAACCTATATAGTCCAAGTGCCCCCTATGGAACCTACATAGTCCAAGTGCCCGTTAAGGAACCTAGACAGTCCAAGTGCCCACTAGGGAACCTGCATCGTCCAAGTGCTCGCCAGGTAACCTAGATAGTGCAAGGGCCTGCTTGATAACCTACATAGTCCAAGTGCCCGATAGGGAACCTAGAGAGTCCAAGTGCCCATAGGGCACCTATATAGTCCAAGTTCCCGCTAGGGAACCTACATAGGCAAAGTGCACGTTAGGGAACCTGCATCGTCCAAGTGCCCGCTAGTTAACCTAGATCGTCCAAGTGCCCGCTTGTTAACCTACATAGTCCAAGGGCCCGCTAGTTAACCTACATAGTCCAAAACCCGCTAGTTAACCTAGATAGTCCAAGTGCCCGCTAGTTAACCTAGATATTCCAAGTGCAGGCTAGTTAACCTAGATCGTCCAAGTGTCCGCTAGTTAACCTACATATTCCAAGTGCCCGTTAGGTAACCTACATAGTCCTAGTGCTCGCTAGGTAAACTAGATAGTCCAAGTTCCTTTTAGCTAACTTAGATAGTCCAAGTGCCCGCTAGGTAACCTAGATAGTCCAAGTGCCCGCTAGGTAACCTACATAGTCAAAGTGCCCGCTAGGTAACCTAAATAGTCCAAGTTCCTCTTAGCTAACGTAGATAGTCCAAGTGCCCGCTAGGTAACCTTGATTGTCAAAGTGCCCGTTAGGTAACCTAGATAGTCCAAGTGCCCGTTAGGTAACCTAGATAGTCCAAGTGCCCGCTATGGAACCGACATAGTCCAAGTGCCCTTTAGGGAACGTACATAGTCCAAGTGCCCGCTAGGTAACCTAGATAGTCCATGTGTCCGCTAGTTAACCTACATAGTCCAAGTGCCCGCTAGGTAACCTAGATAGTCCAAGGGCCCGCTAGTTAACCTATATAGTGCAAGTGCCCGCTAGGTAACCTTGATAGTCCAAGTGCCCGCTACGTAACCTACATAGTCCTAGTGCCCGCTAGTTAACCAACATTGTCCAAGTGCCCGATAGCGAAGGTACATAGGCCAAGTGCCCTTTAGGTAACCTACATAGTTCAAATGCCCGATAGTAACCTACATAGTCCAAATGCCCGCTAGAAACATACATAGTCCAAGTGCCCGATAGGGAACCTACATAATCCAAGTGCCCGCTAGGGAACCTACATACTCCAAGTGCCCGTTAGGTAACCTAGATAGTCCAAATGCCCGCTATGGAACCCACATAGTGAAAGTGCCCGCTAGGGAACTTACATAGTCCAAGTGCCCGTTAGTTAACCTAGATTGTCCAAGTGTCCGCTAGTTAACCTACATAGTCCAAGTGCCCGTTCGTTAACCTAGATAGTCCAAGTGCCCGCTAGGTAACCTAGACTGTCCAAGTGCCCGCTAGGTTACCTACATAGTCCAAGTGCCCGTTCGTTAACCTAGATAGTCCAAGCGCCCGCTAGGAAACCTACATAGTCCAAGGGCCGGCTAGGTAACCTAGATAGTCCAAGTGCTCGCAAGTTAACCTACATAGTCCAAGTGCCGGCATGTAACCTAGATAGTCCAAGTGCCCGTTAGGTAACCTAGATAGTCCATGTGCCCGCTAGGTAACTTACATTGTCCAAGTTCCCGCTAGGTAACCAAGAGAGTCCAAGTGCCCGTTACCTAACCTAGATAGTCCAAGTGCCCGCTAGGCAACCTACATAGTCCAAGAGCCCGTTCGTTAACCTAGAAGTCCAAGTGCCCGCTAGGTTACCTAGAAGTCCAAGTGCCCGCTAGGTAACCTAGACAGTCCAAGTGCCCGCTAGGTTACCTGCATATTCCAAGTGCCCGTTCGTTAACCTAGATAGTCCAAGTGTCCACTAGGTAACCTACATAGTCCAAGTACCCCCTAGGTAACCAAGAAGTCCAAGTGCCCGCTAGGTAACCTAGACAGTCCAAGTGCCCGCTAGGTAACCTAGATAGTCCAAGTGCCCGCTAGTTAACCTAGATCGTCCAAGTGCCTGCTAGTTAACCTAGATAGCCCAAGTGCCGGCTAGGGAACTTTCATAGTCCATGTGCCCACTAGGTAACCTAGATAGTCCAAATGCCACTAGGTAACCTAGAGTCCAAGTGCTCGCTAGTTAACCTACATAGTCCAAGTGCCCGCTGTGTAACCTAGATATTCCAAGTGCCTGCTAGGTAACTTACATTGTCCAAGTTCCCGCTAGGTAACCTAGATAGTCCAAGTTCCCGTTACCTAACCTAGATAGTCCAAGTGCCCGCTAGGCAACCTACATAGTCCAAGAGCCCGTTCGTTAACCTAGAAGTCCAAGAGCCCGCCAGGTAACCTAGAGAGTCCAAGTGCCCGCTAGGTTACCTGAATATTCCAAGTGCCCGTTCGTTAACCTAGATAGTCCAAGTGTCCACTAGGTAACCTACATAGTCCAAGTGCCTGCTTGGTAACCTATATAGTCCAAGTGCCCGCTAGGTAACCAAGATAGTCCAAGGACCCACTAGTTAAACTACATAGTCCAAGGGCTCACTTGTTAACTTTGATAGTCCAGCTGCCCGCTAGTTAACCTACATTGTCCAAGGGCCCACTAGTTAACCTAGATAGTCCAAGTGTCCTCTAGTTAACCTACATAGTCCAAGTGCCCGCTAGGCAACCTAGATAGTCCAAGTGCCTGCTAAGGAACCTACATAGTCCAAGTGCATGCTAGTTAACTTAGATAGTCCAAGTGCCCGCTAGTTAACCTAGATAGTCCAAGTGCCTGCTAGGTAACCTACATATTCCAAGTGCCCGCTAGTTAACATAGATAGTCCAAGTGCCCCTAGGGGACATACATAGTCCAAGTGCCCGCTAGGTAACCTAGATAGTGCAAGTGCCCGCTAGTTAACCTAGATAGTTCAAGTACCCGCTAGGTAACCTAGATCGTCCAAGGGCTCCCTAGTTAGACTACATAGTCCAAGTGCCCGCTAGGTAACCTAGATAGTCCAAGTGCCCGTTCGGTAACCTAGATGGTCCAAGTGCCCTTTAGGGAACCTAGATAGTCCAAGGGCCCACTAGTAAACCTACATAGTCCATGCGCCCGCTAGTTAACCTACATAGTGCAACTGTCCGCTAGTTAATCTACATATTCCAAGTGCCCGCTAGTTAACCTACATAATCTAAGTGACCGTTAGCTAACCTAGATAGTCCAAGGGCCCGCTAGTTGACCTATATAGTCCTAGTGCCAGCTAGGTAACCTAGATAGTACAAGTGGCCGCTAGGGAACCTAGATAGTCCAAGTGCCTGTTAGCTAACCTAGATAGTCCAAGTGGCGGCTAGGTAACCTACATAGTCCAAGTGCCCATTCATTAAACTAGATAATCCAAGTGCCCGCTAGGTAACCAAGACAGTCCAAGTACCTGCTAGTTAACCTACATAGTCCAAGTGCCCAATAGGGAACCTACATAATCCAAGTGCCCGCTAGGCAACCTACATAGTCCAAGTGCCCGTTAGTTAACCTAGATAGTCAAAGTGCCTGCTAGGTAACCTAGATAGTCCAAGTGCCTGCTAGGTAACCTACATAGTCCAAGTGCCCGCTAGGTAACGTAAATAGTCCAAATGCCCGCTAGGGAAACTACATAGTCCAAGTGCCTGCTAGTTAACCTAGATAGTCCAAGTGCCTGCTAGTAAACCTACATAATCCATGGGCCCGCTAGTTAACCTACATAGTGCAAGGGCCCGCTAGTTAACCTAGATCGTGCAAGTGTCCGCTAGTTAACCTATATAGTCTAAGTGCCCGCTAGTTAACCTATATACCAAGTGCCTCCTAGGTAACCTATATAGTCCAAGGGCACGCTAGTTAACATACATAGTACAAGCGCCCACTAAGAAACCTAGATAGTCAAGTGCCCGCTCTGGAACCTAGATAGTCCAAGTGCCTGCTAGGGAAACTACATAGTCCAAGTGCCCGCTCTGGAACATACATAGTCCAAGTGCCCGCTAGGGAATCTACATAGTCCAAGGGCCGGCTAGTTAACCTACATAGGCCAAGTACACGCTAGTTAACCTAGATCTTCCAAGTGCCCGGTAGTTAACCTACATATTTCAAGGGCCCGCTAGTTAACCTACATAGTCAAAGTGCCTGCTAGATAACCTACATAGTCCAAGTGCCCGCTAGGCAACCTAGATAGTCCAAGTGCCCGCTAAGGAACCTACATAGTCCAAGTGCCCCTAGGGAACATACATAGTCCAAGTGCCCGCTAGGTAACCTTGATAGGGCAAGTGCCCGCTAGTTAACCTAGATAGTTCAAGTACCCGCTAGGTAACCTAGATCGTCCAAGGGCTCCCTAGTTAGCCTACATAGTCCAAGTGCCCGCTAGGTAACCTAGATAGTCCAAGTGCCCGTTCGGTAACCTAGATAGTCCAAGTGCCCTTTAGGGAAACTAGATAGTCCAAGGGCCCGCTAGTAAACCTACATAGTCCATGCGCCCGCTAGTTAACCTACATAGTGCAACTGTCCGCTAGTTAACCTACATATTCCAAGTGCCCGCTAGTTAACCTACATAATCTAAGTGATCGTTAGCTAACCTAGATAGTCCAAGGGCCCGCAAGTTGACCTACATAGTCCTAGTGCCAGCTAGGTAACCTAGATAGTACAAATGGACGCTAGGGAACCTAGATAGTCCAAGTGCCTGTTAGCTAACCTAGATAGTCCAAGTGGCGGCTAGGTAACCTACATTGTCCAAGTGCCCGTTCGATAAACTAGATAATCCAAGTGCCCGCTAGGTAACCTAGACAGTCCAAGTGCCCGCTAGTTAACCTATATAGTCCAAGTCCCCGATAGGGAACCTACATAATCCAAGTGCCCGCTAGGCAACCTACATAGTCCAAGTGCCCGCTAGGTAACCTACATAGTCCAAGTGCCCGCTAGGTAACCTAAATAGTCCAAATGCCCGCTAGGGAAACTACATAGTCCAAGTGCCCGCTAGTTAACCTAGATAGTCCAAGTGCCTGCTAGTAAACCTACATAATCCATGGGCCCGCTAGTTAACCTACATAGTGCAAGGGCCCGCTAGTTAACCTATATCGTGCAAGTGTCTGCTAGTTAACCTGCATAGTCCAAGTGCCCGCTAATTAACCTATATACCAAGTGCCTGCTACGTAACCTAGATTGTCCAAGGGCACGCTAGTTAACCTACATAGTACAAGTGCCCGCTAAGGAACCTAGATAGTCCAAGTGCCCGCTCTGGAACCTATATAGTCCAAGTGCCTACCAGGGAACCTACATAGTCCAAGGGCCCGCTCTGGAACATACATAGTCCAAGTGCCCGCTAGAGAATTTACATAGTCCAAGGGCCGGCTAGTTAACCTACATAGTCCAAGTACACCTTCAGTTAACCTAGATATTCCATGTGCCCGGTAGTTAACCTACATAGTCCAAGGGCCCGCTACTTAACCTACATCGTCCATGGGCCCGCTATGTAATCTAGATAGTTCAAGGGCCCGCTAGTTAACCTACATAGTCCAAGTGCCCTCTAGTTAACCTACATAGTCCAAGTGCCTGCTAGTTAACCTACATAGTCCAAGGGCCCACTAGGTAACCTAGATAGTCCAAAGGCCCGCTAGGTAACCTACATTGTCCTAGTGCACCCTAGTTAACCTACATTCTCCAAGTGCCCGATAGAGAAAATACATAGTCCAAGTGCCCGCTAGGGAACCTACATAGTCCAAATGCCCGCTAGTTAACCTACATAGTCCAAGTGCCCGTTAGGTAACCTAGATAGCCCAAATGCCCGCTAGGGAACCCACATAGTCCAAGTACCCTCTAGGGAACTTACATAGTCCAAGGGCCCTCTAGGTAACCTACATAGTCCAAGTGCCCGTTAGTTAACCTAGATAGTCCCAGTGCCCGCTAGGTAACCTCGATAGTCCAACAGCCCGGTAGGTAACCTACAAAGTCTAAATGCCCTCTAGGTTATCTATATAGTCCAAAAGCCCGCTAAGGAACCTACATAGTCCAAGTGCCCGCTAGTTAACATAGATAGTCCAAGTGCCCACTAGGTAACCTAAGTAGTCCAAATGTCCGATAGGGATCCTACATAGTCCAAGTGCCCGCCAGGTAACCTACATAGTCCAGTGCCCGTTCGTTAACCTAGATAGTCCAAGTGCCCGCTAGGTAACCTAGACTGTCCAAGTGCCCGCTAGGTTACCTACATAGTCCAAGTGCCCGTTCGTTAACCTAGATAGTCCAAGCGCCCGCTAGGAAACCTACATAGTCCAAGGGCCCGCTAGGTAACCTAGATAGTCCAAGTGCTCGCAAGTTAACCTACATAGTCCAAGTGCCGGCATGTAACCTAGATAGTCCAAGTGCCCGTTAGGTAACCTAGATAGTCCATGTGCCCGCTAGGTAACTTACATTGTCCAAGTTCCCGCTAGGTAACCAAGAGAGTCCAAGTGCCCGTTACCTAACCTAGATAGTCCAAGTGCCCGCTAGGCAACCTACATAGTCCAAGAGCCCGTTCGTTAACCTAGAAGTCCAAGTGCCCGCTAGGTAACCTAGACAGTCCAAGTGCCCGCTAGGTTACCTGCATATTCCAAGTGCCCGTTCGTTAACCTAGATAGTCCAAGTGTCCACTAGGTAACCTACATAGTCCAAGTGCCCGCTAGGTAACCTATATAGTCCAAGTGCCCCCTAGGTAACCAAGAAGTCCAAGTGCCCGCTAGGTAACCTAGACAGTCCAAGTGCCCGCTAGGTAACCTAGATAGTCCAAGTGCCCGCTAGTTAACCTAGATCGTCCAAGTGCCTGCTAGTTAACCTAGATAGCCCAAGTGCCGGCTAGGGAACTTTCATAGTCCATGTGCCCACTAGGTAACCTAGATAGTCCAAATGCCACTAGGTAACCTAGAGTCCAAGTGCTCGCTAGTTAACCTACATAGTCCAAGTGCCCGCTGTGTAACCTAGATATTCCAAGTGCCTGCTAGGTAACTTACATTGTCCAAGTTCCCGCTAGGTAACCTAGATAGTCCAAGTTCCTGTTACCTAACCTAGATAGTCCAAGTGCCCGCTAGGCAACCTACATAGTCCAAGAGCCCGTTCGTTAACCTAGAAGTCCAAGTGCCCGCCAGGTAACCTAGAGAGTCCAAGTGCCCGCTAGGTTACCTGAATATTCCAAGTGCCCGTTCGTTAACCTAGATAGTCCAAGTGTCCACTAGGTAACCTACATAGTCCTAGTGCCTGCTTGGTAACCTATATAGTCCAAGTGCCCGCTAGGTAACCAAGATAGTCCAAGGACCCACTAGTTAAACTACATAGTCCAAGGGCTCACTTGTTAACTTTGATAGTCCAGCTACCCGCTAGTTAACCTACATTGTCCAAGGGCCCACTAGTTAACCTAGATAGTCCAAGTGTCCTCTAGTCAACCTACATAGTCCAACTGCCCGCTAAATAACCAAGATAGTCAAAGTGCCCGCTTGTAACCTACATAGTCCAAGTTCCCACTAGGTAACCTAGATAGTCCAAGTGCCCGTTACCTAACCTAGATAGTCCAAGTGCCCGCTAGGTAACCTACAGAGTCCTAGTGCCCGCTAGTTAACCAACATTGTCCAAGTGCCCGATATGGAACCCTCATAGTCCAAGTGCCCGTTAGGTAACCTACATAGTTGAAATGCCCGCTAGTAACCTACATAGTCCAAGTGCCCGCTAGGGAACTTTCATAGTCCAAGTGCCCGTTAGTTAACCTAGATAGTCCAAGTGCCCGCTAGTTAACCTAGATAGTTCAAGTACCCGCTAGGTAACGTAGATAGTTCAAGTGCACGCTAGGTAACCTAGATAGTCCAAGTGCCCGCTACGTAACCTAAAAAGTCCAAGTGCCCCCTAGGTAATCTATATAGTCCAAATGCCCGCTAGGGCACCTACATAGTCGAAATACCCGCTAATTAACCTACATAGTCCAAGTGCCCGCTAGCTAACCTAGATAGTCTAAGGGCCCAATAGTTAACCTACATAGTTCAAGTGCCCGCTAGCTAACCTACATAGTCCAAGTGCCCGCTAGTTAACCTACATAGTCCAAAGGCCCGCTAGTTAACCTAAATAGTGAAAGGGCCCGCTAGTTAACCTAGATCGTCCAAGTGTCCGCTAGTTAACCTACATTGTCCAAGTGCGCGCTAGTTAACCTACATAATCCAAGTGCTCCTTAGCTAACCTAGATAGTCCAAGGGCCCGCTAGTTGACCTACATAGTCCAAGTGCCCGCTAGGTTACCTAGATAGACCAAGTGCTCGCTAGTTAACCTAGATAGTTCTAGTGCCCGTTAGTTAACCTAGATAGTCCAAGTGCCCACTAGGGGACGTACATAGTCCAAATGCCCGCTAGGTAACCTACATAGTCCAAGTGCCCGCTAGGGTATGTACATAGACCAAGTGCCCGCTAGGTAACCTAGATAGTCCAAGTGCCCGGTAGTTAACCTACATAGTCCCAATGCCCTACACAAACCTACATAATCCAAGTGCCCAATAGGGAACCTATATAGTCCAAGTGCCCCCTATGGAACCTACATAGTCCAAGTGCCCGTTAAGGAACCTAGACAGTCCAAGTGCCCACTAGGGAACCTGCATCGTCCAAGTGCTCGCCAGGTAACCTAGATAGTGCAAGGGCCTGCTTGATAACCTACATAGTCCAAGTGCCCGATAGGGAACCTAGAGAGTCCAAGTGCCCATAGGGCACCTATATAGTCCAAGTTCCCGCTAGGGAACCTACATAGGCAAAGTGCACGTTAGGGAACATGCATCGTCCAAGTGCCCGCTAGTTAACCTAGATCGTCCAAGTGCCCGCTTGTTAACCTACATAGTCCAAGGGCCCGCTAGTTAACCTACATAGTCCAAAACCCGCTAGTTAACCTAGATAGTCCAAGTGCCCGCTAGTTAACCTAGATATTCCAAGTGCAGGCTAGTTAACCTAGATCGTCCAAGTGTCCGCTAGTTAACCTACATATTCCAAGTGCCCGTTAGGTAACCTACATAGTCCTAGTGCTCGCTAGGTAAACTAGATAGTCCAAGTTCCTTTTAGCTAACTTAGATAGTCCAAGTGCCCGCTAGGTAACCTAGATAGTCCAAGTGCCCGCTAGGTAACCTACATAGTCAAAGTGCCCGCTAGGTAACCTAAATAGTCCAAGTTCCTCTTAGCTAACGTAGATAGTCCAAGTGCCCGCTAGGTAACCTTGATTGTCAAAGTGCCCGTTAGGTAACCTAGATAGTCCAAGTGCCCGTTAGGTAACCTAGATAGTCCAAGTGCCCGCTATGGAACCGACATAGTCCAAGTGCCCTTTAGGGAACGTACATAGTCCAAGTGCCCGCTAGGTAACCTAGATTGTCCATGTGTCCGCTAGTTAACCTACATAGTCCAAGTGCCCGCTAGGTAACCTAGATAGTCCAAGGGCCCGCTAGTTAACCTATATAGTGCAAGTGCCCGCTAGGTAACCTTGATAGTCCAAGTGCCCGCTACGTAACCTACATAGTCCTAGTGCCCGCTAGTTAACCAACATTGTCCAAGTGCCCGATAGCGAAGGTACATAGGCCAAGTGCCCTTTAGGTAACCTACATAGTCCAAATGCCCGATAGTAACCTACATAGTCCAAATGCCCGCTAGAAACATACATAGTCCAAGTGCCCGATAGGGAACCTACATAATCCAAGTGCCCGCTAGGGAACCTACATACTCCAAGTGCCCGTTAGGTAACCTAGATAGTCCAAATGCCCGCTATGGAACCCACATAGTGAAAGTGCCCGCTAGGGAACTTACATAGTCCAAGTGCCCGTTAGTTAACCTAGATTGTCCAAGTGTCCGCTAGTTAACCTACATAGTCCAAGTGCCCGTTCGTTAACCTAGATAGTCCAAGTGCCCGCTAGGTAACCTAGACTGTCCAAGTGCCCGCTAGGTTACCTACATAGTCCAAGTGCCCGTTCGTTAACCTAGATAGTCCAAGCGCCCGCTAGGAAACCTACATAGTCCAAGGGCCCGCTAGGTAACCTAGATAGTTCAAGTGCTCGCAAGTTAACCTACATAGTCCAAGTGCCGGCATGTAACCTAGATAGTTCAAGTGCCCGTTAGGTAACCTAGATAGTCCATGTGCCAGCTAGGTAACTTACATTGTCCAAGTTCCCGCTAGGTAACCAAGAGAGTCCAAGTGCCCGTTACCTAACCTAGATAGTCCAAGTGCCCGCTAGGCAACCTACATAATCCAAGAGCCCGTTCGTTAACCTAGAAGTCCAAGTGCCCGCTAGGTAACCTAGACAGTCCAAGTGCCCGCTAGGTTACCTGCATATTCCAAGTGCCCGTTCGTTAACCTAGATAGTCCAAGTGTCCACTAGGTAACCTACATAGTCCAAGTGCCCGCTAGGTAACCTATATAGTCCAAGTGCCCCCTAGGTAACCAAGAAGTCCAAGTGCCCGCTAGGTAACCTAGACAGTCCAAGTGCCCGCTAGGTAACCTAGATAGTCCAAGTGCCCGCTAGTTAACCTAGATCGTCCAAGTGCCTGCTAGTTAACCTAGATAGCCCAAGTGCCGGCTAGGGAACTTTCATAGTCCATGTGCCCACTAGGTAACCTAGATAGTCCAAATGCCACTAGGTAACCTAGAGTAAGTGCTCGCTAGTTAACCTACATAGTCCAAGTGCCCGCTGTGTAACCTAGATATTCCAAGTGCCTGCTAGGTAACTTACATTTTCCAAGTTCCCGCTAGGTAACCTAGATAGTCCAAGTTCCCGTTAACTAACCTAGATAGTCCAAGTGCCCGCTAGGCAACCTACATAGTCCAAGAGCCCGTTCGTTAACCTAGAAGTCCAAGTGCCCGCCAGGTAACCTAGATTGTCCAAGTGCCTGCTAGTTAACCTACATTGTCCAAGGGCCCACTAGTTAACCTAGATAGTCCAAGTGTCCACTAGGTAACCTACATAGTCCAAGTGCCTGCTTGGTAACCTATATAGTCCAAGTGCCCGCTAGGTAACCAAGATAGTCCAAGGACCCACTAGTTAAACTACATAGTCCAAGGGCTCACTTGTTAACTTTGATAGTCCAGCTGCCCGCTAGTTAACCTACATTGTCCAAGGGCCCACTAGTTAACCTAGATAGTCCAAGTGTCCTCTAGTTAACCTACATAGTCCAAGTGCCTGCTAGTTAACCTAGATTGTCCAAGTGCCTGCTAGTTAACCTACATAGTCCAAGTGCCCGCTAGGCAACCTAGATAGTCCAAGTGCCCGCTAAGGAACCTACATAGTCCAAGTGCATGCTAGTTAACTTAGATAGTCCAAGTGCCCGCTAGTTAACCTAGATAGTCCAAGTGCCTGCTAGGTAACCTACATATTCCAAGTGCCCGCTAGTTAACATAGATAGTCCAAGTGCCCCTAGGGAACATACATAGTCCAAGTGCCCGCTAGGTAACCTAGATAGTGCAAGTGCCCGCTAGTTAACCTAGATAGATCAAGTACCCGCTAGGTAACCTAGATCGTCCAAGGGCTCCCTAGTTAGCCTACATAGTCCAAGTGCCCGCTAGGTAACCTAGATAGTCCAAGTGCCCGTTCGGTATCCTAGATGGTCCAAGTGCCCTTTAGGGAACCTAGATAATCCAAGGGCCCGCTAGTAAACCTACATAGTCCATGCGCCCGCTAGTTAACCTACATAGTGCAACTGTCCGCTAGTTAATCTACATATTCCAAGTGCCCGCTAGTTAACCTACATAATCTAAGTGACCGTTAGCTAACCTAGATAGTCCAAGGGCCCGCTAGTTGACCTACATAGTCCTAGTGCCAGCTAGGTAACCTAGATAGTACAAGTTGCCGCTAGGGAACCTAGATAGTCCAAGTGCCTGTTAGCTAACCTAGATAGTCCAAGTGGCGGCTAGGTAACCTACATAGTCCAAGTGCCCGTTCGTTAAACTAGATAATCCAAGTGCCCGCTAGGTAACCAAGACAGTCCAAGTGCCCGCTAGTTAACCTACATAGTCCAAGTGCCCAATAGGGAACCTACATAATCCAAGTGCCCGCTAGGCAACCTACATAGTCCAAGTGCCCGTTAGTTAACCTAGATAGTCAAAGTGCCTGCTAGGTAACCTAGATAGTCCAAGTGCCTGCTAGGTAACCTACATAGTCCAAGTGCCCGCTAGGTAACGTAAATAGTCCAAATGCCCGCTAGGGAAACTACATAGTCCAAGTGCCTGCTAGTTAACCTAGATAGTCCAAGTGCCTGCTAGTAAACCTACATAATCCATGGGCCCGCTAGTTCACCTACATAGTGCAAGGGCCCGCTAGTTAACCTAGATCGTGCAAGTGTCCGCTAGTTAACCTATATAGTCTAAGTGCCCGCTAGTTAACCTATATACCAAGTGCCTGCTAGGTAACCTATATAGTCCAAGGGCACGCTAGTTAACATACATAGTACAAGCGCCCACTAAGAAACCTAGATAGTCCAAGTGCCCGCTCTGGAACCTAGATAGTCCAAGTGCCCGCTCTGGAACCTACATAGTCCAAGTGCCTGCTAGGGAAACTACATAGTCCAAGTACCCGCTCTGGAACATACATAGTCCAAGTGCCCGCTAGGGAATCTATATAGTCCAAGGGCCGGCTAGTTAACCTACATAGTCCAAGTACACGCTAGTTAACCTAGATCTTCCAAGTGCCCGGTAGTTAACCTACATATTTCAAGGGCCCGCTAGTTAACCTACATAGTCCAAGTGCCTGCTAGATAACCTACATAGTCCAAGTGCCCGCTAGGCAACCTAGATAGTCCAAGTGCCCGCTAAGGAACCTACATAGTCCAAGTGCCCCTAGGGAACATACATAGTCCAAGTGCCCGCTAGGTAACCTTGATAGGGCAAGTGCCCGCTAGTTAAACTAGATAGTTCAAGTACCCGCTAGGTAACCTAGATCGTCCAAGGGCTCCCTAGTTAGCCTACATAGTCCAAGTGCCCGCTAGGTAACCTAGATAGTCCAAGTGCCCGTTCGGTAACCTAGATAGTCCAAGTGCCCTTTAGGGAAACTAGATAGTCCAAGGGCCCGCTAGTAAACCTACATAGTCCATGCGCCCGCTAGTTAACCTATATAGTGCAACTGTCCGCTAGTTAACCTACATATTCCAAGTGCCCGCTAGTTAACCTACATAATCTAAGTGATCGTTAGCTAACCTAGATAGTCCAAGGGCCCGCAAGTTGACCTACATAGTCCTAGTGCCAGCTAGGTAACCTAGATAGTACAAGTGGCCGCTAGGGAACCTAGATAGTCCAAGTGCCTGTTAGTTAACCTAGATAGTCCAAGTGGCGGCTAGGTAACCTACATTGTCCAAGTGCCCGTTCGTTAAACTAGATAATCCAAGTGCCCGCTAGGTAACCTACATAGTCCAAGTCCCCGATAGGGAACCTACATAATCCAAGTGCCCGCTAGGCAACCTACATAGTCCAAGTGCCCGCTAGGTAACCTACATAGTCCAAGTGCCCGCTAGGTAACCTAAATAGTCCAAATGCCCGCTACGGAAACTACATAGTCCAAGTGCCCGCTAGTTAACCTAGATAGTCCAAGTGCCTGCTAGTAAACCTACATAATCCATGGGCCCGCTAGTTAAACTACATAGTGCAAGGGCCCGCTAGTTAACCTATATCGTGCAAGTGTCTGCTAGTTAACCTGCATAGTCCATTGCCCGCTAATTAACCTATATACCAAGTGCCTGCTACGTAACCTAGATTGTCCAAGGGCATGCTAGTTAACCTACATAGTACAAGTGCCCGCTAAGGAACCTAGATAGTCCAATTGCCCGCTCTGGAACCTATATAGTCCAAGTGCCTACTAGGGAACCTACATAGTCCAAGGGCCCGCTCTGGAACATACATAGTCCAAGTGCCCGCTAGAGAATCTACATAGTCCAAGGGCCGGCTAGTTAACCTACATAGTCCAAGTACACCTTCAGTTAACCTAGATATTCCATGTGCCCGGTAGTTAACCTACATAGTCCAAGGGCCCGCTACTTAACCTACATCGTCCATGGGCCCGCTATGTAACCTAGATAGTTCAAGGGCCCGCTAGTTAACCTACATAGTCCAAGTGCCCTCTAGTTAACCTACATAGTCCAAGTGCCTGCTAGTTAACCTACATAGTCCAAGGGCCCACTAGGTAACCTAGATAGTCCAAAGACCCGCTAGGTAACCTACATTGTCCTAGTGCACACTAGTTAACCTACATTCTCCAAGTGCCCGATAGAGAAACTACATAGTCCAAGTGCCCGCTAGGGAACCTACATAGTCCAAATGCACGCTAGTTAACCTACATAGTCCAAGTGCCCGTTAGGTAACCTAGATAGCCCAAATGCCCGCTAGGGAACCCACATAGTCCAAGTACCCTCTAGGGAACTTACATAGTCCAAGGGCCCTCTAGGTAACCTACATAGTCCAAGAGCCCGTTAGTTAACCTAGATAGTCCCAGTGCCCGCTAGGTAACCTCGATAGTCCAACAGCCCGGTAGGTAACCTACAAAGTCTAAATGCCCTCTAGGTTATCTATATAGTCCAAATGCCCGCTAGGGAACCTACATAGTCCAAGTGCCCGCTAGTTAACATAGATAGTCCAAGGGCCCGCTAGGTAACCTAAGTAGTCCAAATGTCCGATAGGGATCCTACATAGTCCAAGTGCCCGCCAGGTAACCTACATAGTCCAGTGCCCGTTCGTTAACCTAGATAGTCCAAGTGCCCGCTAGGTAACCTAGACTGTCCAAGTGCCCGCTAGGTTACCTACATAGTCCAAGTGCCCGTTCGTTAACCTAGATAGTCCAAGCGCCCGCTAGGAAACCTACATAGTCCAAGGGCCCGCTAGGTAACCTAGATAGTCCAAGTGCTCGCAAGTTAACCTACATAGTCCAAGTGCCGGCATGTAACCTAGATAGTCCAAATGCCCGTTAGGTAACCTAGATAGTCCATGTGCCCGCTAGGTAACTTACATTGTCCAAGTTCCCGCTAGGTAACCAAGAGAGTCCAAGTGCCCGTTACCTAACCTAGATAGTCCAAGTGCCCGCTAGGCAACCTACAGAGTCCAAGAGCCCGTTCGTTAACCTAGAAGTCCAAGTGCCCGCTAGGTAACCTAGACAGTCCAAGTGCCCGCTAGGTTACCTGCATATTCCAAGTGCCCGTTCGTTAACCTAGATAGTCCAAGTGTCCACTAGGTAACCTACATAGTCCAAGTGCCCGCTAGGTAACCTATATAGTCCAAGTGCCCCCTAGGTAACCAAGAAGTCCAAGTGCCCGCTAGGTAACCTAGACAGTCCAAGTGCCCGCTAGGTAACCTAGATAGTCCAAGTGCCCGCTAGTTAACCTAGATCGTCCAAGTGCCTGCTAGTTAACCTAGATAGCCCAAGTGCCGGCTAGGGAACTTTCATAGTCCATGTGCCCACTAGGTAACCTAGATAGTCCAAATGCCACTAGGTAACCTAGAGTCCAAGTGCTCGCTAGTTAACCTACATAGTCCAAGTGCCCGCTGTGTAACCTAGATATTCCAAGTGCCTGCTAGGTAACTTACATTGTCCAAGTTCCCGCTAGGTAACCTAGATAGTCCAAGTTCCTGTTACCTAACCTAGATAGTCCAAGTGCCTGCTAGGCAACCTACATAGTCCAAGAGCCCGTTCGTTAACCTAGAAGTCCAAGTGCCCGCCAGGTAACCTAGAGAGTCCAAGTGCCCGCTAGGTTACCTGAATATTCCAAGTGCCCGTTCGTTAACCTAGATAGTCCAAGTGTCCACTAGGTAACCTACATAGTCCTAGTGCCTGCTTGGTAACCTATATAGTCCAAGTGCCCGCTAGGTAACCAAGATAGTCCAAGGACCCACTAGTTAAACTACATAGTCCAAGGGCTCACTTGTTAACTTTGATAGTCCAGCTGCCCGCTAGTTAACCTACATTGTCCAAGGGCCCACTAGTTAACCTAGATAGTCCAAGTGTCCTCTAGTCAACCTACATAGTCCAACTGCCCGCTAAATAACCAAGATAGTCAAAGTGCCCGCTTGTAACCTACATAGTCCAAGTTCCCACTAGGTAACCTAGATAGTCCAAGTGCCCGTTACCTAACCTAGATAGTCCAAGTGCCCGCTAGGTAACCTACAGAGTCCTAGTGCCCGCTAGTTAACCAACATTGTCCAAGTGCCCGATATGGAACCCTCATAGTCCAAGTGCCCGTTAGGTAACCTACATAGTTGAAATGCCCGCTAGTAACCTACATAGTCCAAGTGCCCGCTAGGGAACTTTCATAGTCCAAGTGCCCGTTAGTTAACCTAGATAGTCCAAGTGCCCGCCAGTTAACCTAGATAGTTCAAGTACCCGCTAGGTAACGTAGATAGTTCAAGTGCACGCTAGGTAACCTAGATAGTCCAAGTGCCCGCTACGTAACCTACAAAGTCCAAGTGCCCCCTAGGTAATCTATATAGTCCAAATGCCCGCTAGGGCACATACATAGTCGAAATACCCGCTAATTAACCTACATAGTCCAAGTGCCCGCTAGCTAACCTAGATAGTCTAAGGGCCCAATAGTTAACCTACATAGTTCAAGTGCCCGCTAGCTAACCTACATAGTCCAAGTGCCCGCTAGTTAACCTACATAGTCCAAAGGCCCGCTAGTTAACCAAAATAGTGAAAGGGCCCGCTAGTTAACCTAGATAGTCCAAGTGTCCACTAGAAACCTACATAGTCCAAGTGCCCGCTAGGTAACCTATATAGTCCAAGTGCCCCCTAGGTAACCAAGAAGTCCAAGTGCCCGCTAGGTAACCTAGACAGTCCAAGTGCCCGCTAGGTAACCTAGATAGTCCAAGTGCCCGCTAGTTAACCTAGATCGTCCAAGTGCCTGCTAGTTAACCTAGATAGCCCAAGTGCCGGCTAGGGAACTTTCATAGTCCATGTGCCCACTAGGTAACCTAGATAGTCCAAATGCCACTAGGTAACCTAGAGTCCAAGTGCTCGCTAGTTAACCTACATAGTCCAAGTGCCCGCTGTGTAACCTAGATATTCCAAGTGCCTGCTAGGTAACTTACATTGTCCAAGTTCCCGCTAGGTAACCTAGATAGTCCAAGTTCCTGTTACCTAACCTAGATAGTCCAAGTGCCTGCTAGGCAACCTACATAGTCCAAGAGCCCGTTCGTTAACCTAGAAGTCCAAGTGCCCGCCAGGTAACCTAGAGAGTCCAACTGCCCGCTAGGTTACCTGAATATTCCAAGTGCCCGTTCGTTAACCTAGATAGTCCAAGTGTCCACTAGGTAACCTACATAGTCCTAGTGCCTGCTTGGTAACCTATATAGTCCAAGTGCCCGCTAGGTAACCAAGATAGTCCAAGGACCCACTAGTTAAACTACATAGTCCAAGGGCTCACTTGTTAACTTTGATAGTCCAGCTGCCCGCTAGTTAACCTACATTGTCCAAGGGCCCACTAGTTAACCTAGATAGTCCAAGTGTCCTCTAGTCAACCTACATAGTCCAACTGCCCGCTAAATAACCAAGATAGTCAAAGTGCCCGCTTGTAACCTACATAGTCCAAGTTCCCACTAGGTAACCTAGATAGTCCAAGTGCCCGTTACCTAACCTAGATAGTCCAAGTGCCCGCTAGGTAACCTACAGAGTCCTAGTGCCCGCTAGTTAACCAACATTGTCCAAGTGCCCGATATGGAACCCTCATAGTCCAAGTGCCCGTTAGGTAACCTACATAGTTGAAATGCCCGCTAGTAACCTACATAGTCCAAGTGCCCGCTAGGGAACTTTCATAGTCCAAGTGCCCGTTAGTTAACCTAGATAGTCCAAGTGCCCGCTAGTTAACCTAGATAGTTCAAGTACCCGCTAGGTAACGTAGATAGTTCAAGTGCACGCTAGGTAACCTAGATAGTCCAAGTGCCCGCTACGTAACCTACAAAGTCCAAGTGCCCCCTAGGTAATCTATATAGTCCAAATGCCCGCTAGGGCACATACATAGTCGAAATACCCGCTAATTAACCTACATAGTCCAAGTGCCCGCTAGCTAAACTAGATAGTCTAAGGGCCCAATAGTTAACCTACATAGTTCAAGTGCCCGCTAGCTAACCTACATAGTCCAAGTGCCCGCTAGTTAACCTACATAGTCCAAAGGCCCGCTAGTTAACCTAAATAGTGAAAGGGCCCGCTAGTTAACCTAGATCGTCCAAGTGTCCGCTAGTTAACCTACATTGTCCAAGTGCGCGCTAGTTAACCTACATAATCCAAGTGCCCCTTAGCTAACCTAGATAGTCCAAGGGCCCGCTAGTTGACCTACATAGTCCAAGTGCCCGCTAGGTTACCTAGATAGACCAAGTGCTCGCTAGTTAACCTAGATAGTTCTAGTGCCCGTTAGTTAACCTAGATAGTCCAAGTGCCCACTAGGGGACGTACATAGTCCAAATGCCCGCTAGGTAACCTACATAGTCCAAGTGCCCGCTAGGGTATGTACATAGACCAAGTGCCCGCTAGGTAACCTAGATAGTCCAAGTGCCCGGTAGTTAACCTACATAGTCCCAATGCCCTACACAAACCTACATAATCCAAGTGCCCAATAGGGAACCTATATAGTCCAAGTGCCCCCTATGGAACCTACATAGTCCAAGTGCCCGTTAAGGAACCTAGACAGTCCAAGTGCCCACTAGGGAACCTGCATCGTCCAAGTGCTCGCCAGGTAACCTAGATAGTGCAAGGGCCTGCTTGATAACCTACATAGTCCAAGTGCCCGATAGGGAACCTAGAGAGTCCAAGTGCCCATAGGGCACCTATATAGTCCAAGTTCCCGCTAGGGAACCTACATAGGCAAAGTGCACGTTAGGGAACATGCATCGTCCAAGTGCCCGCTAGTTAACCTAGATCGTCCAAGTGCCCGCTTGTTAACCTACATAGTCCAAGGGCCCGCTAGTTAACCTACATAGTCCAAAACCCGCTAGTTAACCTAGATAGTCCAAGTGCCCGCTAGTTAACCTAGATATTCCAAGTGCAGGCTAGTTAACCTAGATCGTCCAAGTGTCCGCTAGTTAACCTACATATTCCAAGTGCCCTTTAGGTAACCTACATAGTCCTAGTGCTCACTAGGTAAACTAGATAGTCCAAGTTCCTTTTAGCTAACTTAGATAGTCCAAGTGCCCGCTAGGTAACCTAGATAGTCCAAGTGCCCGCTAGGTAACCTACATAGTCAAAGTGCCCGCTAGGTAACCTAAATAGTCCAAGTTCCTCTTAGCTAACGTAGATAGTCCAAGTGCCCGCTAGGTAACCTTGATTGTCAAAGTGCCCGTTAGGTAACCTAGATAGTCCAAGTGCCCGTTAGGTAACCTAGATAGTCCAAGTGCCCGCTATGGAACCGACATAGTCCAAGTGCCCTTTAGGGAACGTACATAGTCCAAGTGCCCGCTAGGTAACCTAGATTGTCCATGTGTCCGCTAGTTAACCTACATAGTCCAAGTGCCCGCTAGGTAACCTAGATAGTCCAAGGGCCCGCTAGTTAACCTATATAGTGCAAGTGCCCGCTAGGTAACCTTGATAGTCCAAGTGCCCGCTACGTAACCTACATAGTCCTAGTGCCCGCTAGTTAACCAACATTGTCCAAGTGCCCGATAGCGAAGGTACATAGGCCAAGTGCCCTTTAGGTAACCTACATAGTCCAAATGCCCGATAGTAACCTACATAGTCCAAATGCCCGCTAGAAACATACATAGTCCAAGTGCCCGATAGGGAACCTACATAATCCAAGTGCCCGCTAGGGAACCTACATACTCCAAGTGCCCGTTAGGTAACCTAGATAGTCCAAATGCCCGCTATGGAACCCACATAGTGAAAGTGCCCGCTAGGGAACTTACATAGTCCAAGTGCCCGTTAGTTAACCTAGATTGTCCAAGTGTCCGCTAGTTAACCTACATAGTCCAAGTGCCCGTTCGTTAACCTAGATAGTCCAAGTACCCGCTAGGTAACCTAGACTGTACAAGTGCCCGCTAGGTTACCTACATAGTCCAAGTGCCCGTTCGTTAACCTAGATAGTCCAAGCGCCCGCTAGGAAACCTACATAGTCCAAGGGCCCGCTAGGTAACCTAGATAGTCCAAGTGCTCGCAAGTTAACCTACATAGTCCAAATGCCGGCATGTAACCTAGATAGTCCAAGTGCCCGTTAGGTAACCTAGATAGTCCATGTGCCCGCTAGGTAACTTACATTGTCCAAGTTCCCGCTAGGTAACCAAGAGAGTCCAAGTGCCCGTTACCTAACCTAGATAGTCCAAGTGCCCGCTAGGCAACCTACATAGTCCAAGAGCCCGTTCGTTAACCTAGAAGTCCAAGTGCCCGCTAGGTAACCTAGACAGTCCAAGTGCCCGCTAGGTTACCTGCATATTCCAAGTGCCCGTTCGTTAACCTAGATAGTCCAAGTGTCCACTAGGTAACCTACATAGTCCAAGTGCCCGCTAGGTAACCTATATAGTCCAAGTGCCCCCTAGGTAACCAAGAAGTCCAAGTGCCCGCTAGGTAACCTAGACAGTCCAAGTGCCCGCTAGGTAACCTAGATAGTCCAAGTGCCCGCTAGTTAACCTAGATCGTCCAAGTGCCTGCTAGTTAACCTAGATAGCCCAAGTGCCGGCTAGGGAACTTTCATAGTCCATGTGCCCACTAGGTAACCTAGATAGTCCAAATGCCACTAGGTAACCTAGAGTCCAAGTGCTCGCTAGTTAACCTACATAGTCCAAGTGCCCGCTGTGTAACCTAGATATTCCAAGTGCCTGCTAGGTAACTTACATTGTCCAAGTTCCCGCTAGGTAACCTAGATAGTCCAAGTTCCCGTTACCTAACCTAGATAGTCCAAGTGCCCGCTAGGAAACCTACATAGTCCAAGAGCCCGTTCGTTAACCTAGAAGTCCAAGAGCCCGCCAGGTAACCTAGAGAGTCCAAGTGCCCGCTAGGTTACCTGAATATTCCAAGTGCCCGTTCGTTAACCTAGATAGTCCAAGTGTCCACTAGGTAACCTACATAGTCCAAGTGCCTGCTTGGTAACCTATATAGTCCAAGTGCCCGCTAGGTAACCAAGATAGTCCAAGGACCCACTAGTTAAACTACATAGTCCAAGGGCTCACTTGTTAACTTTGATAGTCCAGCTGCCCGCTAGTTAACCTACATTGTCCAAGGGCCCACTAGTTAACCTAGATAGTCCAAGTGTCCTCTAGTTAACCTACATAGTCCAATTGCCTGCTAGTTAACCTAGATTGTCCAAGTGCCTGCTAGTTAACCTACATAGTCCAAGTGCCCGCTAGGCAACCTAGATAGTCCAAGTGCCCGCTAAGGAACCTACATAGTCCAAGTGCATGCTAGTTAACTTAGATAGTCCAAGTGCCCGCTAGTTAACCTAGATAGTCCAAGTGCCTGCTAGGTAACCTACATATTCCAAGTGCCCGCTAGTTAACATAGATAGTCCAAGTGCCCCTAGGGAACATACATAGTCCAAGTGCCCGCTAGGTAACCTAGATAGTGCAAGTGCCCGCTAGTTAACCTAGATAGTTCAAGTACCCGCTAGGTAACCTAGATCGTCCAAGGGCTCCCTAGTTAGCCTACATAGTCCAAGTGCCCGCTAGGTAACCTAGATAGTCCAAGTGCCCGTTCGGTAACCTAGATGGTCCAAGTGCCCTTTAGGGAACCTAGATAGTCCAAAGGCCCGCTAGTAAACCTACATAGTCCATGCGCCCGCTAGTTAACCTACATAGTGCAACTGTCCGCTAGTTAATCTACATATTCCAAGTGCCCGCTAGTTAACCTACATAATCTAAGTGACCGTTAGCTAACCTAGATAGTCCAAGGGCCCGCTAGTTGACCTACATAGTCCTAGTGCCAGCTAGGTAACCTAGATAGTACAAGTGGCCGCTAGGGAACCTAGATAGTCCAAGTGCCTGTTAGCTAACCTAGATAGTCCAAGTGGCGGCTAGGTAACCTACATAGTCCAAGTGCCCGTTCGTTAAACTAGATAATCCAAGTGCCCGCTAGGTAACCAAGACAGTCCAAGTGCCCGCTAGTTAACCTACATAGTCCAAGTGCCCAATAGGGATCCTACATAATCCAAGTGCCCGCTAGGCAACCTACATAGTCCAAGTGCCCGCTAGGTTACCTGAATATTCCAAGTGCCCGTTCGTTAACCTAGATAGTCCAAGTGTCCACTAGGTAACCTACATAGTCCAAGTGCCTGCTTGGTAACCTATATAGTCCAAGTGCCCGCTAGGTAACCAAGATAGTCCAAGGACCCACTAGTTAAACTACATAGTCCAAGGGCTCACTTGTTAACTTTGATAGTCCAGCTGCCCGCTAGTTAACCTACATTGTCCAAGGGCCCACTAGTTAACCTAGATAGTCCAAGTGTCCTCTAGTCAACCTACATAGTCCAACTGCCCGCTAAATAACCAAGATAGTCAAAGTGCCCGCTTGTAACCTACATAGTCCAAGTTCCCACTAGGTAACCTAGATAGTCCAAGTGCCCGTTACCTAACCTAGATAGTCCAAGTGCCCGCTAGGTAACCTACAGAGTCCTAGTGCCCGCTAGTTAACCAACATTGTCCAAGTGTCCGATATGGAACCCTCATAGTCCAAGTGCCCGTTAGGTAACCTACATAGTTGAAATGCCCGCTAGTAACCTACATAGTCCAAGTGCCCGCTAGGGAACTTACATAGTCCAAGTGCCCGTTAGTTAACCTAGATAGTCCAAGTGCCCGCTAGTTAACCTAGATAGTCCAAGGGCCCGCTAGTTGACCTACATAGTCCAAGTGCCCGCTAGGTTACCTAGATAGACCAAGTGCTCGCTAGTTAACCTAGATAGTTCTAGTGCCCATTAGTTAACCTAGATAGTCCAAGTGCCCACTAGGGGACGTACATAGTCCAAATGCCCGCTAGGTAACCTACATAGTCCAAGTGCCCGCTAGGGTATGTACATAGACCAAGTGCCCGCTAGGTAACCTAGATAGTCCAAGTGCCCGGTAGTTAACCTACATAGTCCCAATGCCCTACACAAACCTACATAATCCAAGTGCCCAATAGGGAACCTATATAGTCCAAGTGCCCCCTATGGAACCTACATAGTCCAAGTGCCCGTTAAGGAACCTAGACAGTCCAAGTGCCCACTAGGGAACCTGCATCGTCCAAGTGCTCGCCAGGTAACCTAGATAGTGCAAGGGCCTGCTTGATAACCTACATAGTCCAAGTGCCCGATAGGGAACCTAGAGAGTCCAAGTGCCCATAGGGCACCTATATAGTCCAAGTTCCCGCTAGGGAACCTACATAGGCAAAGTGCACGTTAGGGAACATGCATCGTCCAAGTGCCCACTAGTTAACCTAGATCGTCCAAGTGCCCGCTTGTTAACCTACATAGTCCAAGGGCCCGCTAGTTAACCTACATAGTCCAAAACCCGCTAGTTAACCTAGATAGTCCAAGTGCCCGCTAGTTAACCTAGATATTCCAAGTGCAGGCTAGTTAACCTAGATCGTCCAAGTGTCCGCTAGTTAACCTACATATTCCAAGTGCCCTTTAGGTAACCTACATAGTCCTAGTGCTCACTAGGTAAACTAGATAGTCCAAGTTCCTTTTAGCTAACTTAGATAGTCCAAGTGCCCGCTAGGTAACCTAGATAGTCCAAGTGCCCGCTAGGTAACCTACATAGTCAAAGTGCCCGCTAGGTAACCTAAATAGTCCAAGTTCCTCTTAGCTAACGTAGATAGTCCAAGTGCCCGCTAGGTAACCTTGATTGTCAAAGTGCCCGTTAGGTAACCTAGATAGTCCAAGTGCCCGTTAGGTAACCTAGATAGTCCAAGTGCCCGCTATGGAACCGACATAGTCCAAGTGCCCTTTAGGGAACGTACATAGTCCAAGTGCCCGCTAGGTAACCTAGATTGTCCATGTGTCCGCTAGTTAACCTACATAGTCCAAGTGCCCGCTAGGTAACCTAGATAGTCCAAGGGCCCGCTAGTTAACCTATATAGTGCAAGTGCCCGCTAGGTAACCTTGATAGTCCAAGTGCCCGCTACGTAACCTACATAGTCCTAGTGCCCGCTAGTTAACCAACATTGTCCAAGTGCCCGATAGCGAAGGTACATAGGCCAAGTGCCCTTTAGGTAACCTACATAGTCCAAATGCCCGATAGTAACCTACATAGTCCAAATGCCCGCTAGAAACATACATAGTCCAAGTGCCCGATAGGGAACCTACATAATCCAAGTGCCCGCTAGGGAACCTACATACTCCAAGTGCCCGTTAGGTAACCTAGATAGTCCAAATGCCCGCTATGGAACCCACATAGTGAAAGTGCCCGCTAGGGAACTTACATAGTCCAAGTGCCCGTTAGTTAACCTAGATTGTCCAAGTGTCCGCTAGTTAACCTACATAGTCCAAGTGCCCATTCGTTAACCTAGATAGTCCAAGTACCCGCTAGGTAACCTAGACTGTACAAGTGCCCGCTAGATTACCTACATAGTCCAAGTGCCCGTTCGTTAACCTAGATAGTCCAAGCGCCCGCTAGGAAACCTACATAGTCCAAGGGCCCGCTAGGTAACCTAGATAGTCCAAGTGCTCGCAAGTTAACCTACATAGTCCAAATGCCGGCATGTAACCTAGATAGTCCAAGTGCCCGTTAGGTAACCTAGATAGTCCATGTGCCCGCTAGGTAACTTACATTGTCCAAGTTCCCGCTAGGTAACCAAGAGAGTCCAAGTGCCCGTTACCTAACCTAGATAGTCCAAGTGCCCGCTAGGCAACCTACATAGTCCAAGAGCCCGTTCGTTAACCTAGAAGTCCAAGTGCCCGCTAGGTAACCTAGACAGTCCAAGTGCCCGCTAGGTTACCTGCATATTCCAAGTGCCCGTTCGTTAACCTAGATAGTCCAAGTGTCCACTAGGTAACCTACATAGTCCAAGTGCCCGCTAGGTAACCTATATAGTCCAAGTGCCCCCTAGGTAACCAAGAAGTCCAAGTGCCCGCTAGGTAACCTAGACAGTCCAAGTGCCCGCTAGGTAACCTAGATAGTCCAAGTGCCCGCTAGTTAACCTAGATCGTCCAAGTGCCTGCTAGTTAACCTAGATAGCCCAAGTGCCGGCTAGGGAACTTTCATAGTCCATGTGCCCACTAGGTAACCTAGATAGTCCAAATGCCACTAGGTAACCTAGAGTCCAAGTGCTCGCTAGTTAACCTACATAGTCCAAGTGCCCGCTGTGTAACCTAGATATTCCAAGTGCCTGCTAGGTAACTTACATTGTCCAAGTTCCCGCTAGGTAACCTAGATAGTCCAAGTTCCCGTTACCTAACCTAGATAGTCCAAGTGCCCGCTAGGAAACCTACATAGTCCAAGAGCTCGTTCGTTAACCTAGAAGTCCAAGTGCCCGCCAGGTAACCTACAGAGTCCAAGTGCCCGCTAGGTTACCTGAATATTCCAAGTGCCCGTTCGTTAACCTAGATAGTCCAAGTGTCCACTAGGTAACCTACATAGTCCAAGTGCCTGCTTGGTAACCTATATAGTCCAAGTGCCCGCTAGGTAACCAAGATAGTCCAAGGACCCACTAGTTAAACTACATAGTCCAAGGGCTCACTTGTTAACTTTGATAGTCCAGCTGCCCGCTAGTTAACCTACATTGTCCAAGGGCCCACTAGTTAACCTAGATAGTCCAAGTGTCCTCTAGTTAACCTACATAGTCCAATTGCCTGCTAGTTAACCTAGATTGTCCAAGTGCCTGCTAGTTAACCTACATAGTCCAAGTGCCCGCTAGGCAACCTAGATAGTCCAAGTGCCCGCTAAGGAACCTACATAGTCCAAGTGCATGCTAGTTAACTTAGATAGTCCAAGTGCCCGCTAGTTAACCTAGATAGTCCAAGTGCCTGCTAGGTAACCTACATATTCCAAGTGCCCGCTAGTTAACATAGATAGTCCAAGTGCCCCTAGGGAACATACATAGTCCAAGTGCCCGCTAGGTAACCTAGATAGTGCAAGTGCCCGCTAGTTAACCTAGATAGTTCAAGTACCCGCTAGGTAACCTAGATCGTCCAAGGGCTCCCTAGTTAGCCTACATAGTCCAAGTGCCCGCTAGGTAACCTAGATAGTCCAAGTGCCCGTTCGGTAACCTAGATGGTCCAAGTGCCCTTTAGGGAACCTAGATAGTCCAAAGGCCCGCTAGTAAACCTACATAGTCCATGCGCCCGCTAGTTAACCTACATAGTGCAACTGTCCGCTAGTTAATCTACATATTCCAAGTGCCCGCTAGTTAACCTACATAATCTAAGTGACCGTTAGCTAACCTAGATAGTCCAAGGGCCCGCTAGTTGACCTACATAGTCCTAGTGCCAGCTAGGTAACCTAGATAGTCCAAGTGCCTGTTAGCTAACCTGGATAGTCCAAGTGGCGGCTAGGTAACCTACATAGTCCAAGTGCCCGTTCGTTAAACTAGATAATCCAAGTGCCCGCTAGGTAACCAAGACAGTCCAAGTGCCCGCTAGTTAACCTACATAGTCCAAGTGCCCAATAGGGATCCTACATAATCCAAGTGCCCGCTAGGCAACCTACATAGTCCAAGTGCCCGCTAGGTTACCTGAATATTCCAAGTGCCCGTTCGTTAACCTAGATAGTCCAAGTGTCCACTAGGTAACCTACATAGTCCAAGTGCCTGCTTGGTAACCTATATAGTCCAAGTGCCCGCTAGGTAACCAAGATAGTCCAAGGACCCACTAGTTAAACTACATAGTCCAAGGGCTCACTTGTTAACTTTGATAGTCCAGCTGCCCGCTAGTTAACCTACATTGTCCAAGGGCCCACTAGTTAACCTAGATAGTCCAAGTGTCCTCTAGTCAACCTACATAGTCCAACTGCCCGCTAAATAACCAAGATAGTCAAAGTGCCCGCTTGTAACCTACATAGTCCAAGTTCCCACTAGGTAACCTAGATAGTCCAAGTGCCCGTTACCTAACCTAGATAGTCCAAGTGCCCGCTAGGTAACCTACAGAGTCCTAGTGCCCGCTAGTTAACCAACATTGTCCAAGTGTCCGATATGGAACCCTCATAGTCCAAGTGCCCGTTAGGTAACCTACATAGTTGAAATGCCCGCTAGTAACCTACATAGTCCAAGTGCCCGCTAGGGAACTTACATAGTCCAAGTGCCCGTTAGTTAACCTAGATAGTCCAAGTGCCCGCTAGTTAACCTAGATAGTCCAAGGGCCCGCTAGTTGACCTACATAGTCCAAGTGCCCGCTAGGTTACCTAGATAGACCAAGTGCTCGCTAGTTAACCTAGATAGTTCTAGTGCCCATTAGTTAACCTAGATAGTCCAAGTGCCCACTAGGGGACGTACATAGTCCAAATGCCCGCTAGGTAACCTACATAGTCCAAGTGCCCGCTAGGGTATGTACATAGACCAAGTGCCCGCTAGGTAACCTAGATAGTCCAAGTGCCCGGTAGTTAACCTACATAGTCCCAATGCCCTACACAAACCTACATAATCCAAGTGCCCAATAGGGAACCTATATAGTCCAAGTGCCCCCTATGGAACCTACATAGTCCAAGTGCCCGTTAAGGAACCTAGACAGTCCAAGTGCCCACTAGGGAACCTGCATCGTCCAAGTGCTCGCCAGGTAACCTAGATAGTGCAAGGGCCTGCTTGATAACCTACATAGTCCAAGTGCCCGATAGGGAACCTAGAGAGTCCAAGTGCCCATAGGGCACCTATATAGTCCAAGTTCCCGCTAGGGAACCTACATAGGCAAAGTGCACGTTAGGGAACATGCATCGTCCAAGTGCCCGCTAGTTAACCTAGATCGTCCAAGTGCCCGCTTGTTAACCTACATAGTCCAAGGGCCCGCTAGTTAACCTACATAGTCCAAAACCCGCTAGTTAACCTAGATAGTCCAAGTGCCCGCTAGTTAACCTAGATATTCCAAGTGCAGGCTAGTTAACGTAGATCGTCCAAGTGTCCGCTAGTTAACCTACATATTCCAAGTGCCCGTTAGGTAACCTACATAGTCCTAGTGCTCGCTAGGTAAACTAGATAATCCAAGTTCCTTTTAGCTAACTTAGATAGTCCAAGTGCCCGCTAGGTAACCTAGATAGTCCAAGTGCCCGCTAGGTAACCTACATAGTCAAAGTGCCCGCTAGGTAACCTAAATAGTCCAAGTTCCTCTTAGCTAACGTAGATAGTCCAAGTGTCCGCTAGGTAACCTTGATTGTCAAAGTGCCCCTTAGGTAACCTAGATAGTCCAAGTGCCCGTTAGGTAACCTAGATAGTCCAAATGCCCGCTATGGAACCGACATAGTCCAAGTGCCCTTTAGGGAACGTACATAGTCCAAGTGCCCGCTAGGTAACCTAGATAGTCCATGTGTCCGCTAGTTAACCTACATAGTCCAAGGGCCCGCTAGTTAACCTATATAGTGCAAGTGCCCGCTAGGTAACCTTGATAGTCCAAGTGCCCGCTACGTAACCTACATAGTCCTAGTGCCCGCTAGTTAACCAACATTGTCCAAGTGCCCGATAGCAAAGGTACATAGGCCAAGTGCCCTTTAGGTAACCTACATAGTCCAAATACCCGATAGTAACCTACATAGTCCAAATGCCCGCTAGAAACATACATAGTCCAAGTGCCCGATAGGGAACCTACATAATCCAATTGCATGCTAGGGAACCTATATACTCCAAATGCCCGTTAGGTAACCTAGATAGTCCAAATGCCCGCTATGGAACCCACATAGTGAAAGTGCCCGCTAGGGAACTTACATAGTCCAAGTGCCCGTTAGTTAACCTAGATTGTCCAAGTGTCCGCTAGTTAACCTACATAGTCCAAGTGCCCGTTCGTTAACCTAGATAGTCCAAGTGCCCGCTAGGTAACCTAGACTGTCCAAGTGCCCGCTAGGTTACCTACATAGTCCAAGTGCCCGTTCGTTAACCTAGATAGTCCAAGCGCCCGCTAGGAAACCTACATAGTCCAAGGGCCCGCTAGGTAACCTAGATAGTTCAAGTGCTCGCAAGTTAACCTACATAGTCCAATTGCCGGCATGTAACCTAGATAGTTCAAGTGCCCGTTAGGTAACCTAGATAGTCCATGTGCCCGCTAGGTAACTTACATTGTCCAAGTTCCCGCTAGGTAACCAAGAGAGTCCAAGTGCCCGTTACCTAACCTAGATAGTCCAAGTGCCCGCTAGGCAACCTACATAATCCAAGAGCCCGTTCGTTAACCTAGAAGTCCAAGTGCCCGCTAGGTAACCTAGACAGTCCAAGTGCCCGCTAGGTTACCTGCATATTCCAAGTGCCCGTTCGTTAACCTAGATAGTCCAAGTGTCCACTAGGTAACCTACATAGTCCAAGTGCCCGCTAGGTAACCTATATAGTCCAAGTGCCCCCTAGGTAACCAAGAAGTCCAAGTGCCCGCTAGGTAACCTAGACAGTCCAAGTGCCCGCTAGGTAACCTAGATAGTCCAAGTGCCCGCTAGTTAACCTAGATCGTCCAAGTGCCTGCTAGTTAACCTAGATAGCCCAAGTGCCGGCTAGGGAACTTTCATAGTCCATGTGCCCACTAGGTAACCTAGATAGTCCAAATGCCACTAGGTAACCTAGATTCCAAGTGCTCGCTAGTTAACCTACATAGTCCAAGTGCCCGCTGTGTAACCTAGATATTCCAAGTGCCTGCTAGGTAACTTACATTGTCCAAGTTCCCGCTAGGTAACCTAGATAGTCCAAGTTCCCGATAACTAACCTAGATAGTCCAAGTGCCCGCTAGGCAACCTACATAGTCCAAGAGCCCGTTCGTTAACCTAGAAGTCCAAGTGCCCGCCAGGTAACCTAGATTGTCCAAGTGCCTGCTAGTTAACCTACATTGTCCAAGTGCCCGTACGTTAACCTAGATAGTCCAAGTGTCCACTAGGTAACCTACATAGTCCAAGTGCCTGCTTGGTAACCTATATAGTCCAAGTGCCCGCTAGGTAACCAAGATAGTCCAAGGACCCACTAGTTAAACTACATAGTCCAAGGGCTCACTTGTTAACTTTGATAGTCCAGCTGCCCGCTAGTTAACCTACATTGTCCAAGGGCCCACTAGTTAACCTAGATAGTCCAAGTGTCCTCTAGTTAACCTACATAGTCCAAGTGCCTGCTAGTTAACCTAGATTGTCCAAGTGCCTGCTAGTTAACCTACATAGTCCAAGTGCCCGCTAGGCAACCTAGATAGTCCAAGTGCCCGCTAAGGAACCTACATAGTCCAAGTGCATGCTAGTTAACTTAGATAGTCCAAGTGCCCGCTAGTTAACCTAGATAGTCTAAGTGCCTGCTAGGTAACCTACATATTCCAAGTGCCCGCTAGTTAACATAGATAGTCCAAGTGCCCCTAGGGAACATACATAGTCCAAGTGCCCGCTAGGTAACCTAGATAGTGCAAGTGCCCGCTAGTTAACCTAGATAGTTCAAGTACCCGCTAGGTAACCTAGATCGTCCAAGGGCTCCCTAGTTAGCCTACATAGTCCAAGTGCCCGCTAGGTAACCTAGATAGTCCAAGTGCCCGTTCGGTAACCTAGATGGTCCAAGTGCCCTTTAGGGAACCTAGATAGTCCAAGGGCCCGCTAGTAAACCTACATAGTCCATGCGCCCGCTAGTTAACCTACATTGTCCAAGGGCCCACTAGTTAACCTAGATAGTCCAAGTATCCTCTAGTTAACCTACATAGTCCAAGTGCCTGCTAGTTAACCTAGATTGTCCAAGTGCCTGCTAGTTAACCTACATAGTCCAAGTGCCCGCTAGGCAACCTAGATAGTCCAAGTGCCCGCTAAGGAACCTACATATTCCAAGTGCATGCTAGTTAACTTAGATAGTCCAAGTGCCCGCTAGTTAACCTAGATAGTCTAAGTGCCTGCTCGGTAACCTACATATTCCAAGTGCCCGCTAGTTAACATAGATAGTCCAAGTGCCCCTAGGGAACATACATAGTCCAAGTGCCCACTAGGTAACCTAGATAGTGCAAGTGCCCGCTAGTTAACCTAGATAGTTCAAGTACCCGCTAGGTAACCTAGATCGTCCAAGGGCTCCCTAGTTAGCCTACAGAGTCCAAGTGCCCGCTTGGTAACCTAGATAGTCCAAGTGCCCGTTCGGTAACCTAGATGGTCCATGTGCCCTTTAGGGAACCTAGATAGTCCAAGGGCCCGCTAGTAAACCTACATAGTCCATGCGCCCGCTAGTTAACCTACATAGTGCAACTGTCCGCTAGTTAATCTACATATTCCAAGTGCCCGCTAGTTAACCTACATAATCTAAGTGACCGTTAGCTAACCTAGATAGTCCAAGGGCCCGCTAGTTGACCTACATAGTCCTAGTGCCAGCTAGGTAACCTAGATAGTACAAGTGGCCGCTAGGGAACCTAGATAGTCCAAGTGCCTGTTAGCTAACCTAGATAGTCCATGTGGCGGCTGGGTAACCTACATAGTCCAAGTGCCCGTTCGTTAAACTAGATAATCCAAGTGCCCGCTAGGTAACCAAGACAGTCCAAGTGCCCGCTAGTTAACCTACATAGTCCAAGTGCCCAATAGGGAACCTACATAATCCAAGTGCCCGCTAGGCAACCTACATAGTCCAAGTGCCCGTTAGTTAACCTAGATAGTCAAAGTGCCTGCTAGGTAACCTAGATAGTCCAAGTGCCTGCTAGGTAACCTACATAGTCCAAGTGCCCGCTAGGTAACGTAAATAGTCCAAATGCCCGCTAGGGAAACTACATAGTCCAAGTGCCTGCTAGTTAACCTAGATAGTCCAAGTGCCTGCTAGTAAACCTACATAATCCATGGGCCCGCTAGTTAACCTACATAGTGCAAGGGCCCGCTAGTTAACCTAGATCGTGCAAGTGTCCGCTAGTTAACCTATATAGTCTAAGTGCCCGCTAGTTAACCTATATACCAAGTGCCTGCTAGGTAACCTATATAGTCCAAGGGCACGCTAGTTAACATACATAGTACAAGCGCCCACTAAGAAACCTAGATAGTCCAAGTGCCCGCTCTGGAACCTAGATAGTCCAAGTGCCCTCTCTGGAACCTACATAGTCCAAGTGCCTGCTAGGGAAACTACATAGTCCAAGTACCCGCTCTGGAACATACATAGTCCAAGTGCCCGCTAGGGAATCTACATAGTCCAAGGGTCGTCTAGTTAACCTACATAGTCCAAGTACACGCTAGTTAACCTAGATCTTCCAAGTGCCCGGTAGTTAACCTACATATTTCAAGGGCCCGCTAGTTAACCTACATAGTCCAAGTGCCTGCTAGATAACCTACATAGTCCAAGTGCCCGCTAGGCAACCTAGATAGTCCAAGTGCCCGCTAAGGAACCTACATAGTCCAAGTGCCCCTAGGGAACATACATAGTCCAAGTGCCCGCTAGGTAACCTTGATAGGGCAAGTGCCCGCTAGTTAACCTAGATAGTTCAAGTACCCGCTAGGTAACCTAGATCGTCCAAGGGCTCCCTAGTTAGCCTACATAGTCCAAGTGCCCGCTAGGTAACCTAGATAGTCCAAGTGCCCGTTCGGTAACCTAGATAGTCCAAGTGCCCTTTAGGGAAACTAGATAGTCCAAGGGCCCGCTAGTAAACCTACATAGTCCATGCGCCCGCTAGTTAACCTATATAGTGCAACTGTCCGCTAGTTAACCTACATATTCCAAGTGCCCGCTAGTTAACCTACATAATCTAAGTGATCGTTAGCTAACCTAGATAGTCCAAGGGCCCGCAAGTTGACCTACATAGTCCTAGTGCCAGCTAGGTAACCTAGATAGTACAAGTGCCCGCTAGGGAACCTAGATAGTCCAAGTGCCTGTTAGCTAACCTAGATAGTCCAAGTGGCGGCTAGGTAACCTACATTGTCCAAGTGCCCGTTCGTTAAACTAGATAATCCAAGTGCCCGCTAGGTAACCTACATAGTCCAAGTCCCCGATAGGGAACCTACATAATCCAAGTGCCCGCTAGGCAACCTACATAGTCCAAGTGCCCGCTAGGTAACCTACATAGTCCAAGTGCCCGCTAGGTAACCTAAATAGTCCAAATGCCCGCTAGGGAAACTACATAGTCCAAGTGCCCGCTAGTTAACCTAGATAGTCCAAGTGCCTGCTAGTAAACCTACATAATCCATGGGCCCGCTAGTTAAACTACATAGTGCAAGGGCCCGCTAGTTAACCTATATCGTGCAAGTGTCTGCTAGTTAACCTGCATAGTCCAAGTGCCCGCTAATTAACCTATATACCAAGTGCCTGCTACGTAACCTAGATTGTCCAAGGGCACGCTAGTTAACCTACATAATACAAGTGCCCGCTAAGGAACCTAGATAGTCCAAGTGCCCGCTCTGGAACCTATATAGTCCAAGTGCCTACTAGGGAACCTACATAGTCCAAGGGCCCGCTCTGGAACATACATAGTCCAAGTGCCCGCTAGAGAATCTACATAGTCCAAGGGCCGGCTAGTTAACCTACATAGTCCAAGTACACCTTCAGTTAACCTAGATATTCCATGTGCGCGGTAGTTAACCTACATAGTCCAAGGGCCCGCTACTTAACCTACATCGTCCATGGGCCCGCTATGTAACCTAGATAGTTCAAGGACCCGCTAGTTAACCTACATAGTCCAAGTGCCCTCTAGTTAACCTACATAGTCCAAGTGCCTGCTAGTTAACCTACATAGTCCAAGGGCCCACTAGGTAACCTAGATAGTCCAAAGACCCGCTAGGTAACCTACATTGTCCTAGTGCACGCTAGTTAACCTACATTCTCCAAGTGCCCGATAGAGAAACTACATAGTCCAAGTGCCCGCTAGGGAACCTACATAGTCCAAATGCCCGCTAGTTAACCTACATAGTCCAAGTGCCCGTTAGGTAACCTAGATAGCCCAAATGCCCGCTAGGGAACCCACATAGTCCAAGTACCCTCTAGGGAACTTACATAGTCCAAGGGCCCTCTAGGTAACCTACATAGTCCAAGTGCCTGTTAGTTAACCTAGATAGTCCCAGTGCCCGCTAGGTAACCTCGATAGTCCAACAGCCCGGTAGGTAACCTACAAAGTCTAAATGCCCTCTAGGTTATCTATATAGTCCAAATGCCCGCTAGGGAACCTACATAGTCCAAGTGCCCGCTAGTTAACATAGATAGTCCAAGGGCCCGCTAGGTAACCTAAGTAGTCCAAATGTCCGATAGGGATCCTAAATAGTCCAAGTGCCCGCCAGGTAACCTACATAGTCCAGTGCCCGTTCGTTAACCTAGATAGTCCAAGTGCCCGCTAGGTAACCTAGACTGTCCAAGTGCCCGCTAGGTTACCTACATAGTCCAAGTGCCCGTTCGTTAACCTAGATAGTCCAAGCGCCCGCTAGGAAACCTATATAGTCCAAGGGCCCGCTTGGTAACCTAGATAGTCCAAGTGCTCGCAAGTTAACCTACATAGTCCAAGTGCCGGCATGTAACCTAGATAGTCCAAGTGCCCGTTAGGTAACCTAGATAGTCCATGTGCCCGCTAGGTAACTTACATTGTCCAAGTTCCCGGTAGGTAACCAAGAGAGTCCAAGTGCCCGTTACCTAACCTAGATAGTCCAAGTGCCCACTAGGCAACCTACATAGTCCAAGAGCCCGTTCGTTAACCTAGAAGTCCAAGTGCCCGCTAGGTAACCTAGACAGTCCAAGTGCCCGCTAGGTTACCTGCATATTCCAAGTGCCCGTTCGTTAACCTAGATAGTCCAAGTGTCCACTAGGTAACCTACATAGTCCAAGTGCCCGCTAGGTAACCTATATAGTCCAAGTGCCCCCTAGGTAACCAAGAAGTCCAAGTGCCCGCTAGGTAACCTAGACAGTCCAAGTGCCCGCTAGGTAACCTAGATAGTCCAAGTGCCCGCTAGTTAACCTAGATCGTCCAAGTGCCTGCTAGTTAACCTAGATAGCCCAAGTGCCGGCTAGGGAACTTTCATAGTCCATGTGCCCACTAGGTAACCTAGATAGTCCAAATGCCACTAGGTAACCTAGAGTCCAAGTGGTCGCTAGTTAACCTACATAGTCCAAGTGCCCGCTGTGTAACCTAGATATTCCAAGTGCCTGCTAGGTAACTTACATTGTCCAAGTTCCCGCTAGGTAACCTAGATAGTCCAAGTTCCCGTTACCTAACCTAGATAGTCCAAGTGCCCGCTAGGAAACCTACATAGTCCAAGAGCCCGTTCGTTAACCTAGAAGTCCAAGTGCCCGCCAGGTAACCTAGAGAGTCCAAGTGCCCGCTAGGTTACCTGAATATTCCAAGTGCCCGTTCGTTAACCTAGATAGTCCAAGTGTCCACTAGGTAACCTACATAGTCCAAGTGCCTGCTTGGTAACCTATATAGTCCAAGTGCCCGCTAGGTAACCAAGATAGTCCAAGGACCCACTAGTTAAACTACATAGTCCAAGGGCTCACTTGTTAACTTTGATAGTCCAGCTGCCCGCTAGTTAACCTACATTGTCCAAGGGCCCACTAGTTAACCTAGATAGTCCAAGTGTCCTCTAGTTAACCTACATAGTCCAAGTGCCTGCTAGTTAACCTAGATTGTCCAAGTGCCTGCTAGTTAACCTACATAGTCCAAGTGCCCGCTAGGCAACCTAGATAGTCCAAGTGCCCGCTAAGGAACCTACATAGTCCAAGTGCATGCTAGTTAACTTAGATAGTCCAAGTGCCCGCTAGTTAACCTAGATAGTCCAAGTGCCTGCTAGGTAACCTACATATTCCAAGTGCCCGCTAGTTAACATAGATAGTCCAAGTGCCCCTAGGGAACATACATAGTCCAAGTGCCCGCTAGGTAACCTAGATAGTGCAAGTGCCCGCTAGTTAAACTAGATAGTTCAAGTACCCGCTAGGTAACCTAGATCGTCCAAGGGCTCCCTAGTTAGCCTACATAGTCCAAGTGCCCGCTAGGTAACCTAGATAGTCCAAGTGCCCGTTCGGTAACCTAGATGGTCCAAGTGCCCTTTAGGGAACCTAGATAGTCCAAAGGCCCGCTAGTAAACCTACATAGTCCATGCGCCCGCTAGTTAACCTACATAGTGCAACTGTCCGCTAGTTAATCTACATATTCCAAGTGCCCGCTAGTTAACCTACATAATCTAAGTGACCGTTAGCTAACCTAGATAGTCCAAGGGCCCGCTAGTTGACCTACATAGTCCTAGTGCCAGCTAGGTAACCTAGATAGTACAAGTGGCCGCTAGGGAACCTAGATAGTCCAAGTGCCTGTTAGCTAACCTAGATAGTCCAAGTGGCGGCTAGGTAACCTACATAGTCCAAGTGCCCGTTCGTTAAACTAGATAATCCAAGTGCCCGCTAGGTAACCAAGACAGTCCAAGTGCCCGCTAGTTAACCTACATAGTCCAAGTGCCCAATAGGGATCCTACATAATCCAAGTGCCCGCTAGGCAACCTACATAGTCCAAGTGCCCGCTAGGTTACCTGAATATTCCAAGTGCCCGTTCGTTAACCTAGATAGTCCAAGTGTCCACTAGGTAACCTACATAGTCCAAGTGCCTGCTTGGTAACCTATATAGTCCAAGTGCCCGCTAGGTAACCAAGATAGTCCAAGGACCCACTAGTTAAACTACATAGTCCAAGGGCTCACTTGTTAACTTTGATAGTCCAGCTGCCCGCTAGTTAACCTACATTGTCCAAGGGCCCACTAGTTAACCTAGATAGTCCAAGTGTCCTCTAGTTAACCTACATAGTCCAAGTGCCCGCTAGGCAACCTAGATAGTCCAAGTGCCTGCTAAGGAACCTACATAGTCCAAGTGCATGCTAGTTAACTTAGATAGTCCAAGTGCCCGCTAGTTAACCTAGATAGTCCAAGTGCCTGCTAGGTAACCTACATATTCCAAGTGCCCGCTAGTTAACATAGATAGTCCAAGTGCCCCTAGGGGACATACATAGTCCAAGTGCCCGCTAGGTAACCTAGATAGTGCAAGTGCCCGCTAGTTAACCTAGATAGTTCAAGTACCCGCTAGGTAACCTAGATCGTCCAAGGGCTCACTTGTTAACTTTGATAGTCCAGCTGCCCGCTAGTTAACCTACATTGTCCAAGGGCCCACTAGTTAACCTAGATAGTCCAAGTGTCCTCTAGTCAACCTACATAGTCCAACTGCCCGCTAAATAACCAAGATAGTCAAAGTGCCCGCTTGTAACCTACATAGTCCAAGTTCCCACTAGGTAACCTAGATAGTCCAAGTGCCCGTTACCTAACCTAGATAGTCCAAGTGCCCGCTAGGTAACCTACAGAGTCCTAGTGCCCGCTAGTTAACCAACATTGTCCAAGTGTCCGATATGGAACCCTCATAGTCCAAGTGCCCGTTAGGTAACCTACATAGTTGAAATGCCCGCTAGTAACCTACATAGTCCAAGTGCCCGCTAGGGAACTTACATAGTCCAAGTGCCCGTTAGTTAACCTAGATAGTCCAAGTGCCCGCTAATTAACCTAGATAGTCCAAGGGCCCGCTAGTTGACCTACATAGTCCAAGTGCCCGCTAGGTTACCTAGATAGACCAAGTGCTCGCTAGTTAACCTAGATAGTTCTAGTGCCCATTAGTTAACCTAGATAGTCCAAGTGCCCACTAGGGGACGTACATAGTCCAAATGCCCGCTAGGTAACCTACATAGTCCAAGTGCCCGCTAGGGTATGTACATAGACCAAGTGCCCGCTAGGTAACCTAGATAGTCCAAGTGCCCGGTAGTTAACCTACATAGTCCCAATGCCCTACACAAACCTACATAATCCAAGTGCCCAATAGGGAACCTATATAGTCCAAGTGCCCCCTATGGAACCTACATAGTCCAAGTGCCCGTTAAGGAACCTAGACAGTCCAAGTGCCCACTAGGGAACCTGCATCGTCCAAGTGCTCGCCAGGTAACCTAGATAGTGCAAGGGCCTGCTTGATAACCTACATAGTCCAAGTGCCCGATAGGGAACCTAGAGAGTCCAAGTGCCCATAGGGCACCTATATAGTCCAAGTTCCCGCTAGGGAACCTACATAGGCAAAGTGCACGTTAGGGAACATGCATCGTCCAAGTGCCCGCTAGTTAACCTAGATCGTCCAAGTCCCGCTAGTTAACCTACATAGTCCAAAACCCGCTAGTTAACCTAGATAGTCCAAGTGCCCGCTAGTTAACCTAGATATTCCAAGTGCAGGCTAGTTAACCTAGATCGTCCAAGTGTCCGCTAGTTAACCTACATATTCCAAGTGCCCGTTAGGTAACCTACATAGTCCTAGTGCTCGCTAGGTAAACTAGATAATCCAAGTTCCTTTTAGCTAACTTAGATAGTCCAAGTGCCCGCTAGGTAACCTAGATAGTCCAAGTGCCCGCTAGGTAACCTACATAGTCAAAGTGCCCGCTAGGTAACCTAAATAGTCCAAGTTCCTCTTAGCTAACGTAGATAGTCCAAGTGTCCGCTAGGTAACCTTGATTGTCAAAGTGCCCCTTAGGTAACCTAGATAGTCCAAGTGCCCGTTAGGTAACCTAGATAGTCCAAGTGCCCGCTATGGAACCGACATAGTCCAAGTGCCCTTTAGGGAACGTACATAGTCCAAGTGCCCGCTAGGTAACCTAGATAGTCCATGTGTCCGCTAGTTAACCTACATAGTCCAAGTGCCCGCTAGGTAACCTAGATAGTCCAAGGGCCCGCTAGTTAACCTATATAGTGCAAGTGCCCGCAAGGTAACCTTGATAGTCCAAGTGCCCGCTACGTAACCTACATAGTCCTAGTGCCCGCTAGTTAACCAACATTGTCCAAGTGCCCGATAGCAAAGGTACATAGGCCAAGTGCCCTTTAGGTAACCTACATAGTCCAAATACCCGATAGTAAACTACATAGTCCAAATGCCCGCTAGAAACATACATAGTCCAAGTGCCCGATAGGGAACCTACATAATCCAATTGCATGCTAGGGAACCTATATACTCCAAGTGCCCATTAGGTAACCTAGATAGTCCAAATGCCCGCTATGGAACCCACATAGTGAAAGTGCCCGCTAGGGAACTTACATAGTCCAAGTGCCCGTTAGTTAACCTAGATTGTCCAAGTGTCCGCTAGTTAACCTACATAGTCCAAGTGCCCGTTCGTTAACCTAGATAGTCCAAGTGCCCGCTAGGTAACCTAGACTGTCCAAGTGCCCGCTAGGTTACCTACATAGTCCAAGTGCCCGTTCGTTAACCTAGATAGTCCAAGCGCCCGCTAGGAAACCTACATAGTCCAAGGGACCGCTAGGTAACCTAGATAGTTCAAGTGCTCGCAAGTTAACCTACATAGTCCAAGTGCCGGCATGTAACCTAGATAGTTCAAGTGCCCGTTAGGTAACCTAGATAGGCCATGTGCCCGCTAGGTAACTTACATTGTCCAAGTTCCCGCTAGGTAACCAAGAGAGTCCAAGTGCCCGTTACCTAACCTAGATAGTCCAAGTGCCCGCTAGGCAACCTACATAATCCAAGAGCCCGTTCGTTAACCTAGAAGTCCAAGTGCCCGCTAGGTAACCTAGACAGTCCAAGTGCCCGCTAGGTTACCTGCATATTCCAAGTGCCCGTTCGTTAACCTAGATAGTCCAAGTGTCCACTAGGTAACCTACATAGTCCAAGTGCCCGCTAGGTAACCTATATAGTCCAAGTGCCCCCTAGGTAACCAAGAAGTCCAAGTGCCCGCTAGGTAACCTAGACAGTCCAAGTGCCCGCTAGGTAACCTAGATAGTCCAAGTGCCCGCTAGTTAACCTAGATCGTCCAAGTGCCTGCTAGTTAACCTAGATAGCCAAAGTGCCGGCTAGGGAACTTTCATAGTCCATGTGCCCACTAGGTAACCTAGATAGTCCAAATGCCACTAGGTAACCTAGAGTCCAAGTGCTCGCTAGTTAACCTACATAGTCCAAGTGCCCGCTGTGTAACCTAGATATTCCAAGTGCCTGCTAGGTAACTTACATTGTCCAAGTTCCCGCTAGGTAACCTAGATAGTCCAAGTTCCCGATAACTAACCTAGATAGTCCAAGTGCCCGCTAGGCAACCTACATAGTCCAAGAGCCCGTTCGTTAACCTAGAAGTCCAAGTGCCCGCCAGGTAACCTAGATTGTCCAAGTGCCTGCTAGTTAACCTACATTGTCCAAGTGCCCGTACGTTAACCTAGATAGTCCAAGTGTCCACTAGGTAACCTACATAGTCCAAGTGCCTGCTTGGTAACCTATATAGTCCAAGTGCCCGCTAGGTAACCAAGATAGTCCAAGGACCCACTAGTTAAACTACATAGTCCAAGGGCTCACTTGTTAACTTTGATAGTCCAGCTGCCCGCTAGTTAACCTACATTGTCCAAGGGCCCACTAGTTAACCTAGATAGTCCAAGTGTCCTCTAGTTAACCTACATAGTCCAAGTGCCTGCTAGTTAACCTAGATTGTCCAAGTGCCTGCTAGTTAACCTACATAGTCCAAGTGCCCGCTAGGCAACCTAGATAGTCCAAGTGCCCGCTAAGGAACCTACATAGTCCAAGTGCATGCTAGTTAACTTAGATAGTCCAAGTGCCCGCTAGTTAACCTAGATAGTCTAAGGGCCTGCTAGGTAACCTACATATTCCAAGTGCCCGCTAGTTAACATAGATAGTCCAAGTGCCCCTAGGGAACATACATAGTCCAAGTGCCCGCTAGGTAACCTAGATAGTGCAAGTGCCCGCTAGTTAACCTAGATAGTTCAAGTACCCGCTAGGTAACCTAGATCGTCCAAGGGCTCCCTAGTTAGCCTACATAGTCCAAGTGCCCGCTAGGTAACCTAGATAGTCCAAGTGCCCGTTCGGTAACCTAGATGGTCCAAGTGCCCTTTAGGGAACCTAGATAGTCCAAGGGCCCGCTAGTAAACCTACATAGTCCATGCGCCCGCTAGTTAACCTACATAGTGCAACTGTCCGCTAGTTAATCTACATATTCCAAGTGCCCGCTAGTTAACCTACATAATCTAAGTGACCGTTAGCTAACCTAGATAGTCCAAGGGCCCGCTAGTTGACCTACATAGTCCTAGTGCCAGCTAGGTAACCTAGATAGTACAAGTGGCCGCTAGGGAACCTAGATAGTCCAAGTGCCTGTTAGCTAACCAAATAGTCCAAGTGGCGGCTAGGTAACCTACATAGTCCAAGTGCCCGTTCGTTAAACTAGATAATCCAAGTGCCCGCTAGGTAACCAAGACAGTCCAAGTGCCCGCTAGTTAACCTACATAGTCCAAGTGCCCAATAGGGAACCTACATAATCCAAGTGCCCGCTAGGCAACCTACATAGTCCAAGTGCCCGTTAGTTAACCTAGATAGTCAAAGTGCCTGCTAGGTAACCTAGATAGTCCAAGTGCCTGCTAGGTAACCTACATAGTCCAAGTGCCCGCTAGGTAACGTAAATAGTCCAAATGCCCGCTAGGGAAACTACATAGTCCAAGTGCCTGCTAGTTAACCTAGATAGTCCAAGTGCCTGCTAGTAAACCTACATAATCCATGGGCCCGCTAGTTAACCTACATAGTGCAAGGGCCCGCTAGTTAACCTAGATCGTGCAAGTGTCCGCTAGTTAACCTATATAGTCTAAGTGCCCGCTAGTTAACCTATATACCAAGTGCCTGCTAGGTAACCTATATAGTCCAAGGGCACGCTAGTTAACATACATAGTACAAGCGCCCACTAAGAAACCTAGATAGTCCAAGTGCCCGCTCTGGAACCTAGATAGTCCAAGTGCCCGCTCTGGAACCTACATAGTCCAAGTGCCTGCTAGGGAAACTACATAGTCCAAGTACCCGCTCTGGAACATACATAGTCCAAGTGCCCGCTAGGGAATCTACATAGTCCAAGGGACGGCTAGTTAACCTACATAGTCCAAGTACACGCTAGTTAACCTAGATCTTCCAAGTGCCCGGTAGTTAATCTACATATTTCAAGGGCCCGCTAGTTAACCTACATAGTCCAAGTGCCTGCTAGATAACCTACATAGTCCAAGTGCCCGCTAGGCAACCTAGATAGTCCAAGTGCCCGCTAAGGAACCTACATAGTCCAAGTGCCCCTAGGGAACATACATAGTCCAAGTGCCCGCTAGGTAACCTTGATAGGGCAAGTGCCCGCTAGTTAACCTAGATAGTTCAAGTACCCGCTAGGTAACCTAGATCATCCAAGGGCTCCCTAGTTAGCCTACATAGTCCAAGTGCACGCTAGGTAACCTAGATAGTCCAAGTGCCCGTTCGGTAACCTAGATAGTCCAAGTGCCCTTTAGGGAAACTAGATAGTCCAAGGGCCCGCTAGTAAACCTACATAGTCCATGCGCCCGCTAGTTAACCTATATAGTGCAACTGTCCGCTAGTTAACCTACATATTCCAAGTGCCCGCTAGTTAACCTACATAATCTAAGTGATCGTTAGCTAACCTAGATAGTCCAAGGGCCCGCAAGTTGACCTACATAGTCCTAGTGCCAGCTAGGTAACCTAGATAGTACAAGTGCCCGCTAGGGAACCTAGATAGTCCAAGTGCCTGTTAGCTAACCTAGATAGTCCAAGTGGCGGCTAGGTAACCTACATTGTCCAAGTGCCCGTTCGTTAAACTAGATAATCCAAGTGCCCGCTAGGTAACCTACATAGTCCAAGTCCCCGATAGGGAACCTACATAATCCAAGTGCCCGCTAGGCAACCTACATAGTCCAAGTGCCCGCTAGGTAACCTACATAGTCCAAGTGCCCGCTAGGTAACCTAAATAGTCCAAATGCCCGCTAGGGAAACTACATAGTCCAAGTGCCCGCTAGTTAACCTAGATAGTCCAAGTGCCTGCTAGTAAACCTACATAATCCATGGGCCCGCTAGTTAAACTACATAGTGCAAGGGCCCGCTAGTTAACCTATATCGTGCAAGTGTCTGCTAGTTAACCTGCATAGTCCAAGTGCCCGCTAATTAACCTATATACCAAGTGCCTGCTACGTAACCTAGATTGTCCAAGGGCACGCTAGTTAACCTACATAATACAAGTGCCCGCTAAGGAACCTAGATAGTCCAAGTGCCCGCTCTGGAACCTATATAGTCCAAGTGCCTACTAGGGAACCTACATAGTCCAAGGGCCCGCTCTGGAACATACATAGTCCAAGTGCCCGCTAGAGAATCTACATAGTCCAAGGGCCGGCTAGTTAACCTACATAGTCCAAGTACACCTTCAGTTAACCTAGATATTCCATGTGCGCGGTAGTTAACCTACATAGTCCAAGGGCCCGCTACTTAACCTACATCGTCCATGGGCCCGCTATGTAACCTAGATAGTTCAAGGGCCCGCTAGTTAACCTACATAGTCCAAGTGCCCTCTAGTTAACCTACATAGTCCAAGTGCCTGCTAGTTAACCTACATAGTCCAAGGGCCCACTAGGTAACCTAGATAGTCCAAAGACCCGCTAGGTAACCTACATTGTCCTAGTGCACGCTAGTTAACCTACATTCTCCAAGTGCCCGATAGAGAAACTACATAGTCCAAGTGCCCGCTAGGGAACCTACATAGTCCAAATGCCCGCTAGTTAACCTACATAGTCCAAGTGCCCGTTAGGTAACCTAGATAGCCCAAATGCCCGCTAGGGAACCCACATAGTCCAAGTACCCTCTAGGGAACTTACATAGTCCAAGGGCCCTCTAGGTAACCTACATAGTCCAAGTGCCCGTTAGTTAACCTAGATAGTCCCAGTGCCCGCTAGGTAACCTCGATAGTCCAACAGCCCGGTAGGTAACCTACAAAGTCTAAATGCCCTCTAGGTTATCTATATAGTCCAAATGCCCGCTAGGGAACCTACATAGTCCAAGTGCCCGCTAGTTAACATAGATAGTCCAAGGGCCCGCTAGGTAACCTAAGTAGTCCAAATGTCCGATAGGGATCCTACATAGTCCAAGTGCCCGCCAGGTAACCTACATAGTCCAGTGCCCGCTAGGTAACCTAGACTGTCCTAGTGCCCGCTAGGTTACCTACATAGTCCAAGTGCCCGTTCGTTAACCTAGATAGTCCAAGCGCCCGCTAGGAAACCTACATAGTCCAAGGGCCCGCTAGGTAACCTAGATAGTCCAAGTGCTCGCAAGTTAACCTACATAGTCCAAGTGCCGGCATGTAACCTAGATAGTCCAAGTGCCCGTTAGGTAACCTAGATAGTCCATGTGCCCGCTAGGTAACTTACATTGTCCAAGTTCCCGCTAGGTAACCAAGAGAGTCCAAGTGCCCGTTACCTAACCTAGATAGTCCAAGTGCCCGCTAGGCAACCTACATAGTCCAAGAGCCCGTTCGTTAACCTAGAAGTCCAAGTGCCCGCTAGGTAACCTAGACAGTCCAAGTGCCCGCTAGGTTACCTGCATATTCCAAGTGCCCGTTCGTTAACCTAGATAGTCCAAGTGTCCACTAGGTAACCTACATAGTCCAAGTGCCCGCTAGGTAACCTATATAGTCCAAGTGCCCCCTAGGTAACCAAGAAGTCCAAGTGCCCGCTAGGTAACCTAGACAGTCCAAGTGCCCGCTAGGTAACCTAGATAGTCCAAGTGCCCGCTAGTTAACCTAGATCGTCCAAGTGCCTGCTAGTTAACCTAGATAGCCCAAGTGCCGGCTAGGGAACTTTCATAGTCCATGTGCCCACTAGGTAACCTAGATAGTCCAAATGCCACTAGGTAACCTAGAGTCCAAGTGCTCGCTAGTTAACCTACATAGTCCAAGTGCCCGCTGTGTAACCTAGATATTCCAAGTGCCTGCTAGGTAACTTACATTGTCCAAGTTCCCGCTAGGTAACCTTGATAGTCCAAGTTCCTGTTACCTAACCTAGATAGTCCAAGTGCCCGCTACGCAACCTACATAGTCCAAGAGCCCGTTCGTTAACCTAGAAGTCCAAGTACCCGCCAGGTAACCTAGAGAGTCCAAGTGCCCGCTAGGTTACCTGAATATTCCAAGTGCCCGTTCGTTAACCTAGATAGTCCAAGTGTCCACTAGGTAACCTACATAGTCCTAGTGCCTGCTTGGTAACCTATATAGTCCAAGTGCCCGCTAGGTAACCAAGATAGTCCAAGGACCCACTAGTTAAACTACATAGTCCAAGGGCTCACTTGTTAACTTTGATAGTCCAGCTGCCCGCTAGTTAACCTACATTGTCCAAGGGCCCACTAGTTAACCTAGATAGTCCAAGTGTCCTCTAGTCAACCTACATAGTCCAACTGCCCGCTAAATAACCAAGATAGTCAAAGTGCCCGCTTGTAACCTACATAGTCCAAGTTCCCACTAGGTAACCTAGATAGTCCAAGTGCCCGTTACCTAACCTAGATAGTCCAAGTGCCCGCTAGGTAACCTACAGAGTCCTAGTGCCCGCTAGTTAACCAACATTGTCCAAGTGCCCGATATGGAACCCTCATAGTCCAAGTGCCCGTTAGGTAACCTACATAGTTGAAATGCCCGCTAGTAACCTACATAGTCCAAGTGCCCGCTAGGGAACTTTCATAGTCCAAGTGCCCGTTAGTTAACCTAGATAGTCCAAGTGCCCGCTAGTTAACCTAGATAGTTCAAGTACCCGCTAGGTAACGTAGATAGTTCAAGTGCACGCTAGGTAACCTAGATAGTCCAAGTGCCCGCTACGTAACCTACAAAGTCCAAGTGCCCCCTAGGTAATCTATATAGTCCAAATGCCCGCTAGGGCACCTACATAGTCGAAATACCCGCTAATTAACCTACATAGTCCAAGTGCCCGCTAGCTAACCTAGATAGTCTAAGGGCCCAATAGTTAACCTACATAGTTCAAGTGCCCGCTAGCTAACCTACATAGTCCAAGTGCCCGCTAGTTAACCTACATAGTCCAAAGGCCCGCTAGTTAACCTAAATAGTGAAAGGGCCCGCTAGTTAACCTAGATCGTCCAAGTGTCCGCTAGTTAACCTACATTGTCCAAGTGCGCGCTAGTTAACCTACATAATCCAAGTGCTCCTTAGCTAACCTAGATAGTCCAAGGGCCCGCTAGTTGACCTACATAGTCCAAGTGCCCGCTAGGTTACCTAGATAGACCAAGTGCTCGCTAGTTAACCTAGATAGTTCTAGTGCCCGTTAGTTAACCTAGATAGTCCAAGTGCCCACTAGGGGACGTACATAGTCCAAATGCCGCTAGGTAACCTACATAGTCCAAGTGCCCGCTAGGGTATGTACATAGACCAAGTGCCCGCTAGGTAACCTAGATAGTCCAAGTGCCCGGTAGTTAACCTACATAGTCCCAATGCCCTACACAAACCTACATAATCCAAGTGCCCAATAGGGAACCTATATAGTCCAAGTGCCCCCTATGGAACCTACATAGTCCAAGTGCCCGTTAAGGAACCTAGACAGTCCAAGTGCCCACTAGGGAACCTGCATCGTCCAAGTGCTCGCCAGGTAACCTAGATAGTGCAAGGGCCTGCTTGATAACCTACATAGTCCAAGTGCCCGATAGGGAACCTAGAGAGTCCAAGTGCCCATAGGGCACCTATATAGTCCAAGTTCCCGCTAGGGAACCTACATAGGCAAAGTGCACGTTAGGGAACATGCATCGTCCAAGTGCCCGCTAGTTAACCTAGATCGTCCAAGTGCCCGCTTGTTAACCTACATAGTCCAAGGGCCCGCTAGTTAACCTACATAGTCCAAAACCCGCTAGTTAACCTAGATAGTCCAAGTGCCCGCTAGTTAACCTAGATATTCCAAGTGCAGGCTAGTTAACCTAGATCGTCCAAGTGTCCGCTAGTTAACCTACATATTCCAAGTGCCCGTTAGGTAACCTACATAGTCCTAGTGCTCGCTAGGTAAACTAGATAGTCCAAGTTCCTTTTAGCTAACTTAGATAGTCCAAGTGCCCGTTAGGTAACCTAGATAGTCCAAGTGCCCGTTAGGTAACCTAGATAGTCCAAGTGCCCGCTATGGAACCGACATAGTCCAAGTGCCCTTTAGGGAACGTACATAGTCCAAGTGCCCGCTAGGTAACCTAGATTGTCCATGTGTCCGCTAGTTAACCTACATAGTCCAAGTGCCCGCTAGGTAACCTAGATAGTCCAAGGGCCCGCTAGTTAACCTATATAGTGCAAGTGCCCGCTAGGTAACCTTGATAGTCCAAGTGCCCGCTACGTAACCTACATAGTCCTAGTGCCCGCTAGTTAACCAACATTGTCCAAGTGCCCGATAGCGAAGGTACATAGGCCAAGTGCCCTTTAGGTAACCTACATAGTCCAAATGCCCGATAGTAACCTACATAGTCCAAATGCCCGCTAGAAACATACATAGTCCAAGTGCCCGATAGGGAACCTACATAATCCAAGTGCCCGCTAGGGAACCTACATACTCCAAGTGCCCGTTAGGTAACCTAGATAGTCCAAATGCCCGCTATGGAACCCACATAGTGAAAGTGCCCGCTAGGGAACTTACATAGTCCAAGTGCCCGTTAGTTAACCTAGATTGTCCAAGTGTCCGCTAGTTAACCTACATAGTCCAAGTGCCCGTTCGTTAACCTAGATAGTCCAAGTGCCCGCTAGGTAACCTAGACTGTCCAAGTGCCCGCTAGGTTACCTACATAGTCCAAGTGCCCGTTCGTTAACCTAGATAGTCCAAGCGCCCGCTAGGAAACCTACATAGTCCAAGGGCCCGCTAGGTAACCTAGATAGTTCAAGTGCTCGCAAGTTAACCTACATAGTCCAAGTGCCGGCATGTAACCTAGATAGTTCAAGTGCCCGTTAGGTAACCTAGATAGTCCATGTGCCCGCTAGGTAACTTACATTGTCCAAGTTCCCGCTAGGTAACCAAGAGAGTCCAAGTGCCCGTTACCTAACCTAGATAGTCCAAGTGCCCGCTAGGCAACCTACATAATCCAAGAGCCCGTTCGTTAACCTAGAAGTCCAAGTGCCCGCTAGGTAACCTAGACAGTCCAAGTGCCCGCTAGGTTACCTGCATATTCCAAGTGCCCGTTCGTTAACCTAGATAGTCCAAGTGTCCACTAGGTAACCTACATAGTCCAAGTGCCCGCTAGGTAACCTATATAGTCCAAGTGCCCCCTAGGTAACCAAGAAGTCCAAGTGCCCGCTAGGTAACCTAGACAGTCCAAGTGCCCGCTAGGTAACCTAGATAGTCCAAGTGCCCGCTAGTTAACCTAGATCGTCCAAGTGCCTGCTAGTTAACCTAGATAGCCCAAGTGCCGGCTAGGGAACTTTCATAGTCCATGTGCCCACTAGGTAACCTAGATAGTCCAAATGCCACTAGGTAACCTAGAGTCCAAGTGCTCGCTAGTTAACCTACATAGTCCAAGTGCCCGCTGTGTAACCTAGATATTCCAAGTGCCTGCTAGGTAACTTACATTGTCCAAGTTCCCGCTAGGTAACCTTGATAGTCCAAGTTCCTGTTACCTAACCTAGATAGTCCAAGTGCCCGCTACGCAACCTACATAGTCCAAGAGCCCGTTCGTTAACCTAGAAGTCCAAGTACCCGCCAGGTAACCTAGAGAGTCCAAGTGCCCGCTAGGTTACCTGAATATTCCAAGTGCCCGTTTGTTAACCTAGATAGTCCAAGTGTCCACTAGGTAACCTACATAGTCCTAGTGCCTGCTTGGTACCCTATATAGTCCAAGTGCCCGCTAGGTAACCAAGATAGTCCAAGGACCCACTAGTTAAACTACATAGTCCAAGGGCTCACTTATTAACTTTGATAGTCCAGCTACCCGCTAGTTAACCTACATTGTCCAAGGGCCCACTAGTTAACCTAGATAGTCCAAGTGTCCTCTAGTCAACCTACATAGTCCAACTGCCCGCTAAATAACCAAGATAGTCAAAGTGCCCGCTTGTAACCTACATTGTCCAAGTTCCCACTAGGTAACCTAGATAGTCCAAGTGCCCGTTACCTAACCTAGATAGTCCAAGTGCCCGCTAGGTAACCTACAGAGTCCTAGTGCCCGCTAGTTAACCAACATTGTCCAAGTGCCCGATATGGAACCCTCATAGTCCAAGTGCCCGTTAGGTAACCTACATAGTTGAAATGCCCGCTAGTAACCTACATAGTCCAAGTGCCCGCTAGGGAACTTTCATAGTCCAAGTGCCCGTTAGTTAACCTAGATAGTCCAAGTGCCCGCTAGTTAACCTAGATAGTTCAAGTACCCGCTAGGTAACGTAGATAGTTCAAGTGCACGCTAGGTAACCTAGATAGTCCAAGTGCCCGCTACGTAACCTACAAAGTCCAAGTGCCCCCTAGGTAATCTATATAGTCCAAATGCCCGCTAGGGCACCTACATAGTCGAAATACCCGCTAATTAACCTACATAGTCCAAGTGCCCGCTAGCTAACCTAGATAGTCTAAGGGCCCAATAGTTAACCTACATAGTTCAAGTGCCCGCTAGCTAACCTACATAGTCCAAGTGCCCGCTAGTTAACCTACATAGTCCAAAGGCCCGCTAGTTAACCTAAATAGTGAAAGGGCCCGCTAGTTAACCTAGATCGTCCAAGTGTCCGCTAGTTAACCTACATTGTCCAAGTGCGCGCTAGTTAACCTACATAATCCAAGTGCCCCTTAGCTAACCTAGATAGTCCAAGGGCCCGCTAGTTGACCTACATAGTCCAAGTGCCCGCTAGGTTACCTAGATAGACCAAGTGCTCGCTAGTTAACCTAGATAGTTCTAGTGCCCGTTAGTTAACCTAGATAGTCCAAGTGCCCACTAGGGGACGTACATAGTCCAAATGCCCGCTAGGTAACCTACATAGTCCAAGTGCCCGCTAGGGTATGTACATAGACCAAGTGCCCGCTAGGTAACCTAGATAGTCCAAGTGCCCGGTAGTTAACCTACATAGTCCCAATGCCCTACACAAACCTACATAATCCAAGTGCCCAATAGGGAACCTATATAGTCCAAGTGCCCCCTATGGAACCTACATAGTCCAAGTGCCCGTTAAGGAACCTAGACAGTCCAAGTGCCCACTAGGGAACCTGCATCGTCCAAGTGCTCGCCAGGTAACCTAGATAGTGCAAGGGCCTGCTTGATAACCTACATAGTCCAAGTGCCCGATAGGGAACCTAGAGAGTCCAAGTGCCCATAGGGCACCTATATAGTCCAAGTTCCCGCTAGGGAACCTACATAGGCAAAGTGCACGTTAGGGAACATGCATCGTCCAAGTGCCCGCTAGTTAACCTAGATCGTCCAAGTGCCCGCTTGTTAACCTACATAGTCCAAGGGCCCGCTAGTTAACCTACATAGTCCAAAACCCGCTAGTTAACCTAGATAGTCCAAGTGCCCGCTAGTTAACCTAGATATTCCAAGTGCAGGCTAGTTAACCTAGATCGTCCAAGTGTCCGCTAGTTAACCTACATATTCCAAGTGCCCGTTAGGTAACCTACATAGTCCTAGTGCTCGCTAGGTAAACTAGATAGTCCAAGTTCCTTTTAGCTAACTTAGATAGTCCAAGTGCCCGTTAGGTAACCTAGATAGTCCAAGTGCCCGTTAGGTAACCTAGATAGTCCAAGTGCCCGCTATGGAACCGACATAGTCCAAGTGCCCTTTAGGGAACGTACATAGTCCAAGTGCCCGCTAGGTAACCTAGATTGTCCATGTGTCCGCTAGTTAACCTACATAGTCCAAGTGCCCGCTAGGTAACCTAGATAGTCCAAGGGCCCGCTAGTTAACCTATATAGTGCAAGTGCCCGCTAGGTAACCTTGATAGTCCAAGTGCCCGCTACGTAACCTACATAGTCCTAGTGCCCGCTAGTTAACCAACATTGTCCAAGTGCCCGATAGCGAAGGTACATAGGCCAAGTGCCCTTTAGGTAACCTACATAGTCCAAATGCCCGATAGTAACCTACATAGTCCAAATGCCCGCTAGAAACATACATAGTCCAAGTGCCCGATAGGGAACCTACATAATCCAAGTGCCCGCTAGGGAACCTACATACTCCAAGTGCCCGTTAGGTAACCTAGATAGTCCAAATGCCCGCTATGGAACCCACATAGTGAAAGTGCCCGCTAGGGAACTTACATAGTCCAAGTGCCCGTTAGTTAACCTAGATTGTCCAAGTGTCCGCTAGTTAACCTACATAGTCCAAGTGCCCGTTCGTTAACCTAGATAGTCCAAGTGCCCGCTAGGTAACCTAGACTGTCCAAGTGCCCGCTAGGTTACCTACATAGTCCAAGTGCCCGTTCGTTAACCTAGATAGTCCAAGCGCCCGCTAGGAAACCTACATAGTCCAAGGGCCCGCTAGGTAACCTAGATAGTTCAAGTGCTCGCAAGTTAACCTACATAGTCCAAGTGCCGGCATGTAACCTAGATAGTTCAAGTGCCCGTTAGGTAACCTAGATAGTCCATGTGCCCGCTAGGTAACTTACATTGTCCAAGTTCCCGCTAGGTAACCAAGAGAGTCCAAGTGCCCGTTACCTAACCTAGATAGTCCAAGTGCCCGCTAGGCAACCTACATAATCCAAGAGCCCGTTCGTTAACCTAGAAGTCCAAGTGCCCGCTAGGTAACCTAGACAGTCCAAGTGCCCGCTAGGTTACCTGCATATTCCAAGTGCCCGTTCGTTAACCTAGATAGTCCAAGTGTCCACTAGGTAACCTACATAGTCCAAGTGCCCGCTAGGTAACCTATATAGTCCAAGTGCCCCCTAGGTAACCAAGAAGTCCAAGTGCCCGCTAGGTAACCTAGACAGTCCAAGTGCCCGCTAGGTAACCTAGATAGTCCAAGTGCCCGCTAGTTAACCTAGATCGTCCAAGTGCCTGCTAGTTAACCTAGATAGCCCAAGTGCCGGCTAGGGAACTTTCATAGTCCATGTGCCCACTAGGTAACCTAGATAGTCCAAATGCCACTAGGTAACCTAGAGTAAGTGCTCGCTAGTTAACCTACATAGTCCAAGTGCCCGCTGTGTAACCTAGATATTCCAAGTGCCTGCTAGGTAACTTACATTTTCCAAGTTCCCGCTAGGTAACCTAGATAGTCCAAGTTCCCGTTAACTAACCTAGATAGTCCAAGTGCCCGCTAGGCAACCTACATAGTCCAAGAGCCCGTTCGTTAACCTAGAAGTCCAAGTGCCCGCCAGGTAACCTAGATTGTCCAAGTGCCTGCTAGTTAACCTACATTGTCCAAGGGCCCACTAGTTAACCTAGATAGTCCAAGTGTCCACTAGGTAACCTACATAGTCCAAGTGCCTGCTTGGTAACCTATATAGTCCAAGTGCCCGCTAGGTAACCAAGATAGTCCAAGGACCCACTAGTTAAACTACATAGTCCAAGGGCTCACTTGTTAACTTTGATAGTCCAGCTGCCCGCTAGTTAACCTACATTGTCCAAGGGCCCACTAGTTAACCTAGATAGTCCAAGTGTCCTCTAGTTAACCTACATAGTCCAAGTGCCTGCTAGTTAACCTAGATTGTCCAAGTGCCTGCTAGTTAACCTACATAGTCCAAGTGCCCGCTAGGCAACCTAGATAGTCCAAGTGCCCGCTAAGGAACCTACATAGTCCAAGTGCATGCTAGTTAACTTAGATAGTCCAAGTGCCCGCTAGTTAACCTAGATAGTCCAAGTGCCTGCTAGGTAACCTACATATTCCAAGTGCCCGCTAGTTAACATAGATAGTCCAAGTGCCCCTAGGGAACATACATAGTCCAAGTGCCCGCTAGGTAACCTAGATAGTGCAAGTGCCCGCTAGTTAACCTAGATAGATCAAGTACCCGCTAGGTAACCTAGATCGTCCAAGGGCTCCCTAGTTAGCCTACATAGTCCAAGTGCCCGCTTGGTAACCTAGATAGTCCAAGTGCCCGTTCGGTATCCTAGATGGTCCAAGTGCCCTTTAGGGAACCTAGATAGTCCAAGGGCCCGCTAGTAAACCTACATAGTCCATGCGCCCGCTAGTTAACCTACATAGTGCAACTCTCCGCTAGTTAATCTACATATTCCAAGTGCCCGCTAGTTAACCTACATAATCTAAGTGACCGTTAGCTAACCTAGATAGTCCAAGGGCCCGCTAGTTGACCTACATAGTCCTAGAGCCAGCTAGGTAACCTAGATAGTACAAGTGGCCGCTAAGGAACCTAGATAGTCCAAGTGCCTGTTAGCTAACCTAGATAGTCCAAGTGGCGGCTAGGTAACCTACATAGTCCAAGTGCCCGTTCGTTAAACTAGATAATCCAAGTGCCCGCTAGGTAACCAAGACCGTCCAAGTGCCCGCTAGTTAACCTACATAGTCCATGTGCCCAATAGGGAACCTACATAATCCAAGTGCCCGCTAGGCAACCTACATAGTCCAAGTGCCCGTTAGTTAACCTAGATAGTCAAAGTGCCTGCTAGGTAACCTAGATAGTCCAAGTGCCTGCTAGGTAACCTACATAGTCCAAGTGCCCGCTAGGTAACGTAAATAGTCCAAATGCCCGCTAGGGAAACTACATAGTCCAAGTGCCTGCTAGTTAACCTAGATAGTCCAAGTGCCTGCTAGGAAACCTACATAATCCATGGGCCCGCTAGTTAACCTACATAGTGCAAGGGCCCGCTAGTTAACCTAGATCGTGCAAGTGTCCGCTAGTTAACCTATATAGTCTAAGTGCCCGCTAGTTAACCTATATACCAAGTGCCTGCTAGGTAACCTATATAGTCCAAGGGCACGCTAGTTAACATACATAGTACAAGCGCCCACTAAGAAACCTAGATAGTCCAAGTGCCCGCTCTGGAACCTAGATAGTCCAAGTGCCCGCTCTGGAACCTACATAGTCCAAGTGCCTGCTAGGGAAACTACATAGTCCAAGTACCCGCTCTGGAACATACATAGTCCAAGTGCCCGCTAGGGAATCTATATAGTCCAAGGGCCGGCTAGTTAACCTACATAGTCCAAGTACACGCTAGTTAACCTAGATCTTCCAAGTGCCCGGTAGTTAACCTACATATTTCAAGGGCCCGCTAGTTAACCTACATAGTCCAAGTGCCTGCTAGATAACCTACATAGTCCAAGTGCCCGCTAGGCAACCTAGATAGTCCAAGTGCACGCTAAGGAACCTACATAGTCCAAGTGCCCCTAGGGAACATACATAGTCCAAGTGCCCGCTAGGTAACCTTGATAGGGCAAGTGCCCGCTAGTTAAACTAGATAGTTCAAGTACCCGCTAGGTAACCTAGATCGTCCAAGGGCTCCCTAGTTAGCCTACATAGTCCAAGTGCCCGCTAGGTAACCTAGATAGTCCAAGTGCCCGTTCGGTAACCTAGATAGTCCAAGTGCCCTTTAGGGAAACTAGATAGTCCAAGGGCCCGCTAGTAAACCTACATAGTCCATGCGCCCGCTAGTTAACCTATATAGTGCAACTGTCCGCTAGTTAACCTACATATTCCAAGTGCCCGCTAGTTAACCTACATAATCTAAGTGATCGTTAGCTAACCTAGATAGTCCAAGGGCCCGCAAGTTGACCTACATAGTCCTAGTGCCAGCTAGGTAACCTAGATAGTACAAGTGGCCGCTAGGGAACCTAGATAGTCCAAGTGCCTGTTAGCTAACCTAGATAGTCCAAGTGGCGGCTAGGTAACCTACATTGTCCAAGTGCCCGTTCGTTAAACTAGATAATCCAAGTGCCCGCTAGGTAACCTACATTGTCCATGTCCCCGATAGGGAACCTACATAATCCAAGTGCCCGCTAGGCAACCTACATAGTCCAAGTGCCCGCTAGGTAACCTACATAGTCCAAGTGCCCGCTAGGTAACCTAAATAGTCCAAATGCCCGCTAGGGAAACTACATAGTCCAAGTGCCCGCTAGTTAACCTAGATAGTCCAAGTGCCTGCTAGTAAACCTACATAATCCATGGGCCCGCTAGTTAAACTACATAGTGCAAGGCCCCGCTAGTTAACCTATATCGTGCAAGTGTGTGCTAGTTAACCTGCATAGTCCAAGTGCCCGCTAATTAACCTATATACCAAGTGCCTGCTACGTAACCTAGATTGTCCAAGGGCATGCTAGTTAACCTACATAGTACAAGTGCCCGCTAAGGAACCTAGATAGTCCAATTGCCCGCTCTGGAACCTATATAGTCCAAGTGCCTACTAGGGAACCTACATAGTCCAAGGGCCCGCTCTGGAACATACATAGTCCAAGTGCCCGCTAGAGAATCTACATAGTCCAAGGGCCGGCTAGTTAACCTACATAGTCCAAGTACACCTTCAGTTAACCTAGATATTCCATGTGCCCGGTAGTTAACCTACATAGTCCAAGGGCCCGCTACTTAACCTACATCGTCCATGGGCCCGCTATGTAACCTAGATAGTTCAAGGGCCCGCTAGTTAACCTACATAGTCCAAGTGCCCTCTAGTTAACCTACATAGTCCAAGTGCCTGCTAGTTAACCTACATAGTCCAAGGGCCCACTAGGTAACCTAGATAGTCCAAAGACCCGCTAGGTAACCTACATTGTCCTAGTGCACACTAGTTAACCTACATTCTCCAAGTGCCCGATAGAGAAACTACATAGTCCAAGTGCCCGCTAGGGAACCTACATAGTCCAAATGCCCGCTAGTTAACCTACATAGTCCAAGTGCCCGTTAGGTAACCTAGATAGCCCAAATGCCCGCTAGGGAACCCACATAGTCCAAGTACCCTCTAGGGAACTTACATAGTCCAAGGGCCCTCTAGGTAACCTACATAGTCCAAGTGCCCGTTAGTTAACCTAGATAGTCCCAGTGCCCGCTAGGTAACCTCGATAGTCCAACAGCCCGGTAGGTAACCTACAAAGTCTAAATGCCCTCTAGGTTATCTATATAGTCCAAATGCCCGCTAGGGAACCTACATAGTCCAAGTGCCCGCTAGTTAACATAGATAGTCCAAGGGCCCGCTAGGTAACCTAAGTAGTCCAAATGTCCGATAGGGATCCTACATAGTCCAAGTGCCCGCCAGGTAACCTACATAGTCCAGTGCCCGTTCGTTAACCTAGATAGTCCAAGTGCCCGCTAGGTAACCTAGACTGTCCAAGTGCCCGCTAGGTTACCTACATAGTCCAAGTGCCCGTTCGTTAACCTAGATAGTCCAAGCGCCCGCTAGGAAACCTACATAGTCCAAGGGCCCGCTAGGTAACCTAGATAGTCCAAGTGCTCGCAAGTTAACCTACATAGTCCAAGTGCCGGCATGTAACCTAGATAGTCCAAATGCCCGTTAGGTAACCTAGATAGTCCATGTGCCCGCTAGGTAACTTACATTGTCCAAGTTCCCGCTAGGTAACATAGAGAGTCCAAGTGCCCGTTACCTAACCTAGATAGTCCAAGTGCCCGCTAGGCAACCTACATAGTCCAAGAGCCCGTTCGTTAACCTAGAAGTCCAAGTGCCCGCTAGGTAACCTAGACAGTCCAAGTGCCCGCTAGGTTACCTGCATATTCCAAGTGCCCGTTCGTTAACCTAGATAGTCCAAGTGTCCACTAGGTAACCTACATAGTTCAAGTGCCCGCTAGGTAACCTATATAGTCCAAGTGCCTCCTAGGTAACCAAGAAGTCCAAGTGCCCGCTAGGTAACCTAGACAGTCCAAGTGCCCGCTTGGTAACCTAGATAGTCCAAGTGCCCGCTAGTTAACCTAGATCGTCCAAGTGCCTGCTAGTTAACCTAGATAGCCCAAGTGCCGGCTAGGGAACTTTCATAGTCCATGTGCCCACTAGGTAACCTAGATAGTCCAAATGCCACTAGGTAACCTAGAGTCCAAGTGCTCGCTAGTTAACCTACATAGTCCAAGTGCCCGCTGTGTAACCTAGATATTCCAAGTGCCTGCTAGGTAACTTACATTGTCCAAGTTCCCGCTAGGTAACCTAGATAGTCCAAGTTCCTGTTACCTAACCTAGATAGTCCAAGTGCCTGCTAGGCAACCTACATAGTCCAAGAGCCCGTTCGTTAACCTAGAAGTCCAAGTGCCCGCCAGGTAACCTAGAGAGTCCAAGTGCCCGCTAGGTTACCTGAATATTCCAAGTGCCCGTTCGTTAACCTAGATAGTCCAAGTGTCCACTAGGTAACCTACATAGTCCTAGTGCCTGCTTGGTAACCTATATAGTCCAAGTGCCCGCTAGGTAACCAAGATAGTCCAAGGACCCACTAGTTAAACTACATAGTCCAAGGGCTCACTTGTTAACTTTGATAGTCCAGCTGCCCGCTAGTTAACCTACATTGTCCAAGGGCCCACTAGTTAACCTAGATAGTCCAAGTGTCCTCTAGTCAACCTACATAGTCCAACTGCCCGCTAAATAACCAAGATAGTCAAAGTGCCCGCTTGTAACCTACATAGTCCAAGTTCCCACTAGGTAACCTAGATAGTCCAAGTGCCCGTTACCTAACCTAGATAGTCCAAGTGCCCGCTAGGTAACCTACAGAGTCCTAGTGCCCGCTAGTTAACCAACATTGTCCAAGTGCCCGATATGGAACCCTCATAGTCCAAGTGCCCGTTAGGTAACCTACATAGTTGAAATGCCCGCTAGTAACCTACATAGTCCAAGTGCCCGCTAGGGAACTTTCATAGTCCAAGTGCCCGTTAGTTAACCTAGATAGTCCAAGTGCCCGCTAGTTAACCTAGATAGTTCAAGTACCCGCTAGGTAACGTAGATAGTTCAAGTGCACGCTAGGTAACCTAGATAGTCCAAGTGCCCGCTACGTAACCTACAAAGTCCAAGTGCCCCCTAGGTAATCTATATAGTCCAAATGCCCGCTAGGGCACCTACATAGTCGAAATACCCGCTAATTAACCTACATAGTCCAAGTGCCCGCTAGCTAACCTAGATAGTCTAAGGGCCCAATAGTTAACCTACATAGTTCAAGTGCCCGCTAGCTAACCTACATAGTCCAAGTGCCCGCTAGTTAACCTACATAGTCCAAAGGCCCGCTAGTTAACCTAAATAGTGAAAGGGCCCGCTAGTTAACCTAGATCGTCCAAGTGTCCGCTAGTTAACCTACATTGTCCAAGTGCGCGCTAGTTAACCTACATAATCCAAGTGCTCCTTAGCTAACCTAGATAGTCCAAGGGCCCGCTAGTTGACCTACATAGTCCAAGTGCCCGCTAGGTTACCTAGATAGACCAAGTGCTCGCTAGTTAACCTAGATAGTTCTAGTGCCCGTTAGTTAACCTAGATAGTCCAAGTGCCCACTAGGGGACGTACATAGTCCAAATGCCGCTAGGTAACCTACATAGTCCAAGTGCCCGCTAGGGTATGTACATAGACCAAGTGCCCGCTAGGTAACCTAGATAGTCCAAGTGCCCGGTAGTTAACCTACATAGTCCCAATGCCCTACACAAACCTACATAATCCAAGTGCCCAATAGGGAACCTATATAGTCCAAGTGCCCCCTATGGAACCTACATAGTCCAAGTGCCCGTTAAGGAACCTAGACAGTCCAAGTGCCCACTAGGGAACCTGCATCGTCCAAGTGCTCGCCAGGTAACCTAGATAGTGCAAGGGCCTGCTTGATAACCTACATAGTCCAAGTGCCCGATAGGGAACCTAGAGAGTCCAAGTGCCCATAGGGCACCTATATAGTCCAAGTTCCCGCTAGGGAACCTACATAGGCAAAGTGCACGTTAGGGAACATGCATCGTCCAAGTGCCCGCTAGTTAACCTAGATCGTCCAAGTGCCCGCTTGTTAACCTACATAGTCCAAGGGCCCGCTAGTTAACCTACATAGTCCAAAACCCGCTAGTTAACCTAGATAGTCCAAGTGCCCGCTAGTTAACCTAGATATTCCAAGTGCAGGCTAGTTAACCTAGATCGTCCAAGTGTCCGCTAGTTAACCTACATATTCCAAGTGCCCGTTAGGTAACCTACATAGTCCTAGTGCTCGCTAGGTAAACTAGATAGTCCAAGTTCCTTTTAGCTAACTTAGATAGTCCAAGTGCCCGTTAGGTAACCTAGATAGTCCAAGTGCCCGTTAGGTAACCTAGATAGTCCAAGTGCCCGCTATGGAACCGACATAGTCCAAGTGCCCTTTAGGGAACGTACATAGTCCAAGTGCCCGCTAGGTAACCTAGATTGTCCATGTGTCCGCTAGTTAACCTACATAGTCCAAGTGCCCGCTAGGTAACCTAGATAGTCCAAGGGCCCGCTAGTTAACCTATATAGTGCAAGTGCCCGCTAGGTAACCTTGATAGTCCAAGTGCCCGCTACGTAACCTACATAGTCCTAGTGCCCGCTAGTTAACCAACATTGTCCAAGTGCCCGATAGCGAAGGTACATAGGCCAAGTGCCCTTTAGGTAACCTACATAGTCCAAATGCCCGATAGTAACCTACATAGTCCAAATGCCCGCTAGAAACATACATAGTCCAAGTGCCCGATAGGGAACCTACATAATCCAAGTGCCCGCTAGGGAACCTACATACTCCAAGTGCCCGTTAGGTAACCTAGATAGTCCAAATGCCCGCTATGGAACCCACATAGTGAAAGTGCCCGCTAGGGAACTTACATAGTCCAAGTGCCCGTTAGTTAACCTAGATTGTCCAAGTGTCCGCTAGTTAACCTACATAGTCCAAGTGCCCGTTCGTTAACCTAGATAGTCCAAGTGCCCGCTAGGTAACCTAGACTGTCCAAGTGCCCGCTAGGTTACCTACATAGTCCAAGTGCCCGTTCGTTAACCTAGATAGTCCAAGCGCCCGCTAGGAAACCTACATAGTCCAAGGGCCCGCTAGGTAACCTAGATAGTTCAAGTGCTCGCAAGTTAACCTACATAGTCCAAGTGCCGGCATGTAACCTAGATAGTTCAAGTGCCCGTTAGGTAACCTAGATAGTCCATGTGCCCGCTAGGTAACTTACATTGTCCAAGTTCCCGCTAGGTAACCAAGAGAGTCCAAGTGCCCGTTACCTAACCTAGATAGTCCAAGTGCCCGCTAGGCAACCTACATAATCCAAGAGCCCGTTCGTTAACCTAGAAGTCCAAGTGCCCGCTAGGTAACCTAGACAGTCCAAGTGCCCGCTAGGTTACCTGCATATTCCAAGTGCCCGTTCGTTAACCTAGATAGTCCAAGTGTCCACTAGGTAACCTACATAGTCCAAGTGCCCGCTAGGTAACCTATATAGTCCAAGTGCCCCCTAGGTAACCAAGAAGTCCAAGTGCCCGCTAGGTAACCTAGACAGTCCAAGTGCCCGCTAGGTAACCTAGATAGTCCAAGTGCCCGCTAGTTAACCTAGATCGTCCAAGTGCCTGCTAGTTAACCTAGATAGCCCAAGTGCCGGCTAGGGAACTTTCATAGTCCATGTGCCCACTAGGTAACCTAGATAGTCCAAATGCCACTAGGTAACCTAGAGTCCAAGTGCTCGCTAGTTAACCTACATAGTCCAAGTGCCCGCTGTGTAACCTAGATATTCCAAGTGCCTGCTAGGTAACTTACATTGTCCAAGTTCCCGCTAGGTAACCTTGATAGTCCAAGTTCCTGTTACCTAACCTAGATAGTCCAAGTGCCCGCTACGCAACCTACATAGTCCAAGAGCCCGTTCGTTAACCTAGAAGTCCAAGTACCCGCCAGGTAACCTAGAGAGTCCAAGTGCCCGCTAGGTTACCTGAATATTCCAAGTGCCCGTTTGTTAACCTAGATAGTCCAAGTGTCCACTAGGTAACCTACATAGTCCTAGTGCCTGCTTGGTACCCTATATAGTCCAAGTGCCCGCTAGGTAACCAAGATAGTCCAAGGACCCACTAGTTAAACTACATAGTCCAAGGGCTCACTTATTAACTTTGATAGTCCAGCTACCCGCTAGTTAACCTACATTGTCCAAGGGCCCACTAGTTAACCTAGATAGTCCAAGTGTCCTCTAGTCAACCTACATAGTCCAACTGCCCGCTAAATAACCAAGATAGTCAAAGTGCCCGCTTGTAACCTACATTGTCCAAGTTCCCACTAGGTAACCTAGATAGTCCAAGTGCCCGTTACCTAACCTAGATAGTCCAAGTGCCCGCTAGGTAACCTACAGAGTCCTAGTGCCCGCTAGTTAACCAACATTGTCCAAGTGCCCGATATGGAACCCTCATAGTCCAAGTGCCCGTTAGGTAACCTACATAGTTGAAATGCCCGCTAGTAACCTACATAGTCCAAGTGCCCGCTAGGGAACTTTCATAGTCCAAGTGCCCGTTAGTTAACCTAGATAGTCCAAGTGCCCGCTAGTTAACCTAGATAGTTCAAGTACCCGCTAGGTAACGTAGATAGTTCAAGTGCACGCTAGGTAACCTAGATAGTCCAAGTGCCCGCTACGTAACCTACAAAGTCCAAGTGCCCCCTAGGTAATCTATATAGTCCAAATGCCCGCTAGGGCACCTACATAGTCGAAATACCCGCTAATTAACCTACATAGTCCAAGTGCCCGCTAGCTAACCTAGATAGTCTAAGGGCCCAATAGTTAACCTACATAGTTCAAGTGCCCGCTAGCTAACCTACATAGTCCAAGTGCCCGCTAGTTAACCTACATAGTCCAAAGGCCCGCTAGTTAACCTAAATAGTGAAAGGGCCCGCTAGTTAACCTAGATCGTCCAAGTGTCCGCTAGTTAACCTACATTGTCCAAGTGCGCGCTAGTTAACCTACATAATCCAAGTGCCCCTTAGCTAACCTAGATAGTCCAAGGGCCCGCTAGTTGACCTACATAGTCCAAGTGCCCGCTAGGTTACCTAGATAGACCAAGTGCTCGCTAGTTAACCTAGATAGTTCTAGTGCCCGTTAGTTAACCTAGATAGTCCAAGTGCCCACTAGGGGACGTACATAGTCCAAATGCCCGCTAGGTAACCTACATAGTCCAAGTGCCCGCTAGGGTATGTACATAGACCAAGTGCCCGCTAGGTAACCTAGATAGTCCAAGTGCCCGGTAGTTAACCTACATAGTCCCAATGCCCTACACAAACCTACATAATCCAAGTGCCCAATAGGGAACCTATATAGTCCAAGTGCCCCCTATGGAACCTACATAGTCCAAGTGCCCGTTAAGGAACCTAGACAGTCCAAGTGCCCACTAGGGAACCTGCATCGTCCAAGTGCTCGCCAGGTAACCTAGATAGTGCAAGGGCCTGCTTGATAACCTACATAGTCCAAGTGCCCGATAGGGAACCTAGAGAGTCCAAGTGCCCATAGGGCACCTATATAGTCCAAGTTCCCGCTAGGGAACCTACATAGGCAAAGTGCACGTTAGGGAACATGCATCGTCCAAGTGCCCGCTAGTTAACCTAGATCGTCCAAGTGCCCGCTTGTTAACCTACATAGTCCAAGGGCCCGCTAGTTAACCTACATAGTCCAAAACCCGCTAGTTAACCTAGATAGTCCAAGTGCCCGCTAGTTAACCTAGATATTCCAAGTGCAGGCTAGTTAACCTAGATCGTCCAAGTGTCCGCTAGTTAACCTACATATTCCAAGTGCCCGTTAGGTAACCTACATAGTCCTAGTGCTCGCTAGGTAAACTAGATAGTCCAAGTTCCTTTTAGCTAACTTAGATAGTCCAAGTGCCCGCTAGGTAACCTAGATAGTCCAAGTGCCCGCTAGGTAACCTACATAGTCAAAGTGCCCTCTAGGTAACCTAAATAGTCCAAGTTCCTCTTAGCTAACGTAGATAGTCCAAGTGCCCGCTAGGTAACCTTGATTGTCAAAGTGCCCGTTAGGTAACCTAGATAGTCCAAGTGCCCGTTAGGTAACCTAGATAGTCCAAGTGCCCGCTATGGAACCGACATAGTCCAAGTGCCCTTTAGGGAACGTACATAGTCCAAGTGCCCGCTAGGTAACCTAGATTGTCCATGTGTCCGCTAGTTAACCTACATAGTCCAAGTGCCCGCTAGGTAACCTAGATAGTCCAAGGGCCCGCTAGTTAACCTATATAGTGCAAGTGCCCGCTAGGTAACCTTGATAGTCCAAGTGCCCGCTACGTAACCTACATAGTCCTAGTGCCCGCTAGTTAACCAACATTGTCCAAGTGCCCGATAGCGAAGGTACATAGGCCAAGTGCCCTTTAGGTAACCTACATAGTCCAAATGCCCGATAGTAACCTACATAGTCCAAATGCCCGCTAGAAACATACATAGTCCAAGTGCCCGATAGGGAACCTACATAATCCAAGTGCCCGCTAGGGAACCTACATACTCCAAGTGCCCGTTAGGTAACATAGATAGTCCAAATGCCCGCTATGGAACCCACATAGTGAAAGTGCCCGCTAGGGAACTTACATAGTCCAAGTGCCCATTAGTTAACCTAGATTGTCCAAGTGTCCGCTAGTTAACCTACATAGTCCAAGTGCCCGTTCGTTAACCTAGATAGTCCAAGTGCCCGCTAGGTAACCTAGACTGTCCAAGTGCCCGCTAGGTTACCTACATAGTCCAAGTGCCCGTTCGTTAACCTAGATAGTCCAAGCGCCCGCTAGGAAACCTACATAGTCCAAGGGCCCGCTAGGTAACCTAGATAGTCCAAGTGCTCGCAAGTTAACCTACATAGTCCAAGTGCCGGCATGTAACCTAGATAGTCCAAGTGCCCGTTAGGTAACCTAGATAGTCCATGTTCCCCCTAGGTAACTTACATTGTCCAAGTTCCCGCTAGGTAACCAAGAGAGTCCAAGTGCCCGTTACCTAACCTAGATAGTCCAAGTGCCCGCTAGGCAACCTACAGAGTCCAAGAGCCCGTTCGTTAACCTAGAAGTCCAAGTGCCCGCTAGGTAACCTAGACAGTCCAAGTGCCCGCTAGGTTACCTGCATATTCCAAGTGCCCGTTCGTTAACCTAGATAGTCCAAGTGTCCACTAGGTAACCTACATAGTCCAAGTGCCCGCTAGGTAACCTATATAGTCCAAGTGCCCCCTAGGTAACCAAGAAGTCCAAGTGCCCGCTAGGTAACCTAGACAGTCCAAGTGCCCGCTAGTTAACCTAGATCGTCCAAGTGCCCGCTAGTTAACCTAGATCGTCCAAGTGCCTGCTAGTTAACCTAGATAGCCCAAGTGCCGGCTAGGGAACTTTCATAGTCCATGTGCCCACTAGGTAACCTAGATAGTCCAAATGCCACTAGGTAACCTAGAGTCCAAGTGCTCGCTAGTTAACCTACATAGTCCAAGTGCCCGCTGTGTAACCTAGATATTCCAAGTGCCTGCTAGGTAACTTACATTGTCCAAGTTCCCGTTACCTAACCTAGATAGTCCAAGTGCCCGCTAGGCAACCTACATAGTCCAAGAGCCCGTTCGTTAACCTAGAAGTCCAAGTGCCCGCCAGGTAACCTAGAGAGTCCAAGTGCCCGCTAGGTTACCTGAATATTCCAAGTGCCCGTTCGTTAACCTAGATAGTCCAAGTGTCCACTAGGTAACCTACATAGTCCAAGTGCCTGCTTGGTAACCTATATAGTCCAAGTGCCCGCTAGGTAACCAAGATAGTCCAAGGACCCACTAGTTAAACTACATAGTCCAAGGGCTCACTTGTTAACTTTGATAGTCCAGCTGCCCGCTAGTTAACCTACATTGTCCAAGGGCCCACTAGTTAACCTAGATAGTCCAAGTGTCCTCTAGTTAACCTACATAGTCCAAGTGCCTGCTAGTTAACCTAGATTGTCCAAGTGCCTGCTAGTTAACCTACATAGTCCAAGTGCCCGCTAGGCAACCTAGATAGTCCAAGTGCCCGCTAAGGAACCTACATAGTCCAAGTGCATGCTAGTTAACTTAGATAGTCCAAGTGCCCGCTAGTTAACCTAGATAGTCCAAGTGCCTGCTAGGTAACCTACATATTCCAAGTGCCCGCTAGTTAACATAGATAGTCCAAGTGCCCCTAGGGAACATACATAGTCCAAGTGCCCGCTAGGTAACCTAGATAGTGCAAGTGCCCGCTAGTTAACCTAGATAGTTCAAGTACCCGCTAGGTAACCTAGATCGTCCAAGGGCTCCCTAGTTAGCCTACATAGTCCAAGTGCCCGCTAGGTAACCTAGATAGTCCAAGTGCCCGTTCGGTAACCTAGATGGTCCAAGTGCCCTTTAGGGAACCTAGATAGTCCAAGGGCCCGCTAGTAAACCTACATAGTCCATGCGCCCGCTAGTTAACCTACATAGTGCAACTGTCCGCTAGTTAATCTACATATTCCAAGTGCCCGCTAGTTAACCTACATAATCTAAGTGACCGTTAGCTAACCTAGATAGTCCAAGGGCCCGCTAGTTGACCTACATAGTCCTAGTGCCAGCTAGGTAACCTAGATAGTACAAGTGGCCGCTAGGGAACCTAGATAGTCCAAGTGCCTGTTAGCTAACCTAGATAGTCCAAGTGGCGGCTAGGTAACCTACATAGTCCAAGTGCCCGTTCGTTAAACTAGATAATCCAAGTGCCCGCTAGGTAACCAAGACAGTCCAAGTGCCCGCTAGTTAACCTACATAGTCCAAGTGCCCAATAGGGAACCTACATAATCCAAGTGCCCGCTAGGCAACCTACATAGTCCAAGTGCCCGTTAGTTAACCTAGATAGTCAAAGTGCCTGCTAGGTAACCTAGATAGTCCAAGTGCCTGCTAGGTAACCTACATAGTCCAAGTGCCCGCTAGGTAACGTAAATAGTCCAAATGCCCGCTAGGGAAACTACATAGTCCAAGTGCCTGCTAGTTAACCTAGATAGTCCAAGTGCCTGCTAGTAAACCTACATAATCCATGGGCCCGCTAGTTAACCTACATAGTGCAAGGGCCCGCTAGTTAACCTAGATCGTGCAAGTGTCCGCTAGTTAACCTATATAGTCTAAGTGCCCGCTAGTTAACCTATATACCAAGTGCCTGCTAGGTAACCTATATAGTCCAAGGGCACGCTAGTTAACATACATAGTACAAGCGCCCACTAAGAAACCTAGATAGTCCAAGTGCCCGCTCTGGAACCTAGATAGTCCAAGTGCCCGCTCTGGAACCTACATAGTCCAAGTGCCTGCTAGGGAAACTACATAGTCCAAGTACCCGCTCTGGAACATACATAGTCCAAGTGCCCGCTAGGGAATCTACATAGTCCAAGGGCCGGCTAGTTAACCTACATAGTCCAAGTACACGCTAGTTAACCTAGATCTTCCAAGTGCCCGGTAGTTAACCTACATATTTCAAGGGCCCGCTAGTTAACCTACATAGTCCAAGTGCCTGCTAGATAACCTACATAGTCCAAGTGCCCGCTAGGCAACCTAGATAGTCCAAGTGCACGCTAAGGAACCTACATAGTCCAAGTGCCCCTAGGGAACATACATAGTCCAAGTGCCCGCTAGGTAACCTTGATAGGGCAAGTGCTCGCTAGTTAACCTAGATAGTTCAAGTACCCGCTAGGTAACCTAGATCGTCCAAGGGCTCCCTAGTTAGCCTACATAGTCCAAGTGCCCGCTAGGTAACCTAGATAGTCCAAGTGCCCGTTCGGTAACCTAGATAGTCCAAGTGCCCTTTAGGGAAACTAGATAGTCCAAGGGCCCGCTAGTAAACCTACATAGTCCATGCGCCCGCTAGTTAACCTACATAGTGCAACTGTCCGCTAGTTAACCTACATATTCCAAGTGCCCGCTAGTTAACCTACATAATCTAAGTGATCGTTAGCTAACCTAGATAGTCCAAGGGCCCGCAAGTTGACCTACATAGTCCTAGTGCCAGCTAGGTAACCTAGATAGTACAAGTGGCCGCTAGGGAACCTAGATAGTCCAAGTGCCTGTTAGCTAACCTAGATAGTCCAAGTGGCGGCTAGGTAACCTACATTGTCCAAGTGCCCGTTCGTTAAACTAGATAATCCAAGTGCCCGCTAGGTAACCTACATAGTCCAAGTCCCCGATAGGGAACCTACATAATCCAAGTGCCCGCTAGGCAACCTACATAGTCCAAGTGCCCGCTAGGTAACCTACATAGTCCAAGTGCCCGCTAGGTAACCTAAATAGTCCAAATGCCCGCTAGGGAAACTACATAGTCCAAGTGCCCGCTAGTTAACCTAGATAGTCCAAGTGCCTGCTAGTAAACCTACATAATCCATGGGCCCGCTAGTTAAACTACATAGTGCAAGGGCCCGCTAGTTAACCTATATCGTGCAAGTGTCTGCTAGTTAACCTGCATAGTCCAAGTGCCCGCTAATTAACCTATATACCAAGTGCCTGCTACGTAACCTAGATTGTCCAAGGGCACGCTAGTTAACCTACATAGTACAAGTGCCCGCTAAGGAACCTAGATAGTCCAAGTGCCCGCTCTGGAACCTATATAGTCCAAGTGCCTACTAGGGAACCTACATAGTCCAAGGGCCCGCTCTGGAACATACATAGTCCAAGTGCCCGCTAGAGAATCTACATAGTCCAAGGGCCGGCTAGTTAACCTACATAGTCCAAGTACACCTTCAGTTAACCTAGATATTCCATGTGACCGGTAGTTAACCTACATAGTCCAAGGGCCCGCTACTTAACCTACATCGTCCATGGGCCCGCTATGTAACCTAGATAGTTCAAGGGCCCGCTAGTTAACCTACATAGTCCAAAACCCGCTAGTTAACCTAGATAGTCCAAGTGCCCGCTAGTTAACCTAGATATTCCAAGTGCAGGCTAGTTAACCTAGATCGTCCAAGTGTCCGCTAGTTAACCTACATATTCCAAGTGCCCGTTAGGTAACCTACATAGTCCTAGTGCTCGCTAGGTAAACTAGATAGTCCAAGTTCCTTTTAGCTAACTTAGATAGTCCAAGTGCCCGCTAGGTAACCTAGATAGTCCAAGTGTCCGCTTGGTAACCTACATAGTCAAAGTGCCCGCTAGGTAACCTAAATAGTCCAAGTTCCTCTTAGCTAACGTAGATAGTCCAAGTGCCCGCTAGGTAACCTTGATTGTCAAAGTGCCCGTTAGGTAACCTAGATAGTCCAAGTGCCCGTTAGGTAACCTAGATAGTCCAAGTGCCCGCTATGGAACCGACAAAGTCCAAGTGCCCTTTAGGGAACGTACATAGTCCAAGTGCCCGCTAGGTAACCTAGATTGTCCATGTGTCCGCTAGTTAACCTACATAGTCCAAGTGCCCGCTAGGTAACCTAGATAGTCCAAGGGCCCGCTAGTTAACCTATATAGTGCAAGTGCCCGCTAGGTAACCTTGATAGTCCAAGTGCCCGCTACGTAACCTACATAGTCCTAGTGCCCGCTAGTTAACCAACATTGTCCAAGTGCCCGATAGCGAAGGTACATAGGCCAAGTGCCCTTTAGGTAACCTACATAGTCCAAATGCCCGATAGTAACCTACATAGTCCAAATGCCCGCTAGAAACATACATAGTCCAAGTGCCCGATAGGGAACCTACATAATCCAAGTGCCCGCTAGGGAACCTACATACTCCAAGTGCCCGTTAGGTAACATAGATAGTCCAAATGCCCGCTATGGAACCCACATAGTGAAAGTGCCCGCTAGGGAACTTACATAGTCCATGTGCCCGTTAGTTAACCTAGATTGTCCAAGTGTCCGCTAGTTAACCTACATAGTCCAAGTGCCCGTTCGTTAACCTAGATAGTCCAAGTGCCCGCTAGGTAACCTAGACTGTCCAAGTGCCCGCTAGGTTACCTACATAGTCCAAGTGCCCGTTCGTTAACCGAGATAGTCCAAGCGCCCGCTAGGAAACCTACATAGTCCAAGGGCCCGCTAGGTAACCTAGATAGTCCAAGTGCTCGCAAGTTAACCTACATAGTCCAAGTGCCGGCATGTAACCTAGATAGTCCAAGTGCCCGTTAGGTAACCTAGATAGTCCATGTGCCCGCTAGGTAACTTATATTGTCCAAGTTCCCGCTAGGTAACCAAGAGAGTCCAAGTGCCCGTTACCTAACCTAGATAGTCCAAGTGCCCGCTAGGCAACCTACAGAGTCCAAGAGCCCGTTCGTTAACCTAGAAGTCCAAGTGCCCGCTAGGTAACCTAGACAGTCCAAGTGCCCGCTAGGTTACCTGCATATTCCAAGTGCCCGTTCGTTAACCTAGATAGTCCAAGTGTCCACTAGGTAACCTACATAGTCCAAGTGCCCGCTAGGTAACCTATATAGTCCAAGTGCCCCCTAGGTAACCAAGAAGTCCAAGTGCCCGCTAGGTAACCTAGACAGTCCAAGTGCCCGCTAGTTAACCTAGATCGTCCAAGTGCCCGCTAGTTAACCTAGATCGTCCAAGTGCCTGCTAGTTAACCTAGATAGCCCAAGTGCCGGCTAGGGAACTTTCATAGTCCATGTGCCCACTAGGTAACCTAGATAGTCCAAATGCCACTAGGTAACCTAGAGTCCAAGTGCTCGCTAGTTAACCTACATAGTCCAAGTGCCCGCTGTGTAACCTAGATATTCCAAGTGCCTGCTAGGTAACTTACATTGTCCAAGTTCCCGTTACCTAACCTAGATAGTCCAAGTGCCCGCTAGGCAACCTACATAGTCCAAGAGCCCGTTCGTTAACCTAGAAGTCCAAGTGCCCGCCAGGTAACCTAGAGAGTCCAAGTGCCCGCTAGGTTACCTGAATATTCCAAGTGCCCGTTCGTTAACCTAGATAGTCCAAGTGTCCACTAGGTAACCTACATAGTCCAAGTGCCTGCTTGGTAACCTATATAGTCCAAGTGCCCGCTAGGTAACCAAGATAGTCCAAGGACCCACTAGTTAAACTACATAGTCCAAGGGCTCACTTGTTAACTTTGATAGTCCAGCTGCCCGCTAGTTAACCTACATTGTCCAAGGGCCCACTAGTTAACCTAGATAGTCCAAGTGTCCTCTAGTTAACCTACATAGTCCAAGTGCCTGCTAGTTAACCTAGATTGTCCAAGTGCCTGCTAGTTAACCTACATAGTCCAAGTGCCCGCTAGGCAACCTAGATAGTCCAAGTGCCCGCTAAGGAACCTACATAGTCCAAGTGCATGCTAGTTAACTTAGATAGTCCAAGTGCCCGCTAGTTAACCTAGATAGTCCAAGTGCCTGCTAGGTAACCTACATATTCCAAGTGCCCGCTAGTTAACATAGATAGTCCAAGTGCCCCTAGGGAACATACATAGTCCAAGTGCCCGCTAGGTAACCTAGATAGTGCAAGTGCCCGCTAGTTAACCTAGATAGTTCAAGTACCCGCTATTTAACCTAGATCGTCCAAGGGCTCCCTAGTTAGCCTACATAGTCCAAGTGCCCGCTAGGTAACCTAGATAGTCCAAGTGCCCGTTCGGTAACCTAGATGGTCCAAGTGCCCTTTAGGGAACCTAGATAGTCCAAGGGCCCGCTAGTAAACCTACATAGTCCATGCGCCCGCTAGTTAACCTACATAGTGCAACTGTCCGCTAGTTAATCTACATATTCCAAGTGCCCGCTAGTTAACCTACATAATCTAAGTGACCGTTAGCTAACCTAGATAGTCCAAGGGCCCGCTAGTTGACCTACATAGTCCTAGTGCCAGCTAGGTAACCTAGATAGTACAAGTGGCCGCTAGGGAACCTAGATAGTCCAAGTGCCTGTTAGCTAACCTAGATAGTCCAAGTGGCGGCTAGGTAACCTACATAGTCCAAGTGCCCGTTCGTTAAACTAGATAATCCAAGTGCCCGCTAGGTAACCAAGACAGTCCAAGTGCCCGCTAGTTAACCTACATAGTCCAAGTGCCCAATAGGGAACCTACATAATCCAAGTGCCCGCTAGGCAACCTACATAGTCCAAGTGCCCGTTAGTTAACCTAGATAGTCAAAGTGCCCGCTAGGTAACCTAGATAGTCCAAGTGCCTGCTAGGTAACCTACATAGTCCAAGTGCCCGCTAGGTAACGTAAATAGTCCAAATGCCCGCTAGGGAAACTACATAGTCCAAGTGCCTGCTAGTTAACCTAGATAGTCCAAGTGCCTGCTAGTAAACCTACATAATCCATGGGCCCGCTAGTTAACCTACATAGTGCAAGGGCCCGCTAGTTAACCTAGATCGTGCAAGTGTCCGCTAGTTAACCTATATAGTCTAAGTGCCCGCTAGTTAACCTATATACCAAGTGCCTGCTAGGTAACCTATATAGTCCAAGGGCACGCTAGTTAACATACATAGTACAAGCACCCACTAAGAAACCTAGATAGTCCAAGTGCCCGCTCTGGAACCTAGATAGTCCAAGTGCCCGCTCTGGAACCTACATAGTCCAAGTGCCTGCTAGGGAAACTACATAGTCCAAGTGCCCGCTCTGGAACATACATAGTCCAAGTGCCCGCTAGGGAATCTACATAGTCCAAGGGCCGGCTAGTTAACCTACATAGTCCAAGTACACGCTAGTTAACCTAGATCTTCCAAGTGCCCGGTAGTTAACCTACATATTTCAAGGGCCCGCTAGTTAACCTACATAGTCCAAGTGCCTGCTAGATAACCTACATAGTCCAAGTGCCCGCTAGGCAACCTAGATAGTCCAAGTGCACGCTAAGGAACCTACATAGTCCAAGTGCCCCTAGGGAACATACATAGTCCAAGTGCCCGCTAGGTAACCTTGATAGGGCAAGTGCTCGCTAGTTAACCTAGATAGTTCAAGTACCCGCTAGGTAACCTAGATCGTCCAAGGGCTCCCTAGTTAGCCTACATAGTCCAAGTGCCCGCTAGGTAACCTAGATAGTCCAAGTGCCCGTTCGGTAACCTAGATAGTCCAAGTGCCCTTTAGGGAAACTAGATAGTCCAAGGGCCCGCTAGTAAACCTACATAGTCCATGCGCCCGCTAGTTAACCTACATAGTGCAACTGTCCTCTAGTTAACCTACATATTCCAAGTGCCCGCTAGTTAACCTACATAATCTAAGTGATCGTTAGCTAACCTAGATAGTCCAAGGGCCCGCAAGTTGACCTACATAGTCCTAGTGCCAGCTAGGTAACCTAGATAGTACAAGTGGCCGCTAGGGAACCTAGATAGTCCAAGTGCCTGTTAGCTAACCTAGATAGTCCAAGTGGCGGCTAGGTAACCTACATTGTCCAAGTGCCCGTTCGTTAAACTAGATAATCCAAGTGCCCGCTAGGTAACCTACATAGTCCAAGTCCCCGATAGGGAACCTACATAATCCAAGTGCCCGCTAGGCAACCTACATAGTCCAAGTGCCCGCTAGGTAACCTACATAGTCCAAGTGCCCGCTAGGTAACCTAAATAGTCCAAATGCCCGCTAGGGAAACTACATAGTCCAAGTGCCCGCTAGTTAACCTAGATAGTCCAAGTGCCTGCTAGTAAACCTACATAATCCATGGGCCCGCTAGTTAAACTACATAGTGCAAGGGCCCGCTAGTTAACCTATATCGTGCAAGTGTCTGCTAGTTAACCTGCATAGTCCAAGTGCCCGCTAATTAACCTATATACCAAGTGCCTGCTACGTAACCTAGATTGTCCAAGGGCACGCTAGTTAACCTACATAGTACAAGTGCCCGCTAAGGAACCTAGATAGTCCAAGTGCCCGCTCTGGAACCTATATAGTCCAAGTGCCTACTAGGGAACCTACATAGTCCAAGGGCCCGCTCTGGAACATACATAGTCCAAGTGCCCGCTAGAGAATCTACATAGTCCAAGGGCCGGCTAGTTAACCTACATAGTCCAAGTACACCTTCAGTTAACCTAGATATTCCATGTGCCCGGTAGTTAACCTACATAGTCCAAGGGCCCGCTACTTAACCTACATCGTCCATGGGCCCGCTATGTAACTTAGATAGTTCAAGGGCCCGCTAGTTAACCTACATAGTCCAAGTGCCCTCTAGTTAACCTACATAGTCCAAGTGCCTGCTAGTTAACCTACATAGTCCAAGGGCCCACTAGGTAACCTAGATAGTCCAAAGGCCCGCTAGGTAACCTACATTGTCCTAGTGCACCCTAGTTAACCTACATTCTCCAAGTGCCCGATAGAGAAACTACATAGTCCAAGTGCCCGCTAGGGAACCTACATAGTCCAAATGCCCGCTAGTTAACCTACATAGTCCAACTGCCCGTTAGGTAACCTAGATAGCCCAAATGCCCGCTAGGGAACCCACATAGTCCAGGTACCCTCTAGGGAAGTTACATAGCCCAAGGGCCCTCTAGGTAACCTACATAGTCCAAGTGACCGTTAGTTAACCTAGATAGTCCCAGTGCCCGCTAGGTAACCTCGATAGTCCAACAGCCCGGTAGGTAACCTACAAAGTCTAAATGCCCTCTAGGTTATCTATATAGTCCAAATGCCCGCTAGGGAACCTACATAGTCCAAGTGCCCGCTAGTTAACATAGATAGTCCAAGTGCCCGCTAGGTAACCTAAGTAGTCCAAATGTCCGATAGGGATCCTACATAGTCCAAGTGCCCGCCAGGTAACCTACGTAGTCCAGTGCCCGTTCGTTAACCTAGATAGTCCAAGTGCCCGCTAGGTAACCTAGACTGTCCAAGTGCCCGCTAGGTTACCTACATAGTCCAAGTGCCCGTTCGTTAACCGAGATAGTCCAAGCGCCCGCTAGGAAACCTACATAGTCCAAGGGCCCGCTAGGTAACCTAGATAGTCCAAGTGCTCGCAAGTTAACCTACATAGTCCTAGTGCCGGCATGTAACCTAGATAGTCCAAGTGCCCGTTAGGTAACCTAGATAGTCCATGTGCCCGCTAGGTAACTTACATTGTCCAAGTTCCCGCTAGGTAACCAAGAGAGTCCAAGTGCCCGTTACCTAACCTAGATAGTCCAAGTGCCCGCTAGGCAACCTACAGAGTCCAAGAGCCCGTCCGTTAACCTAGAAGTCCAAGTGCCCGCTAGGTAACCTAGACAGTCCAAGTGCCCGCTAGGTTACCTGCATATTCCAAGTGCCCGTTCGTTAACCTAGATAGTCCAAGTGTCCACTAGGTAACCTACATAGTCCAAGTGCCCGCTAGGTAACCTATATAGTCCAAGTGCCCCCTAGGTAACCAAGAAGTCCAAGTGCCCGCTAGGTAACCTAGATAGTCCAAATGCCCGCTAGTTAACCTAGATCGTCCAAGTGCCGGATAGGTAACTTTCATAGTCCATGTGCCCACTAGGTAACCTAGATAGTCCAAATGCCACTAGGTAACCTAGAGTCCAAGTGTTCGCTAGTTAACCTACATAGTCCAAGTGCCCGCTGTGTAACCTAGATATTCCAAGTGCCTGCTAGGTAACTTACATTGTCCAAGTTCCCGCTAGGTAACCTAGATAGTCCAAGTTCCTGTTACCTAACCTAGATAGTCCAAGTGCCCGCTAGGCAACCTACATAGTCCAAGAGCCCGTTCGTTAACCTAGAAGTCCAAGTGCCCGCCAGGTAACCTAGAGAGTCCAAGTGCCCGCTAGGTTACCTGAATATTCCAAGTGCCCGTTCGTTAACCTAGATAGTCCAAGTGTCCACTAGGTAACCTACATAGTCCTAGTGCCTGCTTGGTAACCTATATAGTCCAAGGGCCGCTAGGTAACCAAGATAGTCCAAGGACCCACTAGTTAAACTACATAGTCCAAGGGCTCACTTGTTAACTTTGATAGTCCAGCTGCCCGCTAGTTAACCTACATTGTCCAAGGGCCCACTAGTTAACCTAGATAGTCCAAGTGTCCTCTAGTCAACCTACATAGTCCAACTGCCCGCTAAATAACCAAGATAGTCAAAGTGCCCGCTTGTAACCTACATAGTCCAAGTTCCCACTAGGTAACCTAGATAGTCCAAGTGCCCGTTACCTAACCTAGATAGTCCAAGTGCCCGCTAGGTAACCTACAGAGTCCTAGTGCCAGCTAGTTAACCAACATTGTCCAAGTGCCCGATATGGAACCCTCATAGTCCAAGTGCCCGTTAGGTAACCTACATAGTTGAAAAGCCCGCTAGTAACCTACATAGTCCAAGTGCCCGCTAGGGAACTTACATAGTCCAAGTGCCCGTTAGTTAACCTAGATAGTCCAAGTGCCCGATAGTTAACCTAGATAGTTCAAGTACCCGCTAGGTAACGTAGATAGTTCAAGTGCACGCTAGGTAACCTAGATAGTCCAAGTGCCCGCTACGTAACCTACAAAGTCCAAGTGCCCCCTAGGTAATCTATATAGTCCAAATGCCCGCTAGGTCACCTACATAGTCGAAATACCCGCTAATTAACCTACATAGTCCAAGTGCCCGCTAGCTAACCTAGATAGTCTAAGGGCCCAATAGTTAACCTACATAGTTCAAGTGCCCGCTAGCTAACCTACATAGTCCAAGTGCCCGCTAGTTAACCTACATAGTCCAAAGGCCCGCTAGTTAACCTAAATAGTGAAAGGGCCCGCTAGTTAACCTAGATCATCCAAGTGTCCGCTAGTTAACCTACATTGTCCAAGTGCGCGCTAGTTAACCTACATAATCCAAGTGCCCCTTAGCTAACCTAGATAGTCCAAGGGCCCGCTAGTTGACCTACATAGTCCAAGTGCCCGCTAGGTTACCTAGATAGACCAAGTGCTCGCTAGTTAACCTAGATAGTTCTAGTGCCCGTTAGTTAACCTAGATAGTCCAAGTGCCCACTAGGGGACGTACATAGTCCAAATGCCCGCTAGGTAACCTACATAGTCCAAGTGCCCGCTAGGGTATGTACATAGACCAAGTGCCCGCTAGGTAACCTAGATAGTCCAAGTGCCCGGTAGTTAACCTACATAGTCCCAATGCCCTACACAAACCTACATAATCCAAGTGCCCAATATGGAACCTATATAGTCCAAGTGCCCCCTATGGAACCTACATAGTCCAAGTGCCCGTTAAGGAACCTAGACAGTCCAAGTGCCCACTAGGGAACCTGCATCGTCCAAGTGCTCGCCAGGTAACCTAGATAGTGCAAGGGCCTGCTTGATAACCTACATAGTCCAAGTGACCGAAAGGGAACCTAGAGAGTCCAAGTGTCCATAGGGCACCTATATAGTCCAAGTTCCCGCTAGGGAACCTACATAGGCAAAGTGCACGTTAGGGAACCTGCATCGTCCAAGTGCCCGCTAGTTAACCTAGATCGTCCAAGTGCCCGTTTGTTAACCTACATAGTCCAAGGGCCCGCTAGTTAACCTACATAGTCCAAAACCCGCTAGTTAACCTAGATAGTCCAAGTGCCCGCTAGTTAACCTAGATATTCCAAGTGCAGGCTAGTTAACCTAGATCGTCCAAGTGTCCGCTAGTTAACCTACATATTCCAAGTGCCCGTTAGGTAACCTACATAGTCCTAGTGCTCGCTAGGTAAACTAGATAGTCCAAGTTCCTTTTAGCTAACTTAGATAGTCCAAGTGCCCGCTAGGTAACCTACATAGTCAAAGTGCCCGCTAGGTAACCTAAATAGTCCAAGTTCCTCTTAGCTAACGTAGATAGTCCAAGTGCCCGCTAGGTAACCTTGATTGTCAAAGTGCCCGTTAGGTAACCTAGATAGTCCAAGTGCCCGTTAGGTAACCTAGATAGTCCAAGTGCCCGCTATGGAACCGACATAGTCCAAGTGCCCTTTAGGGAACGTACATAGTCCAAGTGCCCGCTAGGTAACCTAGATAGTCCATGTGTCCGCTAGTTAACCTACATAGTCCAAGTGCCCGCTAGGTAACCTAGATAGTCCAAGGGCCCGCTAGTTAACCTATATAGTGCAAGTGCCCGCTAGGTAACCTTGATAGTCCAAGTGCCCGCTACGTAACCTACATAGTCCTAGTGCCCGCTAGTTAACCAACATTGTCCAAGTGCCCGATAGCGAAGGTACATAGGCCAAGTGCCCTTTAGGTAACCTACATAGTCCAAATGCCCGATAGTAACCTACATAGTCCAAATGCCCGCTAGAAACATACATAGTCCAAGTGCCCGATAGGGAACCTACATAATCCAAGTGCCCGCTAGGGAACCTACATACTCCAAGTGCCCGTTAGGTAACCTAGATAGTCCAAATGCCCGCTATGGAACCCACATAGTGAAAGTGCCCGCTAGGGAACTTACATAGTCCAAGTGCCCGTTAGTTAACCTAGATTGTCCAAGTGTCCGCTAGTTAACCTACATTGTCCAAGTGCCCGTTCGTTAACCTAGATAGTCCAAGTGCCCGCTAGGTAACCTAGACTGTCCAAGTGCCCGCTAGGTTACCTACATAGTCCAAGTGCCCGTTCGTTAACCTATATAGTCCAAGCGCCCGCTAGGAAACCTACATAGTCCAAGGGCCCGCTAGGTAACCTAGATAGTCCAAGTGCTCGCAAGTTAACCTACATAGTCCAAGTGCCGGCATGTAACCTAGATAGTCCAAGTGCCCGTTAGGTAACCTAGATAGTCCATGTGCCCGCTAGGTAACTTACATTGTCCAAGTTCCCGCTAGGTAACCAAGAGAGTCCAAGTGCCCGTTACCTAACCTAGATAGTCCAAGTGCCCGCTAGGCAACCTACAGAGTCCAAGAGCCCGTTCGTTAACCTAGAAATCCAAGTGCCCGCTAGGTAACCTAGACAGTCCAAGTGCCCGCTAGGTTACCTGCATATTCCAAGTGCCCGTTCGTTAACCTAGATAGTCCAAGTGTCCACTAGGTAACCTACATAGTCCAAGTGCCCGCTAGGTAACCTATATAGTCCAAGTGCCCCCTAGGTAACCAAGAAGTCCAAGTGCCCGCTAGGTAACCTAGACAGTCCAAGTGCCCGCTAGTTAACCTAGATCGTCCAAGTGCCGGATAGGTAACTTTCATAGTCCATGTGCCCACTAGGTAACCTAGATAGTCCAAATGCCACTAGGTAACCTAGAGTCCAAGTGTTCGCTAGTTAACCTACATAGTCCAAGTGCCCGCTGTGTAACCTAGATATTCCAAGTGCCTGCTAGGTAACTTACATTGTCCAAGTTCCCGCTAGGTAACCTAGATAGTCCAAGTTCCTGTTACCTAACCTAGATAGTCCAAGTGCCCGCTAGGCAACCTACATAGTCCAAGAGCCCGTTCGTTAACCTAGAAGTCCAAGTGCCCGCCAGGTAACCTAGAGAGTCCAAGTGCCCGCTAGGTTACCTGAATATTCCAAGTGCCCGTTCGTTAACCTAGATAGTCCAAGTGTCCACTAGGTAACCTACATAGTCCTAGTGCCTGCTTGGTAACCTATATAGTCCAAGGGCCGCTAGGTAACCAAGATAGTCCAAGGACCCACTAGTTAAACTACATAGTCCAAGGGCTCACTTGTTAACTTTGATAGTCCAGCTGCCCGCTAGTTAACCTACATTGTCCAAGGGCCCACTAGTTAACCTAGATAGTCCAAGTGTCCTCTAGTCAACCTACATAGTCCAACTGCCCGCTAAATAACCAAGATAGTCAAAGTGCCCGCTTGTAACCTACATAGTCCAAGTTCCCACTAGGTAACCTAGATAGTCCAAGTGCCCGTTACCTAACCTAGATAGTCCAAGTGCCCGCTAGGTAACCTACAGAGTCCTAGTGCCAGCTAGTTAACCAACATTGTCCAAGTGCCCGATATGGAACCCTCATAGTCCAAGTGCCCGTTAGGTAACCTACATAGTTGAAAAGCCCGCTAGTAACCTACATAGTCCAAGTGCCCGCTAGGGAACTTACATAGTCCAAGTGCCCGTTAGTTAACCTAGATAGTCCAAGTGCCCGCTAGTTAACCTAGATAGTTCAAGTACCCGCTAGGTAACGTAGATAGTTCAAGTGCACGCTAGGTAACCTAGATAGTCCAAGTGCCCGCTACGTAACCTACAAAGTCCAAGTGCCCCCTAGGTAATCTATATAGTCCAAATGCCCGCTAGGTCACCTACATAGTCGAAATACCCGCTAATTAACCTACATAGTCCAAGTGCCCGCTAGCTAACCTAGATAGTCTAAGGGCCCAATAGTTAACCTACATAGTTCAAGTGCCCGCTAGCTAACCTACATAGTCCAAGTGCCCGCTAGTTAACCTACATAGTCCAAAGGCCCGCTAGTTAACCTAAATAGTGAAAGGGCCCGCTAGTTAACCTAGATCGTCCAAGTGTCCGCTAGTTAACCTACATTGTCCAAGTGCGCGCTAGTTAACCTACATAATCCAAGTGACCCTTAGCTAACCTAGATAGTCCAAGGGCCCGCTAGTTGACCTACATAGTCCAAGTGCCCGCTAGGTTACCTAGATAGACCAAGTGCTCGCTAGTTAACCTAGATAGTTCTAATGCCCGTTAGTTAACCTAGATAGTCCAAGTGCCCACTAGGGGACGTACATAGTCCAAATGCCCGCTAGGTAAACTACATAGTCCAAGTGCCCGCTAGGGAACTTACATAGTCCAAGTGCCCGTTAGTTAACCTAGATAGTCCAAGTGCCCGCTAGTTAACCTAGATAGTTCAAGTACCCGCTAGGTAACGTAGATAGTTCAAGTGCACGCTAGGTAACCTAGATAGTCCAAGTGCCCGCTACGTAACCTACAAAGTCCAAGTGCCCCCTAGGTAATCTATATAGTCCAAATGCCCGCTAGGGCACCTACATAGTCGAAATACCCGCTAATTAACCTACATAGTCCAAGTGCCCGCTAGCTAACCTAGATAGTCTAAGGGCCCAATAGTTAACCTACATAGTCCAAGTGCCTGCTAGATAACCTACATAGTCCAAGTGCCCGCTAGGCAACCTAGATAGTCCAAGTGCACGCTAAGGAACCTACATAGTCCAAGTGCCCCTAGGGAACATACATAGTCCAAGTGCCCGCTAGGTAACCTTGATAGGGCAAGTGCCCGCTAGTTAAACTAGATAGTTCAAGTACCCGCTAGGTAACCTAGATCGTCCAAGGGCTCCCTAGTTAGCCTACATAGTCCAAGTGCCCGCTAGGTAACCTAGATAGTCCAAGTGCCCGTTCGGTAACCTAGATAGTCCAAGTGCCCTTTAGGGAAACTAGATAGTCCAAGGGCCCGCTAGTAAACCTACATAGTCCATGCGCCCGCTAGTTAACCTATATAGTGCAACTGTCCGCTAGTTAACCTACATATTCCAAGTGCCCGCTAGTTAACCTACATAATCTAAGTGATCGTTAGCTAACCTAGATAGTCCAAGGGCCCGCAAGTTGACCTACATAGTCCTAGTGCCAGCTAGGTAACCTAGATAGTACAAGTGGCCGCTAGGGAACCTAGATAGTCCAAGTGCCTGTTAGCTAACCTAGATAGTCCAAGTGGCGGCTAGGTAACCTACATTGTCCAAGTGCCCGTTCGTTAAACTAGATAATCCAAGTGCCCGCTAGGTAACCTACATAGTCCATGTCCCCGATAGGGAACCTACATAATCCAAGTGCCCGCTAGGCAACCTACATAGTCCAAGTGCCCGCTAGGTAACCTACATAGTCCAAGTGCCCGCTAGGTAACCTAAATAGTCCAAATGCCCGCTAGGGAAACTACATAGTCCAAGTGCCCGCTAGTTAACCTAGATAGTCCAAGTGCCTGCTAGTAAACCTACATAATCCATGGGCCCGCTAGTTAAACTACATAGTGCAAGGCCCCGCTAGTTAACCTATATCGTGCAAGTGTGTGCTAGTTAACCTGCATAGTCCAAGTGCCCGCTAATTAACCTATATACCAAGTGCCTGCTACGTAACCTAGATTGTCCAAGGGCATGCTAGTTAACCTACATAGTACAAGTGCCCGCTAAGGAACCTAGATAGTCCAATTGCCCGCTCTGGAACCTATATAGTCCAAGTGCCTACTAGGGAACCTACATAGTCCAAGGGCCCGCTCTGGAACATACATAGTCCAAGTGCCCGCTAGAGAATCTACATAGTCCAAGGGCCGGCTAGTTAACCTACATAGTCCAAGTACACCTTCAGTTAACCTAGATATTCCATGTGCCCGGTAGTTAACCTACATAGTCCAAGGGCCCGCTACTTAACCTACATCGTCCATGGGCCCGCTATGTAACCTAGATAGTTCAAGGGCCCGCTAGTTAACCTACATAGTCCAAGTGCCCTCTAGTTAACCTACATAGTCCAAGTGCCTGCTAGTTAACCTACATAGTCCAAGGGCCCACTAGGTAACCTAGATAGTCCAAAGACCCGCTAGGTAACCTACATTGTCCTAGTGCACACTAGTTAACCTACATTCTCCAAGTGCCCGATAGAGAAACTACATAGTCCAAGTGCCCGCTAGGGAACCTACATAGTCCAAATGCCCGCTAGTTAACCTACATAGTCCAAGTGCCCGTTAGGTAACCTAGATAGCCCAAATGCCCGCTAGGGAACCCACATAGTCCAAGTACCCTCTAGGGAACTTACATAGTCCAAGGGCCCTCTAGGTAACCTACATAGTCCAAGTGCCCGTTAGTTAACCTAGATAGTCCCAGTGCCCGCTAGGTAACCTCGATAGTCCAACAGCCCGGTAGGTAACCTACAAAGTCTAAATGCCCTCTAGGTTATCTATATAGTCCAAATGCCCGCTAGGGAACCTACATAGTCCAAGTGCCCGCTAGTTAACATAGATAGTCCAAGGGCCCGCTAGGTAACCTAAGTAGTCCAAATGTCCGATAGGGATCCTACATAGTCCAAGTGCCCGCCAGGTAACCTACATAGTCCAGTGCCCGTTCGTTAACCTAGATAGTCCAAGTGCCCGCTAGGTAACCTAGACTGTCCAAGTGCCCGCTAGGTTACCTACATAGTCCAAGTGCCCATTCGTTAACCTAGATAGTCCAAGCGCCCGCTAGGAAACCTACATAGTCCAAGGGCCCGCTAGGTAACCTAGATAGTCCAAGTGCTCGCAAGTTAACCTACATAGTCCAAGTGCCGGCATGTAACCTAGATAGTCCAAATGCCCGTTAGGTAACCTAGATAGTCCATGTGCCCGCTAGGTAACTTACATTGTCCAAGTTCCCGCTAGGTAACATAGAGAGTCCAAGTGCCCGTTACCTAACCTAGATAGTCCAAGTGCCCGCTAGGCAACCTACATAGTCCAAGAGCCCGTTCGTTAACCTAGAAGTCCAAGTGCCCGCTAGGTAACCTAGACAGTCCAAGTGCCCGCTAGGTTACCTGCATATTCCAAGTGCCCGTTCGTTAACCTAGATAGTCCAAGTGTCCACTAGGTAACCTACATAGTCCAAGTGCCCGCTAGGTAACCTATATAGTCCAAGTGCCTCCTAGGTAACCAAGAAGTCCAAGTGCCCGCTAGGTAACCTAGACAGTCCAAGTGCCCGCTTGGTAACCTAGATAGTCCAAGTGCCCGCTAGTTAACCTAGATCGTCCAAGTGCCTGCTAGTTAACCTAGATAGCCCAAGTGCCGGCTAGGGAACTTTCATAGTCCATGTGCCCACTAGGTAACCTAGATAGTCCAAATGCCACTAGGTAACCTAGAGTCCAAGTGCTCGCTAGTTAACCTACATAGTCCAAGTGCCCGCTGTGTAACCTAGATATTCCAAGTGCCTGCTAGGTAACTTACATTGTCCAAGTTCCCGCTAGGTAACCTAGATAGTCCAAGTTCCTGTTACCTAACCTAGATAGTCCAAGTGCCTGCTAGGCAACCTACATAGTCCAAGAGCCCGTTCGTTAACCTAGAAGTCCAAGTGCCCGCCAGGTAACCTAGAGAGTCCAAGTGCCCGCTAGGTTACCTGAATATTCCAAGTGCCCGTTCGTTAACCTAGATAGTCCAAGTGTCCACTAGGTAACCTACATAGTCCTAGTGCCTGCTTGGTAACCTATATAGTCCAAGTGCCCGCTAGGTAACCAAGATAGTCCAAGGACCCACTAGTTAAACTACATAGTCCAAGGGCTCACTTGTTAACTTTGATAGTCCAGCTGCCCGCTAGTTAACCTACATTGTCCAAGGGCCCACTAGTTAACCTAGATAGTCCAAGTGTCCTCTAGTCAACCTACATAGTCCAACTGCCCGCTAAATAACCAAGATAGTCAAAGTGCCCGCTTGTAACCTACATAGTCCAAGTTCCCACTAGGTAACCTAGATAGTCCAAGTGCCCGTTACCTAACCTAGATAGTCCAAGTGCCCGCTAGGTAACCTACAGAGTCCTAGTGCCCGCTAGTTAACCAACATTGTCCAAGTGCCCGATATGGAACCCTCATAGTCCAAGTGCCCGTTAGGTAACCTACATAGTTGAAATGCCCGCTAGTAACCTACATAGTCCAAGTGCCCGCTAGGGAACTTTCATAGTCCAAGTGCCCGTTAGTTAACCTAGATAGTCCAAGTGCCCGCTAGTTAACCTAGATAGTTCAAGTACCCGCTAGGTAACGTAGATAGTTCAAGTGCACGCTAGGTAACCTAGATAGTCCAAGTGCCCGCTACGTAACCTACAAAGTCCAAGTGCCCCCTAGGTAATCTATATAGTCCAAATGCCCGCTAGGGCACCTACATAGTCGAAATACCCGCTAATTAACCTACATAGTCCAAGTGCCCGCTAGCTAACCTAGATAGTCTAAGGGCCCAATAGTTAACCTACATAGTTCAAGTGCCCGCTAGCTAACCTACATAGTCCAAGTGCCCGCTAGTTAACCTACATAGTCCAAAGGCCCGCTAGTTAACCTAAATAGTGAAAGGGCCCGCTAGTTAACCTAGATCGTCCAAGTGTCCGCTAGTTAACCTACATTGTCCAAGTGCGCGCTAGTTAACCTACATAATCCAAGTGCTCCTTAGCTAACCTAGATAGTCCAAGGGCCCGCTAGTTGACCTACATAGTCCAAGTGCCCGCTAGGTTACCTAGATAGACCAAGTGCTCGCTAGTTAACCTAGATAGTTCTAGTGCCCGTTAGTTAACCTAGATAGTCCAAGTGCCCACTAGGGGACGTACATAGTCCAAATGCCGCTAGGTAACCTACATAGTCCAAGTGCCCGCTAGGGTATGTACATAGACCAAGTGCCCGCTAGGTAACCTAGATAGTCCAAGTGCCCGGTAGTTAACCTACATAGTCCCAATGCCCTACACAAACCTACATAATCCAAGTGCCCAATAGGGAACCTATATAGTCCAAGTGCCCCCTATGGAACCTACATAGTCCAAGTGCCCGTTAAGGAACCTAGACAGTCCAAGTGCCCACTAGGGAACCTGCATCGTCCAAGTGCTCGCCAGGTAACCTAGATAGTGCAAGGGCCTGCTTGATAACCTACATAGTCCAAGTGCCCGATAGGGAACCTAGAGAGTCCAAGTGCCCATAGGGCACCTATATAGTCCAAGTTCCCGCTAGGGAACCTACATAGGCAAAGTGCACGTTAGGGAACATGCATCGTCCAAGTGCCCGCTAGTTAACCTAGATCGTCCAAGTGCCCGCTTGTTAACCTACATAGTCCAAGGGCCCGCTAGTTAACCTACATAGTCCAAAACCCGCTAGTTAACCTAGATAGTCCAAGTGCCCGCTAGTTAACCTAGATATTCCAAGTGCAGGCTAGTTAACCTAGATCGTCCAAGTGTCCGCTAGTTAACCTACATATTCCAAGTGCCCGTTAGGTAACCTACATAGTCCTAGTGCTCGCTAGGTAAACTAGATAGTCCAAGTTCCTTTTAGCTAACTTAGATAGTCCAAGTGCCCGTTAGGTAACCTAGATAGTCCAAGTGCCCGTTAGGTAACCTAGATAGTCCAAGTGCCCGCTATGGAACCGACATAGTCCAAGTGCCCTTTAGGGAACGTACATAGTCCAAGTGCCCGCTAGGTAACCTAGATTGTCCATGTGTCCGCTAGTTAACCTACATAGTCCAAGTGCCCGCTAGGTAACCTAGATAGTCCAAGGGCCCGCTAGTTAACCTATATAGTGCAAGTGCCCGCTAGGTAACCTTGATAGTCCAAGTGCCCGCTACGTAACCTACATAGTCCTAGTGCCCGCTAGTTAACCAACATTGTCCAAGTGCCCGATAGCGAAGGTACATAGGCCAAGTGCCCTTTAGGTAACCTACATAGTCCAAATGCCCGATAGTAACCTACATAGTCCAAATGCCCGCTAGAAACATACATAGTCCAAGTGCCCGATAGGGAACCTACATAATCCAAGTGCCCGCTAGGGAACCTACATACTCCAAGTGCCCGTTAGGTAACCTAGATAGTCCAAATGCCCGCTATGGAACCCACATAGTGAAAGTGCCCGCTAGGGAACTTACATAGTCCAAGTGCCCGTTAGTTAACCTAGATTGTCCAAGTGTCCGCTAGTTAACCTACATAGTCCAAGTGCCCGTTCGTTAACCTAGATAGTCCAAGTGCCCGCTAGGTAACCTAGACTGTCCAAGTGCCCGCTAGGTTACCTACATAGTCCAAGTGCCCGTTCGTTAACCTAGATAGTCCAAGCGCCCGCTAGGAAACCTACATAGTCCAAGGGCCCGCTAGGTAACCTAGATAGTTCAAGTGCTCGCAAGTTAACCTACATAGTCCAAGTGCCGGCATGTAACCTAGATAGTTCAAGTGCCCGTTAGGTAACCTAGATAGTCCATGTGCCCGCTAGGTAACTTACATTGTCCAAGTTCCCGCTAGGTAACCAAGAGAGTCCAAGTGCCCGTTACCTAACCTAGATAGTCCAAGTGCCCGCTAGGCAACCTACATAATCCAAGAGCCCGTTCGTTAACCTAGAAGTCCAAGTGCCCGCTAGGTAACCTAGACAGTCCAAGTGCCCGCTAGGTTACCTGCATATTCCAAGTGCCCGTTCGTTAACCTAGATAGTCCAAGTGTCCACTAGGTAACCTACATAGTCCAAGTGCCCGCTAGGTAACCTATATAGTCCAAGTGCCCCCTAGGTAACCAAGAAGTCCAAGTGCCCGCTAGGTAACCTAGACAGTCCAAGTGCCCGCTAGGTAACCTAGATAGTCCAAGTGCCCGCTAGTTAACCTAGATCGTCCAAGTGCCTGCTAGTTAACCTAGATAGCCCAAGTGCCGGCTAGGGAACTTTCATAGTCCATGTGCCCACTAGGTAACCTAGATAGTCCAAATGCCACTAGGTAACCTAGAGTCCAAGTGCTCGCTAGTTAACCTACATAGTCCAAGTGCCCGCTGTGTAACCTAGATATTCCAAGTGCCTGCTAGGTAACTTACATTGTCCAAGTTCCCGCTAGGTAACCTTGATAGTCCAAGTTCCTGTTACCTAACCTAGATAGTCCAAGTGCCCGCTACGCAACCTACATAGTCCAAGAGCCCGTTCGTTAACCTAGAAGTCCAAGTACCCGCCAGGTAACCTAGAGAGTCCAAGTGCCCGCTAGGTTACCTGAATATTCCAAGTGCCCGTTCGTTAACCTAGATAGTCCAAGTGTCCACTAGGTAACCTACATAGTCCTAGTGCCTGCTTGGTACCCTATATAGTCCAAGTGCCCGCTAGGTAACCAAGATAGTCCAAGGACCCACTAGTTAAACTACATAGTCCAAGGGCTCACTTATTAACTTTGATAGTCCAGCTACCCGCTAGTTAACCTACATTGTCCAAGGGCCCACTAGTTAACCTAGATAGTCCAAGTGTCCTCTAGTCAACCTACATAGTCCAACTGCCCGCTAAATAACCAAGATAGTCAAAGTGCCCGCTTGTAACCTACATTGTCCAAGTTCCCACTAGGTAACCTAGATAGTCCAAGTGCCCGTTACCTAACCTAGATAGTCCAAGTGCCCGCTAGGTAACCTACAGAGTCCTAGTGCCCGCTAGTTAACCAACATTGTCCAAGTGCCCGATATGGAACCCTCATAGTCCAAGTGCCCGTTAGGTAACCTACATAGTTGAAATGCCCGCTAGTAACCTACATAGTCCAAGTGCCCGCTAGGGAACTTTCATAGTCCAAGTGCCCGTTAGTTAACCTAGATAGTCCAAGTGCCCGCTAGTTAACCTAGATAGTTCAAGTACCCGCTAGGTAACGTAGATAGTTCAAGTGCACGCTAGGTAACCTAGATAGTCCAAGTGCCCGCTACGTAACCTACAAAGTCCAAGTGCCCCCTAGGTAATCTATATAGTCCAAATGCCCGCTAGGGCACCTACATAGTCGAAATACCCGCTAATTAACCTACATAGTCCAAGTGCCCGCTAGCTAACCTAGATAGTCTAAGGGCCCAATAGTTAACCTACATAGTTCAAGTGCCCGCTAGCTAACCTACATAGTCCAAGTGCCCGCTAGTTAACCTACATAGTCCAAAGGCCCGCTAGTTAACCTAAATAGTGAAAGGGCCCGCTAGTTAACCTAGATCGTCCAAGTGTCCGCTAGTTAACCTACATTGTCCAAGTGCGCGCTAGTTAACCTACATAATCCAAGTGCCCCTTAGCTAACCTAGATAGTCCAAGGGCCCGCTAGTTGACCTACATAGTCCAAGTGCCCGCTAGGTTACCTAGATAGACCAAGTGCTCGCTAGTTAACCTAGATAGTTCTAGTGCCCGTTAGTTAACCTAGATAGTCCAAGTGCCCACTAGGGGACGTACATAGTCCAAATGCCCGCTAGGTAACCTACATAGTCCAAGTGCCCGCTAGGGTATGTACATAGACCAAGTGCCCGCTAGGTAACCTAGATAGTCCAAGTGCCCGGTAGTTAACCTACATAGTCCCAATGCCCTACACAAACCTACATAATCCAAGTGCCCAATAGGGAACCTATATAGTCCAAGTGCCCCCTATGGAACCTACATAGTCCAAGTGCCCGTTAAGGAACCTAGACAGTCCAAGTGCCCACTAGGGAACCTGCATCGTCCAAGTGCTCGCCAGGTAACCTAGATAGTGCAAGGGCCTGCTTGATAACCTACATAGTCCAAGTGCCCGATAGGGAACCTAGAGAGTCCAAGTGCCCATAGGGCACCTATATAGTCCAAGTTCCCGCTAGGGAACCTACATAGGCAAAGTGCACGTTAGGGAACATGCATCGTCCAAGTGCCCGCTAGTTAACCTAGATCGTCCAAGTGCCCGCTTGTTAACCTACATAGTCCAAGGGCCCGCTAGTTAACCTACATAGTCCAAAACCCGCTAGTTAACCTAGATAGTCCAAGTGCCCGCTAGTTAACCTAGATATTCCAAGTGCAGGCTAGTTAACCTAGATCGTCCAAGTGTCCGCTAGTTAACCTACATATTCCAAGTGCCCGTTAGGTAACCTACATAGTCCTAGTGCTCGCTAGGTAAACTAGATAGTCCAAGTTCCTTTTAGCTAACTTAGATAGTCCAAGTGCCCGCTAGGTAACCTAGATAGTCCAAGTGCCCGCTAGGTAACCTACATAGTCAAAGTGCCCTCTAGGTAACCTAAATAGTCCAAGTTCCTCTTAGCTAACGTAGATAGTCCAAGTGCCCGCTAGGTAACCTTGATTGTCAAAGTGCCCGTTAGGTAACCTAGATAGTCCAAGTGCCCGTTAGGTAACCTAGATAGTCCAAGTGCCCGCTATGGAACCGACATAGTCCAAGTGCCCTTTAGGGAACGTACATAGTCCAAGTGCCCGCTAGGTAACCTAGATTGTCCATGTGTCCGCTAGTTAACCTACATAGTCCAAGTGCCCGCTAGGTAACCTAGATAGTCCAAGGGCCCGCTAGTTAACCTATATAGTGCAAGTGCCCGCTAGGTAACCTTGATAGTCCAAGTGCCCGCTACGTAACCTACATAGTCCTAGTGCCCGCTAGTTAACCAACATTGTCCAAGTGCCCGATAGCGAAGGTACATAGGCCAAGTGCCCTTTAGGTAACCTACATAGTCCAAATGCCCGATAGTAACCTACATAGTCCAAATGCCCGCTAGAAACATACATAGTCCAAGTGCCCGATAGGGAACCTACATAATCCAAGTGCCCGCTAGGGAACCTACATACTCCAAGTGCCCGTTAGGTAACATAGATAGTCCAAATGCCCGCTATGGAACCCACATAGTGAAAGTGCCCGCTAGGGAACTTACATAGTCCAAGTGCCCGTTAGTTAACCTAGATTGTCCAAGTGTCCGCTAGTTAACCTACATAGTCCAAGTGCCCGTTCGTTAACCTAGATAGTCCAAGTGCCCGCTAGGTAACCTAGACTGTCCAAGTGCCCGCTAGGTTACCTACATAGTCCAAGTGCCCGTTCGTTAACCTAGATAGTCCAAGCGCCCGCTAGGAAACCTACATAGTCCAAGGGCCCGCTAGGTAACCTAGATAGTCCAAGTGCTCGCAAGTTAACCTACATAGTCCAAGTGCCGGCATGTAACCTAGATAGTCCAAGTGCCCGTTAGGTAACCTAGATAGTCCATGTTCCCCCTAGGTAACTTACATTGTCCAAGTTCCCGCTAGGTAACCAAGAGAGTCCAAGTGCCCGTTACCTAACCTAGATAGTCCAAGTGCCCGCTAGGCAACCTACAGAGTCCAAGAGCCCGTTCGTTAACCTAGAAGTCCAAGTGCCCGCTAGGTAACCTAGACAGTCCAAGTGCCCGCTAGGTTACCTGCATATTCCAAGTGCCCGTTCGTTAACCTAGATAGTCCAAGTGTCCACTAGGTAACCTACATAGTCCAAGTGCCCGCTAGGTAACCTATATAGTCCAAGTGCCCCCTAGGTAACCAAGAAGTCCAAGTGCCCGCTAGGTAACCTAGACAGTCCAAGTGCCCGCTAGTTAACCTAGATCGTCCAAGTGCCCGCTAGTTAACCTAGATCGTCCAAGTGCCTGCTAGTTAACCTAGATAGCCCAAGTGCCGGCTAGGGAACTTTCATAGTCCATGTGCCCACTAGGTAACCTAGATAGTCCAAATGCCACTAGGTAACCTAGAGTCCAAGTGCTCGCTAGTTAACCTACATAGTCCAAGTGCCCGCTGTGTAACCTAGATATTCCAAGTGCCTGCTAGGTAACTTACATTGTCCAAGTTCCCGTTACCTAACCTAGATAGTCCAAGTGCCCGCTAGGCAACCTACATAGTCCAAGAGCCCGTTCGTTAACCTAGAAGTCCAAGTGCCCGCCAGGTAACCTAGAGAGTCCAAGTGCCCGCTAGGTTACCTGAATATTCCAAGTGCCCGTTCGTTAACCTAGATAGTCCAAGTGTCCACTAGGTAACCTACATAGTCCAAGTGCCTGCTTGGTAACCTATATAGTCCAAGTGCCCGCTAGGTAACCAAGATAGTCCAAGGACCCACTAGTTAAACTACATAGTCCAAGGGCTCACTTGTTAACTTTGATAGTCCAGCTGCCCGCTAGTTAACCTACATTGTCCAAGGGCCCACTAGTTAACCTAGATAGTCCAAGTGTCCTCTAGTTAACCTACATAGTCCAAGTGCCTGCTAGTTAACCTAGATTGTCCAAGTGCCTGCTAGTTAACCTACATAGTCCAAGTGCCCGCTAGGCAACCTAGATAGTCCAAGTGCCCGCTAAGGAACCTACATAGTCCAAGTGCATGCTAGTTAACTTAGATAGTCCAAGTGCCCGCTAGTTAACCTAGATAGTCCAAGTGCCTGCTAGGTAACCTACATATTCCAAGTGCCCGCTAGTTAACATAGATAGTCCAAGTGCCCCTAGGGAACATACATAGTCCAAGTGCCCGCTAGGTAACCTAGATAGTGCAAGTGCCCGCTAGTTAACCTAGATAGTTCAAGTACCCGCTAGGTAACCTAGATCGTCCAAGGGCTCCCTAGTTAGCCTACATAGTCCAAGTGCCCGCTAGGTAACCTAGATAGTCCAAGTGCCCGTTCGGTAACCTAGATGGTCCAAGTGCCCTTTAGGGAACCTAGATAGTCCAAGGGCCCGCTAGTAAACCTACATAGTCCATGCGCCCGCTAGTTAACCTACATAGTGCAACTGTCCGCTAGTTAATCTACATATTCCAAGTGCCCGCTAGTTAACCTACATAATCTAAGTGACCGTTAGCTAACCTAGATAGTCCAAGGGCCCGCTAGTTGACCTACATAGTCCTAGTGCCAGCTAGGTAACCTAGATAGTACAAGTGGCCGCTAGGGAACCTAGATAGTCCAAGTGCCTGTTAGCTAACCTAGATAGTCCAAGTGGCGGCTAGGTAACCTACATAGTCCAAGTGCCCGTTCGTTAAACTAGATAATCCAAGTGCCCGCTAGGTAACCAAGACAGTCCAAGTGCCCGCTAGTTAACCTACATAGTCCAAGTGCCCAATAGGGAACCTACATAATCCAAGTGCCCGCTAGGCAACCTACATAGTCCAAGTGCCCGTTAGTTAACCTAGATAGTCAAAGTGCCTGCTAGGTAACCTAGATAGTCCAAGTGCCTGCTAGGTAACCTACATAGTCCAAGTGCCCGCTAGGTAACGTAAATAGTCCAAATGCCCGCTAGGGAAACTACATAGTCCAAGTGCCTGCTAGTTAACCTAGATAGTCCAAGTGCCTGCTAGTAAACCTACATAATCCATGGGCCCGCTAGTTAACCTACATAGTGCAAGGGCCCGCTAGTTAACCTAGATCGTGCAAGTGTCCGCTAGTTAACCTATATAGTCTAAGTGCCCGCTAGTTAACCTATATACCAAGTGCCTGCTAGGTAACCTATATAGTCCAAGGGCACGCTAGTTAACATACATAGTACAAGCGCCCACTAAGAAACCTAGATAGTCCAAGTGCCCGCTCTGGAACCTAGATAGTCCAAGTGCCCGCTCTGGAACCTACATAGTCCAAGTGCCTGCTAGGGAAACTACATAGTCCAAGTACCCGCTCTGGAACATACATAGTCCAAGTGCCCGCTAGGGAATCTACATAGTCCAAGGGCCGGCTAGTTAACCTACATAGTCCAAGTACACGCTAGTTAACCTAGATCTTCCAAGTGCCCGGTAGTTAACCTACATATTTCAAGGGCCCGCTAGTTAACCTACATAGTCCAAGTGCCTGCTAGATAACCTACATAGTCCAAGTGCCCGCTAGGCAACCTAGATAGTCCAAGTGCACGCTAAGGAACCTACATAGTCCAAGTGCCCCTAGGGAACATACATAGTCCAAGTGCCCGCTAGGTAACCTTGATAGGGCAAGTGCTCGCTAGTTAACCTAGATAGTTCAAGTACCCGCTAGGTAACCTAGATCGTCCAAGGGCTCCCTAGTTAGCCTACATAGTCCAAGTGCCCGCTAGGTAACCTAGATAGTCCAAGTGCCCGTTCGGTAACCTAGATAGTCCAAGTGCCCTTTAGGGAAACTAGATAGTCCAAGGGCCCGCTAGTAAACCTACATAGTCCATGCGCCCGCTAGTTAACCTACATAGTGCAACTGTCCGCTAGTTAACCTACATATTCCAAGTGCCCGCTAGTTAACCTACATAATCTAAGTGATCGTTAGCTAACCTAGATAGTCCAAGGGCCCGCAAGTTGACCTACATAGTCCTAGTGCCAGCTAGGTAACCTAGATAGTACAAGTGGCCGCTAGGGAACCTAGATAGTCCAAGTGCCTGTTAGCTAACCTAGATAGTCCAAGTGGCGGCTAGGTAACCTACATTGTCCAAGTGCCCGTTCGTTAAACTAGATAATCCAAGTGCCCGCTAGGTAACCTACATAGTCCAAGTCCCCGATAGGGAACCTACATAATCCAAGTGCCCGCTAGGCAACCTACATAGTCCAAGTGCCCGCTAGGTAACCTACATAGTCCAAGTGCCCGCTAGGTAACCTAAATAGTCCAAATGCCCGCTAGGGAAACTACATAGTCCAAGTGCCCGCTAGTTAACCTAGATAGTCCAAGTGCCTGCTAGTAAACCTACATAATCCATGGGCCCGCTAGTTAAACTACATAGTGCAAGGGCCCGCTAGTTAACCTATATCGTGCAAGTGTCTGCTAGTTAACCTGCATAGTCCAAGTGCCCGCTAATTAACCTATATACCAAGTGCCTGCTACGTAACCTAGATTGTCCAAGGGCACGCTAGTTAACCTACATAGTACAAGTGCCCGCTAAGGAACCTAGATAGTCCAAGTGCCCGCTCTGGAACCTATATAGTCCAAGTGCCTACTAGGGAACCTACATAGTCCAAGGGCCCGCTCTGGAACATACATAGTCCAAGTGCCCGCTAGAGAATCTACATAGTCCAAGGGCCGGCTAGTTAACCTACATAGTCCAAGTACACCTTCAGTTAACCTAGATATTCCATGTGACCGGTAGTTAACCTACATAGTCCAAGGGCCCGCTACTTAACCTACATCGTCCATGGGCCCGCTATGTAACCTAGATAGTTCAAGGGCCCGCTAGTTAACCTACATAGTCCAAAACCCGCTAGTTAACCTAGATAGTCCAAGTGCCCGCTAGTTAACCTAGATATTCCAAGTGCAGGCTAGTTAACCTAGATCGTCCAAGTGTCCGCTAGTTAACCTACATATTCCAAGTGCCCGTTAGGTAACCTACATAGTCCTAGTGCTCGCTAGGTAAACTAGATAGTCCAAGTTCCTTTTAGCTAACTTAGATAGTCCAAGTGCCCGCTAGGTAACCTAGATAGTCCAAGTGTCCGCTTGGTAACCTACATAGTCAAAGTGCCCGCTAGGTAACCTAAATAGTCCAAGTTCCTCTTAGCTAACGTAGATAGTCCAAGTGCCCGCTAGGTAACCTTGATTGTCAAAGTGCCCGTTAGGTAACCTAGATAGTCCAAGTGCCCGTTAGGTAACCTAGATAGTCCAAGTGCCCGCTATGGAACCGACAAAGTCCAAGTGCCCTTTAGGGAACGTACATAGTCCAAGTGCCCGCTAGGTAACCTAGATTGTCCATGTGTCCGCTAGTTAACCTACATAGTCCAAGTGCCCGCTAGGTAACCTAGATAGTCCAAGGGCCCGCTAGTTAACCTATATAGTGCAAGTGCCCGCTAGGTAACCTTGATAGTCCAAGTGCCCGCTACGTAACCTACATAGTCCTAGTGCCCGCTAGTTAACCAACATTGTCCAAGTGCCCGATAGCGAAGGTACATAGGCCAAGTGCCCTTTAGGTAACCTACATAGTCCAAATGCCCGATAGTAACCTACATAGTCCAAATGCCCGCTAGAAACATACATAGTCCAAGTGCCCGATAGGGAACCTACATAATCCAAGTGCCCGCTAGGGAACCTACATACTCCAAGTGCCCGTTAGGTAACATAGATAGTCCAAATGCCCGCTATGGAACCCACATAGTGAAAGTGCCCGCTAGGGAACTTACATAGTCCATGTGCCCGTTAGTTAACCTAGATTGTCCAAGTGTCCGCTAGTTAACCTACATAGTCCAAGTGCCCGTTCGTTAACCTAGATAGTCCAAGTGCCCGCTAGGTAACCTAGACTGTCCAAGTGCCCGCTAGGTTACCTACATAGTCCAAGTGCCCGTTCGTTAACCGAGATAGTCCAAGCGCCCGCTAGGAAACCTACATAGTCCAAGGGCCCGCTAGGTAACCTAGATAGTCCAAGTGCTCGCAAGTTAACCTACATAGTCCAAGTGCCGGCATGTAACCTAGATAGTCCAAGTGCCCGTTAGGTAACCTAGATAGTCCATGTGCCCGCTAGGTAACTTATATTGTCCAAGTTCCCGCTAGGTAACCAAGAGAGTCCAAGTGCCCGTTACCTAACCTAGATAGTCCAAGTGCCCGCTAGGCAACCTACAGAGTCCAAGAGCCCGTTCGTTAACCTAGAAGTCCAAGTGCCCGCTAGGTAACCTAGACAGTCCAAGTGCCCGCTAGGTTACCTGCATATTCCAAGTGCCCGTTCGTTAACCTAGATAGTCCAAGTGTCCACTAGGTAACCTACATAGTCCAAGTGCCCGCTAGGTAACCTATATAGTCCAAGTGCCCCCTAGGTAACCAAGAAGTCCAAGTGCCCGCTAGGTAACCTAGACAGTCCAAGTGCCCGCTAGTTAACCTAGATCGTCCAAGTGCCCGCTAGTTAACCTAGATCGTCCAAGTGCCTGCTAGTTAACCTAGATAGCCCAAGTGCCGGCTAGGGAACTTTCATAGTCCATGTGCCCACTAGGTAACCTAGATAGTCCAAATGCCACTAGGTAACCTAGAGTCCAAGTGCTCGCTAGTTAACCTACATAGTCCAAGTGCCCGCTGTGTAACCTAGATATTCCAAGTGCCTGCTAGGTAACTTACATTGTCCAAGTTCCCGTTACCTAACCTAGATAGTCCAAGTGCCCGCTAGGCAACCTACATAGTCCAAGAGCCCGTTCGTTAACCTAGAAGTCCAAGTGCCCGCCAGGTAACCTAGAGAGTCCAAGTGCCCGCTAGGTTACCTGAATATTCCAAGTGCCCGTTCGTTAACCTAGATAGTCCAAGTGTCCACTAGGTAACCTACATAGTCCAAGTGCCTGCTTGGTAACCTATATAGTCCAAGTGCCCGCTAGGTAACCAAGATAGTCCAAGGACCCACTAGTTAAACTACATAGTCCAAGGGCTCACTTGTTAACTTTGATAGTCCAGCTGCCCGCTAGTTAACCTACATTGTCCAAGGGCCCACTAGTTAACCTAGATAGTCCAAGTGTCCTCTAGTTAACCTACATAGTCCAAGTGCCTGCTAGTTAACCTAGATTGTCCAAGTGCCTGCTAGTTAACCTACATAGTCCAAGTGCCCGCTAGGCAACCTAGATAGTCCAAGTGCCCGCTAAGGAACCTACATAGTCCAAGTGCATGCTAGTTAACTTAGATAGTCCAAGTGCCCGCTAGTTAACCTAGATAGTCCAAGTGCCTGCTAGGTAACCTACATATTCCAAGTGCCCGCTAGTTAACATAGATAGTCCAAGTGCCCCTAGGGAACATACATAGTCCAAGTGCCCGCTAGGTAACCTAGATAGTGCAAGTGCCCGCTAGTTAACCTAGATAGTTCAAGTACCCGCTATTTAACCTAGATCGTCCAAGGGCTCCCTAGTTAGCCTACATAGTCCAAGTGCCCGCTAGGTAACCTAGATAGTCCAAGTGCCCGTTCGGTAACCTAGATGGTCCAAGTGCCCTTTAGGGAACCTAGATAGTCCAAGGGCCCGCTAGTAAACCTACATAGTCCATGCGCCCGCTAGTTAACCTACATAGTGCAACTGTCCGCTAGTTAATCTACATATTCCAAGTGCCCGCTAGTTAACCTAAATAATCTAAGTGACCGTTAGCTAACCTAGATAGTCCAAGGGCCCGCTAGTTGACCTACATAGTCCTAGTGCCAGCTAGGTAACCTAGATAGTACAAGTGGCCGCTAGGGAACCTAGATAGTCCAAGTGCCTGTTAGCTAACCTAGATAGTCCAAGTGGCGGCTAGGTAACCTACATAGTCCAAGTGCCCGTTCGTTAAACTAGATAATCCAAGTGCCCGCTAGGTAACCAAGACAGTCCAAGTGCCCGCTAGTTAACCTACATAGTCCAAGTGCCCAATAGGGAACCTACATAATCCAAGTGCCCGCTAGGCAACCTACATAGTCCAAGTGCCCGTTAGTTAACCTAGATAGTCAAAGTGCCCGCTAGGTAACCTAGATAGTCCAAGTGCCTGCTAGGTAACCTACATAGTCCAAGTGCCCGCTAGGTAACGTAAATAGTCCAAATGCCCGCTAGGGAAACTACATAGTCCAAGTGCCTGCTAGTTAACCTAGATAGTCCAAGTGCCTGCTAGTAAACCTACATAATCCATGGGCCCGCTAGTTAACCTACATAGTGCAAGGGCCCGCTAGTTAACCTAGATCGTGCAAGTGTCCGCTAGTTAACCTATATAGTCTAAGTGCCCGCTAGTTAACCTATATACCAAGTGCCTGCTAGGTAACCTATATAGTCCAAGGGCACGCTAGTTAACATACATAGTACAAGCACCCACTAAGAAACCTAGATAGTCCAAGTGCCCGCTCTGGAACCTAGATAGTCCAAGTGCCCGCTCTGGAACCTACATAGTCCAAGTGCCTGCTAGGGAAACTACATAGTCCAAGTGCCCGCTCTGGAACATACATAGTCCAAGTGCCCGCTAGGGAATCTACATAGTCCAAGGGCCGGCTAGTTAACCTACATAGTCCAAGTACACGCTAGTTAACCTAGATCTTCCAAGTGCCCGGTAGTTAACCTACATATTTCAAGGGCCCGCTAGTTAACCTACATAGTCCAAGTGCCTGCTAGATAACCTACATAGTCCAAGTGCCCGCTAGGCAACCTAGATAGTCCAAGTGCACGCTAAGGAACCTACATAGTCCAAGTGCCCCTAGGGAACATACATAGTCCAAGTGCCCGCTAGGTAACCTTGATAGGGCAAGTGCTCGCTAGTTAACCTAGATAGTTCAAGTACCCGCTAGGTAACCTAGATCGTCCAAGGGCTCCCTAGTTAGCCTACATAGTCCAAGTGCCCGCTAGGTAACCTAGATAGTCCAAGTGCCCGTTCGGTAACCTAGATAGTCCAAGTGCCCTTTAGGGAAACTAGATAGTCCAAGGGCCCGCTAGTAAACCTACATAGTCCATGCGCCCGCTAGTTAACCTACATAGTGCAACTGTCCTCTAGTTAACCTACATATTCCAAGTGCCCGCTAGTTAACCTACATAATCTAAGTGATCGTTAGCTAACCTAGATAGTCCAAGGGCCCGCAAGTTGACCTACATAGTCCTAGTGCCAGCTAGGTAACCTAGATAGTACAAGTGGCCGCTAGGGAACCTAGATAGTCCAAGTGCCTGTTAGCTAACCTAGATAGTCCAAGTGGCGGCTAGGTAACCTACATTGTCCAAGTGCCCGTTCGTTAAACTAGATAATCCAAGTGCCCGCTAGGTAACCTACATAGTCCAAGTCCCCGATAGGGAACCTACATAATCCAAGTGCCCGCTAGGCAACCTACATAGTCCAAGTGCCCGCTAGGTAACCTACATAGTCCAAGTGCCCGCTAGGTAACCTAAATAGTCCAAATGCCCGCTAGGGAAACTACATAGTCCAAGTGCCCGCTAGTTAACCTAGATAGTCCAAGTGCCTGCTAGTAAACCTACATAATCCATGGGCCCGCTAGTTAAACTACATAGTGCAAGGGCCCGCTAGTTAACCTATATCGTGCAAGTGTCTGCTAGTTAACCTGCATAGTCCAAGTGCCCGCTAATTAACCTATATACCAAGTGCCTGCTACGTAACCTAGATTGTCCAAGGGCACGCTAGTTAACCTACATAGTACAAGTGCCCGCTAAGGAACCTAGATAGTCCAAGTGCCCGCTCTGGAACCTATATAGTCCAAGTGCCTACTAGGGAACCTACATAGTCCAAGGGCCCGCTCTGGAACATACATAGTCCAAGTGCCCGCTAGAGAATCTACATAGTCCAAGGGCCGGCTAGTTAACCTACATAGTCCAAGTACACCTTCAGTTAACCTAGATATTCCATGTGCCCGGTAGTTAACCTACATAGTCCAAGGGCCCGCTACTTAACCTACATCGTCCATGGGCCCGCTATGTAACTTAGATAGTTCAAGGGCCCGCTAGTTAACCTACATAGTCCAAGTGCCCTCTAGTTAACCTACATAGTCCAAGTGCCTGCTAGTTAACCTACATAGTCCAAGGGCCCACTAGGTAACCTAGATAGTCCAAAGGCCCGCTAGGTAACCTACATTGTCCTAGTGCACCCTAGTTAACCTACATTCTCCAAGTGCCCGATAGAGAAACTACATAGTCCAAGTGCCCGCTAGGGAACCTACATAGTCCAAATGCCCGCTAGTTAACCTACATAGTCCAACTGCCCGTTAGGTAACCTAGATAGCCCAAATGCCCGCTAGGGAACCCACATAGTCCAGGTACCCTCTAGGGAACTTACATAGCCCAAGGGCCCTCTAGGTAACCTACATAGTCCAAGTGACCGTTAGTTAACCTAGATAGTCCCAGTGCCCGCTAGGTAACCTCGATAGTCCAACAGCCCGGTAGGTAACCTACAAAGTCTAAATGCCCTCTAGGTTATCTATATAGTCCAAATGCCCGCTAGGGAACCTACATAGTCCAAGTGCCCGCTAGTTAACATAGATAGTCCAAGTGCCCGCTAGGTAACCTAAGTAGTCCAAATGTCCGATAGGGATCCTACATAGTCCAAGTGCCCGCCAGGTAACCTACGTAGTCCAGTGCCCGTTCGTTAACCTAGATAGTCCAAGTGCCCGCTAGGTAACCTAGACTGTCCAAGTGCCCGCTAGGTTACCTACATAGTCCAAGTGCCCGTTCGTTAACCGAGATAGTCCAAGCGCCCGCTAGGAAACCTACATAGTCCAAGGGCCCGCTAGGTAACCTAGATAGTCCAAGTGCTCGCAAGTTAACCTACATAGTCCTAGTGCCGGCATGTAACCTAGATAGTCCAAGTGCCCGTTAGGTAACCTAGATAGTCCATGTGCCCGCTAGGTAACTTACATTGTCCAAGTTCCCGCTAGGTAACCAAGAGAGTCCAAGTGCCCGTTACCTAACCTAGATAGTCCAAGTGCCCGCTAGGCAACCTACAGAGTCCAAGAGCCCGTCCGTTAACCTAGAAGTCCAAGTGCCCGCTAGGTAACCTAGACAGTCCAAGTGCCCGCTAGGTTACCTGCATATTCCAAGTGCCCGTTCGTTAACCTAGATAGTCCAAGTGTCCACTAGGTAACCTACATAGTCCAAGTGCCCGCTAGGTAACCTATATAGTCCAAGTGCCCCCTAGGTAACCAAGAAGTCCAAGTGCCCGCTAGGTAACCTAGATAGTCCAAATGCCCGCTAGTTAACCTAGATCGTCCAAGTGCCGGATAGGTAACTTTCATAGTCCATGTGCCCACTAGGTAACCTAGATAGTCCAAATGCCACTAGGTAACCTAGAGTCCAAGTGTTCGCTAGTTAACCTACATAGTCCAAGTGCCCGCTGTGTAACCTAGATATTCCAAGTGCCTGCTAGGTAACTTACATTGTCCAAGTTCCCGCTAGGTAACCTAGATAGTCCAAGTTCCTGTTACCTAACCTAGATAGTCCAAGTGCCCGCTAGGCAACCTACATAGTCCAAGAGCCCGTTCGTTAACCTAGAAGTCCAAGTGCCCGCCAGGTAACCTAGAGAGTCCAAGTGCCCGCTAGGTTACCTGAATATTCCAAGTGCCCGTTCGTTAACCTAGATAGTCCAAGTGTCCACTAGGTAACCTACATAGTCCTAGTGCCTGCTTGGTAACCTATATAGTCCAAGGGCCGCTAGGTAACCAAGATAGTCCAAGGACCCACTAGTTAAACTACATAGTCCAAGGGCTCACTTGTTAACTTTGATAGTCCAGCTGCCCGCTAGTTAACCTACATTGTCCAAGGGCCCACTAGTTAACCTAGATAGTCCAAGTGTCCTCTAGTCAACCTACATAGTCCAACTGCCCGCTAAATAACCAAGATAGTCAAAGTGCCCGCTTGTAACCTACATAGTCCAAGTTCCCACTAGGTAACCTAGATAGTCCAAGTGCCCGTTACCTAACCTAGATAGTCCAAGTGCCCGCTAGGTAACCTACAGAGTCCTAGTGCCAGCTAGTTAACCAACATTGTCCAAGTGCCCGATATGGAACCCTCATAGTCCAAGTGCCCGTTAGGTAACCTACATAGTTGAAAAGCCCGCTAGTAACCTACATAGTCCAAGTGCCCGCTAGGGAACTTACATAGTCCAAGTGCCCGTTAGTTAACCTAGATAGTCCAAGTGCCCGCTAGTTAACCTAGATAGTTCAAGTACCCGCTAGGTAACGTAGATAGTTCAAGTGCACGCTAGGTAACCTAGATAGTCCAAGTGCCCGCTACGTAACCTACAAAGTCCAAGTGCCCCCTAGGTAATCTATATAGTCCAAATGCCCGCTAGGTCACCTACATAGTCGAAATACCCGCTAATTAACCTACATAGTCCAAGTGCCCGCTAGCTAACCTAGATAGTCTAAGGGCCCAATAGTTAACCTACATAGTTCAAGTGCCCGCTAGCTAACCTACATAGTCCAAGTGCCCGCTAGTTAACCTACATAGTCCAAAGGCCCGCTAGTTAACCTAAATAGTGAAAGGGCCCGCTAGTTAACCTAGATCATCCAAGTGTCCGCTAGTTAACCTACATTGTCCAAGTGCGCGCTAGTTAACCTACATAATCCAAGTGCCCCTTAGCTAACCTAGATAGTCCAAGGGCCCGCTAGTTGACCTACATAGTCCAAGTGCCCGCTAGGTTACCTAGATAGACCAAGTGCTCGCTAGTTAACCTAGATAGTTCTAGTGCCCGTTAGTTAACCTAGATAGTCCAAGTGCCCACTAGGGGACGTACATAGTCCAAATGCCCGCTAGGTAACCTACATAGTCCAAGTGCCCGCTAGGGTATGTACATAGACCAAGTGCCCGCTAGGTAACCTAGATAGTCCAAGTGCCCGGTAGTTAACCTACATAGTCCCAATGCCCTACACAAACCTACATAATCCAAGTGCCCAATATGGAACCTATATAGTCCAAGTGCCCCCTATGGAACCTACATAGTCCAAGTGCCCGTTAAGGAACCTAGACAGTCCAAGTGCCCACTAGGGAACCTGCATCGTCCAAGTGCTCGCCAGGTAACCTAGATAGTGCAAGGGCCTGCTTGATAACCTACATAGTCCAAGTGACCGAAAGGGAACCTAGAGAGTCCAAGTGTCCATAGGGCACCTATATAGTCCAAGTTCCCGCTAGGGAACCTACATAGGCAAAGTGCACGTTAGGGAACCTGCATCGTCCAAGTGCCCGCTAGTTAACCTAGATCGTCCAAGTGCCCGCTTGTTAACCTACATAGTCCAAGGGCCCGCTAGTTAACCTACATAGTCCAAAACCCGCTAGTTAACCTAGATAGTCCAAGTGCCCGCTACTTAACCTAGATATTCCAAGTGCAGGCTAGTTAACCTAGATCGTCCAAGTGTCCGCTAGTTAACCTACATATTCCAAGTGCCCGTTAGGTAACCTACATAGTCCTAGTGCTCGCTAGGTAAACTAGATAGTCCAAGTTCCTTTTAGCTAACTTAGATAGTCCAAGTGCCCGCTAGGTAACCTACATAGTCAAAGTGCCCGCTAGGTAACCTAAATAGTCCAAGTTCCTCTTAGCTAACGTAGATAGTCCAAGTGCCCGCTAGGTAACCTTGATTGTCAAAGTGCCCGTTAGGTAACCTAGATAGTCCAAGTGCCCGTTAGGTAACCTAGATAGTCCAAGTGCCCGCTATGGAACCGACATAGTCCAAGTGCCCTTTAGGGAACGTACATAGTCCAAGTGCCCGCTAGGTAACCTAGATAGTCCATGTGTCCGCTAGTTAACCTACATAGTCCAAGTGCCCGCTAGGTAACCTAGATAGTCCAAGGGCCCGCTAGTTAACCTATATAGTGCAAGTGCCCGCTAGGTAACCTTGATAGTCCAAGTGCCCGCTACGTAACCTACATAGTCCTAGTGCCCGCTAGTTAACCAACATTGTCCAAGTGCCCGATAGCGAAGGTACATAGGCCAAGTGCCCTTTAGGTAACCTACATAGTCCAAATGCCCGATAGTAACCTACATAGTCCAAATGCCCGCTAGAAACATACATAGTCCAAGTGCCCGATAGGGAACCTACATAATCCAAGTGCCCGCTAGGGAACCTACATACTCCAAGTGCCCGTTAGGTAACCTAGATAGTCCAAATGCCCGCTATGGAACCCACATAGTGAAAGTGCCCGCTAGGGAACTTACATAGTCCAAGTGCCCGTTAGTTAACCTAGATTGTCCAAGTGTCCGCTAGTTAACCTACATTGTCCAAGTGCCCGTTCGTTAACCTAGATAGTCCAAGTGCCCGCTAGGTAACCTAGACTGTCCAAGTGCCCGCTAGGTTACCTACATAGTCCAAGTGCCCGTTCGTTAACCTATATAGTCCAAGCGCCCGCTAGGAAACCTACATAGTCCAAGGGCCCGCTAGGTAACCTAGATAGTCCAAGTGCTCGCAAGTTAACCTACATAGTCCAAGTGCCGGCATGTAACCTAGATAGTCCAAGTGCCCGTTAGGTAACCTAGATAGTCCATGTGCCCGCTAGGTAACTTACATTGTCCAAGTTCCCGCTAGGTAACCAAGAGAGTCCAAGTGCCCGTTACCTAACCTAGATAGTCCAAGTGCCCGCTAGGCAACCTACAGAGTCCAAGAGCCCGTTCGTTAACCTAGAAATCCAAGTGCCCGCTAGGTAACCTAGACAGTCCAAGTGCCCGCTAGGTTACCTGCATATTCCAAGTGCCCGTTCGTTAACCTAGATAGTCCAAGTGTCCACTAGGTAACCTACATAGTCCAAGTGCCCGCTAGGTAACCTATATAGTCCAAGTGCCCCCTAGGTAACCAAGAAGTCCAAGTGCCCGCTAGGTAACCTAGACAGTCCAAGTGCCCGCTAGTTAACCTAGATCGTCCAAGTGCCGGATAGGTAACTTTCATAGTCCATGTGCCCACTAGGTAACCTAGATAGTCCAAATGCCACTAGGTAACCTAGAGTCCAAGTGTTCGCTAGTTAACCTACATAGTCCAAGTGCCCGCTGTGTAACCTAGATATTCCAAGTGCCTGCTAGGTAACTTACATTGTCCAAGTTCCCGCTAGGTAACCTAGATAGTCCAAGTTCCTGTTACCTAACCTAGATAGTCCAAGTGCCCGCTAGGCAACCTACATAGTCCAAGAGCCCGTTCGTTAACCTAGAAGTCCAAGTGCCCGCCAGGTAACCTAGAGAGTCCAAGTGCCCGCTAGGTTACCTGAATATTCCAAGTGCCCGTTCGTTAACCTAGATAGTCCAAGTGTCCACTAGGTAACCTACATAGTCCTAGTGCCTGCTTGGTAACCTATATAGTCCAAGGGCCGCTAGGTAACCAAGATAGTCCAAGGACCCACTAGTTAAACTACATAGTCCAAGGGCTCACTTGTTAACTTTGATAGTCCAGCTGCCCGCTAGTTAACCTACATTGTCCAAGGGCCCACTAGTTAACCTAGATAGTCCAAGTGTCCTCTAGTCAACCTACATAGTCCAACTGCCCGCTAAATAACCAAGATAGTCAAAGTGCCCGCTTGTAACCTACATAGTCCAAGTTCCCACTAGGTAACCTAGATAGTCCAAGTGCCCGTTACCTAACCTAGATAGTCCAAGTGCCCGCTAGGTAACCTACAGAGTCCTAGTGCCAGCTAGTTAACCAACATTGTCCAAGTGCCCGATATGGAACCCTCATAGTCCAAGTGCCCGTTAGGTAACCTACATAGTTGAAAAGCCCGCTAGTAACCTACATAGTCCAAGTGCCCGCTAGGGAACTTACATAGTCCAAGTGCCCGTTAGTTAACCTAGATAGTCCAAGTGCCCGCTAGTTAACCTAGATAGTTCAAGTACCCGCTAGGTAACGTAGATAGTTCAAGTGCACGCTAGGTAACCTAGATAGTCCAAGTGCCCGCTACGTAACCTACAAAGTCCAAGTGCCCCCTAGGTAATCTATATAGTCCAAATGCCCGCTAGGTCACCTACATAGTCGAAATACCCGCTAATTAACCTACATAGTCCAAGTGCCCGCTAGCTAACCTAGATAGTCTAAGGGCCCAATAGTTAACCTACATAGTTCAAGTGCCCGCTAGCTAACCTACATAGTCCAAGTGCCCGCTAGTTAACCTACATAGTCCAAAGGCCCGCTAGTTAACCTAAATAGTGAAAGGGCCCGCTAGTTAACCTAGATCGTCCAAGTGTCCGCTAGTTAACCTACATTGTCCAAGTGCGCGCTAGTTAACCTACATAATCCAAGTGACCCTTAGCTAACCTAGATAGTCCAAGGGCCCGCTAGTTGACCTACATAGTCCAAGTGCCCGCTAGGTTACCTAGATAGACCAAGTGCTCGCTAGTTAACCTAGATAGTTCTAATGCCCGTTAGTTAACCTAGATAGTCCAAGTGCCCACTAGGGGACGTACATAGTCCAAATGCCCGCTAGGTAAACTACATAGTCCAAGTGCCCGCTAGGGTATGTACATAGACCAAGTGCCCGCTAGGTAACCTAGATAGTCCAAGTGCCCGGTAGTTAACCTACATAGTCCCAATGCCCTACACAAACCTACATAATCCAAGTGCCCAATAGGGAACCTATATAGTCCAAGTGCCCTCTATGGAACCTACATAGTCCAAGTGCCCGTTAAGGAACCTAGACAGTCCAAGTGCCCACTAGGGAACCTGCATCGTCCAAGTGCTCGCCAGGTAACCTAGATAGTGCAAGGGCCTGCTTGATAACCTACATAGTCCAAGTGACCGATAGGGAACCTAGAGAGTCCAAGTGCCCATAGGGCACCTATATAGTCCAAGTTCCCGCTAGGGAACCTACATAGGCAAAGTGCACGTTAGGGAACCTGCATCGTCCAAGTGCCCGCTAGTTAACCTAGATCGTCCAAGTGCCCGTTTGTTAACCTACATAGTCCAAGGGCCAGCTAGTTAACCTACATAGTCCAAAACCCGCTAGTTAACCTAGATAGTCCAAGTGCCCGCTAGTTAACCTAGATATTCCAAGTGCAGGCTAGTTAACCTAGATCGTCCAAGTGTCCGCTAGTTAACCTACATATTCCAAGTGCCCGTTAGGTAACCTACATAATCCTAGTGCTCGCTAGGTAAACTAGATAGTCCAAGTTCCTTTTAGCTAACTTAGATAGTCCAAGTGCCCGCTAGGTAACCTACATAGTCAAAGTGCCCGCTAGGTAACCTAAATAGTCCAAGTTCCTCTTAGCTAACGTAGATAGTCCAAGTGCCCGCTAGGTAACCTTGATTGTCAAAGTGCCCGTTAGGTAACCTAGATAGTCCAAGTGCCCGTTAGGTAACCTAGATAGTCCAAGTGCCCGCTATGGAACCGACATAGTCCAAGTGCCCTTTAGGGAACGTACATAGTCCAAGTGCCCGCTAGGTAACCTAGATAGTCCATGTGTCCGCTAGTTAACCTACATATTCCAAGTGCCCGCTAGGTAACCTAGATAGTCCAAGGGCCCGCTAGTTAACCTATATAGTGCAAGTGCCCGCTAGGTAACCTTGATAGTCCAAGTGCCCGCTACGTAACCTACATAGTCCTAGTGCCCGCTAGTTAACCAACATTGTCCAAGTGCCCGATAGCGAAGGTACATAGGCCAAGTGCCCTTTAGGTAACCTACATAGTCCAAATGCCCGATAGTAACCTACATAGTCCAAATGCCCGCTAGAAACATACATAGTCCAAGTGCCCGATAGGGAACCTACATAATCCAAGTGCCCGCTAGGGAACCTACATACTCCAAGTGCCCGTTAGGTAACCTAGATAGTCCAAATGCTCGCTATGGAACCCACATAGTGAAAGTGCCCGCTAGGGAACTTACATAGTCCAAGTGCCCGTTAGTTAACCTAGATTGTCCAAGTGTCCGCTAGTTAACCTACATAGTCCAAGTGCCCGTTCGTTAACCTAGATAGTCCAAGTGCCCGCTAGGTAACCTAGACTGTCCAAGTGCCCGCTAGGTTACCTACATAGTCCAAGTGCCCGTTCGTTAACCTAGATAGTCCAAGCGCCCGCTAGGAAACCTACATAGTCCAAGGGCCCGCTAGGTAACCTAGATAGTCCAAGTGCTCGCAAGTTAACCTACATAGTCCAAGTGCCGGCATGTAACCTAGATAGTCCAAGTGCCCGTTAGGTAACCTAGATAGTCCATGTGCCCGCTAGGTAACTTACATTGTCCAAGTTCCCGCTAGGTAACCAAGAGAGTCCAAGTGCCCGTTACCTAACCTAGATAGTCCAAGTGCCCGCTAGGCAACCTACAGAGTCCAAGAGCCCGTTCGTTAACCTAGAAATCCAAGTGCCCGCTAGGTAACCTAGACAGTCCAAGTGCCCGCTAGGTTACCTGCATATTCCAAGTGCCCGTTCGTTAACCTAGATAGTCCAAGTGTCCACTAGGTAACCTACATAGTCCAAGTGCCCGCTAGGTAACCTATATAGTCCAAGTGCCCCCTAGGTAACCAAGAAGTCCAAGTGCCCGCTAGGTAACCTAGACAGTCCAAGTGCCCGCTAGGTAACCTAGATAGTCCAAGTGCCCGCTAGTTAACCTAGATCGTCCAAGTGCCTGCTAGTTAACCTAGATAGCCCAAGTGCCGGCTAGGGAACTTTCATAGTCCATGTGCCCACTAGGTAACCTAGATAGTCCAAATGCCACTAGGTAACCTAGAGTCCAAGTGCTCGCTAGTTAACCTACATAGTCCAAGTGCCCGCTGTGTAACCTAGATATTCCAAGTGCCTGCTAGGTAACTTACATTGTCCAAGTTCCCGCTAGGTAACCTAGATAGTCCAAGTTCCCGTTACCTAACCTAGATAGTCCAAGTGCCCGCTAGGCAACCTACATAGTCCAAGAGCCCGTTGGTTAACCTAGAAGTCCAAGTGCCCGCCAGGTAACCTAGAGAGTCCAAGTGCCCGCTAGGTTATCTGAATATTCCAAGTGCCCGTTCGTTAACCTAGATAGTCCAAGTGTCCACTAGGTAACCTACATAGTCCAAGTGCCTGCTTGGTAACCTATATAGTCCAAGTGCCCGCTAGGTAACCAAGATAGTCCAAGGACCCACTAGTTAAACTACATAGTCCAAGGGCTCACTGGTTAACTTTGATAGTCCAGCTGCCCGCTAGTTAACCTACATTGTCCAAAGGCCCACTAGTTAACCTAGATAGTCCAAGTGTCCTCTAGTTAACCTACATAGTCCAAGTGCCTGCTAGTTAACCTAGATTGTCCAAGTGCCTGCTAGTTAACCTACATAGTCCAAGTGCCCGCTAGGCAACCTAGATAGTCCAAGTGCCCGCTAAGGAACCTACATAGTCCAAGTGCATGCTAGTTAACTTAGATAGTCCAAGTGCCCGCTAGGTAACCTATATAGTCCAAGTGCCTGCTAGGTAACCTACATATTCCAAGTGCCCGCTAGTTAACATAGATAGTCCAAGTGCCCCTAGGGAACATACATAGTCCAAGTGCCCGCTAGGTAACCTAGATAGTGCAAGTGCCCGCTAGTTAACCTAGATAGTTCAAGTACCCGCTAGGTAACCTAGATCGTCCAAGGGCTCCCTAGTTAGACTACATAGTCCAAGTGCCCGCTAGGTAACCTAGATAGTCCAAGTGCCCGTTCGGTAACCTAGATGGTCCAAGTGCCCTTTAGGGAACCTAGATAGTCCAAGGGCCCGCTAGTAAACCTACATAGTCCATGCGCCCGCTAGTTAACCTACATAGTGCAACTGTCCGCTAGTTAATCCACATATTCCAAGTGCCCGCTAGTTAACCTACATAATCTAAGTGACCGTTAGCTAACCTAGATAGTCCAAGGGCCCGCTAGTTGACCTACGTAGTCCTAGTGCCAGCTAGGTAACCTAGATAGTACAAGTGGCCGCTAGGGAACCTAGATAGTCCAAGTGCCTGTTAGCTAACCTAGATAGTCCAAGTGGCGGCTAGGTAACCTACATAGTCCAAGTGCCCGTTCGTTAAACTAGATAATCCAAGTGCCCGCTAGGTATCCAAGACAGTCCAAGTGCCCGCTAGTTAACCTACATAGTCCAAGTGCCCAATAGGGAACCTACATAATCCAAGTGCCCGCTAGGCAACCTACATAGTCCAAGTGCCCGTTAGTTAACCTAGATAGTCAAAGTGCCTGCTAGGTAACCTAGATAGTCCAAGTGCCTGCTAGGTAACCTACATAGTCCAAGTGCCCGCTAGGTAACGTAAATAGTCCAAATGCCCGCTAGGGATACTACATAGTCCAAGTGCCTGCTAGTTAACCTAGATAGTCCAAGTGCCTGCTAGTAAACCTACATAATCCATGGGCCCGCTAGTTAACCTACATAGTGCAAGGGCCCGCTAGTTAACCTAGATCGTGCAAGTGTCCGCTAGTTAACCTATATAGTCTAAGTGCCCGCTAGTTAACCGATATACCAAGTGCCTGCTAGGTAACCTATATAGTCCAAAGGCACGCTAGTTAACATACATAGTACAAGCGCCCACTAAGAAACCTAGATAGTCCAAGTGCCCGCTCTGGAACCTAGATAGTCCAAGTGCCCGCTCTGGAACCTACATAGTCCAAGTGCCTGCTAGGGAAACTACATAGTCCAAGTGCCCGCTCTGGAACATACATAGTCCAAGTGCCCGCTAGGGAATCTACATAGTCCAAGGGCCGGCTAGTTAACCTACATAGTCCAAGTACACGCTAGTTAACCTAGATCTTCCAAGTGCCCGGTAGTTAACCTACATATTTCAAGGGCCCGCTAGTTAACCTACATAGTCCAAGTGCCTGCTAGATAACCTACATAGTCCAAGTGCCCGCTAGGCAACCTAGATAGTCCAAGTGCCCGCTAAGGAACCTACATAGTCCAAGTGCCCCTAGGGAACATACATAGTCCAAGTGCCCGCTAGGTAACCTTGATAGGGCAAGTGCCCGCTAGTTAACCTAGATAGTTCAAGTACCCGCTAGGTAACCTAGATCGTCCAAGGGCTCCCTAGTTAGCCTACATAGTCCAAGTGCCCGCTAGGTAACCTAGATAGTCCAAGTGCCCGTTCGGTAACCTAGATAGTCCAAGTGCCCTTTAGGGAAACTAGATAGTCCAAGGGCCCGCTAGTAAACCTACATAGTCCATGCGCCCGCTAGTTAACCTACATAGTGCAACTGTCCGCTAGTTAACCTACATATTCCAAGTGCCCGCTAGTTAACCTACATAATCTAAGTGATCGTTAGCTAACCTAGATAGTCCAAGGGCCCGCAAGTTGACCTACATAGTCCTAGTGCCAGCTAGGTAACCTAGATAGTACAAGTGCCCGCTAGGGAACCTAGATAGTCCAAGTGCCTGTTAGCTAACCTAGATAGTCCAAGTGGCGGCTAGGTAACCTACATTGTCCAAGTGCCCGTTCGTTAAACTAGATAATCCAAGTGCCCGCTAGGTAACCTAGACAGTCCAAGTGCCCGCTAGTTAGCCTACATAGTCCAAGTCCCCGATAGGGAACCTACATAATCCAAGTGCCCGCTAGGCAACCTACATAGTCCAAGTGCCCGCTAGGTAACCTACATAGTCCAAGTGCCCGCTAGGTAACCTAAATAGTCCAAATGCCCGCTAGGGAAACTACATAGTCCAAGTGCCCGCTAGTTAACCTAGATAGTCCAAGTGCCTGCTAGTAAACCTACATAATCCATGGGCCCGCTAGTTAAACTACATAGTGCAAGGGCCCGCTAGTTAACCTATATCGTGCAAGTGTCTGCTAGTTAACCTGCATAGTCCAAGTGCCCGCTAATTAACCTATATACCAAGTGCCTGCTACGTAACCTAGATTGTCCAAGGGCACGCTAGTTAACCTACATAGTACAAGTGCCCGCTAAGGAACCTAGATAGTCCAAGTGCCCGCTCTGGAACCTATATAGTCCAAGTGCCTACTAGGGAACCTACATAGTCCAAGGGCCCGCTCTGGAACATACATAGTCCAAGTGCCCGCTAGAGAATCTACATAGTCCAAGGGCCGGCTAGTTAACCTACATAGTCCAAGTACACCTTCAGTTAACCTAGATATTCCATGTGCCCGGTAGTTAACCTACATAGTCCAAGGGCCCGCTACTTAACCTACATCGTCCATGGGCCCGCTATGTAACCTAGATAGTTCAAGGGCCCGCTAGTTAACCTACATAGTCCAAGTGCCCTCTAGTTAACCTACATAGTCCAAGTGCCTGCTAGTTAACCTACATAGTCCAAGGGCCCACTAGGTAACCTAGATAGTCCAAAGGCCCGCTAGGTAACCTACATTGTCCTAGTGCACCCTAGTTAACCTACATTCTCCAAGTGCCCGATAGAGAAACTACATAGTCCAAGTGCCCGCTAGGGAACCTACATAGTCCAAATGCCCGCTAGTTAACCTACATAGTCCAAGTGCCCGTTAGGTAACCTAGATAGCCCAAATGCCCGCTAGGGAACCCACATAGTCCAGGTACCCTCTAGGGAACTTACATAGTCCAAGGGCCCTCTAGGTAACCTACATAGTCCAAGTGCCCGTTAGTTAACCTAGATAGTCCCAGTGCCCGCTAGGTAACCTCGATAGTCCAACAGCCCGGTAGGTAACCTACAAAGTCTAAATGCCCTCTAGGTTATCTATATAGTCCAAATGCCCGCTAGGGAACCTACATAGTCCAAGTGCCCGCTAGTTAACATAGATAGTCCAAGTGCCCGCTAGGTAACCTAAGTAGTCCAAATGTCCGATAGGGATCCTACATAGTCCAAGTGCCCGCCAGGTAACCTACGTAGTCCAGTGCCCGTTCGTTAACCTAGATAGTCCAAGTGCCCGCTAGGTAACCTAGACTGTCCAAGTGCCCGCTAGGTTACCTACATAGTCCAAGTGCCCGTTCGTTAACCTAGATAGTCCAAGCGCCCGCTAGGAAACCTACATAGTCCAAGGGCCCGCTAGGTAACCTAGATAGTCCAAGTGCTCGCAAGTTAACCTACATAGTCCATGTGCCGGCATGTAACCTAGATAGTCCAAGTGCCCGTTAGGTAACCTAGATAGTCCAAGTGCCCGCTAGGTTACCTGCATATTCCAAGTGCCCGTTCGTTAACCTAGATAGTCCAAGTGTCCACTAGGTAACCTACATAGTCCAAGTGCCCGCTAGGTAACCTATATAGTCCAAGTGCCCCCTAGGTAACCAAGAAGTCCAAGTGCCCGCTAGGTAACCTAGATAGTCCAAGTGCCCGCTAGTTAACCTAGATCGTCCAAGTGCCGGATAGGTAACTTTCATAGTCCATGTGCCCACTAGGTAACCTAGATAGTCCAAATGCCACTAGGTAACCTAGAGTCCAAGTGTTCGCTAGTTAACCTACATAGTCCAAGTGCCCGCTGTGTAACCTAGATATTCCAAGTGCCTGCTAGGTAACCTAGATAGTCCAAGTTCCTGTTACCTAACCTAGATAGTCCAAGTGCCCGCTAGGCAACCTACATAGTCCAAGAGCCCGTTCGTTAACCTAGAAGTCCAAGTGCCCGCCAGGTAACCTAGAGAGTCCAAGTGCCCGCTAGGTTACCTGAATATTCCAAGTGCCCGTTCGTTAACCTAGATAGTCCAAGTGTCCACTAGGTAACCTACATAGTCCTAGTGCCTGCTTGGTAACCTATATAGTCCAAGGGCCGCTAGGTAACCAAGATAGTCCAAGGACCCACTAGTTAAACTACATAGTCCAAGGGCTCACTTGTTAACTTTGATAGTCCAGCTGCCCGCTAGTTAACCTACATTGTCCAAGGGCCCACTAGTTAACCTAGATAGTCCAAGTGTCCTCTAGTCAACCTACATAGTCCAACTGCCCGCTAAATAACCAAGATAGTCAAAGTGCCCGCTTGTAACCTACATAGTCCAAGTTCCCACTAGGTAACCTAGATAGTCCAAGTGCCCGTTACCTAACCTAGATAGTCCAAGTGCCCGCTAGGTAAGCTACAGAGTCCTAGTGCCCGCTAGTTAACCAACATTGTCCAAGTGCCCGATATGGAACCCTCATAGTCCAAGTGCCCGTTAGGTAACCTACATAGTTGAAAAGCCCGCTAGTAACCTACATAGTCCAAGTGCCCGCTAGGGAACTTACATAGTCCAAGTGCCCGTTAGTTAACCTAGATAGTCCAAGTGCCCGCTAGTTAACCTAGATAGTTCAAGTACCCGCTAGGTTACGTAGATAGTTCAAGTGCACGCTAGGTAACCTAGATAGTCCAAGTGCCCGATACGTAACCTACAAAGTCCAAGTGCCCCCTAGGTAATCTATATAGTCCAAATGCCCGCTAGGGCACCTACATAGTCAAAATACCCGCTAATTAACCTACATAGTCCAAGTGCCCGCTAGCTAACCTAGATAGTCTAAGGGCCCAATAGTTAACCTACATAGTTCAAGTGCCCGCTAGCTAACCTACATAGTCCAAGTGCCCGCTAGTTAACCTACATAGTCCAAAGGCCCGCTAGTTAACCTAAATAGTGAAAGGGCCCGCTAGTTAACCTAGATCGTCCAAGTGTCCGCTAGTTAACCTACATTGTCCAAGTGCGCGCTAGTTAACCTACATAATCCAAGTGCCCCTTAGCTAACCTAGATAGTCCAAGGGCCCGCTAGTTGACCTACATAGTCCAAGTGCCCGCTAGGTTACCTAGATAGACCAAGTGCTCGCTAGTTAACCTAGATAGTTCTAGTGACCATTAGTTAACCTAGATAGTCCAAGTGCCCACTAGGGGACGTACATAGTCCAAATGCCCGCTAGGTAAACTACATAGTCCAAGTGCCCGCTAGGGTATGTACATAGACCAAGTGCCCGCTAGGTAACCTAGATAGTCCAAGTGCCCGGTAGTTAACCTACATAGTCCCAATGCCCTACACAAACCTACATAATCCAAGTGCCCAATAGGGAACCTATATAGTCCAAGTGCCCCCTATGGAACCTACATAGTCCAAGTGCCCGTTAAGGAACCTAGACAGTCCAAGTGCCCACTAGGGAACCTGCATCGTCCAAGTGCTCGCCAGGTAACCTAGATAGTGCAAGGGCCTGCTTGATAACCTACATAGTCCAAGTGCCCGATAGGGAACCTAGAGAGTCCAAGTGCCCATAGGGCACCTATATAGTCCAAGTTCCCGCTAGGGAACCTACATAGGCAAAGTGCACGTTAGGGAACATGCATCGTCCAAGTGCCCGCTAGTTAACCTAGATCGTCCAAGTGCCCGCTTGTTAACCTACATAGTCCAAGGGCCCGCTAGTTAACCTACATAGTCCAAAACCCGCTAGTTAACCTAGATAGTCCAAGTGCCCGCTAGTTAACCTAGATATTCCAAGTGCAGGCTAGTTAACCTAGATCGTCCAAGTGTCCGCTAGTTAACCTACATATTCCAAGTGCCCGTTAGGTAACCTACATAGTCCTAGTGCTCGCTAGGTAAACTAGATAATCCAAGTTCCTTTTAGCTAACTTAGATAGTCCAAGTGCCCGCTAGGTAACCTACATAGTCAAAGTGCCCGCTAGGTAACCTAAATAGTCCAAGTTCCTCTTAGCTAACGTAGATAGTCCAAGTGCCCGCTAGGTAACCTTGATTGTCAAAGTGCCCGTTAGGTAACCTAGATAGTCCAAGTGCCCGTTAGGTAACCTAGATAGTCCAAGTGCCCGCTATGGAACCGACATAGTCCAAGTGCCCTTTAGGGAACGTACATAGTCCAAGTGCCCGCTAGGTAACCTAGATAGTCCATGTGTCCGCTAGTTAACCTACATAGTCCAAGTGCCCGCTAGGTAACCTAGATAGTCCAAGGGCCCGCTAGTTAACCTATATAGTGCAAGTGCCCGCTAGGTAACCTTGATAGTCCAAGTGCCCGCTACGTAACCTACATAGTCCTAGTGCCCGCTAGTTAACCAACATTGTCCAAGTGCCCGATAGCGAAGGTACATAGGCCAAGTGCCCTTTAGGTAACCTACATAGTCCAAATGCCCGATAGTAAACTACATAGTCCAAATGCCCGCTAGAAACATACATAGTCCAAGTGCCCGATAGGGAACCTACATAATCCAAGTGCCCGCTAGGGAACCTACATACTCCAAGTGCCCGTTAGGTAACCTAGATAGTCCAAATGCCCGCTATGGAACCCACATAGTGAAAGTGCCCGCTAGGGAACTTACATAGTCCAAGTGCCCGTTAGTTAACCTAGATTGTCCAAGTGTCCGCTAGTTAACCTACATAGTCCAAGTGCCCGTTCGTTAACCTAGATAGTCCAAGTGCCCGCTAGGTAACCTAGACTGTCCAAGTGCCCGCTAGGTTACCTACATAGTCCAAGTGCCCGTTCGTTAACCTAGATAGTCCAAGCGCCCGCTAGGAAACCTACATAGTCCAAGGGCCCGCTAGGTAACCTAGATAGTCCAAGTGCTCGCAAGTTAACCTACATAGTCCAAGTGCCGGCATGTAACCTAGATAGTCCAAGTGCCCGTTAGGTAACCTAGATAGTCCATGTGCCCGCTAGCTAACTTACATTGTCCAAGTTCCCGCTAGGTAACCAAGAGAGTCCAAGTGCCCGTTACCTAACCTAGATAGTCCAAGTGCCCGCTAGGCAACCTACAGAGTCCAAGAGCCCGTTCGTTAACCTAGAAGTCCAAGTGCCCGCTAGGTAACCTAGACAGTCCAAGTGCCCGCTAGGTTACCTGCATATTCCAAGTGCCCGTTCGTTAACCTAGATAGTCCAAGTGTCCACTAGGTAACCTACATAGTCCAAGTGCCCGCTAGGTAACCTATATAGTCCAAGTGCATGCTAGTTAACTTAGATAGTCCAAGTGCCCGCTAGTTAACCTAGATAGTCCAAGTGCCTGCTAGGTAACCTACATATTCCAAGTGCCCGCTAGTTAACATAGATAGTCCAAGTGCCCCTAGGGAACATACATATTCCAAGTACCCGCTAGGTAACCTAGATCGTCCAAGGGCTCCCTAGTTAGCCTACATAGTCCAAGTGCCCGCTAGGTAACCTAGATAGTCCAAGTGCCCGTTCGGTAACCTAGATGGTCCAAGTGCCCTTTAGGGAACCTAGATAGTCCAAGGGCCCGCTAGTAAACCTACATAGTCCATGCGCCCGCTAGTTAACCTACATAGTGCAACTGTCCGCTAGTTAATCTACATATTCCAAGTGCCCGCTAGTTAACCTACATAATCTAAGTGACCGTTAGCTAACCTAGATAGTCCAAGGGCCCGCTAGTTGACCTACATAGTCCTAGTGCCAGCTAGGTAACCTAGATAGTACAAGTGGCCGCTAGGGAACCTAGATAGTCCAAGTGCCTGTTAGCTAACCTAGATAGTCCAAGTAGCGGCTAGGTAACCTACATAGTCCAAGTGCCCGTTCGTTAAACTAGATAATCCAAGTGCCCGCTAGGTAACCAAGACAGTCCAAGTGCCCGCTAGTTAACCTACATAGTCCAAGTGCCCAATAGGGAACCTACATAATCCAAGTGCCCGCTAGGCAACCTACATAGTCCAAGTGCCCGTTAGTTAACCTAGATAGTCAAAGTGCCTGCTAGGTAACCTAGATAGTCCAAGTGCCTGCTAGGTAACCTAGATAGTCCAAGTGCCTGCTAGGTAACCTACATAGTCCAAGTGCCCGCTAGGTAACGTAAATAGTCCAAATGCCCGCTAGGGAAACTACATAGTCCAAGTTCCTGCTAGTTAACCTAGATAGTCCAAGTGCCTGCTAGGAAACCTACATAATCCATGGGCCCGCTAGTTAACCTACATAGTGCAAGGGCCCGCTAGTTAACCTAGATCGTGCAAGTGTCCGCTAGTTAACCTATATAGTCTAAGTGCCCGCTAGTTAACCTATATACCAAGTGCCTGCTAGGTAACCTATATAGTCCAAGGGCACGCTAGTTAACATACATAGTACAAGCGCCCACTAAGAAACCTAGATAGTCCAAGTGCCCGCTCTGGAACCTAGATAGTCCAAGTGCCCGCTCTGGAACCTACATAGTCCAAGTGCCTGCTAGGGAAACTACATAGTCCAAGTGCCCGCTCTGGAACATACATAGTCCAAGTGCCCGCTAGGGAATCTACATAGTCCAAGGGCCGGCTAGTTAACCTACATAGTCCAAGTACACGCTAGTTAACCTAGATCTTCAAAGTGCCCGGTAGTTAACCTACATATTTCAAGGGCCCGCTAGTTAACCTACATAGTCCAAGTGCCTGCTAGATAACCTACATAGTCCAAGTGCCCGCTAGGCAACCTAGATAGTCCAAGTGCACGCTAAGGAACCTACATAGTCCAAGTGCCCCTAGGGAACATACATAGTCCAAGTGCCCGCTAGGTAACCTTGATAGGGCAAGTGCCCGCTAGTTAACCTAGATAGTTCAAGTACCCGCTAGGTAACCTAGATCGTCCAAGGGCTCCCTAGTTAGCCTACATAGTCCAAGTGCCCGCTAGGTAACCTAGATAGTCCAAGTGCCCGTTCGGTAACCTAGATAGTCCAAGTGCCCTTTAGGGAAACTAGATAGTCCAAGGGCCCGCTAGTAAACCTACATAGTCCATGCGCCCGCTAGTTAACCTACATAGTGCAACTGTCCGCTAGTTAACCTACATATTCCAAGTGCCCGCTAGTTAACCTACATAATCTAAGTGATCGTTAGCTAACCTAGATAGTCCAAGGGCCCGCAAGTTGACCTACATAGTCCTAGTGCCAGCTAGGTAACCTAGATAGTACAAGTGCCCGCTAGGGAACCTAGATAGTCCAAGTGCCTGTTAGCTAACCTAGATAGTCCAAGTGGCGGCTAGGTAACCTACATTGTCCAAGTGCCCGCTAGGTAACCTAGACAGTCCATGTGCCCGCTAGTTAACCTACATAGTCCAAGTCCCCGATAGGGAACCTACATAATCCAAGTGCCCGCTAGGCAACCTACATAGTCCAAGTGCCCGCTAGGTAACCTACATAGTCCAAGTGCCCGCTAGGTAACCTAAATAGTCCAAATGCCCGCTAGGGAAACTACATAGTCCAAGTGCCCGCTAGTTAACCTAGATAGTCCAAGTGCCTGCTAGTAAACCTACATAATCCATGGGCCCGCTAGTTAAACTACATAGTGCAAGGGCCCGCTAGTTAACCTATATCGTGCAAGTGTCTGCTAGTTAACCTGCATAGTCCAAGTGCCCGCTAATTAACCTATATACCAAGTGCCTGCTACGTAACCTAGATTGTCCAAGGGCACGCTAGTTAACCTACATAGTACAAGTGCCCGCTAAGGAACCTAGATAGTCCAAGTGCCCGCTCTGGAACCTATATAGTCCAAGTGCCTACTAGGGAACCTACATAGTCCAAGGGCCCGCTCTGGAACATACATAGTCCAAGTGCCCGCTAGAGAATCTACATAGTCCAAGGGCCGGCTAGTTAACCTACATAGTCCAAGTACACCTTCAGTTAACCTAGATATTCCATGTGCCCGGTAGTTAACCTACATAGTCCAAGGGCCCGCTACTTAACCTACATCGTCCATGGGCCCGCTATGTAACCTAGATAGTTCAAGGGCCCGCTAGTTAACCTACATAGTCCAAGTGCCCTCTAGTTAACCTACATAGTCCAAGTGCCTGCTAGTTAACCTACATAGTCCAAGGGCCCACTAGGTAACCTAGATAGTCCAAAGGCCCGCTAGGTAACCTACATTGTCCTAGTGCACCCTAGTTAACCTACATTCTCCAAGTGCCCAATAGAGAAACTACATAGTCCAAGTGCCCGCTAGGGAACCTACATAGTCCAAATGCCCGCTAGTTAACCTACATAGTCCAAGTGCCCGTTAGGTAACCTAGATAGCCCAAATGCCCGCTAGGGAACCCACATAGTCCAGGTACCCTCTAGGGAACTTACATAGTCCAAGGGCCCTCTAGGTAACCTACATAGTCCAAGTGCCCGTTAGTTAACCTAGATATTCCCAGTGCCCGCTAGGTAACCTCGATAGTCCAACAGCCCGGTAGGTAACCTACAAAGTCTAAATGCCCTCTAGGTTATCTATATAGTCCAAATGCCCGCTAGGGAACCTACATAGTCCAAGTGCCCGCTAGTTAACATAGATAGTCCAAGTGCCCGCTAGGTAACCTAAGTAGTCCAAATGTCCGATAGGGATCCTACATAGTCCAAGTGCCCGCCAGGTAACCTACCTAGTCCAGTGCCCGTTCGTTAACCTAGATAGTCCAAGTGCCCGCTAGGTAACCTAGACTGTCCAAGTGCCCGCTAGGTTACCTACATAGTCCAAGTGCCCGTTCGTTAACCTAGATAGTCCAAGCGCCCGCTAGGAAACCTACATAGTCCAAGGGCCCGCTAGGTAACCTAGATAGTCCAAGTGCTCGCAAGTTAACCTACATAGTCCAAGTGCCGGCATGTAACCTAGATAGTCCAAGTGCCCGTTAGGTAACCTAGATAGTCCATGTGCCCGCTAGGTAACTTACATTGTCCAAGTTCCCGCTAGGTAACCAAGAGAGTCCAAGTGCCCGTTACCTAACCTAGATAGTCCAAGTGCCCGCTAGGCAACCTACAGAGTCCAAGAGCCCGTTCGTTAACCTAGAAGTCCAAGTGCCCGCCAGGTAACCTAGACAGTCCAAGTGCCCGCTAGGTTACCTGCATATTCCAAGTGCCCGTTCGTTAACCTAGATAGTCCAAGTGTCCACTAGGTAACCTACATAGTCCAAGTGCCCGCTAGGTAACCTATATAGTCCAAGTGCCCCCTAGGTAACCAAGAAGTCCAAGTGCCCGCTAGGTAACCTAGATAGTCCAAGTGCCCGCTAGTTAACCTAGATCGTCCAAGTGCCGGATAGGTAACTTTCATAGTCCATGTGCCCACTAGGTAACCTAGATAGTCCAAATGCCACTAGGTAACCTAGAGTCCAAGTGTTCGCTAGTTAACCTACATAGTCCAAGTGCCCGCTGTGTAACCTAGATATTCCAAGTGCCTGCTAGGTAACTTACATTGTCCAAGTTCCCGCTAGGTAACCTAGATAGTCCAAGTTCCTGTTACCTAACCTAGATAGTCCAAGTGCCCGCTAGGCAACCTACATAGTCCAAGAGCCCGTTCGTTAACCTAGAAGTCCAAGTGCCCGCCAGGTAACCTAGAGAGTCCAAGTGCCCGCTAGGTTACCTGAATATTCCAAGCGCCCGTTCGTTAACCTAGATAGTCCAAGTGTCCACTAGGTAACCTACATAGTCCTAGTGCCTGCTTGGTAACCTATATAGTCCAAGGGCCGCTAGGTAACCAAGATAGTCCAAGGACCCACTAGTTAAACTACATAGTCCAAGGGCTCACTTGTTAACTTTGATAGTCCAGCTGCCCGCTAGTTAACCTACATTGTCCAAGGGCCCACTAGTTAACCTAGATAGTCCAAGTGTCCTCTAGTCAACCTACATAGTCCAACTGCCCGCTAAATAACCAAGATAGTCAAAGTGCCGGCTTGTAACCTACATAGTCCAAGTTCCCACTAGGTAACCTAGATAGTCCAAGTGCCCGTTACCTAACCTAGATAGTCCAAGTGCCCGCTAGGTAACCTACAGAGTCCTAGTGCCCGCTAGTTAACCAACATTGTCCAAGTGCCCGATATGGAGCCCTCATAGTCCAAGTGCCCGTTAGGTAACCTACATAGTTGAAAAGCCCGCTAGTAACCTACATAGTCCAAGTGCCCGCTAGGGAACTTACATAGTCCAAGTGCCCGTTAGTTAACCTAGATAGTCCAAGTGCCCGCTAGTTAACCTAGATAGTTCAAGTACCCGCTAGGTTACGTAGATAGTTCAAGTGCACGCTAGGTAACCTAGATAGTCCAAGTGCCCGCTACGTAACCTACAAAGTCCAAGTGCCCCCTAGGTAATCTATATAGTCCAAATGCCCGCTAGGGCACCTACATAGTCGAAATACCCGCTAATTAACCTACATAGTCCAAGTGCCCGCTAGCTAACCTAGATAGTCTAAGGGCCCAATAGTTAACCTACATAGTTCAAGTGCCCGCTAGCTAACCTACATAGTCCAAGTGCCCGCTAGTTAACCTACATAGTCCAAAGGCCCGCTAGTTAACCTAAATAGTGAAAGGGCCCGCTAGTTAACCTAGATCGTCCAAGTGTCCGCTAGTTAACCTACATTGTCCAAGTGCGCGCTAGTTAACCTACATAATCCAAGTGCCCCTTAGCTAACCTAGATAGTCCAAGGGCCCGCTAGTTGACCTACATAGTCCATGTGCCCGCTAGGTTACCTAGATAGACCAAGTGCTCGCTAGTTAACCTAGATAGTTCTAGTGCCCGTTAGTTAACCTAGATAGTCCAAGTGCCCACTAGGGGACGTACATAGTCCAAATGCCCGCTAGGTAAACTACATAGTCCAAGTGCCCGCTAGGGTATGTACATAGACCAAGTGCCCGCTAGGTAACCTAGATAGTCCAAGTGCCCGGTAGTTAACCTACATAGTCCCAATGCCCTACACAAACCTACATAATCCAAGTGCCCAATAGGGAACCTATATAGTCCAAGTGCCCCCTATGGAACCTACATAGTCCAAGTGCCCGTTAAGGAACCTAGACAGTCCAAGTGCCCACTAGGGAACCTGCATCGTCCAAGTGCTCGCCAGGTAACCTAGATAGTGCAAGGGCCTGCTTGATAACCTACATAGTCCAAGTGCCCGATAGGGAACCTAGAGAGTCCAAGTGCCCATAGGGCACCTATATAGTCCAAGTTCCCGCTAGGGAACCTACATAGGCAAAGTGCACGTTAGGGAACCTGAATCGTCCAAGTGCCCGCTAGTTAACCTAGATCGTCCAAGTGCCCGCTTGTTAACCTACATAGTCCAAGGGCCCGCTAGTTAACCTACATAGTCCAAAACCCGCTAGTTAACCTAGATAGTCCAAGTGCCCGCTACTTAACCTAGATATTCCAAGTGCAGGCTAGTTAACCTAGATCGTCCAAGTGTCCGCTAGTTAACCTACATATTCCAAGTGCCCGTTAGGTAACCTACATAGTCCTAGTGCTCGCTAGGTAAACTAGATAATCCAAGTTCCTTTTAGCTAACTTAGATAGTCCAAGTGCCCGCTAGGTAACCTACATAGTCAAAGTGCCCGCTAGGTAACCTAAATAGTCCAAGTTCCTCTTAGCTAACGTAGATAGTCCAAGTTCCTTTTAGCTAACTTAGATAGTCCAAGTGCCCGCTAGGTAACTTACATAGTCAAAGTGCCCGCTAGGTAACCTAAATAGTCCAAGTTCCTCTTAGCTAACGTACATAGTCCAAGTGCCCGCTAGGTAACCTTGATTGTCAAAGTGCCCGTTAGGTAACCTAGATAGTCCTAGTGCCCGTTAGGTAACCTAGATAGTCCAAGTGCCCGCTATGGAACCGACATAGTCCAAGTGCCCTTTAGGGAACGTACATAGTCCAAGTGCCCGCTAGGTAACCTAGATAGTCCATGTGTCCGCTAGTTAACCTACATAGTCCAAGTGCCCGCTAGGTAACCTAGATAGTCCAAGGGCCCGCTAGTTAACCTATATAGTGCAAGTGCCCGCTAGGTAACCTTGATAGTCCAAGTGCCCGCTACGTAACCTACATAGTCCTAGTGCCCGCTAGTTAACCAACATTGTCCAAGTGCCCGATAGCGAAGGTACATAGGCCAAGTGCCCTTTAGGTAACCTACATAGTCCAAATGCCCGATAGTAACCTACATAGTCCAAATGCCCGCTAGAAACATACATAGTCCAAGTGCCCGATAGGGAACCTACATAATCCAAGTGCCCGCTAGGGAACCTACATACTCCAAGTGCCCGTTAGGTAACCTAGATAGTCCAAATGCCCGCTATGGAACCCACATAGTGAAAGTGCCCGCTAGGGAACTTACATAGTCCAAGTGCCCGTTAGTTAACCTAGATTGTCCAAGTGTCCGCTAGTTAACCTACATAGTCCAAGTGCCCGTTCGTTAACCTAGATAGTCCAAGTGCCCGCTAGGTAACCTAGACTGTCCAAGTGCCCGCTAGGTTACCTACATAGTCCAAGTGCCCGTTCGTTAACCTAGATAGTCCAAGCGCCCGCTAGGAAACCTACATAGTCCAAGGGCCCGCTAGGTAACCTAGATAGTCCAAGTGCTCGCAAGTTAACCTACATAGTCCAAGTGCCGGCATGTAACCTAGATAGTCCAAGTGCCCGTTAGGTAACCTAGATAGTCCATGTGCCCGCTAGGTAACTTACATTGTCCAAGTTCCCGCTAGGTAACCAAGAGAGTCCAAGTGCCCGTTACCTAACCTAGATAGTCCAAGTGCCCGCTAGGCAACCTACAGAGTCCAAGAGCCCGTTCGTTAACCTAGAAGTCCAAGTGCCCGCTAGGTAACCTAGACAGTCCAAGTGCCCGCTAGGTTACCTGCATATTCCAAGTGCCCGTTCGTTAACCTAGATAGTCCAAATGTCCACTAGGTAACCTACATAGTCCAAGTGCCCGCTAGGTAACCTATATAGTCCAAGTGCCCCCTAGGTAACCAAGAAGTCCAAGTGCCCGCTAGGTAACCTAGACAGTCCAAGTGCCCGCTAGGTAACCTAGATAGTCCAAGTGCCCGCTAGTTAACCTAGATCGTCCAAGTGCCTGCTAGTTAACCTAGATAGCCCAAGTGCCGGCTAGGGAACTTTCATAGTCCATGTGCCCACTAGGTAACCTAGATAGTCCAAATGCCACTAGGTAACCTTGAGTCCAAGTGCTCGCTAGTTAACCTACATTGTCCAAGTGCCCGCTGTGTAACCTAGATATTCCAAGTGCCTGCTAGGTAACTTACATTGTCCAAGTTCCCGCTAGGTAACCTAGATAGTCCAAGTTCCCATTACCTAACCTAGATAGTCCAAGTGCCCGCTAGGCAACCTACATAGTCCAAGAGCCCGTTGGTTAACCTAGAAGTCCAAGTGCCCGCCAGCTAACCTAGAGAGTCCAAGTGCCCGCTAGGTTACCTGAATATTCCAAGTGCCCGTTCGTTAACCTAGATAGTCCAAGTGTCCACTAGGTAACCTACATAGTCCAAGTGCCCGCTAGGTAACCAAGATAGTCCAAGGACCCACTAGTTAAACTACATAGTCCAAGGGCTCACTGGTTAACTTTGATAGTCCAGCTGCCCGCTAGTTAACCTACATTGTCCAAGGGCCCACTAGTTAACCTAGATAGTCCAAGTGTCCTCTAGTTAACCTACATAGTCCAAGTGCCTGCTAGTTAACCTAGATTGTCCAAGTGCCTGCTAGTTAACCTACATAGTCCAAGTGCCCGCTAGGCAACCTAGATAGTCCAAGTGCCCGCTAAGGAACCTACATAGTCCAAGTGCATGCTAGTTAACTTAGATAGTCCAAGTGCCCGCTAGTTAACCTAGATAGTCCAAGTGCCTGCTAGGTAACCTACATATTCCAAGTGCCCGCTAGTTAACATAGATAGTCCAAGTGCCCCTAGGGAACATACATAGTCCAAGTGCCCGCTAGGTAACCTAGATAGTGCAAGTGCCCGCTAGTTAACCTAGATAGTTCAAGTACCCGCTAGGTAACCTAGATCGTCCAAGGGCTCCCTAGTTAGACTACATAGTCCAAGTGCCCGCTAGGTAACCTAGATAGTCCAAGTGCCCGTTCGGTAACCTAGATGGTCCAAGTGCCCTTTAGGGAACCTAGATAGTCCAAAGGCCCGCTAGTAAACCTACATAGTCCATGCGCCCGCTAGTTAACCTACATAGTGCAACTGTCCGCTAGTTAATCTACATATTCCAAGTGCCCGCTAGTTAACCTACATAATCTAAGTGACCGTTAGCTAACCTAGATAGTCCAAGGGCCCGCTAGTTGACCTACATAGTCCTAGTGCCAGCTAGGTAACCTAGATAGTACAAGTGGCCGCTAGGGAACCTAGATAGTCCAAGTGCCTGTTAGCTAACCTAGATAGTCCAAGTGGCGGCTAGGTAACCTACATAGTCCAAGTGCCCGTTCGTTAAACTAGATAATCCAAGTGCCCGCTAGGTAACCAAGACAGTCCAAGTGCCCGCTAGTTAACCTACATAGTCCAAGTGCCCAATAGGGAACCTACATAATCCAAGTGCCCGCTAGGCAACCTACATAGTCCAAGTGCCCGTTAGTTAACCTAGATAGTCAAAGTGCCTGCTAGGTAACCTAGATAGTCCAAGTGCCTGCTAGGTAACCTACATAGTCCAAGTGCCCGCTAGGTAACGTAAATAGTCCAAATGCCCGCTAGGGAAACTACATAGTCCAAGTGCCTGCTAGTTAACCTAGATAGTCCAAGTGCCTGCTAGTAAAACTACATAATCCATGGGCCCGCTAGTTAACCTACATAGTGCAAGGGCCCGCTAGTTAACCTAGATCGTGCAAGTGTCCGCTAGTTAACCTATATAGTCTAAGTGCCCGCTAGTTAACCTATATACCAAGTGCCTGCTAGGTAACCTATATAGTCCAAGGGCACGCTAGTTAACATACATAGTACAAGCGCCCACTAAGAAACCTAGATAGTCCAAGTGCCCGCTCTGGAACCTAGATAGTCCAAGTGCCCGCTCTGGAACCTACATAGTCCAAGTGCCTGCTAGGGAAACTACATAGTCCAAGTGCCCGCTCTGGAACATACATAGTCCAAGTGCCCGCTAGGGAATCTACATAGTCCAAGGGCTGGCTAGTTAACCTACATAGTCCAAGTACACGCTAGTTAACCTAGATCTTCCAAGTGCCCGGTAGTTAACCTACATATTTCAAGGGCCCGCTAGTTAACCTACATAGTCCAAGTGCCTGCTAGATAACCTACATAGTCCAAGTGCCCGCTAGGCAACCTAGATAGTCCAAGTGCCCGCTAAGGAACCTACATAGTCCAAGTGCCCCTAGGGAACATACATAGTGAAAGTGCCCGCTAGGTAACCTTGATAGGGCAAGTGCCCGCTAGTTAACCTAGATAGTTCAAGTACCCGCTAGGTAACCTAGATCGTCCAAGGGCTCCCTAGTTAGCCTACATAGTCCAAGTGCCCGCTAGGTAACCTAGATAGTCCAAGTGCCCGTTCGGTAACCTAGATAGTCCAAGTGCCCTTTAGGGAAACTAGATAGTCCAAGGGCCCGCTAGTAAACCTACATAGTCCATGTGCCCGCTAGTTAACCTACATAGTGCAACTGTCCGCTAGTTAACCTACATATTCCAAGTGCCCGCTAGTTAACCTACATAATCTAAGTGATCGTTAGCTAACCTAGATAGTCCAAGGGCCCGCAAGTTGACCTACATAGTCCTAGTGCCAGCTAGGTAACCTAGATAGTACAAGTGCCCGCTAGGGAACCTAGATAGTCCAAGTGCCTGTTAGCTAACCTAGATAGTCCAAGTGGCGGCTAGGTAACCTACATTGTCCAAGTGCCCGTTCGTTAAACTAGATAATCCAAGTGCCCGCTAGGTAACCTAGACAGTCCAAGTGCCCGCTAGTTAACCTACATAGTCCAAGTCCCCGATAGGGAACCTACATAATCCAAGTGCCCGCTAGGCAACCTACATAGTCCAAGTGCCCGTTAGTTAACCTAGATATTCAAAGTGCCTGCTAGGTAACCTAGATAGTCCAAGTGCCTGCTAGGTAACCTACAGAGTCCAAGTGCTCGCTAGGTAACGTAAATAGTCCAAATGCCCGCTAGGGAAACTACATAGTCCAAGTGCCCGCTAGTTAACCTAGATAGTCCAAGTGCCTGCTAGTAAACCTACATAATCCATGGGCCCGCTAGTTAAACTACATAGTGCAAGGGCCCGCTAGTTAACCTATATCGTGCAAGTGTCTGCTAGTTAACCTGCATAGTCCAAGTGCCCGCTAATTAACCTATATACCAAGTGCCTGCTACGTAACCTAGATTGTCCAAGGGCACGCTAGTTAACCTACATAGTACAAGTGCCCGCTAAGGAACCTAGATAGTCCAAGTGCCCGCTCTGGAACCTATATAGTCCAAGTGCCTACTAGGGAACCTACATAGTCCAAGGGCCCGCTCTGGAACATACATAGTCCAAGTGCCCGCTAGAGAATCTACATAGTCCAAGGGCCGGCTAGTTAACCTACATAGTCCAAGTACACCTTCAGTTAACCTAGATATTCCATGTGCCCGGTAGTTAACCTACATAGTCCAAGGGCCCGCTACTTAACCTACATCGTCCATGGGCCCGCTATGTAACCTAGATAGTTCAAGGGCCCGCTAGTTAACCTACATAGTCCAAGTGCCCTCTAGTTAACCTACATAGTCCAAGTGCCTGCTAGTTAACCTACATAGTCCAAGGGCCCACTAGGTAACCTAGATAGTCCAAAGGCCCGCTAGGTAACCTACATTGTCCTAGTGCACCCTAGTTAACCTACATTCTCCAAGTGCCCGATAGAGAAACTACATAGTCCAAGTGCCTGCTAGGGAACCTACATAGTCCAAATGCCCGCTAGTTAACCTACATAGTCCAAGTGCCCGTTAGGTAACCTAGATAGCCCAAATGCCCGCTAGGGAACCCACATAGTCCAGGTACCCTCTAGGGAACTTACATAGTCCAAGGGCCCTCTAGGTAACCTACATAGTCCAAGTGCCCGTTAGTTAACCTAGATAGTCCCAGTGCCCGCTAGGTAACCTCGATAGTCCAACAGCCCGGTAGGTAACCTACAAAGTCTAAATGCCCTCTAGGTTATCTATATAGTCCAAATGCCCGCTAGGGAACCTACATAGTCCACGTGCCCGCTAGTTAACATAGATAGTCCAAGTGCCCGCTAGGTAACCTAAGTAGTCCAAATGTCCGATAGGGATCCTACATAGTCCAAGTGCCCGCCAGGTAACCTACGTAGTCCAGTGCCCGTTCGTTAACCTAGATAGTCCAAGTGCCCGCTAGGTAACCTAGACTGTCCAAGTGCCCGCTAGGTTACCTACATAGTCCAAGTGCCCGTTCGTTAACCTAGATAGTCCAAGCGCCCGCTAGGAAACCTACATAGTCCAAGGGCCCGCTAGGTAACCTAGATAGTCCAAGTGCTCGCAAGTTAACCTACATAGTCCAAGTGCCGGCATGTAACCTAGATAGTCCAAGTGCCCGTTAGGTAACCTAGATAGTCCATGTGCCCGCTAGGTAACTTACATTCTCCAAGTTCCCGCTAGGTAACCAAGAGAGTCCAAGTGCCCGTTACCTAACCTAGATAGTCCAAGTGCCCGCTAGGCAACCTACAGAGTCCAAGAGCCCGTTCGTTAACCTAGAAGTCCAAGTGCCCGCTAGGTAACCTAGACAGTCCAAGTGCCCGCTAGTTTACCTGCATATTCCAAGTGCCCGTTCGTTAACCTAGATAGTCCAAGTGTCCACTAGGTAACCTACATAGTCCAAGTGCCCGCTAGGTAACCTATATAGTCCAAGTGCCCCCTAGGTAACCAAGAAGTCCAAGTGCCCGCTAGGTAACCTAGATAGTCCAAGTGCCCGCTAGTTAACCTAGATCGTCCAAGTGCCGGATAGGTAACTTTCATAGTCCATGTGCCCACTAGGTAACCTAGATAGTCCAAATGCCACTAGGTAACCTAGAATCCAAGTGTTCGCTAGTTAACCTACATAGTCCAAGTGCCCGCTGTGTAACCTAGATATTCCAAGTGCCTGCTAGGTAACTTACATTGTCCAAGTTCCCGCTAGGTAACCTAGATAGTCCAAGTTCCTGTTACCTAACCTAGATAATCCAAGTGCCCGCTAGGCAACCTACATAGTCCAAGAGCCCGTTCGTTAACCAAGAAGTCCAAGTGCCCGCCAGGTAACCTAGAGAGTCCAAGTGCCCGCTAGGTTACCTGAATATTCCAAGTGCCCGTTCGTTAACCTAGATAGTCCAAGTGTCCACTAGGTAACCTACATAGTCCTAGTGCCTGCTTGGTAACCTATATAGTCCAAGGGCCGCTAGGTAACCAAGATAGTCCAAGGACCCACTAGTTAAACTACATAGTCCAAGGGCTCACTTGTTAACTTTGATAGTCCAGCTGCACGCTAGTTAACCTACATTGTCCAAGGGCCCACTAGTTAACCTAGATAGTCCAAGTGTCCTCTAGTCAACCTACATAGTCCAACTGCCCGCTAAATAACCAAGATAGTCAAAGTGCCCGCTTGTAACCTACATAGTCCAAGTTCCCACTAGGTAACCTAGATACTCCAAGTGCCCGTTACCTAACCTAGATAGTCCAAGTGCCCGCTAGGTAACCTACAGAGTCCTAGTGCCCGCTAGTTAACCAACATTGTCCAAGTGCCCGATATGGAACCCTCATAGTCCAAGTGCCCGTTAGGTAACCTACATAGTTGAAAAGCCCGCTAGTAACCTACATAGTCCAAGTGCCCGCTAGGGAACTTACATAGTCCAAGTGCCCGTTAGTTAACCTAGATAGTCCAAGTGCCCGCTAGTTAACCTAGATAGTTCAAGTACCCGCTAGGTTACGTAGATAGTTCAAGTGCACGCTAGGTAACCTAGATAGTCCAAGTGCCCGCTACGTAACCTACAAAGTCCAAGTGCCCCCTAGGTAATCTATATAGTCCAAATGCCCGCTAGGGCACCTACATAGTCGAAATACCCGCTAATTAACCTACATAGTCCAAGTGCCCGCTAGCTAACCTAGATAGTCTAAGGGCCCAATAGTTAACCTACATAGTTCAAGTGCCCGCTAGCTAACCTACATAGTCCAAGTGCCCGCTAGTTAACCTACATAGTCCAAAGGCCCGCTAGTTAACCTAAATAGTGAAAGGGCCCGCTAGTTAACCTAGATCGTCCAAGTGTCCGCTAGTTAACCTACATTGTCCAAGTGCGCGCTAGTTAACCTACATAATCCAAGTGCCCCTTAGCTAACCTAGATAGTCCAAGGGCCCGCTAGTTGACCTACATAGTCCAAGTGCCCGCTAGGTTACCTAGATAGACCAAGTGCTCGCTAGTTAACCTAGATAGTTCTAGTGCCCGTTAGTTAACCTAGATAGTCCAAGTGCCCACTAGGGGACGTACATAGTCCAAATGCCCGCTAGGTAAACTACATAGTCCAAGTGCCCGCTAGGGTATGTACATAGACCAAGTGCCCGCTAGGTAACCTAGATAGTCCAAGTGCCCGGTAGTTAACCTACATAGTCCCAATGCCCTACACAAACCTACATAATCCAAGTGCCCAATAGGGAACCTATATAGTCCAAGTGCCCCCTATGGAACCTACATAGTCCAAGTGCCCGTTAAGGAACCTAGACAGTCCAAGTGCCCACTAGGGAACCTGCATCGTCCAAGTGCTCGCCAGGTAACCTAGATAGTGCAAGGGCCTGCTTGATAACCTACATAGTCCAAGTGCCCGATAGGGAACCTAGAGAGTCCAAGTGCCCATAGGGCACCTATATAGTCCAAGTTCCCGCTAGGGAACCTACATAAGCAAAGTGCACGTTAGGGAACCTGCATCGTCCAAGTGCCCGCTAGTTAACCTAGATCGTCCAAGTGCCCGCTTGTTAACCTACATAGTCCAAGGGCCCGCTAGTTAACCTACATAGTCCAAAACCCGCTAGTTAACCTAGATAGTCCAAGTGCCCGCTACTTAACCTAGATATTCCAAGTGCAGGCTAGTTAACCTAGATCGTCCAAGTGTCCGCTAGTTAACCTACATATTCCAAGTGCCCGTTAGGTAACCTACATAGTCCTAGTGCTCGCTAGGTAAACTAGATAGTCCAAGTTCCTTTTAGCTAACTTAGATAGTCCAAGTGCCCGCTAGGTAACCTACATAGTCAAAGTGCCCGCTAGGTAACCTAAATAGTCCAAGTTCCTCTTAGCTAACGTAGATAGTCCAAGTGCCCGCTAGGTAACCTTGATTGTCAAAGTGCCCGTTAGGTAACCTAGATAGTCCAAGTGCCCGTTAGGTAACCTAGATAGTCCAAGTGCCCGCTATGGAACCGACATAGTCCAAGTGGCCTTTAGGGAACGTACATAGTCCAAGTGCCCGCTAGGTAACCTAGATAGTCCATGTGTCCGCTAGTTAACCTACATAGTCCAAGTGCCCGCTAGGTAACCTAGATAGTCCAAGGGCCCGCTAGTTAACCTATATAGTGCAAGTGCCCGCTAGGTAACCTTGATAGTCCAAGTGCCCGCTACGTAACCTACATAGTCCTAGTGCCCGCTAGTTAACCAACATTGTCCAAGTGCCCGATAGCGAAGGTACATAGGCCAAGTGCCCTTTAGGTAACCTACATAGTCCAAATGCCCGATAGTAACCTACATAGTCCAAATGCCCGCTAGAAACATACATAGTCCAAGTGCCCGATAGGGAACCTACATAATCCAAGTGCCCGCTAGGGAACCTACATACTCCAAGTGCCCGTTAGGTAACCTAGATAGTCCAAATGCCCGCTATGGAACCCACATAGTGAAAGTGCCCGCTAGGGAACTTACATAGTCCAAGTGCCCGTTAGTTAACCTAGATAGTCCAAGGGCCCGCTAGGTAACCTACATTGTCCTAGTGCCCCCTAGTTAACCTACATTCTCCAAGTGCCCGATAGGGAACCTACTTAGTCCAAGTGCCGCTAGGGAAACTACATAGTCCAAGTGCCCGCTAGTTAACCTAGATAGTCCAAGTGCCTGCTAGTAAACCTACATAATCCAAGTGCCCACTAGGCAACCTACATAGTCCAAGAACCCGTTAGTTAACCTAGATAGTCAAAGTGCCCGCTAGTTAACCTAGATAGACCAAGTGCCCGCTAGGGAACCTACCTAGTCCATGTACCCGCCAGGAAACCCACATAGTCCAAGTGCCTGCTAGGGAACTTTCATAGTCCAAGTGCCCGCTAGTTAACCTACATAGTCCAAGGTCCGCTAGTTGACCCAGATAGTCCAAGTGCCCGCTAGTTAACCTAAGTAGTACAAATATCCGATAGGGATCCTACATAGTCCAAGTGCCCGCTAGTTAACCTACATAGTCCAAGTCCCCGCTAGGTAACCTAGCAAGTCCAAGTGACCATTAGGTTACCTACATAGTCCAAGTGCCCGTTCGTTAACCTTGATAGTCCAAGTGCCCGCTAGGTAACCTACATAGTCCAAGTGCCCACTAGGTAACCTAAATAATCCAAATGCCCTCTAGGGAAACTACATAGTCCAAGTGCCCGCTAGTTAATCTAGATAGTCCAAGTGCCCGCTAGTTAAAATAGATAGTCCAAGTGCCCGCTAGTTAGCCTAGATAATCCAAGGGCCCGCTAGTTAATCTAGATAGTCCAAGAGCCCGGTAGTTAACGTAGATAGTCCAAGTGCCCGCTAGGGTATGTACATAGTTCAAGTGCCCGATAGGTAACCTAGATTGTCCAAGTGTACGCTAGTTAAACTACATAGTCCAAGTGCCCGCTAGGTAACCTAGATAGTCCAAGGTCCTGCTAGTTAACCTACATAGTCCAATGCCTGATAGGGAACCTACATAGTCCAAGTGCCCGCTGAGGAACCTACATAGTCCAAGTGCCCGATAGGGAACCTACATATTCCAAGTGCCCTTTAGGGAACCTAGATAGTCCAAGTGCCCGCTAAGGAACCTACATAGTCAAAGTGCCCGATAGGGAACTTGCATTGTGCAAGTGCCCGCTAGTTAACCTAGATAGTCCAAGTGCCCGCAAGTTAACCTACATAGTCCAAGGTCAGCTAGTTAACCTAATAGTCCAAGTGCCCGCTAGTTAACCTACATAGTCCAAGGTCAGCTAGTTAACCAAGATAGTCCAAGCGTCCGCTAGGTAACCTAAGTAGTACAAATGTCTGATAGGGATCCTACATAGTCCAAGTGCCCGCTAGTTAACCTACATAGTCCAAGTCCCCGCTAGGTAACCTAGACAGTCCAAGTGACCATTAGGTTACCTACATAGTCCATGTGCCCGTTCGTTAACCTACATAGTCCAAGTGCCCACTAGGTAACGTACATAGCGCAAGTGCCCGCTAGGGAACGTACATAGTCCAAGTGCCCTCTAGGTAACCTAGATAGTCCAAGTGCCCGCTAGTTAACCTACATAGACCAAGTGCCCGCTAGGTAACCTAGATAGTCCAAGTGCCCGCTAGGTAACCTAAGTAATACAAATGTCCGATAGGGATCCTACATAGTCCAAGTGCCCGCAAGTTAACCTACATAGTCCAAGGTCAGCTAGTTAACCTAATAGTCCAAGTGCCCGCTAGTTAACCTACATAGTCCAAGGTCAGCTAGTAAACCTAGATAGTCCAAGTGCCCGCTAGGTAACCTAAGTAGTACAAATGTCTGATAGGGATCCTACATAGTCCAAGTGCCCGCTAGTTAACCTACATAGTCCAAGTCCCCGCTAGGTAACCTAGACAGTCCAAGTGACCATTAGGTTACCTACATAGTCCATGTGCCCGTTCGTTAACCTACATAGTCCAAGTGCCCGCTGGGAACGTACATAGTCCAAGTGCCCTCTAGGTAACCTAGATAGTCCAAGTGCCCGCTAGTTAACCTACATAGTCCAAGTGCCGGCTAGGTAAACTACATAGTCCAAGTGCCCACTAGGTAACCTAGACAGTCCAATTGCCCGCTAGTTAACCTAGACAGTCCAAGTACCCGATAGGGAGCCTACATAGTCCAAGTGCCCGCTAGGGAACCTACATAGTCCAAGTGCTCGCTAGGCAACCTACATCGTCCAAGTGCCTGTTCGTTAACCTACATAGTCAAAGTGCCCGCTAGGTAACCTAGACAGTCCAAGTGCCCGCTAGGTTACCTACATAGTCCAAGTGCCCGTTCGTTAACCTAGATAATCCAAGTGCTCGCTAGGTTACCTAGACAGTCCAAGTGCCCGCTAGTTAACCTACATAGTCCAAGTGCCCGATAGGGAACCTACATAATCCAAGTGCCTGATAGGGAACCTACATAGTCCAAGTGCCCGCTAGGCAACCTACATCGTCCAAGTGCCCGTTAGTTAACCTAGATAGTCAAAGTGCCTGTTAGGTAACCTAGATAGTCCTAGTGCCGGCTAGGTAACCTACATAGTCCAAGTTCCCGATGGTAACCTAAATAGTCCAAATGCCCGCTAGGGAAACTACATAGTCCAAGTGCCCGCTAGTTAACCTAGGTAGTCCAAGTGCCTGCTAGTAAACCTACATAATCCATGGGCCCGCTAGTTAACCTACATAGTGCAAGGGCCCGCTAGTTAACCTAGATCGTGCAAGTGTCCGCTAGTTAACTTACATAGTCCAAGTGCCCGCTAAGGATCCTTCTTAATCCAAGAGCCTGCTAGGTAACCTAGATAGTCCAAGTGCCCGCTAGTTAACCTAGATAGTCCTAGTGCCCGTTAGTTAACCTAGATAGTCCAAGTGCCCACTAGAGGACGTACATAGTCCAAGTGCCTGCTAGGTAACCTAGATAGTCCAAGTGCCCGCTAGTTAACCTACATAGTCCAAGGGCCCGCTAGTTAACCTAGATAATCCAAGTGCCCGCTAGTTAACCTACATAGTGCAAGGGCCCGCTAGTTGACCTAGATAGTCCAAGTGCCCGCTAGTTAACCTAGATAGTCAAAGTGCCCGCTAGTTAACCTAAGTAGTACAAAGGTCCGATAGGGATCCTACATAGTCCAAGTGCCCGCTAGGTAACCTACATAGTCCAAGTGCCCGTTCGTTAACCTAGATAGTCAAAGTGCCCGCTAGGTAACCTAGACAGTCCAAATGCCCGCTAGGTTACTTACATAGTCCAAGTGCCCGTTCGTTAACCTAGATAGTCCAAGTGCCCGATAGGGAACCTACATAATCCAATTGCCCAATAGGGAACCTACATAATGCAAGTGCCTGCTAGGGAACTTACATTGTCCAAGTGCCCGATAGGCAACCTACATAGTCCAAGTGCCCGTTAGTTAACCTAGATAGTCCAAGTGCCTGCTAGTTAACCTAGATAGTCCTAGTGCCTTTTAGTTAACCTAGATAGTTCAAGTGCCCACTAGGGGACGTACATAGTCCAAGTGCCCGCTAGTTAACCTACATAGTCCAAGGTCCGCTAGTTAACCTACATAGTACAAGGGCCCGCTAGTTGACCTAGATAGTCCAAGTGCCCGCTAGTTAACTTAAGTAGTACAAATGTCCGATAGGGATCCTACATAGTCCAAGTGCCCGCTAGTTAACGTACATAGTCCAAGTCCCCGCTAGGTAACCTAGCAAGTCCAAGTGACCATTAGGTTACCTACATAGTCCATGTGCCCGTTCGTTAACCGACATAGTCCAAGTGCCCGCTAGGTAACGTACATAGCGCAAGTGCCCGCTAGGGAACGTACATAGTCCAAGTGCCCTCTAGTTAACCTAGATAGTCCAAGTGCCCGCTAGTTAACCTACATAGTCCAGGTGCCCGCTAGGTAACATAGATAGTCCAAGTGCCCGCTAGGTAACCTAAGTAATACAAATGTCCGATAGGGATCCTACATAGTCCATTGCCCGCAAGTTAACCTACATAGTCCAAGGTCAGCTAGTTAACCTAATAGTCAAAGTGCCCGCCAGTTAACCTACATAGTCCAAGGTCAGCTAGTTAACCTAGATAGTCCAAGTGCCCGCGAGGTAACCTAAGTAGTACAAATGTCTGATAGGGATCCTACATAGTCCAAGTGCCCGCTAGTTAACCTACATAGTCCAAGTCCCCGCTAGGTAACCTAGACAGTCCAAGTGACCATTAGGTTACCTACATAGTCCATGTGCCCGTTCGTTAACCTACATAGTCCAAGTGCCCGCTAGGGAACGTACATAGTCCAAGTGCCCTCAAGGTAAACTACATAGTCCAAGTGCCCACTAGGTAACCTAGACAGTCCAATTGCCCGCTAGTTAACCTAGACAGTCCAAGTACCCGATAGGGAACCTACATAGTCCAAGTGCCCGCTAGGGAACCTACATAGTCCAAGTGCTCGCTAGGCAACCTACATCGTCCAAGTGCCTATTCGTTAACCTAGATAGTCAAAGTGCCCGCTAGGTAACCTAGACAGTCCAAGTGCCCGCTATGTTACCTACATAGTCCAAGTGCCCGTTCGTTAACCTAGATATTCCAAGTGCTCGCTAGGTTACCTAGACAGTCCAAGTGCCCGCTAGTTAACCTACATAGTCCAAGTGCCCGATAGGGAACCTACATAATCCAAGTGCCTGATAGGGAACCTACATAGTCCAAGTGCCCGCTAGGCAACCTACATCGTCCAAGTGCCCGTTAGTTAACCTAGATAGTCAAAGTGCCTGCTAGGTAACCTAGATAGTCCTAGTGCCCGCTAGGTAACCTACATAGTCCAAGTTCCCGATGGTAACCTAAATAGTCCAAATGCCCGCTAGGGAAACTACATAGTCCAAGTGCCCGCTAGTTAACCTAGATAGTCCAAGTGCCTGCTAGTAAACCTACATAATCCATGGGCCCGCTAGTTAACCTACATAGTGCAAGGGCCCGCTAGTTAACCTAGATCGTGCAAGTGTCCGCTAGTTAACCTACATAGTCCAAGTGCCCGCTAGGTAACCTAGATAGTCCAAGTGCCCGCTAGGGATCCTTCATAATCCAAGAGCCTGCTAGGTAACCAAGATAGTCCAAGTGCCCGCTAGTTAACCTAGATAGTCCTAGTGCCCGTTAGTTAACCTAGATAGTCCAAGTGCCCACTAGAGGACGTACATAGTCCAAGTGCCTGCTAGGTAACCTAGATGGTCCAAGTGCGAGCTAGGGTATGAACATTGTCCGAGTGCATGCTAGGAAACCTAGATAGTCCAAGTGCCCGCTAGTTAACCTACATAGTCCAAGGGCCTGCTAGTTAACCTAGATAATCCAAGTGCCCGCTAGTTAACCTACATAGTACAAGGGCCCGCTAGTTGACCTAGATAGTCCAAATGCCCGCTAGTTAACCTAGATAGTCAAAGTGCCCGCTAGTTAACCTAAGTAGTACAAAGGTCCGATAGGGATCCTACATAGTCCAAGTGCCCGCTAGGTAACCTACATAGTCCAAGTGCCCGTTCGTTAACCTAGATAGTCAAAGTGCCCGCTAGGTAACCTAGACTGTCCAAGTGCCCGCTAGGTTACCTACATAGTCCAAGTGCCCGTTCGTTAACCTAGATAGTCCAAGTGCCCGATAGGGAACCTACATAATCCAAGTGCCCAATAGGGAACCTACATAATGCAAGTGCCTACTAGGCAACCTACATTGTCCAAGTGCCCGTTAGTTAACCTAGATAATCCAAGTGCCTGCTAGTTAACCTAGATAGTCCTAGTGCCTTTTAGTTAACCTAGATAGTCCAAGTGCCCACTAGGGGACGTACATAGTCCAAGTGCCCGCTAGTTAACCTACATAGTCCAAGCTCCGCTAGTTAACCTAGATAGTCCAAGTGCCCGTTCGTTAACCTAGATAGTCAAAGTGCCCGCTAGGTAACCTAGACAGTCCAAATGCCCGCTAGGTTACCTACATAGTCCAAGTGCCCGTTCGTTAACCTAGATAGTCCAAGTGCCCGATAGGGAACCTACATAATCCAAGTGCCCAATAGGGAACCTACATAATGCAAGTGCCTGCTAGGGAACCTACATTGTCCAAGTGCCCGATAGGCAACCTACATAGTCCAAGTGCCCGTTAGTTAACCTAGATAGTCCAAGTGCCTGCTAGTTAACCTAGATAGTCCTAGTGCCTTTTAGTTAACCTAGATAGTCCAAGTGCCCACTAGGGGACGTACATAGTCCAAGTGCCCGCTAGTTAACCTACATAGTCCAAGGTCCGCTAGTTAACCTACATAGTACAAGGGCCCGCTAGTTGACCTAGATAGTCCAAGTGCCCGCTGGTTAACTTAAGTAGTACAAATGTCCGATAGGGATCCTACATAGTCCAAGTGCCCGCTAGTTAACGTACATAGTCCAAGTCCCCGCTAGGTAACCTAGCAAGTCCAAGTGACCATTAGGTTACCTACATAGTCCATGTGCCCGTTCGTTAACCTACATAGTCCAAGTGCCCGCTAGGTAACGTACATAGCGCAAGTGCCCGCTAGGGAACGTACATAGTCCAAGTGCCCTCTAGTTAACCTAGATAGTCCAAGTGCCCGCTAGTTAACCTACATAGTCCAGGTGCCCGCTAGGTAACATAGATAGTCCAAGTGCCCGCTAGGTAACTTAAGTAATACAAATGTCCGATAGGGATCCTACATAGTCCATTGCCCGCAAGTTAACCTACATAGTCCAAGGTCAGCTAGTTAACCTAATAGTCCAAGTGCCCGCTAGTTAACCTACATAGTCCAAGGTCAGCTAGTTAACCTAGATAGTCCAAGTGCCCGCTAGGTAACCAAAGTAGTACAAATGTCTGATAGGGATCCTACATAGTCCAAGTGCCCGCTAGTTAACCTACATAGTCCAAGTCCCCGCTAGGTAACCTAGACAGTCCAAGTGACCATTAGGTTACCTACATAGTCCATGTGCCCGTTCGTTAACCTACATAGTCCAAGTGCCCGCTAGGGAACGTACATAGTCCAAGTGCCCTCAAGGTAAACTACATAGTCCAAGTGCCCACTAGGTAACCTAGACAGTCCAATTGCCCGCTAGTTAACCTAGACAGTCCAAGTACCCGATAGGGAACCTACATAGTCCAAGTGCCCGCTAGGGAACCTACATAGTCCAAGTGCTCGCTAGGCAACCTACATCGTCCAAGTGCCTGTTCGTTAACCTAGATAGACAAAGTGCCCGCTAGGTAACCTAGACAGTCCAAGTGCCCGCTAGGTTACCTACATAGTCCAAGTGCCCGTTCGTTAACCTAGATATTCCAAGTGCTCCCTAGGTTACCTAGACAGTCCAAGTGCCCGCTAGTTAACCTACATAGTCCAAGTGCCCGATAGGGAACCTACATAATCCAAGTGCCTGATAGGGAACCTACATAGTCCAAGTGCCCGCTAGGCAACCTACATCGTCCAAGTGCCCGTTAGTTAACCTAGATAGTCAAAGTGCCTGCTAGGTAACCTAGATAGTCCTAGTGCCCGCTAGGTAACCTACATAGTCCAAGTTCCCGATGGTAACCTAAATAGTCCAAATGCCCGCTAGGGAAACTACATAGTCCAAGTGCCCGCTAGTTAACCTAGATAATCCAAGTGCCTGCTAGTAAACCTACATAATCCATGGGCCCGCTAGTTAACCTACATAGTGCAAGGGCCCGCTAGTTAACCTAGATCGTGCAAGTGTCCGCTAGTTAACCTACATAGTCCAAGTGCCCGCTAGTTAACCTACATAGTCCAAGTGCCCGATAGGGAACCTACATAATCCAAGTGCCTGATAGGGAACCTACATAGTCCAAGTGCCCGCTAGGCAACCTACATCGTCCAAGTGCCCGTTAGTTAACCTAGATAGTCAAAGTGCCTGCTAGGTAACCTAGATAGTCCTAGTGCCCGCTAGGTAACCTACATAGTCCAAGTTCCCGATGGTAACCTAAATAGTCCAAATGCCCGCTAGGGAAACTACATAGTCCAAGTGCCCGCTAGTTAACCTAGATAACCCAAGTGCCTGCTAGTAAACCTACATAATCCATGGGCCCGCTAGTTAACCTACATAGTGCAAGGGCCCGCTAGTTAACCTAGATCGTGCAAGTGTCCGCTACTTAACCTACATAGTCCAAGTGCCCGCTAGGTAACCTAGATAGTCCAAGTGCCCGCTAGGGATCCTTCATAATCCAAGAGCCTGCTAGGTAACCAAGATAGTCCAAGTGCCCGCTAGTTAACCTAGATAGTACTAGTGCCCGTTAGTTAACCTAGATAGTCCAAGTGCCCACTAGAGGACGTACATAGTCCAAGTGCCTGCTGGGTAACCTAGATAGTCCAAGTGCGAGCTAGGGTATGTACATTGTCCGAGTGCATGCTAGGAAACCTAGATAGTCCAAGTGCCCGCTAGTTAACCTACATAGTCCAAGGGCCCGCTAGTTAACCTAGATAATCCAAGTGCCCGCTAGTTAACCTACATAGTACAAGGGCCCGCTAGTTGACCTAGATAGTCCAAGTGCCCGCTAGTTAACCTAGATAGTCAAAGTGCCCGCTAGTTAATCTAAGTAGTACAAAGGTCCGATAGGGATCCTACATAGTCCAAGTGCCCGCTAGGTAACCTACATAGTCCAAGTGCCCGTTCGTTAACCTAGATAGTCAAAGTGCCCGCTAGGTAACCTAGACAGTCCAAGTGCCCGCTAGGTTACCTACATAGTCCAAGTGCCCGTTCGTTAACCTAGATAGTCCAAGTGCCCGATAGGGAACCTACATAATCCAAGTGCCCAATAGGGAACCTATATAATGCAAGTGCCTACTAGGTAACCTACATAGTCCAAGTGCCCGTTAGTTAACCTAGATAGTCCAAGTGCCTGCTAGTTAACCTAGATAGTCCTAGTGCCTTTTAGTTAACCTAGATAGTCCAAGTGCCCACTAGGGGACGTACATAGTCCAAGTGCCCGCTAGTTAACCTACATAGTCCAAGCTCCGCTAGTTAACCTAGATAGTCCAAGTGCCCGTTCGTTAACCTAGATAGTCAAAGTGCCCGCTAGGTAACCTAGACAGTCCAAATGCCCGCTAGGTTACCTACATAGTCCAAGTGCCCGTTCGTTAACCTAGATATTCCAAGTGCCCGATAGGGAACCTACATAATCCAATTGCCCAATAGGGAACCTACATAATGCAAGTGCCTGCTAGGGAACCTACATTGTCCAAGTGCCCGATAGGCAACCTACATAGTCCAAGTGCCCGTTAGTTAACCTAGATAGTCCAAGTGCCTGCTAGTTAACCTAGATAGTCCTAGTGCCTTTTAGTTAACCTAGATAGTCCAAGTGCCGACTAGGGGACGTACATAGTCCAAGTGCCCGCTAGTTAACCTACATAGTCCAAGGTCCGCTAGTTAACCTACATAGTACAAGGGCCCGCTAGTTCACCTAGATAGTCCAAGTGCCCGCTGGTTAACTTAAGTAGTAAAAATGTCCGATAGGGATCCTACATAGTCCAAGTGCCCGCTAGTTAACCTACATAATCCAAGTCCCCGCTAGGTAACCTAGCAAGTCCAAGTGACCATTAGGTTACATACATAGTCCATGTGCCCGTTCGTTAACCTACATAGTCCAAGTGCCCGCTAGGTAACGTACATAGCGCAAGTGCCCGCTAGGGAACGTACATAGTCCAAGTGCCCTCTAGTTAACCTAGATAGTCCAAGTGCCCGCTAGTTAACCTACATAGTCCAGGTGCCCGCTAGGTAACATAGATAGTCCAAGTGCCCGCTAGGTAACCTAAGTAATACAAATGTCCAATAGGGATCCTACATAGTCCATTGCCCGCAAGTTAACCTACATAGTCCAAGGTCAGCTAGTTAACCTAATAGTCCAAGTGCCCGCTAGTTAACCTACATAGTCCAAGGTCAGCTAGTTAACCTAGATAGTCCAAGTGCCCGCTAGGTAACCTAAGTAGTACAAATGTCTGATAGGGATCCTACATAGTCCAAGTGCCCGCTAGTTAACCTACATAGTCCAAGTCCCCGCTAGGTAACCTAGACAGTCCAAGTGACCATTAGGTTACCTACATAGTCCATGTGCCCGTTCGTTAACCTACATAGTCCAAGTGCCCGCTAGGGAACGTACATAGTCCAAGTGCCCTCAAGGTAAACTACATAGTCCAAGTGCCCACTAGGTAACCTAGACAGTCCAATTGCCCGCTAGTTAACCTAGACAGTCCAAGTACCCGATAGGGAACTTACATAGTCCAAGTGCCCGCTAGGGAACCTACATAGTCCAAGTGCTCGCTAGGCAACCTACATCGTCCAAGTGCCTGTTCGTTAACCTAGATAGTCAAAGTGCCCGCTAGGTAACCTAGACAGTCCAAGTGCCCGCTAGGTTACCTACATAGTCCAAGTGCCCGTTCGTTAACCTAGATAGTCCAAGTGCTCGCTAGGTTACCTAGACAGTCCAAGTGCCCGGTAGTTAACCTACATAGTCCAAGGGCCCGCTAGTTAACCTAGATAATCCAAGTGCCCGCTAGTTAACCTACATAGTACAAGGGCCCGCTAGTTGACCTAGATAGTCCAAGTGCCCGCTAGTTAACCTAGATAGTCAAAGTGCCCGCTAGTTAACCTAAGTAGTACAAAGGTCCGATAGGGATCCTACATAGTCCAAGTGCCCGCTAGGTAACCTACATAGTCCAAGTGCCCATTCGTTAACCTAGATAATCAAAGTGCCCGCTAGGTAACCTAGACAGTCCAAGTGCCCGCTAGATTACCTACATAGTCCAAGTGCCCGTTCTTTAACCTAGATAGTCCAAGTGCCCGATAAGGAACCTACATAATCCAAGTGCCCATATGGAACCTACATAATGCAAGTGCCTACTAGGCAACCTACATAGTCCAAGTGCCCGTTAGTTAACCTAGATAGTCCAAGTACCTGCTAGTTAACCTAGATAGTCCTAGTGCCTTTTAGTTAACCTAGATAGTCCAAGTGCCCACTAGGGGACGTACATAGTCCAAGTGCCCGCTAGTTAACCTACATAGTCCAAGCTCCGCTAGTTAACCTAGATAGTTCAAGTGCCCGCTAGTTAACCTACATAGTACAAGGGCCCGCTAGTTGACCTAGATAGTCCAAGTGCCCGCTAGTTAACCTAAGTAGTACAAATGTCCGATAGGGATCCTACATAGTCCAAGTGCCCGCTAGTTAACCTACATAGTCCAAGTCCCCGCTAGGTAACCTAGCAAGTCCAAGTGACCATTAGGTTACCTACATAGTCCAAGTGCCCGTTCGTTAACCTACATAGTCCAAGTGCCCGCTAGGTAACGTAGATAGCACAAGTGCCCGCTAAGTAACCTTGATAGTCCAAGTGCCCGCTAGGTAACCTACATAGTCCAAGTGCCCAGTAGGTAACCTAAGTAATCCAAATGCCCGCTAGGGAAACTACATAGTCCAAGTGCCCGCTAGTTAATCTACATAGTCCAAGTGCCCGCTAGTTAACCTAGATAGTCCAAGTGCCCGCTAGTTAACCTAGATAATCCAAGGGCCCGCTAGTTAATCTCGATAGTCCAACAGCCCGCTAGTTAACCTAGATAGTCCAAGTGCTCACTAGTTAACCTAGATCGTCCAAGTGCCCGCTAGTTAACCTAGACAATCCAAGTGCCCGCTATGGTATGTACATATTTCAAGTGCCCGCTAGGTAACCTAGATAGTCCAAGTGCCCGCTAGGGTATGTACATAGTTCAAGTGCCCGATAGGTAACCTAGATAGTCCAAGTGTCCGCTAGTTAAACTACATAGTCCAAGTGCCCGCTAGGTAACCTAGATAGTCCAAGGTCCTGCTAGTTAACCTACATAGTCCAATGCCCGATAGGGAACCTACATAGTCCAAGTGCCCGCTGAGGATCCTACATAGTCCAAGTGCCCGATAGGGAACCTACATATTCTAAGTGCCCGTTAGGGAATCAATATAATCCAAGTGCCCGCTAGGGAACCTACATAGTCAAAGTGCCCGCTAGGGAACTTGCATTCTGCAAGTGCCCGCTAGTTAACCTAGATAGTCCAAGTGCCCGCAAGTTAACCTACATAGTCCAAGGTCAGCTAGTTAACCTAATAGTCCAAGTGCCCGCTAGTTAACCTACATAGTCCAAGGTCTGCTAGTTAACCTAGATAGTCCAAGTGCCCGCTAGTTAACCTACAAATCCAAGTGCCCGCTAGGGAACCTAGATAGTCCAAGTGCCCGCTAGGTAACCTACATAGTCCAAGTCCCCGCTAGGTAACCTAGACAGTCCAAGTGACCATTGGGTTACCTACATAGTCCATGTGCCCGTTCGTTAACCTACATAGTCCAAGTGCCCGCTAGGTAACGTACACAGTCCAAGTGCCCTCTAGGTAACCTAAATAATCCAATTGCCCGCTAGTTAACCTAGACAGTCCAAGTACCCGATAGGGTACCTACATAGTCCAAGTGCTCGCTAGGCAACCTACATAGTCCAAGTGCCCGTTCGTTAACCTAGATAGTCAAAGTGCTCACTAGGTAACCTAGACAGTCCAAGTGACCGCTAGGTTACCTACATAGTCCAAGTGCCCGTTCGTTAACCTAGATAATCCAAGTGCTCGCTAGGTTACCTAGACAGTCCAAGTGCCCGCTAGTTAACCTACATAGTCCACATGCCCGATATGGAACCTACATAATCCAAGTGCCTGATAGGGAACCTACATAGTCCAAGTGCCCGCTAGGCAACCTACATAGTCCAAGTGCCCGTTAGTTAACCTAGATCGTCAAAGTGCCTGCTAGGTGACCTAGATAGTCCTAGTGCCCGCAAGGTAACCTACATAGTGCAAGTGTCCGCTAGTTAACATAAGTAGTCCAATTGCCCGCTAGGGAAACAACATAATCCAAGTGCCCGCTAGTTAACCTAGATAGTCCAAGGTCCTGCTAGTTAACCTACATAGTCCAATGCCGATAGGGAACCTACATAGTCCAAGTGCCCGCTGAGGAACCTACATAGTCCAAGGTCCGCTAGTTAACCTACATAGTACAAGGGCCCGCTAGTTGACCTAGATAGTCCAAGTGCCAGCTAGTTAACCTAGATAGTCAAAGTGCCCACTAGTTAACCTAAGTAGTACAAATGTCCGATAGGGATCATACATAGTACAAGTGCCCAATCGTTAACCTAGATAGTCCAAGTGCCCGCTAGTTAACCTACATAGTCCAAGTGCCCGATAGGGAACCTACAAAATCCAAGTGCCTGCTAGGGAACCTACGTAGTCCAAGTGCCCGATAGGTAACCTATGTAGTCCAAGTGCCCGTTAGGTAACCTAGATAGTCAAAGTGCCTGCTATGTAACCTAGATAGTCCAAGTGCCCGCTAGGTAACCTACATAGTCCAAGTGCCTGCTAGTAAACCTACATAATCCATGGGCCCGCTAGTTAACCTACATAGTGCAAAGGCCCGCTAGTTAACCTAGATCGTGCAAGTGTCCGCTAGTTAACCTTCATAGTCCAAGTGCCCGCTAGGGATCCTTCATAATCCAAGTCCCCGCTAGGTAACCTAGACAGTCCAAGTGACCATTAGGTTACCTACATAGTCCATGTGCCCGTTCGTTAACCTACATAGTCCAAGTGCCCGCTAGGTAACGTACATAGCGCAAGTGCCCGCTAGGGAACGTACATAGTCCAATTGCCCTCTAGGTAACCTAGATAGTCCAAGTGCCCGCTAGTTAACCTACAGAGTCCAAGTGCCTGCTAGGTAAACTACATAGTCCAAGTGCCCACTAGGTAACCTAGACAGTCCAATTGCCCGCTAGTTAACCTAGACAGTCCAAGTACCCGTTAGGGAACCTACATTGTCCAAGTGCCCGCTAGGGAACCTACATAGTCTAAGTTACGCTAGGCAACCTACATAGTCCAAGTGCCCGTTCGTTAACCTAGATAGTCAAAGTGCCTGCTAGGTAACCTAGACAGTCCAATTGCCCGCTAGGTTACCTAAATAGTCCAAGTGCCCGTTCGTTAACCTAGATAGTCCAAGTGCTCACTAGGTTACCTAGACAGTCCAAGTGCCCTCTAGGGAACCTACATAGTCCAAGTGCCCGCAAGGCAACCTACATAGTCCAAGTGCCCGTTAGTTAACCTAGATAGTCAAAGTGCCCGCTAGGTAACCTACATAGTCCAAGTTCCCGATGGTAACCTAAATAGTCCAAATGCCCGCTAGGGAAACTACATAGTCCATGTGCCCGCTAGTTAACCTAGATAGTCCAAGTGCCTGCTAGTAAACCTACATAATCCATGGGCCCGCTAGTTAACCTACATAGTGCATGGGCCCGCTAGTTAACCTAGAACGTGCACGTGTCCGCTAGTTAACCTACATAGTCCACGTACCCGCTAGGTAACCTAGATAGTCCAAGTGCCCGCTAGGGATCCTTCATAATCCAAGTGCCTGCTAGGTAACCTAGATAGTCCAAGTGCCCGCTAGTTAACCTAGATAGTCCTAGTGCCCGTTAGTTAACCTAGATAGTCGAAGTGCCCACCAAGGGACGTACATAGTCCAAGTGCCCGCTAGTTAACCTACATAGTCGAAGGTCCGCTAGTTAACCTAGATAGTCCAAGTGCCCGCTAGTTAACCTACATAGTCAAGGGCTCGCTAGTTGACGTATTTAGTCCAAGTGCCCGCTAGTTAACCTAAGTAGTACAAATGTCCGATAGGGATCCTAAATAATCCAAGTGCCCGCTAGTTAACCTACAAAATCCATGGGCCCGCTAGTTAACCTACATAGTGCAACGGCCCACTAGTTAACCTAGGTCGTGCAAGTGTCCGCTAGTTAACCTACATAGTCCAAGTGCCCGCTAGGTAACCTAGGTAGTCCAAGGGCCCGCTAGGGATCCTTCATAATCCACGAGCCTGCTAGGTAACCTAGATAGTCCAAGTGCCCGCTGGTTAACCTAGATTCTCCTAGTGCCCGTTAGTTAACCTAGATAGTCCAAGTGCCCACTAGGGGACGTACATAGTCCAAGTGCCCGCTAGGTAACCTAGATAGTCCAAGTGCGAGCTAGGGTATGTACATAGTCCGAGTGCATGCTGGGAAACCTAGATAGTCCAAGTGCCCGCTAGTTAACCTACATAGTCCAAGTGCCCGATAGGGAACCTACATAATCCAAGTGCCCAATAGGGAACCTACATAATCCAAGTGCCCAATAGGGAACCTACATAATCCAAGTGCCTGCTAGGGAACCTACATAGTCCAAGTGCCCGCTAGGCAACCTACATATTCCAAGTGCCCGTTAGTTAACCTAGATAGTCAAAGTGCCTGCTAGGTAACCTAGATCGTCCAAGTGCCCGCTAGGTAACCTACATAGTCCAAATTCCCGATGGTAACCTAAATAGTCCAAATACCCGCTAGGGAAACTACATAGTCCTAGTGCCCGCTAGTTAACCTACATAGTCTAAGTGCCTGCTAGTAAACCTACATAATCCATGGTCCCGCTAGTTAACCTACATAGTGCAAGGGCCCGCTAGTTAACCTAGAACGTGCAAGTGTCCGCTAGTTAACCTACATAGTCCACGTACCCGCTAGGTAACCTAGATAGTCCAATTGCCCGCTAGGGATCCTTCATAATCCAAGTGGCTGCTAGGTAACCTAGATAGTCCAAGTGCCTGCTAGTTAACCTAGATAGTCCTAGTGCCCGTTAGTAAACCTAGATAGTCCAAGTGCCCACTAGGGGACGTACATAGTCCAAGTGCCCGCTAGTTAACCTACATAGTCCAAGGTTCGCTAGTTAACCTAGATAATCCAAGTGCCCGCTAGTTAACCTAAGTAGTACAAATGTCCGATAGGGATCCTACATAGTCTAAGTGCCCGCTAGTTAACCTACATAGTCCAAGTCCCCGCTAGGTAACCTAGCAAGTCCAAGTGACCATTAGGTTACCTACATAGTCCAAGTGCCCGTTCGTTAATCTACATAGTCCTTGTGCCCGCTAGGTAACGTAGATAGCCCAAGTGCCCGCTAGTTAACCTAGATAGTCCAAGTGCCCGCTAGTTAATCTAGATAGTACAAGTGCCCGCTAGTTAACCTAGATAGTCCAAGTGCCCACTAGTTAACCTAGATAGTCCAAGGGCCCGCTAGTTAATCTAGATAGTCCAAGTGCCCGCTAGTTAACCTAGATAGTCCAAGTGCTCGCTAGTTAACATAGATCGTCCAAGTGCCCGCTAGTTAACCTAGATAATCAAAGTGCCCGCTAGGGTATGTACATAGTTCAAGTGCCCGCTAGGTAACCTAGATAGTCCAAATGCCCGCTAGGGTATGTACATACTTCAAGTGCCCGATAGGTAACCTAGAATGTCCAAGTGTCCGCTAGGTAACCTAGATAGTCCAAGGTCCTGCTAGTTAACCTACATAGTCCAATGCCCGATAGGGAACCTACATAGTCCAAGTGCCTGCTGAGGAACCTACATAGTCGAAGTGTCCGATAGGGAACCTACATATTCCATGTGCCCGTGAGGGAACCAGGATAGTCCAAGTGTCCGTAGGGAACCAATATAATCCAAGTGCCCGCTAGGGAACCTACATAGTCAAAGTGCCCGCTAGGGAACTTGCATTGTGCAAGTGCCCGCTAGTTAACCTAGATAGTCCAAGTGCCAGCAAGTTAACCTACATAGTCCAAGGTCAGCTAGTTAACCTATATAGTCCAAGTGCCCGCTAGTTAACCTACATAGTCCAAGGTCAGCTAGGTAACCTAGATAGTCCAAGTGCCCGCTAATTAACCTACATAGTCCAAGTGCCCGCTAGGTAACCTAGATAGTCCAAGTGCCCGCTAGGTAACCTAAGTAATACAAATGTCCGATAGGGATCCTACATAGTCCAAGCGCCCGCTAGTTAACCTACATAGTCCAGGTCCCCGCTAGGTAACCTAGACAGTCCAAGTGACCATTAGGTTACCTACATAGACATGTGCCCGTTCGTTAACCTACATAGTCCAAGTGCCCGCTAGGGAACGTACATAGTCCAAGTGCCCTCTAGGTAACCTAGATAGTCCAAGTGCCCGCTAGTTAACCTACATAGTCCAAGTGCCGGCTAGGTAAACTACATTGTCCAAGTGCCCACTAGGTAACCTAGACAGTCCAATTGCCCGCTAGTTAACCTAGACAGTCCAAGTACCCGATAGGGAACCTACATAGTCCAAGTGCCCGCTAGGGAACCTACATAGTCCAAGTGCTCGCTAGGCAACCTACATAGTCCAAGTGCCCGTTAGTTAACCTAGATAGTCAAAGTGCCTGCTAGGTAACCTAAATAGTCCAAGTGCCCGCTAGGGAACCTACATAGTCCAAGTGCCCGCTAGGTAACCTAGATAGTCCAATTGCCCGTTAGCGAACCTAGATAGTCGAAGTGTCCGCTAGTTAACCTACATAGTCCAAGAGCCCGTTCGTGAACCTAGATAGGCCAAGTGCCTGCTAGGTAACCTAGACAGTCCAAATGCCCGCTAGGTTACCTACATTGTCCAAGGGCCCACTAGGTAACCTTGATAGTCCAAGTGCTTTCTAGTTAACCTACATAGTCCAATTGCCCGCTAGGTAACCTACATAGTCCAAGTGCCCACTAGGCAACCTAAATAATACAAATGCCAGCTAGGGAAACTACATAGTCCAAGTGCCCGCGAGTTAACCTAGATAGTCCAAGGGCCCGCTAGTTAATCTAGATAGTCCAAGTGCCCGCTAGTTAACCTAGATAGTCCAAGGGCCCGCTAGTTAATCTAGATAGTCCAAGTGCCCGCTAGTTAACCTAGATAGTCCAAGTGCCCGCTAGTTAACGTAGATCGTCCAAGTGCCCGCCAGTTAACCTAGATAATCCAAGTGCCCGCTAGGGTACGTACATAGTTCAAGTGCCCGCTAGGTAACCTAGATAGTCCAAGTGCCCGCTAGGGTATGTACATAGTTCAAATGCCCCCTAGGTAACCTAGACTGTCCAAGTGTCCGCTAGGTTACCTACATAGTCCAAGTGCCCGTTCGTTAACCTAGATAGTCCAAGTGCCCGCTAGGAAACCTACCTAGTCCATGGGCCCGCTAGGTAACCTAGATAGTACAAGTGCCCGCTAGGTTACCTACATTGTCCAAGGGCCCACTAGGTAACCTTGATAGTCCAAGTGCTTTCTAGTTAACCTACATAGTCCAATTGCCCGCTAGGTAACCTACATAGTCCAAGTGCCCACTAGGCAACCTAAATAATACAAATGCCAGCTAGGGAAACTACATAGTCCTAGTGCCCGCGAGTTAACCTAGATAGTCCAAGGGCCCGCTAGTTAATCTAGATAGTCCAAGTGCCCGCTAGTTAACCTAGATAGTCCAAGGGCCCGCTAGTTAATCTAGATAGTCCAAGTGCCCGCTAGTTAACCTAGATAGTCCAAGTGCCCGCTAGTTAACGTAGATCGTCCAAGTGCCCGCCAGTTAACCTAGATAATCCAAGTGCCCGCTAGGGTACGTACATAGTTCAAGTGCCCGCTAGGTAACCTAGATAGTCCAAGTGCCCGCTAGGGTATGTACATAGTTCAAATGCCCCCTAGGTAACCTAGACTGTCCAAGTGTCCGCTAGGTTACCTACATAGTCCAAGTGCCCGTTCGTTAACCTAGATAGTCCAAGTGCCCGCTAGGAAACCTACCTAGTCCATGGGCCCGCTAGGTAACCTAGATAGTACAAGTGCCCGCTAGGTAAGCTAGATAGTCCAAGTGCCCTCTAGGTAACCTAGAGTCCAAGTGCTCGCTAGTTAACCTACATAGTCCAAATGCCCGCTATGTAACCTAGATAGTCAAAATGCCCGTTACCTAACCTAGATAGTCCAAGTGCCCGCTAGGTAACCTAGACAGTCCATGTGCCCTCTAGGTTACCTGCATATTCCAAGTGCCCATTCGTTAACCTAGATAGTCGAAGTGCCCGCTAGGTAACCTAGATACTGCAAGTGCCCGCTAGGTAACCTAGATAGTCCAAGTACCTGTTCGGTAACCTAGATAGTCCAAGTGCCCTTTAGGGAACCTAGATAGTCCAAGTGCCCGCTAGTTAACCTACATAGTCCAAGTGCCCGCTAGGTAACCTAGATAGTCCAAGTGCCCGCTAGGTAACCTACATAGTCCAAGTTCCCGATGGTAACCTAAATAGTCCAAATGCCCGCTAGGGAAACTACATAGTCCAAGTGCCCGCTAGTTAACCTAGATAGTCCAAGTGCCTGCTAGTAAACCTATATAATCCATGGACCCGCTAGTTAACCTACATAGTGCATGGGCCCGCTAGTTAACCTAGAACGTGCACGTGTCCGCTAGTTAACCTACATAGTCCACGTACCCACTAGGTAACCCAGATAGTCCAAGTGCCCGCTAGGGATCCTTCATAATCCAAGTGCCTGCTAGGTAACCTAGATAGTCCAAGTGCCCGCTAGTTAACCTAGATAGTCCTAGTGCCCGTTAGTTAACCTAGATAGTCGAAGTGCCCACCAAGGGATGTACATAGTCCAAGTGCCCGCTAGTTAACCTACATAGTCGAAGGTCCTCTATTTAACCTAGATAGTCCAAGTGCCCGCTAGTTAACCTAAGTAGTACAAATGTCCGATAGGGATCCTACATAGTCCATGTGCCCGCTAGTTAACCTACATAGTGCAACGGCCCACTAGTTAACCTAGATCGTGCAAGTGTCCGCTAGTTAACCTACATATTCCAAGTGCCCGCTAGGTAACCTAGGTAGTCCAAGTGCCCGCTAGGGATCCTTCATAATCCAAGAGCCTGCTAGGTAACCTAGATAGTCCAAGTGTCCGCTGGTTAACATAGATACTCCTGGTGCCCGTTAGTTAACCTAGATAGTCCAAGTGCCCACTAGGGGACGTACATAGTCCAAGTGCCCGCTAGGTAACCTAGATAGTCCAAGTGCGAGCTAGGGTATGTACATAGTCCGAGTGCATGCTGGGAAACCTAGATAGTCCACGTGCCCGCTATAAAACCTACATAGTCCAAGGGCCCGCAAGTTAACCTACATAGTCCAAGGTCCACTAGTTAACCTAGATAGTCCAAGTGCCCGCTAGTTAACCTACATAGTCCAAGGTCCGCTAGTTAACCTAGATAATCCAAGTGCCCGCTAGTTAACCTACATAGTACTAGGGCCCGCAAGTTGACCTAGATAGTCCAAGTGCCCGCTAGTTAACCTAAGTAGTACAAATGTCCGATAGGGATCCTACATAGTCTAAGTGCCCGCTAGTTAACCTACATAGTCCAAGTCCCCGCTAGGTAACCTAGCAAGTCCAAGTGACCATTAGGTTACCTACATAGTCCAAGTGCCCGTTCGTTAATCTACATAGTCCTTGTGCCCGCTAGTTAACCTAGATAGCCCAAGTGCCCGCTAGTTAACATAGATAGTTCAAGTGCCCGCTAGTTAATCTAGATAGTCCAATTCCCCCTAGTTAACCTAGATAGTTCAAGTGCCCACTAGTTAACCTAGATAGTCCAAGGGCCCGCTAGTTAATCTAGATAGTCCAAGTGCCCGCTAGTTAACCTAGATAGTCCAAGTGCTCGCTAGTTAACCTAGATCGTCCAAGTGCCCGCTAGTTAACCTAGATAATCCAAGTGCCCGCTAGGGTATGTACATAGTTCAAGTGCCCGCTAGGTAACCTAGATAGTCCAAATGCCCGCTAGGGTATGTACATATTCCAAGTGCCCGTTAGTTAACCTAGATAGTCAAAGTGCCTGCTAGGTAACCTAGATCGTCCAAGTGCCCGCTAGGTAACCTACATAGTTCAAATTCCCGATGGTAACCTAAATTATCCAAATGCCCGCTAGGGAATCTACATAGTCCTAGTTCCCACTAGTTAACCTACATAGTCTAAGTGCCTGCTAGTAAACCTACATAATCCATGGTCCTGCTAGTTAACCTACATAGTGAAAGGGCCCGCTAGTTAACCTAGAACGTGCAAGTGTCCGCTAGTTAACCTACATAGTCCACGTACCCGCTAGGTAACCTAGATAGTCCAATTGCCCGCTATGGATCCTTCATAATCCAAGTGGCTGCTAGGTAACCTAGATAGTCCAAGTGCCTGCTAGTTAACCTAGATAGTCCTAGTGCCCACTAGGGGACGTACATAGTCCAAGTGCCCGCTAGTTAACCTACATAGTCCAAGGTCCGCTAGTTAACCTAGATAATGCAAGTGCCCGCTAGTTAACCTACATAGTACAAGGACCCGCAAGTTGACCTAGATAGTCCAAGTGCCCGCTAGTTAACCTAAGTAGTACAAATGTCCGATAGGGATCCTACATAGTCCAAGTGCCCGCTAGTTAACCTACATAGTCCAAGTCCCCGCTAGGTAACCTAGCAAGTCCAAGTGACCATTAGGTTACCTACATAGTCCAAGTGCCCGTTCGTTAATCTACATAGTCCTTGTGCCCGCTAGGTAACGTAGATAGCCCAAGTGCCCGCTAGTTAACCTAGATAGTCCAAATGCGCGCTAGTTAACCTAGATCGTCCAAGTGCCCGCTAGTTAACCTAGATAATCCAAGTGCCCGCTAGGGTATGTACATAGTTCAAGTGCCCGCTAGGTAACGTAGATAGTCCAAATGCCCGCTAGGGTATGTACATAGTTCAAGTGCCCGATAGGTAACCTAGATTGTCCAAGTGTCCGCTAGGTAACCTAGATAATCCAAGGTCCTGCTAGTTAACCTACATAGTCCAATGCCCAATAGGGAACCTACATAGTCCAGTGCCCGCTGAGGAACCTACATAGTCCAAGTGTCCGATAGGGAACCTACATATTCCAAGTGCCCGTGAGGGAACCAGGATAGTCCAAGTGCCCGTAGGGAACCTATATAATCCAAATGCCCGCTAGGGAACCTACATAGTCAAAGTGCCCGCTAGGGAACTTGCATTGTGCAAGTGCCCGCTAGTTAACCTAGATAGTCCAAGTGCCCGCAAGTTAACCTACATAGTCCAAGGTCAGCTAGTTAACCTAGATAGTCCAAGTGCCCGCTAGTTAACCTACATAGTCCAAGGTCAGCTAGTTAACCTAGATAGTCCAAGTGCCCGCTAATTAACTTACATAGTCCAAGTGCCCGCTAGGTAACCTAGATAGTCCAAGAGCCAGCTAGGTAACCTAAGTAATACAAATGTCCGATAGGGATCCTACATAGTCCAAGCGCCCGCCAGTTAACCTACATAGTCCAAGTCCCCGCTAGGTAACCTAGACATTCCAAGTGACCATTAGGTTACCTACATAGTCCATGTGCCCGTTCGTTAACCTACATAGTCCAAGTGCCCTCTAGGTAACCTAGATAGTCCACGTGCCCGCTAGTTAACCTACATAGTCCAAGTGCCGGCTAGGTAAACTACATAGTCCAAGTGCCCACTAGGTAACCTAGACAGTCCAATTGTCCGCTAGTTAACCTAGCCAGTCCAAGTACCCGATAGGGAACCTACATAGTCCAAGTGAAAGCTAGGGAACCTACATAGTCCAAGTGCTCGCTAGGCAACCTACATAGTCCAAGTGCCCGTTAGTTAACCTAGATAGTCAAAGTGCCTGCTAGGTAACCTAAATAGTCCAAGTGCCCGCTAGGGAACCTACATAGTCCAAGTGCCCGCTAGGTAACCTAGATAGTCCAATTGCCCGTTAGCGAACCTAGATAGTCGAAGTGTCCGCTAGTTAACCTACATAGTCCAAGACCCCTTTCGTTAACCTAGATAGGCCAAGTGCCCGCTAGGTAACCTAGACAGTCCAGATGCCCGCTAGGTTACTTACATAGTCCAAGGGCCTGCTAGGTACCCTTGATAGTCCAAGTGCTTTCTAGTTAACATACATAGTCCAATTGCCCGCTAGGTAACCTACATAGTCCAAGTGCCCACTAGGCAACCTAAATAATACAAATGCCCGCTAGGGAAACTACATAGTCCAAGTGCCCGCGAGTTAACCTAGATAGTCCAAGTGCCCGCTAGTAAACCTAGATAGTCCAAGGGCCCGCTAGTTAATCTAGATAGTCCACGTGCCCGCTAGTTAACCTAGATAGTACAAGTGCCTGCTAGTTAACCTAGATAGTCCAAGGGCCCGCTAGTTAATCTAGATAGTCCAAGTGCCCGCTAGTTAACCTAGATAGTCCAAGTGCCCGCTAGTTAACGTAGATCGTCCAAGTGCCCGCCAGTTAACCTAGATAATACAAGTGCCCACTAGGGTATGTACATAGTTCAAGTGCCCGCTAGGTAACCTAGATACTCCAAATGCCCGCTAGGGTATGTACATAGTTCAAGTGCCCGATAGGTAACCTAGATTGTCCAAGTGTCCGCTAGGTAACCTAGATAGTCCAAGGTCCTGCTAGTTAACCTACATAGTCCAATGCCCGATAGGGAACCTACATAGTCCAAGTGCCCGCTGAGGAACCTACATAGTCCAAGTGTCCGATAGGGAACCTACATATTCCAAGTTCCCGTGAGGAAACCAGGATAGTCCAAGTGTCCGTAGGGAACCAATATAATCCAAGTGCCCGCGAGGGAACCTACATAGTCAAAGTGCCCGCTAGGGAACTTGCATTGTGCAAGTGCCCGCTAGTTAACCTAGATTGTCCAAGTGCCCGCAAGTTAACCTACATAGTCCAAGGTCAGCTAGTTAACCTAGATAGTCCAAGTGCCCGCGAGTTAACCTACATAGTCCAAGGTCAGCTAGTTAACCTAGATAGTCCAAGTGCCCGCTAATTAACCTACATAGTCCAAGTGCCCGCTAGGTAACCTAGATAGTCCGAGTGCCCGCTAGGTAACCTATGTAATACAAATGTCTGATAGGGATCCTACATAGTCCAAGCGCCCGCTAGTTAACCTACATAGTCCAGGTCGCCGCTAGGTAACCTAGACAGTCCAAGTGACCATTAGGTTACCTACATACTCCATGTGCCCGTTCGTAAACCTACATAGTCCAAGTGCCCGCTAGGGAACGTACATAGTCCAAGTTCCCTCTAGGTAACCTAGATAGTCCAAGTGCCCGCTAGTTAACCTACATAGTCCAAGTGCCGGCTAGGTAAACTACATAGTCCAAGTGCCCACTAGGTAACCTAGACAGTCCAATTGCCCGCTAGTTAACCTAGACAGTCCAAGTACCCGATAGGGAACCTACATAGTCCAAGTGCCCGCTAGAGAACCTACATAGTCCAAGTGCTCGCTAGGGAACCTACATAGTCCAAGTGCCCGTTAGTTAACCTAGATAGTCAAAGTGCCTGCTAGGTAACCTAAATAGTCCAAGTGCCCGCTAGGGAACCTACATAGTCCAAGTGCCCGCTAGGTAACCTAGATAGTCCAATTGCCCGTTAGCGAACCTAGATAGTCGAAGTGTCCGCTAGTTAACCTACATAGTCCAAGAGCCCGTTCGTGAACCTAGATAGGCCAAGTGCCTGCTAGGTAACCTAGACAGTCCAAATGCCCGCTAGGTTACCTACATTGTCCAAGGGCCCGCTAGGTAACCTTGATAGTCCAAGTGCTTTCTAGTTAAACTGCATAGTCCAATTGCCCGCTAGGTAACCTACATAGTCCAAGTGCCCACTAGGCAACCTAAATAATACAAATGCCCGCTAGGGAAACTACATAGTCCAAGTGCCCGCAAGTTAACCTAGATAGTCCAAGTGCCCGCTAGTAAACCTAGATAGTCCAAGGGCCCGCTAGTTAATCTTGATAGTCCAAGTGCCCGCTAGTTAACCTAGATAGTCCATGGGCCCGCTAGTTAATCTAGATAGTCCAAGTGCCCGCTAGTTAACGTAGATCGTCCAAGTGCCCGCCAGTTAACCTAGATAATCCTAGTGCCCGTAGGGTATGTACATAGTTCAAGTGCCCGCTAGGTAACCTAGATGGTCCAAGTGTCCGCTAGTTAATCTACATAGTCCAAGTGCCCGTTCGTTAACCTAGATAGTCCAATTGCCCGCTAGGTAACCTAGACTGTCCAAGTGTCCGCTAGGTTACCTACATAGTCCAAGTGCCCGTTCGTTAACCTAGATAGTCCAAGTGCCCGCTAGGGAACCTACCTAGTCCATGGGCCCGCTAGGTAACCTAGATAGTACAAGTGCCCGCTAGGTAAGCTAGATAGTCCAAGTGCCCTCTAGGTAACCTAGAGTCCAAGTGCTCGCTAGTTAACCTACATAGTCCAAATGCCCGCTATGTAACCTAGATAGTCAAAATGCCCGTTACCTAACCTAGATAGTCCAAGTGCCCGCTAGGTAACCTAGACAGTCCATGTGCCCTCTAGGTTACCTGCATATTCCAAGTGCCCATTCGTTAACCTAGATAGTCGAAGTGCCCGCTAGGTAACCTAGATACTGCAAGTGCCCGCTAGGTAACCTAGATAGTCCAAGTGCCTGTTCGGTAACCTAGATAGTCCAAGTGCTCTTTAGGGAACCTAGATAGTCCAAGTGCCCGCTAGTTAACCTACATAGTCCAAGTGCCCGCTAGGTAACCTAGATAGTCCAAGTGCCCGCTAGGTAACCTACATAGTCCATGTTCCCGATGGTAACCTAAATAGTCCAAATGCCCGCTAGGGAAACTACATAGTCCAAGTGCCTGCTAGTAAACCTACATAATCCATGGGCCCGCTAGTTAACCTACATAGTGCATGGGCCCGCTAGTTAACCTAGAACGTGCACGTGTCCGCTAGTTAACCTACATAGTCCAAGTACCCACTAGGTAACCCAGATAGTCCAAGTGCCCGCTAGGGACCCTTCATAATCCAAGTGCCTGCTAGGTAACCTAGATAGTCCAAGTGCCCGCTAGTTAACCTAGATAGTCCTAGTGCCCGTTAGTTAACCTAGATAGTCGAAGTGCCCACCAAAGGACGTACATAGTCCAAGTGCCCGCTAGTTAACCTACATAGTCGAAGGTCCTCTAGTTAACCTAGATAGTCCAAGTGCCCGCTAGTTAACCTACATAGTACAAGGGCCCGCTAGTTGACCAAATAGTCCAAGTGCCCGCTAGTTAACCTAAGTAGTACAAATGTCTGATAGGGATCCTACATAGTCCAAGTGCCCGCTAGTTTACCTACATAATCCATTGGCCCGCTAGTTAACCTACATAGTGCAACGGCCCACTAGTTAACCTAGATCGTGCAAGTGTCCGCTAGTTAACCTACATAGTCCAAGTGTCCGCTAGGTAACCTAGGTAGTCCAAGTGCCTGCTAGGGATCCTTCATAATCCAAGAGCCTGCTAGGTAACCTAGATAGTCCAAGTGCCCGCTGGTTAACCTAGATACTCCTAGTGCCCGTTAGTTAACCTAGATAGTCCGAGTGCCCACTAGGGTCGTACATAGTCCAAGTGCCCGCTAGGTAACCTAGATAGTCCAAGTGCGAGCTAGGGTATGTACATAGTCCGAGTGCATGCTGGGAAACCTAGATAGTCCAAGTGCCCGCTAGTTAACCTACATAGTCCAAGGGCCCGCAAGTTAACCTACATAGTCCAAGGTCCACTAGTTAACCTAGATAGTCCAAGTTCCGCTAGTTAACCTACATAGTACAAGGGCCCGCTACTTGACCTAGATAGTCCAAGTGCCCGCTAGTTAACCTAGATAGTCAAAGTGCCCGCTAGTTAACCTAAGTAGTACAAATGTCCGATAGGGATCCTAAATCTCCAAGTGCCCGCTAGGTAACCTACCTAGTCCAAGTGCCCGTTCGTTAACCTAGATAGTCCAAGTGCCCGCTAGGTTACCTAGACAGTCCAAGCGCCCGCTAGTTAACCTACATACTTGAAGTGCCCGATAGGGAACTTACATAGTCCAAGTGCCCAATAGGGAACCTACATAATCCAAGTGCCCAATAGGGAACCTACATTATCCAAGTGCCCGCTAGGGAACCTACATAGTCCAAGTGCCCGCTAGGCAACCTACATATTCCAAGTGTCCGTTAGTTAACCTAGATAGTCAAAGTGCCTGCTAGGTAACCTAGATCGTCCAAGTGCCCGCTAGGTAACCTACATAGTTCAAATTCCCGATGGTAACCTAAATTATCCAAATGCCCGCTAGGGAATCTACATAGTCCTAGTGCCCGCTAGTTAACCTACATAGTCTAAGTGCCTGCTAGTAAACCTACATAATCCATGGTCCCGCTAGTTAACCTACATAGTGCAAGGGCCCGCTAGTTAACCTAGAACGTGCAAGTGTCCGCTAGTTAACCTACATAGTCCACGTACCCGCTAGGTAACCTAGATAGTCCAATTGCCTGCTAGTTAACCTAGATAGTCCTAGTGCCCACTAGGGTCGTACATAGTCCAAGTGCCCGCTAGTTAACCTACATAGTCCAAGGTCCGCTAGTTAACCTAGATAATGCAAGTGCCCGCTAGTTAACCTACATAGTACAAGGACCCGCAAGTTGACCTAGATAGTCCAAGTGCCCGCTAGTTAACCTAAGTAGTACAAATGTCCGATAGGGATCCTACATAGTACAAGTGCCCGCTAGTTAACCTACATAGTCCAAGTCCCCGCTAGGTAACCTAGCAAGTCCAAGTGACCATTAGGTTACCTACATAGTCCAAGTGCCCGTTCGTTAATCTACATAGTCCTTGTGCCCGCTAGGTAACGTAGATAGCCCAAGTGCCCGCTAGTTAACCTAGATAGTCCAAGTGCGCGCTAGTTAACCTAGATCGTCCAAGTGCCCGCTAGTTAACCTAGATAATCCAAGTGCCCGCTAGGGTATGTACATAGTTCAAGTGCCCGCTAGGTAACGTAGATAGTCCAAATGCCCGCTAGGGTATGTACATAGTTCAAGTGCCCGATAGGTAACCTAGATTGTCCAAGTGTCCGCTAGGTAACCTAGATAATCCAAGGTCCTGCTAGTTAACCTACATAGTCCAATGCCCAATAGGGAACCTACATAGTCCAGTGCCCGCTGAGGAACCTACATAGTCCAAGTGTCCGATAGGGAACCTACATATTCCAAGTGCCCGTGAGGGAACCAGGATAGTCCAAGTGCCCGTAGGGAACCTATATAATCCAAATGCCCGCTAGGGAACCTACATAGTCAAAGTGCCCGCTAGGGAACTTGCATTGTGCAAGTGCCCGCTAGTTAATCTAGATAGTCCAAGTGCCCGCAAGTTAACCTACATAGTCCAAGGTCAGCTAGTTAACCTAGATAGTCCAAGTGCCTGCTAGTTAACCTACATAGTCCAAGGTCAGCTAGTTAACCTAGATAGTCCAAGTGCCCGCTAATTAACTTACATAGTCCAAGTGCCCGCTAGGTAACCTAGATAGTCCAAGTGCCAGCTAGGTAACCTAAGTAATACAAATGTCCGATAGGGATCCTACATAGTCCAAGTGCCCGCCAGTTAACCTACATAGTCCAAGTCCCCGCTAGGTAACCTAGACATTCCAAGTGACCATTAGGTTACCTACATAGTCCATGTGCCCGTTCGTTAACCTACATAGTCCAAGTGCCCTCTAGGTAACCTAGATAGTCCAAGTGCCCACTAGTTAACCTACATAGTCCAAGTGCCGGCTAGGTAAACTACATAATCCAAGTGCCCACTAGGTAACCTAGACAGTCCAATTGTCCGCTAGTTAACCTAGCCAGTCCAAGTACCCGATAGGGAACCTACATAGTCCAAGTGCCAGCTAGGGAACCTACATAGTCCAAGTGCTCGCTAGGCAACCTACATAGTCCAAGTGCCCGTTAGTTAACCTAGATAGTCAAAGTGCCTGCTAGGTAACCTAAATAGTCCAAGTGCCCGCTAGGGAACCTACATAGTCCAAGTGCCCGCTAGGTAACCTAGATAGTCCAATTGCCCGTTAGCGAACCTAGATAGTCGAAGTGTCCGCTAGTTAACCTACATAGTCCAAGACCCCTTTCGTTAACCTAGATAGGCCAAGTGCCCGCTAGGTAACCTAGACAGTCCAAGTGCCCGCTAGGTTACCTACATAGTCCAAGGGCCTGCTAGGTACCCTTGATAGTCCAAGTGCTTTCTAGTTAACCTACATAGTCCAATTGCCCGCTAGGTAACCTACATAGTCCAAGTGCCCACTAGGCAACCTAAATAATACAAATGCCCGCTAGGGAAACTACATAGTCCAAGTGCCCGCGAGTTAACCTAGATAGTCCAAGTGCCCGCTAGTAAACCTAGATAGTCCAAGGGCCCGCTAGTTAATCTAGATAGTCCACGTGCCCGCTAGGTAACCTAGATAGTCCAAGTGCCTGCTAGTTAACCTAGATAGTCCAAGGGCCCGCTAGTTAATCTAGATAGTCCAAGTGCCCGCTAGTTAACCTAGATAGTCCAAGTGCCCGCTAGTTAACGTAGATTGTCCAAGTGCCCGCCAGTTAACCTAGATAATACAAGTGCCCGCTAGGGTATGTACATAGTTCAAGTGCCCGCTAGGTAACCTAGATAGTCCAAGTGCCCGCTAGGGTATGTACATAGTTCAAATGCCCCGTAGGTAACCTAGACTGTCCAAGTGTCCGCTAGGTTACCTACATAGTCCAAGTGCCCGTTCGTTAACCTAGATAGTCCAAGTACCCGCTAGGAAACCTACCTAGTCCATGGGCCCGCTAGGTAACCTAGATAGTCCAAGTGCCCGCTAGGTAACCTAGATAGTCCAAGTGCCCGTTCGTTAACCTAGATAGTCCAATTGCGCACTAGGTAACCTAGACTGTCCAAGTGTCCGCTAGGTTACCTACATAGTCCAAGTGCCCGTTCGTTAACCTAGAAATCCAAGTGCCCGCTAGGTAACCTAGACACTGCAAGTGCCCGCTAGGTTACCTGCATATTCCAAGTGCCCGTTCGTTAACTTAGATAGTCCAAGGGCCCACTAGGTAACCTACATAGTTCAAGTTCCCGCTAGGTAACCTATATATTCCAAGTGGCCGCTAGGTAACCTCGATAGTCCAAGGGCCCGCTAGTTAACCTACATAGTCCAAGGGCTCACTTGTTAACTTTGATAGTCCAAGTGCCCGCTAGTTAACCTAGATCATCCAAGTGCCCGCTAGTTAACCAAGATTGTCCAAGTGCCCGCTAGGGATCCTTCATAATCCAAGTGCCTGCTAGGTAACCTAGATAGTCCAAGTGCCCACTAGTTAACTTAGATAGTCCTAGTGCCCGATAGTTAACCTAGATGGTCCAATTGCCCTCTAGAGGACGTACATAGTCCAAGTGCCCGCTACGTAACCTAGATAGTCCAAGGGCCCGCTAGTTAACCTACATAGTCCAAGGGCTCACTTGTTAACTTTGATAGTCCAAGTGCCCGCTACTTAACCTAGATCATCCAAGTGCCCGCTAGTTAACCAAGATTGTCCAAGTGCCCGCTAGGGATCCTTCATAATCCAAGTGCCTGCTAGGTAACCTAGATAGTCCAAGTGCCCACTAGTTAACTTAGATAGTCCTAGTGCCCTATAGTTAACCTAGATAGTCCAATTGCCCACTAGGGGACGTACATAGTCCAAGTGCCCGCTAGGTAACCTAGATAGTCCAAGTGGGCGCTAGGGTATATACATAGTTCAAGTGCCTGCTAGGAAACCTAGATAGTCCAAGTGCCCGCTAGGTAACCTACATAGTCCAAGTGCCCATTCGTTGACATAGATAGTCAAAGTGCCCGCTAGGTAACCTAGACAGTCCAAATGCCCGCTGGGTTACCTACAGAGTCCAAGTGCCCGTTCGTTAACCTAGATAGTCCAAGTGCCCGCTAGGTTACCTAGACAGTCCAAGTGCCCGATAGTTAACCTACATAGTCCAAGTGCCCGATAGGGAACCTACATATTCCAAGTGCCCGATAAAAACCTACATAATCCAAGTGCCCGCTAGGGAACCTACATAGTCCAAGTGCCCGCTAGGCAACCTACATAGTCCAAATGCCCGATAGTTAACCTAGATAGTCAAAGTGCCTGCTAGGTAACCTAGATAGTCCAAGGGCCCGCTAGTTAACCTACATAGTTCAAGGGCTCACTTATTAACTTTGATAGTCCAAGTGCCCGCTAGGTAACCTAGATCGTCCAAGTGCCCGCTAGTTAAACTAGATTGTCCAAGTGCCCGCTAGGGTTCCTTCATAATCCAAGTGCCTGCTAGGTAACCTAGATAGTCCAAGTGCCCGCTAGTTAACCTAGGTAGTCCTAGTGCCCGTTAGTTAACCTAGATAGTCCAATTGCCCACTAGGGGACGTACATAATCCAAGTGCCCGCTAGTTAACCTACATAGTCCAACTGCCCGCTAGTTAACCTACATAGTCCAAGGTCCACTAGTTAACCTAGATAGTCCAAGTGCCCGCTAGTTAACCTACATAGTACAAGTGCCCTCTAGTTGACCTAGATAGTCCAAGTGCCCGCTAGTTAACCTAGATAGTCAAAGTGCCCGCTAGTTAACCTAAGTAGTACAAATGTCCGATAGGGATCCTACATAGTCCAAGTGCCCGCTAGTTTACCTACATAGTCCAAGTGCCCGTTCGTTAACCTAGATAGTCCAAGTGCCCGCTAGGTTACCTAGACAGTCCAAGTACCCGCTAGTTAACCTACATAGTCCAAGTGCCCGATAGGGACCTAGATAGTCCAAGTGCCCGCTAGGGAACCTACATAGTCCAAGTGCCCGCTAGGGAACCTACATAGTCCAAGTGCCCGTTAGTTAACCTAGATAGTCAAAGTGCCTGCTAGGTAACCTAGATAGTCCAAGTGACCGCTAGGTAACCTACATAGTCCAAGTTCCCGCTTGGCAACCAAAATGGTCCAAATGCCCGCTAGGGAAACTACATAGTCCAAGTGCCTGCTAGTTAACCTAGATAGTCCAAGTGCCTGCTAGTAAACCTACATAATTCATTGGCCCGCTAGTTAACCTACATAGTGCAAGGGCCCGCTAGTTAACCTACATCGTGCAAGTGTCCTCTCGAACCTACATAGTCCAAGTGCCCGCTAGGTAACCTAGATAGTCCAAGTGCCCGCTAGGGATCCTTCATAATCCAAGTGCCTGCTAAGTAACCTAGAGAGTCCATGTGCCCGCTAGTTAATCCAGATAGTCCTAGTGCCCGTTATTAACCTAGATCGTCCAACTGCTCACTAGGGGACGTACATAGTCCAAGTGCCTGCTAGGTAACCAAGATAGTCAAAGTGCCCGATAGATAACCTAAGTAGTACAAATGTCCGATAGGGATCCTACATAGTCCAAGTGCCCGCTAGGTAACCTACATAGTCCAAGTGCCCGTTCATTAACCTAGATAGTCCAAGTTCCCGCTAGGTTACCTAGACAGTCCAAGTGCCCGCTAGTTAACCTACATAGTCCAAGTGCCCGATAGAGAACCTACATAAACCAAGTGCCCGATAGGGAACCTACATAATCCAAGTGCCCGCTAGGGAACCTACATAGTCCAAGTGCCCGCTAGGCAACCTACATTGTCCAAGTGCCCGTTAGTTAACCTAGATAGTCAAAGTGCCTGCTAGGTAACCTAGATAGTCCAAGTGCCCGCTAGGTAACCTACATAGTCCAAGTTCCTGATGGTAACCTAAATAGTCCAAATGCCCGCTAGGGAAACTACATAGTCCAAGTGCCCGCTAGTTAACCTAGATAGTCCAAGTGCCTGCTAGTAACCCTACATAGTGCAAGGGCCCACTAGTTAACCTAGATCGTGCAAGTGTCCGCTAGTTAACCTACATAGTCCACGTGCCTGCTAGGTAACCTAGATAGTCCAAGTGCCCGCTAGGGATCCTTCATAATCCAAGTGCCTGCTAGGTAAACTAGATAGTCCAAGTGCCCGATAGTTAACCTAGATAGTCCTAATGCCCTTTAGTTAACCTAGATAGTCCAAGTGCCCACTAGGGGACGTACATAGTCCAAGTGCCCGCTAGTTAACCTACATAGTCCAAGGTCCGCTAGTTAACCTGGATAGACCAAGTGCCCGCTAGTTAACCTACATAGTACAAGGGCCCGCTAGTTGACCAAGATAGTCAAAGTGCCCGCTAGTTAACCTACATAGTCCAAGTGCCTGCTAGGTAAACTACATACTCCAAGTGCCCACTAGGTAACCTAGACAGTCCAATTGCCCGCTAGTTAACCTAGACAGTCCAAGTACCTGATAGGGAACCTACATAGTCCAAGTGCCCGCTAGGGAACATACATAGTCCAAGTGCTCGCTAGGTAACCTAGATAGTCCAATTGCCCGTTAGCTAACCTAGATAGTCGAAGTTTCCGTTAGTTAACCTACATAGTCCAAGTGCCTGTTCGTTAACCTAGATAGGCCAAGTGCTCGCTAGGTAACCTAGATAGTCCATTTGCCCGTTAGCTAACCTAGATAGTCGAAGTGTCCGCTAGTTAACCTACATAGTCCAAGTGCCCGTTCGTTAACCTAGATAGGCCAAGTGCCCGCTAGGTAACCTAGACAGTCCACGTGCCCGCTAGGTTACCCACATAGTCCAAGTGCACGTTCGTTAACCTAGATAGTCCAAGTCCCCGCTGGTAACCTACATAGTCCAAGGGCCCGCTAGGTAACCTTGATAGTCCAATGGCCCGCTCTAGAACCTACATTGTCCAAGTGCCCGTTAGTTAACCTAGATAGTCCAAGTGCCCTTAGTTAACCTAGATAGTCCAACAGCCCGGTAGGTAACCTACATTCTCCAAGTACCCGCTAGGTAATGTAGATAGTTCAAGTGCCAGCTAGGTAACCTAGAGAGTCCAAGTGCCCGCTAGGTAACCTACAAAGTCTAAGTGCCCGCTAGGTTATCTATATAGTTCAAATGCCCGCTAGGGAGCCTACATAGTCCAAATGCCCGCTAGGTAACCTAGATAGTCCAAGGGCCCGCTAGGTAACCTACATAGTCCTAGTGCCCCCTAGTTAACCTACATTCTCCAAGTGCCCGATAGGGAAACTACATAGTCCAAGTGCCCGTTAGTTAACCTAGATAGTCCAAGTGCCCGCTTGGTAACCTAGATAGTCAAACAACCCGCTAGGTAACCTACATACACCAAGAACCCACTAGGTAACGTAGATAGTTCAAGTGCCAGCTAGGTAACCTAGATAGTCCAAGTGCCTGCTAGGTAACCTACAGAGTCTAAATGCCCGCTAGGTTATCTATATTGTCCAAATGCCCGCTAGGGAACCTACATAGTCGAAGTGCCTGTTCGTTAACCTAGATAGTCCAAGTGCCCGCTAGGAAACCTACATAGTCCATGGGCCCGCTAGGTAACCTAGATAGTACAAGTGCCCGCTAGTTAACCTAAGTAGTACAAATGTCCGATTGGATCCTACATAGTCCAAGTGCCCGGTAGGTAACCTACATAGTCCAAGTGCCCATTCGTTAACCTAGATAGTCAAAGTGCCCGCTAGGTAACCTAGACAGTCGAAGTGCCCGCTAGTTTACCTACATAGTCCAAGTGCCCGTTCGTTAACCTAGACAGTCCAAGTGCCCGCTAGTTAACCTACATAGTCCAAGTGCCCGATAGGGACCTACATAATCCAAGTGCCCGCTAGGGAACCTACATAGTCCAAGTGCCCGCGTGGCAACCTACAGAGTCCAAGTGCACGTTAGTTAACCTAGATAGTCAAAGTGCTTGCTAGGTAACCTAGATAGTCCAAGTGCCCGCTAGGTAACCTACATAGTCCAAGTTCCCGCTTGGTAACCTAATGGTCCAAATGCCCGCTAGGGAAACTACATAGTCCAAGTGCCTGATAGTTAACCTAGATAGTCCAAGTGCCTGCTAGTAAACCTACAAAATCCATGGGCCCGCTAGTTAACCTAGATCGTGCAAGTGTCCGCTAGTTACCCTACATAGTCCAAGTGCCCGATAGGTAACCTAGATAGTCCAAGTGCCCGCTAGGGATCCTTCATAATCCAAGTGCCTGCTAGGTAACCTAGATAGTCCAAGTGCCCGCTACTTAACCCAGATAGTCCTAGTGCCCGTTATTAACCTAGATCGTCCAACTGCCCACTAGAGGACGTACATAGTCCAAGTGCCTGCTAGGTAACCTAGATAGTCAAAGTGCCCGATAGATAACCTAAGTAGTACAAATGTCCGATAGGGATCCTACATAGTCCAAGTGCCCGCTAGGTAACCTACATAGTCCAAGTGCCCGTTCATTAACCTAGATAGTCCAAGTTCCTGCTAGGTTACTTAGACAGTCCAAGTGCCCGCTAGTTAACCTACATAGTCCAAGTGCCCGATAGAGAACCTACATAATCCAAGTGCCCGATAGGGAACCTACATAATCCAAGTGCCCGCTAGGGAACCTACATAGTCCAAGTGCCCGCTAGGCAACCTAGATAGTCCAAGTGCCCGCTAGGGATCCTTCATAATCCAAGTGCCTGCCAGGTAACCTAGATAGTCCAAGTGCCCGCTACTTAACCCAGATAGTCCTAGTGCCCGTTATTAACCTAGATCGTCCAACTGCCCACTAGAGGACGTACATAGTCCAAGTACCTGCTAGGTAACCTAGATAGTCAAAGTGCCCGATAGATAACCTAAGTAGTACAAATGTCCGATAGGGATCCTACATAGTCCAAGTGCCCGCTAGGTAACCTACATAGTCCAAGTGCCCGTTCATTAACCTAGATAGTCCAAGTTCCTGCTAGGTTACCTAGACAGTCCAAGTGCCCGCTAGTTAACCTACATAGTCCAAGTGCCCGATAGAGAACCTACATAATCCAAGTGCCCGATAGGGAACCTACATAATCCAAGTGCCCGCTAGGGAACCTACATAGTCCAAGTGCCTGCTAGGCAACCTACATAGTCCAAGTGCCCGTTAGTTAACCTAGATAGTCAAAGTGCCTGCTAGGTAACCTAGATAGTCCAAGTGCCCGTTCGTTAACCTAGATAGGCCAAGTGCCCGCTAGGTAACCTAGACAGTCCACGTGCCTGCTAGGTTACCTACATAGTCCAAGTGCACGTTTGTTAACCTAGATAGTCCAAGTCCCCGCTGGTAACCTACATAGTCCAAGGGCCCGCTAGGTAACCTTGATAGTCCAATGGCCCGCTCTAGAACCTACATTGTCCAAGTGCCCGTTAGTTAACCTAGATAGTCCAAGTGCCCTTAGTTAACCTAGATAGTCCAACAGCCCGGTAGGTAACCTACATACTCCAAGTACCCGCTAGGTAATGTAGATAGTTCAAGTGCCAGCTAGGTAACCTAGAAAGTCCAAGTGCCCGCTAGGTAACCTACAAAGTCTAAGTGCCCGCTAGGTTATCTATATAGTCCAAATGCCCGCTAGGGAGCCTACATAGTCCCAAAGCCCGCTAGGTAACCTAGATAGTCCAAGGGCCCGCTAGGAACCTACATAGTCCAAGTGCCCCCTAGTTAACCTACATTCTCCAAGTGCCCGATAGGGAAACTACATAGTCCAAGTGCCCGTTAGTTAACCTAGATAGTCCAAGTGCCCGCTTTGTAACCTAGATAGTCCAACAACCCGCTAGGTAACCTACATACACCAAGAACCCACTAGGTAACGTAGATAGTTCAAGTGCCAGCTAGGTAACCTAGATAGTCCAAGTGCCTGATAGGTAACCTACAGAGTCTAACTGCCCGCTAGGTTATCTATATTGTCCAAATGCCCGCTAGGGAACCTACATAGTCGAAGTGCCTGTTCGTTAACCTAGATAGTCCAAGTGCCCGCTAGGAAACCTACATAGTCCATGGGCCCGCTAGGTAACCTAGATAGTACAAGTGCCCGCTAGTTAACCTAAGTAGTACAAATGTCCGATAGGGATCCTACATAGACCAAGTGCCCGCTAGGTAACCTATATAGTCCAAGTGCCCATTCGTTAACCTAGATTGTCAAAGTGCCCGTTCGTTAACCTAGACAGTCCAAGTGCCCGCTAGTTAACCTACATAGTCCAAGTGCCCGATAGGGACCTACATAATCCAAGTGCCCGCTAGGGAACCTAGATAGTCCAAGTGCCCGCTTGGCAACCTACAGAGTCCAAGTGCACGTTAGTTAACCTAGATAGTCAAAGTGCTTGCTAGGTAACCTAGATAGTCCAAGTGCCCGCTAGGTAACCTACATAATCCAACTTCCCGCTTGGTAACCTAAATGGTCCAAATGCCCGCTAGGGAAACTACATAGTCCAAGTGCCTGATAGTTAACCTAGATAGTCCAAGTGCCTGCTAGTAAACCTACATAATCCATGGGCCCGCTAGTTAACCTAGATCGTGCAAGTGTCCGCTAGTTACCCTACATAGTCCAAGTGCCCGATAGGTAACCTAGATAGTCCAAGTGCCCGCTAGGGATCCTTCATAATCCAAGTGCCTGCTAGGTAACCTAGATAGTCCAAGTGCCCGCTACTTAACCCAGATAGTCCTAGTGCCCGTTATTAACCTAGATCGTCCAACTGCCCACTAGGGGACGTACATAGTCCAAGTGCCTGCTAGGTAACCTAGATAGTCAAAGTGCCCGATAGATAACCTAAGTAGTACAAATGTCCGATAGGGATCCTACATAGTCCAAGTGCCCGCTAGGTAACCTACATAGTCCAAGTGCCCGTTCATTAACCTAGATAGTCCAAGTTCCCGCTAGGTTACCTAGACAGTCGAAGTGCCCGCTAGTTAACCTACATAGTCCAAGTGCCCGATAGAGAACCTACATAATCCAAGTGCCCGATAGGGAACCTACATAATCCAAGTGCCCGCTAGGGAACCTACATAGTCCAAGTGCCCGCTAGGCAACCTACATAGTCCAAGTGCCCGTTAGTTAACCTAGATAGTCAAAGTGCCTGCTAGGTAACCTAGATAGTCCAAGTGCCCGCTAGGTAACCTACATAGTCCAAGTTCCCGATGGTAACCTAAATAGTCCAAATGCCCGCTAGGGAAACTACATAGTCCAAGTGCCCGCTAGTTAACGTAGATAGTCCAAGTGCCTGCTAGTAACCCTACATTATGCAAGGGACCACTAGTTAACCTAGATCGTGCAAGTGTCCGCTAGTTAACCTACATAGTCCAAGTGCCTGCTAGGTAAACTAGATAGTCCAAGTGCCCGCTAGTTAACCTACATATTCCTAGTGCCCGTTAGTTAACCTAGATAGTCCAAGTGCCCACTAGGGGACGTACATAGACCAAGTGCCCGCTAGTTAACCTACATAGTCCAAGGTCCGCTAGTTAACCTAGATAGACCAAGTGCCCGCTAGTTAACCTACATAGTACAAGGGCCCGCTAGTTGACCTAGATAGTCAAAGTGCCCGCTAGTTAACCTACATAGTCCAAGTGCCTGCTAGGTAAACTACATAGTCCAAGTGCCCACTAGGTAACCTAGACAGTCCAATTGCCCGCTAGTTAACCTAGACAGTCCAAGTACCTGATAGGGAACTTACATAGTCCAAGTGCCCGCTAGGGAACCTACATAGTCCAAGTGCTCGCTAGGTAAACTAGATAGTCCAATTGCCCGTTAGCTAACCTAGATAGTCGGAGTGTCCGCTAGTTAACCTACATAGTCCAAGTGCCCGTTCGTTAAACTAGATAGGCCAAGTGCCCGCTAGGTAACCTAGACAGTCCAAGTGCCCGCTAGGTTACCTACATAGTCCAAGTGCACGTTCTTTAACCTAGATAGTCCAAGTTCCCGCTGGTAACCTACATAGTCCAAGGGCCCGCTAGGTAACCTTGATAGTCCAATGGCCCACTCTAGAACCTACATAGTCCAAGTGCCCGTTAGTTAACCTAGATAGTCCAAGTGCCCTTAGGTAACCTAGATAGTCCAACATCCCGGTAGGTAACCTACATACTCCAAGTACCCGCTAGGTAATGTAGATAGTTCAAGGGCCCGCTAGGTAACCTACATAATACTAGTGCCCCCTAGTTAACCTACATTCTCGAAGTGCCTGATAGGGAAACTAAATAGTCCAAGTGCCCGTTAGTTAACCTAGATAGTCCAAGTGCCTGCTAAGTAACCTACAGAGTCTAACTGCCCGCTAGGTTATCTATATTGTCCAAGTGCCCGCTAGGAAACTTACATAGTCCATGGGCCCACTAGGTAACCTAGATAGTCCAAGTGCCCGCTAGTTAACCTAAGTAGTACAAATGTCCGATAGGGATCCTACATAGTCCAAGTGCCCGCTAGGTAACTTACATAGTCCAAGTGCCCATTCGTTAACCTAGATAGTCCAAGTGCCCGCTAGGTAGCCTAGACAGTCCAAGTGTCTGCTAGTTTACCTACATAGTCGAAGTGCCCGTTCGTTAACCTAGATAGTCCAAGTGCCCGCTAGGTTACCTAGACAGTCCAAGTGCCCTCTAGTTAACCTACATAGTCCAAGTGCCCGATAGGGAACCTACATAGTCCAAGTGCCCGCTTGGCAACCCACATAGTCCAAGTGCCCGTTAGTTAACCTAGATAGTCAAAGTGCCTGCTAGGTAACCTAAATAGTCCAAGTGCCCGCTAGGGAACCTCCATAGTCCAAGTGCCCGCTAGATAACTTAGATAGTCCAATTGCCCGTTAGCGAACCTAGATAGTCGAAATGTCCGCTAGTTAACCTACATAGTCCAAGTGCCCGCTAGGTAACCTAGATAGTCCAAGTGCCCGCTACTTAACCCAGATAGTCCTAGTGCCCGTAATTAACCTAGATCGTCGAACTGCCCACTAGGGGACGTACATAGTCCAAGTGCCTGCTAGGTAACCTAGATAGTCAAAGTGCCCGATAGATAACCTAAGTAGTACAAATGTCCGATAAGGATCCTACATAGTCCAAGTGCCCGCTAGGTAACCTACATAGTCCAAGTGCCCGTTCGTTAACCTAAATAGTCCAAGTGCCCGCTAGGTAACCTAGACAGTCCAAGTGCCCGCTAGGTTACCTACATAGTCCAATTGCCCGTTCGTTAACCTAGATAGTCCAAGTGCCCGCCAAGTTACCTAGACAGTCCAAGTGCCCGCTAGTTAACCTATATAGTCCAAGTGCCCGATAGGGAACCTACATAATCCAAGTGCCCGATAGGGAACCTACATAATCCAAGTGCCCGCTAGGGAACCTACATAGTCCAAGTGCCCGCTAGGCAACCTACATAGTCCAAGTGCCCGTTAGGTAACCTAGATAGTCAAAGTGCCTGCTAGGTAACCTAGATAGTCCAATTGCCCGCTAGGTAACCTACATAGTCCAAGTTCCCGATGGTAACCTAAATAGTCCAAATGCCCGCTAGGGAAACTACATAGTCCAAGTGCCCGCTAGTTAACCTAGATAGTCCAAGTGCCTGCTAGTAAACCTACATAGTGCAAGGGCCCGCTAGTTAACCTAGATCGTGCAAGTGTCCGCTAGTTAACCTACATAGTCCAAGTGCCCGTTCGTTAACCTAGATAGTCCAATTGCCCGCTAGGTAACCTAGACTGTCCAAGTGTCCGCTAGGTTACCTACATAGTCCAAGTGCCCGTTCGTTAACCTAGATAGTCCAAGTGCCCGCTAGGAAACCTACCTAGTCCATGGGCCCGCTAGGTAACTTAGATAGTACAAGTGCCCGCTAGGTAAGCTAGATAGTCCAAGTGCCCTCTAGGTAACCTAGAGTCCAAGTGCTCGCTAGTTAACCTACATAGTCCAAATGCCCGCTATGTAACATAGATAGTCAAAATGCCCGTTACCTAACCTAGATAGTCCAAATGCCCGCTAGGTAACCTAGACAGTCCATGTGCCCTCTAGGTTACCTGCATATTCCAAGTGCCCATTCGTTAACCTAGATAGTCGAAGTGCCCGCTAGGTAACCTAGATACTGCAAGTGCCCGCTAGGTAACCTAGATAGTCCAAGTGCCTGTTCGGTATCCTAGATAGTCCAAGTGCCCTTTAGGGAACCTAGATAGTCCAAGTGCCCGCTAGTTAACCTACATAGTCCAAGTGCCCGCTAGGTAACCTAGATAGTCCAAGTGCCCGCTAGGTAACCTACATAGTCCAAGTTCCCGATGGTAACCTAAATAGTCCAAATGCCCGCTAGGGAAACTACATAGTCCAAGTGCCCGCTAGTTAACCTAGATAGTCCAAGTGCCTGCTAGTAAACCTACATAATCCATGGGCCCGCTAGTTAACCTACATAGTGCATGGGCCCGCTAGTTAACCTAGAACGTGCACGTGTCCGCTAGTTAACCTACATAGTCCACGTACCCACTAGGTAACCCAGATAGTCCAAGTGCCCGCTAGGGATCCTTCATAATCCAAGTGCCTGCTAGGTAACCTAGTTAGTCCAAGTGCCCGCTAGTTAACCTAGATAGTCCTAGTGCCCGTTAGTTAACCTAGATAGTCGAAGTGCCCACCAAAGGACGTACATAGTCCAAGTGCCCGCTAGTTAACCTACATAGTCGAAGGTCCTCTAGTTAACCTAGATAGTCCAAGTGCCCGCTAGTTAACCTACATAGTACAAGGGCCCGCTAGTTGACCTAGATAGTCCAAGTGCCCGCTAGTTAACCTAAGTAGTACATATGTCCGATAGGGATCCTACATAGTCCAAGTGCCCGCTAGTTAACCTACATAATCCATGGGCCCGCTAGTTAACCTACATAGTGCAACGGCCCACTAGTTAACCTAGATCGTGCAAGTGTCCGCTAGTTAACCTACATAGTCCAAGTGTCCGCTATGTAACCTAGGTAGTCCAAGTGCCCGCTAGGTATCCTTCATAATCCAAGAGCCTGATAGGTAACCTAGATAGTCCAAGTGCACGCTGGTTAACCTAGATACTCCTAGTGTCCGTTAGTTAACCTAGATAGTCCAAGTGCCCACTAGGGGACGTACATAGTCCAAGTGCCCGCTAGGTAACCTAGATAGTCCAAGTGCGAGCTATGGTATGTACATAGTCCGAGTGCATGCTGGGAAACCTAGATAGTCCAAGTGCCCGCTAGTTAACCTACATAGTCCAAGGGCCCGCAAGTTAAACTACATAGTCCAAGGTCCACTAGTTAACCTAGATAGTCCAAGTTCCCGCTAGTTAACCTACATAGTACAAGGGCCCGCTACTTTACCTAGATAGTCCAAGTGCCCGCTAGTTAACCTAGATAGTCAAAGTGCCCGCTAGTTAACCTAAGTAGTACAAATGTCCGATAGGGATCCTAAATCTCCAAGTGCCCGCTAGGTAACCTACATAGTCCAAGTGCCCGTTCGTTAACCTAGATAGTCCAAGTGCCCGCTAGGTTACCTAGACAGTCCAAGCGCCCGCTAGTTAACCTACATACTTCAAGTGCCCGATAGGGAACTTACATAATCCAAGTGCCCAATAGGGAACCTACATAATCCAAGTGCCCAATAGGGAACCTACATAATCCAAGTGCCCGCTAGGGAACCTACATAGTCCAAGTGCCCGCTAGGCAACCTACATATTTCAAGTGCCCGTTAGTTAACCTAGATAGTCAAAGTGCCCGCTAGGTAACCTACATAGTCCAAATTCCCGATGGTAACCTAAATAGTCCAAATGCCCGCTAGGGAATCTACATAGTCCTAGTGCCCGCTAGTTAACCTACATAGTCTAAGTGCCTGCTAGTAAACCTACATAATCCATGGTCCCGCTAGTTAACCTACATAGTGCAAGGGCCCGCTAGTTAACCTAGAACGTGCAAGTGTCCGCTAGTTAACCTACATAGTCCACGTACCCGCTAGGTAACCTAGATAGTCCAATTGCCCGCTATGGATCCTTCATAATCCAAGTGGCTGATAGGTAACCTAGATAGTCCAAGTGCCTGCTAGTTAACCTAGATATTCCTAGTGCCCACTAGGGGACGTACATAGTCCAAGTGCATGCTAGTTAACCTACATAGTCCAAGGTCCGCTAGTTAACCTAGATAATCCAAGTGCCCGCTAGTTAACCTACATAGTACAAGGGCCCGCAAGTTGACCTAGATAGTCCAAGTGCCCGCTAGTTAACCTAAGTAGTACAAATGTCCGATAGGGATCCTACATAATCCAAGTGCCCACTAGTTAACCTACATAGTCCAAGTCCCCGCTAGGTAATCTAGCAAGTCCAAGTGACCATTAGGTTACCTACATAGTCCAAGTGCCCGTTCGTTAATCTACATAGTCCTTGTGCCCGCTAGGTAACGTAGATAGCCCAAGTGCCCGCTAGTTAACCTAGATAGTCCAAGTGCCCGCTAGTTAATCTAGATAGTTCAAGTGCCCGCTAGTTAACCTAGATAGTCCAATTGCCCACTGGTTAACCTAGATAGTCCAAGGGCCCGCTAGTTAATCTAGATAATCCAAGTGCTCGCTAGTTAACCTAGATCGTCCAAGTGCCCGCTAGTTAACGTAGATAATCCAAGTGCCAGCTAGGGTATGTACATAGTTCAAGTGCCCGCTAGGTAACCTAGATACTCCAAATGCCCGCTAGGGTATGTACATAGTTCAAGTGCCCGATAGGTAACCTAGATTGTCCAAGTGTCCGCTAGGTAACCTAGATAGTCCAAGGTCCTGCTAGTTAACCTACATAGTCCAATGCCCGATAGGGAACCTACATAGTCCAAGTGCCCGCTGAGGAACCTACATAGTCCAAGTGTCCGATAGGGAACCTACATATTCCAAGTGCCCGTGAGGGAACCAGGATAGTCCAAGTGCCCGTAGGGAACCTATATAATCCAAATGCCCGCTAGGGAACCTACATAGTCAAAGTGCCCGCTAGGGAACTTGCATTGTGCAAGTGCCCGCTGGTTAACCTAGATAGTCCAAGTGCCCACAAGTTAACCTACATAGTCCAAGGTCAGCTAGTTAACCTAGATAGTCCAAGTGCCCGCTAATTAACTTACATAGTCCAAGTGCCCGCTAGGTAACCTAGATAGTCCAAGTGCCAGCTAGGTAACCTAAGTAATACAAATGTCCGATAGGGATCCTACATAGTCCAAGTGCCCGCCAGTTAACCTACATAGTCCAAGTCCCCGCTAGGTAACCTAGACAGTCCAAGTGACCACTAGGTTACCTACATAGTCCATGTGCCCGTTCGTTAACCTACATAGTCCAAGTGCCCTCTAGGTAACCTAGATAGTCCAAGTGCCCGCTAGTTAACCTACATAGTCCAAGTGCCGGCTAGGTAAACTACATAGTCCAAGTGCCCACTAGGTAACCTAGACAGTCCAATTGCCCGCTAGTTAACCTAGACAGTCCAAGTACCCGATAGGGAACCTACATAGTCCAAGTGCCCGTTAGTTAACCTAGATAGTCAAAGTGCCTGCTAGGCAACCTAAATAGTCCAAGTGCCCGCTAGGGAACCTACATATTCCAAGTGTCCGCTAGGTAACCTAGATAGTCCAATTGCCCGTTAGCGAACCTAGATAGTCGAAGTGTCCGCTAGTTAACCTACATAGTCCAAGACCCCTTTCGTTAACCTAGATAAGCCAAGTGCCCGCTAGGTAACCTAGACAGTCCAAGTGCCCGCTAGGTTACCTACATAGACCAAGGGCCCGCTAGGTACCCTTGATAGTCCAAGTGCTTTCTAGTTAACCTACATAGTCCAATTGCCCGCTAGGTAACCTACATAGTCCAAGTGCCCACTAGGCAACCTAAATAATACAAATGCCCGCTAGGGAAACTACATAGTCCAAGTGCCCGCGAGTTAACCTAGATAGTCCAAGTGCCCGCTAGTAAACTTATATAGTCCAAGGGCCCGCTAGTTAATCTAGATAGTCCAAGTGCCCGCTAGTTAACCTAGATAGTCCAAGTGCCTGCTAGTTAACCTAGATAGTCCAAGGGCCCGCTAGTTAATCTAGATAGTCTAAGTGCCCGCTAGTTAACCTAGATAGTCCAAGTGCCCGCTAGTTAACGTAGATCGTCCAAGTGCCCGCCAGTTAACCTAGATAATACAAGTGCCCGCTAGGGTATGTACATAGTTCAAGTGCCCGCTAGGTAACCTAGATAGTCCAAGTGCCCGCTAGGGTATGTACATAGTTCAAATGCCCCGTAGGTAACCTAGATTGTCCAAGTGTCCGCTAGTTAACCTACATAGTCCAAGTGCCCGTTCGTTAACCTAGATAGTCCAATTGCCCGCTAGGTAACCTAGACTGTCCAAGTGTCCGCTAGTTTACCTACATAGTCCAAGTGCCCGTTCGTTAACCTAGATAGTCCAAGTACCCGCTAGGAAACCTACCTAGTCCATGGGCCCGCTAGGTAACCTAGATAGTCCAAGTGCCCGCTAGGTAACCTAGATAGTCCAAGTGCCCGTTCGTTAACCTAGATAGTCCAATTGCGCACTAGGTAACCTAGACTGTCCAAGTGTCCGCTAGGTTACCTACATATTCCAAGTGCCCGTTCGTTAACCTAGAAATCCAAGTGCCCGCTAGGTAACCTAGACACTGCAAGTGCCCGCTAGGTTACCTGCATATTCCAAGTGCCCGTTCGTTAACTTAGATAGTCCAAGGGCCCAGTAGGTAACCTACATAGTTCAAGTTCCCGCTAGGTAACCTATATATTCCAAGTGGCCGCTAGGTAACCTCGATAGTCCAAGGGCCCGCTAGTTAAGCTACATAGTCCAAGGGCTCACTTGTTAACTTTGATAGTCCAAGTGCCCGCTAGTTAACCTAGATCATCCAAGTGCCCGCTAGTTAACCAAGATTGTCCAAGTGCCCTCTAGGGATCCTTCATAATCCAAGTGCCTGCTAGGTAACCTAGATAGTCCAAGTGCCCACTAGTTAACTTAGATAGTCCTAGTGCCCGATAGTTAACCTAGATAGTCCAATTGCCCACTAGGGGACGTACATAGTCCAAGTGCCCGCTACGTAACCTAGATAGTCCAAGGGCCCGCTAGTTAACCTACATAGTCCAAGGGCTCACTTGTTAACTTTGATAGTCCAAGTGCCCGCTACTTAACCAAGATCATCCAAGTGCCCGCTAGTTAACCAAGATTGTCCAAGTGCCCGCTAGGGATCCTTCATAATCCAAGTGCCTGCTAGGTAACCTAGATAGTCCAAGTGCCCACTAGTTAACTTAGATAGTCCTAGTGCCCTATAGTTAACCTAGATAGTCCAATTGCCCACTAGGGGACGTACATAGTCCAAGTGCCCGTTAGGTAACCTAGATAGTCCAAGTGGGAGTTAGGGTATGTACATAGTTCAAGTGCCTGCTAGGAAACCTAGATAGTCCAATTGCCCGCTAGTTAACCTACATAGTCCAAGGGCCCGCTAGTTAACCTACATAGTTCAAGGTCCGCTAGTTAACCTAGATAGTCCAGGTGCCCGCTAGTTAACCTACATAGTACAAGGGCCCGCTAGTTGACCTTGATAGTCAAAGTGCCCGCTAGTTAACCTATGTAGTACAAATGTCCGATAGGGATCCTACATAGTCCAAGTGCCCGCTAGGTAACCTACATAGTCCAAGTGCCCCTTCGTTGACATAGATAGTCAAAGTGCCCGCTAGGTAACCTAGATAGTCCAAATGCCCGCTGGGATACCTACAGAGTCCAAGTGCCCGTTCGTTAACCTAGATAGTCCAAGTGCCCGCTAGGTTACCTAGACAGTCCAAGTGCCCGCTAGTTAACCTACATATTCCAAGTGCCCGATAGGGAACCTACATATTCCAAGTGCCCGATAAGAACCTACATAATCCAAGTGCCCGCTAGGGAACCTACATAGTCCAAGTGCCCGCTAGGCAACCTACATAGTCCAAATGCCCGATAGTTAACCTAGATAGTCAAAGTGCCTGCTAGGTAACCTAGATAGTCCAAGGGCCCGCTAGTTAACCTACATAGTCCAAGGGCTCACGTATTAACTTTGATAGTCCAAGTGCCCGCTAGGAAACCTAGATCGTCCAAGTGCCCGCTAGTTAAACTAGATTGTCCAAGTGAACGCTAGGGTTCCTTCATAATCCAAGTGCCTGCTAGGTAACCTAGAAAGTCCAAGTGCCCGCTAGTTAACCTAGATAGTCCTAGTGCCCGTTAGTTAACCTAGATAGTCCAATTGCCCACTAGGGGACGTACATAATCCAAGTGCCCGCTAGTTAACCTACATAGTCCAAGTGCCCGCTAGTTAACCTACATAGTCCAAGGTCCACTAGTTAACCTAGATAGTCCAAGTGCCCGCTAGTTAACCTACATAGTACAAGGGCCCGTTAGGTGACCTAGATAGTCCAAGTGCCCGCTAGTTAACCTAGATAGTCAAAGTGCCCGCTAGTTAACCTAAGTAGTACAAATGTCCGATAGGGATCCTACATAGTCCAAGTGCCCGCTAGTGTACCTACATAGTCCAAGTGCCCGTTCGTTAACCTAGATAGTCCAAGTGCCCGCTAGGTTACCTAGACAGTCCAAGTACCCGTTAGTTAAACTACGTAGACCAAGTGCCCGATAGGGACCTACATAATCCAAGTTCCCGCTAGGGAACCTACATAGTCCAAGTGCCCGCTAGGCAACCTACATAGTCCAAGTGCCCGTTAGTGAACCTAGATAGTCAAAGTGCCTGCTAGGTAACCTAGATAGTCCAAGTGCCCGCTAGGTAACCTACATAGTCCAAGTTCCCGCTTGGCAACCAAAATGGTCCAAATGCCCGCTAGGGAAACTACATAGTCCAAGTGCCTGCTAGTTAACCTAGATAGTCCAAGTGCCTGCTAGTAAACCTACATAATTCATGGGCCCGCTAGTTAACCTACATAGTGCAAGGGCCCGCTAGTTAACCTATATCGTGCAAGTGACCGCTCGAACCTACATAGTCCAAGTGCCCGTTAGGTAACTTAGATATTCCAAGTGCCCGCTAGAGATCCTTCATAATCCAAGTGCCTGCTAGATAACCTAGAGAGTCCAAGTGCCCGCTAGTTAACCCAGATAGTCCTAGTGCCCGTTATTAACCTAGATCGTCCAACTGCTCACTAGGGGACGTAAATAGTCCAAGTGCCTGCTAGGTAACCAAGATAGTCAAAGTGCCCGATAGATAACCTAAGTAGTACAAATGTCCGATAGGGATCCTACATAATCCAAGTGCCCGCTAGGTAACCTACATAGTCCAAGTGCCCGTTCATTAACCTAGATAGTCCAAGTTCCCGCTAGGTTACCTGGACAGTCCAAGTGCCCGCTAGTTAACCTACATAGTCCAAGTGCCCGATAGAGAACCTACATAATCCAAGTGCCCGATAGGGAACCTACATAATCCAAGTGCCCGCTAGGGAACCTACATAGTCCAAGTGCCCGCTAGGCAACCTACATTGTCCAAGTGCCCGTTAGTTAACCTAGATAGTCAAAGTGCCTGCTAGGTAACCTAGATAGTCCAAGTGCCTGCTAGGTAACCTACATAGTCCAAGTTCCTGATGGTAACCTAAATAGTCCAAATGCCCGCTAGGGAAACTACATAGTCCAAGTGCCCGCTAGTTAACCTAGATAGTCCAAATGCCTGCTAGTAACCCTTCATAGTGCAAGGGACCACTAGTTAACCTAGATCGTGCAAGTGTCCGCTAGTTAACCTACATAGTCCACGTGCCTGCTAGGTAACCTAGATAGTCCAAGTGCCCGCTAGGGATCCTTCATAATCCAAGTGCCTGCTAGGTAAACTAGATAGTCCAAGTGCCTGATAGTTAACCTAGATAGTCCTAATGCCTGTTAGTTAACCTAGATAGTCCAAGTGCCCACTAGGGGACGTACATAGTCCAAGTGCCCGCTAGTTAACTTACATAGTCCAAGGTCCGCTAGTTGACCTAGATAGACCAAGTGCCCGCTAGTTAACCTACATAGTACAAGGGCCCGCTAGTTGACCTAGATAGTCAAAGTGCCCGCTAGTTAACCTACATAGTCCAAGTGCCTGCTAGGTAAACTACATAGTCCAAGTGCCCACTAGGTAACCTAGACAGTCCAATTGCCCTCTAGTTAACCTAGACAGTCCAAGTACCTGATAGGGAACCTACATAGTCCAAGTGCCCGCTAGGGAACCTACATAGTCCAAGTGCTCGCTAGGTAACCTAGATAGTCCAATTGCCCGTTAGCTAACCTAGATAGTCGAAGTGTCCGCTAGTTAACCTACATAGTCCAAGTGCCCGTTCGTTAACCTAGATAGGTCAAGTGCCCGCTAGGTAACCTAGACAGTCCACGTGCCCGCTAGGTTACCTACATAGTCCAAGTGCACGTTCGTTAACCTAGATAGTCCAAGTCCCCGCTGGTAACCTACATAGTCCAAGGGCCCGCTAGGTAACCTTGATAGTCCAATGGCCCGCTCTAGAACCTACATTGTCCAAGTGCCCGTTAGTTAACCTAGATAGTCCAAGTGCCCTTAGTTAACCTAGATAGTCCAAAAGCCCGGTAGGTAACCTACATACTCCAAGTACCCGCTAGGTAATGTAGATAGTTCAAGTGCCAGCTAGGTAACCTAGATAGTCCAAGTGCCCGCTAGGTAACCTATAAAGTCTAAGTGCCCGCTAGGTTATCTATATAGTTCAAATGCCCGCTAGGGAGCCTACATAGTCCAAATGCCCGCTAGGTAACCTAGATCGTCCAAGGGCCCGCTAGGAACCTACATAGTCCTAGTGCCCCCTAGTTAACCTACATTCACCAAGTGCCCGATAGGGAAACTACATAGTCCAAGTGCCCGTTAGTTAACCTAGATAGTCCAAGTGCCCGCTTTGTAACCTAGATAGTCCAACAACCCGCTAGGTAACCTACATACACCAAGAACCCACTAGGTAACGTAGATAGTTCAAGTGCCAGCTAGGTAACCTAGATAGTCCAAGTGCCTGCTAGGTAACCTACAGAGTCTAACTGCACGCTAGGTTATCTATATTGTCCAAATGCCCGCTGGGGAACTTACATAGTCGAAGTGCCTGTTCGTTAACCTAGATAGTCCAAGTGCCCTCTAGGAAACCTACATAGTCCATGGGCCCGCTAGATAACCTAGATAGTACAAGTGCCCGCTAGTTAACCTAAGTAGTACAAATGTCCGATAGGGATCCTACATAGTCCAAGTGCCCGCTAGGTAACCTACATAGTCCAAGTGCCCATTCGTTAACCTAGATAGTCAAAGTGCCCGCTAGGTAACCTAGACAGTCGAAATGCCCGCTAGTTTACCTACATAGTCCAAATGCCCGTTCGTTAACCTAGACAGTCCAAGTGCCCGCTAGTTAACCTACATAGTCCAAGTGCCTGCTAGGTAACATAGATAGTCCAAGGACCCGCTAGTTAACCTACATAGTCCAAGGGCTCACTTGTTAACTTTGATAGTCCAGCTGCCCGCTAGTTAACCTAGATCGTCCAAGTGCCCGCTAGTTAACCTAGATTGTCCAAGTGCCTGCTAGTTAACCTACATAGTCCAAGGGCCCGATAGTTAACCTATATACCAAGTGCCTGCTACTTAACCTAGATAGTCCAAGGGCAAGCTAGTTAACCTACATAGTCCAAGTGCCCGCTAGGCAACCTAGATAGTCCAAGTGCCCGCTAAGGAACCTACATAGTCCATGTGCATGCTAGTTAACCTAGATAGTCCAAGTGCCCTCTAGTTAACCTAGATAGTCCAAGTGCCTGCTAGGTAACCTAAATAGTGCAAGTGTCCGCTAGTTAACCTCCATATTCCAAGTGCCTGCTAGTTAACATAGATAGTCCAAGTGCCCGCTAGGGAACGTACATAGTCCAAGTGCCCGCTAGGTAACCTAGATAGTTCAAGTACCCGCTAGTTAACCTAGATCGTCCAAGGGCCCCCTAGTTAGCCTACATATTCCAAGTGCCCGCTAGGTAACCTCATTAGTCCAAGTGCCAGTTCGGTAACCTAGATATTCCAAGTGCCCGCTAGGTAACCTACATAGTCCAAGTGCCCGTTCGGTAACCTAGATAGTCCAAGTGCCCGCTAAGGAACCTACATAGTCCAAGTGCATGCTATTTAACCTAGATAGTCCAAGTGCCCGCTAGTTAACCTAGATAGTCCAAGTGCCTGCTAGTTAACATAGATAGTCCAAGTGACCGCTAGGTAACCTAGATAGTTCAAGTACCCGCTAGTTAACCTAGATCGTCCAAGGGCCCCCTAGTTAACCTACATAGTCCAAGTGCCCGCTAGGTAACCTACATAGTCCAAGTGCCCTTTTGGTAACCTAGATAGTCCAAGTGCCCTGTAGGGAACCTGGATAGTCCAAGGGCCCGCTAGTAAACCTACATAGTCCATGGGCCCGCTAGTTAACCTACATAGTGCAAGTGTCCGCTAGTTAACCTACATATTCCAAGTGCCCGCTAGTTAACCTACATAATCTAAGTGCCCGTTAGCTAACCTAGAGAGTCCATGGGCCCGCTAGTTGACCTACATAGTCCAAGTGCCAGCTAGGTAACCTAGATAGTACAAGTGCCCGCTAGGGAACCTAGATAGTCCAAGTGCCTGTTAGCTAACCTAGATAGTCCAAGTGGCGGCTAGGTAACCTAGATAGTCCAAGTGCCCTCTAGTTAACCTAGATAGTCCCAGGGCCCTCTAGTTAACCTACATAGTCCAAGTGCCCTCTAGTTAACCTAGATCGTCAAAGTGCCCGCTAGTTAACCTACATAGTCCAAGTGCCCGCTAGGTAACCTAGACTGTCCAAGTACCCGCTAGGTTACCAACATAGTCCAAGTGCCCATTCGTTAATCTAGATAGTCCAAGTGCCCGCTAGGAAACCTACATAATCCAAGGGTCCGCTAGGTAACCTAGATAGTCCAAGTGCCCGCTAGGTAACCTAGAGTCCAAGGACTCGCTAGTTAACCTACATATTCCAAGTGCCCGCTATGTAACTTAGATAGTCAAAGTACCCGTTAGGTAACCTAGATAGTCCAAGTGCCCGCTAGGTAACTTACATTGTCCAAGTTTCCGCTAGGTAACCTAGATAGTCCAAGTGCCCGTTACCTAAACTGGATAGTCCAAGTGCCCCCTAGGAAATCTACATAGTCCAAGAGCCCGTTAGTTAACCTAGAAGTCCAAGGGCCCACTAGGTAACTTACATAGTCCAAGTGCCCGCTAGGTTACCTGCATATTCCATGTACCCGTTCGTTAACCTAGATAGTCCAAGTGCCCACTAGGTAATCTACATAGTCCAAGTGCCCGCTAGGTAACCTATATAGTCCAAGTGCCCGCTAGGTAACCTTCATAGTCCAAGGGCCCACTAGTTAACCTACATAGACCAAGGGCTCACTTGTTAACTTTGATAGTCCAAGTGCCCGCTAGTTAACCTAGATCGTACAAGTGCCTGCTAGTTAACCTACTTAGTCCAAGGGCCCACTAGTTAACCTAGATAGTCCAAGTGTCTTCTAGTTAACATACATAGTCCAAGCACCCGCTAGGTAACCTAGGTAGTCCAAGGGCCCGCTAGTTAACCTACATAGTCTAAGGCCTCACTTGTTAACTTTGATAGTCCAAGTGCCCGCTAGTTAACCTACATTATCCAAGTGCCCGCTACTTAACCTAGATTGTGCAAGTGCCTGCTAGTTAACCAACATAGTCCAAGTACCCACTAGTTAACCTATATACCAAGTGCCCGCTACGTAACCTAGATAGTTCAGGGGCACGCCAGTTAACCTACATAGTAGAAGGGCCCGCTAGTTAACCTACATAGTACAAGTGCCTGCTAGGTATCCTAGACAGTTCAAGTGACCACTACGTTACCTACATAGTCCAAGTGCCTCTTCGTTAACATCATAGTCCAAGTGCCCGCTAGGTAACCTATATAGTCCAAGTGTCCTCTATTTAACCTACATAGTCCAAGTACCCGCTAGTTAACCTAGATAGTCCAAGTGCTCACTAGTTAACCTAGATAGTCCAAGTGCCCGCTAGTTAACCTAGATAGACCAAGTGCCCGCTAGGGAACCTCCCTAGTCCAAGTGCCCGATAGGGAACCTACATAGTCCAAGTGCCTGCTAGTTAACATAGATAGTCCAAGTACCCGCTAGGAAACGTACACAGTCCAAGTGCCCGCTAGTTAACGTACATAGTCAAAATGCCCGCTAGGTAACCTACATAGTCCAAGTGCCCGCTAGGGAACGTACATAGTCCAAGTGCCTGCTAGGTAACCTAGATAGTCCAAGTGCCCATTAGTTAACCTACATAGTCCAAGGTCCCCCTAGGTAACCTTGATAGTCCAAAGGCCCGCTAGGTAACCTACATTGTCCTAGCGCCCCCTAGTTAACCTACATTCTCCAAGTGTCCGATAGGGAACCTACAAAGTCTAAGTGCCCGCTAGGTTATCTATATAGTCCAAATGCCCGCTACGGAACCTACATAGTCCAAGTGCCCGCTAGGTAACCTAGATAGTCCAAGTGCCCTCTAGTTAACCTAGATCGTCCAACTGCCCGCTAGTTAACCTACATAGTCCAAGGGCCGCTAGTTAACCTACATAGCCCATGGTCCGCTAGTTAACCTAGATAGTCCAAGTGCTCGCTAGTTAACCTAGATAGTCCAAATGCCCGCTAGGTAACCTAAGTAGTGCAAATGTCCGATAGGGATCCTACATAGTCCAAGTGCCTGCTAGGTAACCTACATAGTGAAAGTGTCCGCTAGTTAACCTCCATATTCCAAGTGCCTGCTAGTTAACATAGATAGTCCAAGTGCCCGCTAGGGAACGTACATAGTCCAAGTGCCCGCTAGGTAACCTAGATAGTTCAAGTACCCGCTAGTTAACCTAGATCGTCCAAGGGCCCCCTAGTTAGCCTACATATTCCAAGTGCCCGCTAGGTAACCTCCATAGTCCAAGTGCCAGTTCGGTAACCTAGATATTCCAAGTGCCCGCTAAGGAACCTACATAGTCCAAGTGCATGCTAGTTAACCTAGATAGTCCAAGTGCCCGCTAGTTAACCTAGATAGTCCAAGTGCCTGCTAGTTAACATAGATAGTCCAAGTGACCGCTAGGTAACCTAGATAGTTCAAGTACCCGCTAGTTAACCTAGATCGTCCAAGGGCCCCCTAGTTAACCTACATAGTCCAAGTGCCCGCTAGGTAACCTACATAGTCCAAGTGCCCGTTTGGTAACCTAGATAGTCCAAGTGCCCTTTAGGGAACCTGGATAGTCCAAGGGCCCGCTAGTAAACCTACATAGTCCATGGGCCCGCTAGTTAACCTACATAGTGCAAGTGTCCGCTAGTTAACCTACATATTCCAAGTGCCCGCTAGTTAACCTACATAATCTAAGTGCCCGTTAGCTAACCTAGAGAGTCAATGGGCCCGCTAGTTGACCTACATAGTCCAAGTGCCAGCTAGGTAACCTAGATAGTACCAGTGCCCGCTAGGGAACCTAGATAGTCCAAGTGCCTGTTAGCTAACCTAGATAGTCCAAGTGGCGGCTAGGTACCTAGATAGTCCAAGTGCCCTCTAGTTAACCTAGATAGTCCCAGGGCCCGCTAGTTAACCTACATAGTCCAAGTGCCCGCTAGGTAACCTAGACTGTCCAAGTGCCCGCTAGGTTACCAACATAGTCCATGTGCCCATTCGTTAATCTAGATAGTCCAAGTGCCCGCTAGGAAACCTACATAATTCAAAGGTCCGCTAGGTAACCTAGATAGACCAAGTGTCCGCTGGGTAACCTAGAGTCCAAGGACTCGCTAGTTAACCTACATATTCCAAGTGCCCGCTATGTAACCTAGATAGTCAAAGTGCCCGTTAGGTAACCTAGATAGTCCAAGTGCCCGCTAGGTAACTTACATTGTCCAAGTTCCCACTAGGTAACCTAGATAGTCCAAGTGCCCGTTACCTAAACTAGATAGTCCAAGTGCCCGCTAGGAAATCTACATAGTCCAAGAGCCCGTTAGTTAACCTTGAAGTCCAAGTGCCCACTAGGTAACTTACATAGTCCAAGTGCCCGCTAGGTTACTTGCATATTCCAAGTGCCCGTTCGTTAACCTAGATAGTCCAAGTGCCCACTAGGTAATCTACATAGTCCAAGTGCCCGCTAGGTAACCTAGATAGTCCAAGTGCCCGCTAGGTAACCTACATAGTCCAAGTGCCCGCTAGTTAACCTACACAGTCCAAGGGCTCACTTGTTAACTTTGATAGTCCAAGTGCCCGCTAGATAACCTAGATCGTACAAGTGCCTGCTAGTTAACCTACTTAGTCCAAGGGCCCACTAGTTAACCTAGATAGTCCAAGTGTCCTCTAGTTAACATACATAGTCCAAGTACCCGCTAGAAACCTAGGTAATCCAAGGGCCCGCTAGTTAACCTACATAGTCTAAGGGCTCACTTGTTAACTTTGATATTCCAAGTGCCCGCTAGTTAACCTACATCATCCAATTGCCCGCTACTTAACCTAGATTGTGCAAGTGCCTGCAAGTTAACCTACATAGTCCAAGTGCCCACTAGTTAACCTATATACCAAGTGCCCGCTACGTAACCTAGATAGTCCAAGGGCACGCCAGTTAACCTACATAGTCCAAGTGACCGCTAGGCAACCTAGATTGTCCAAGTGCCCGCTAAGGAACTTACATAGTCCAAGTGCACGCTAGTTAACCTAGATAGTCCACGTGCCCGCTACTTAACCTAGATAGTCCAAGTGCCTGCTAGGTAACCTACATAGTGTAGTGTCCGCTAGTTAACCTACGTATTCCAAGTGCCCGCTAGTTAACGTAGATAGTCCAAGTGCCCTCTAGTTAACGTAGATAGTCCAAGTGCACGCTAGTTAACCTACATAATCCATGGGCCCTCTAGTTAACCTAGATAGTCCAAGTGCCTGCTAGGTAACCTACATAGTGCAAGTGTCCGCTAGTTAACCTACATATTCCAAGTGCCCGCTAGTTAACGTAGATTGTCCAAGTGCCCGCTAGGTAACCTAGATCGTCCAAGTGCCCGCTAGTTAACCTAGATTGTCCAAGTGCCTGCTAGTTAACCTACATAGTCCAAGGGCCCACTAGTTAACCTAGATAGTCCAAGTGTCCTCTAGTTAACCTACATAGTCCAAGTGCCCGCTAGTTAATCTATATACCAAGTGCCCGCTACGTAACCTAGATAGTCCAAGGGCACACTAGTTAACCTACATAGTCCAAGTGCCCGCTAGGCAACCTAGATAGTCCAAGTGCCCGCTAAGGAACCTACATAGTCCAAGTGCACGCTAGTTAACCTAGATAGTCCAAGTGCCTGCTAGGACACGTACATAGTCCAAGTGCCCGCTAGGTAACCTAGATAGTGAAAGTGCCCGCTAGTTAACCTAGATAGTTCAAGTAACCGCTAGGTAACCTAGATCGTCCAAGGGCCCCCTAGTTAGCCTACATAGTCCACGTGCCTGTTCGGTAACCTAGATAGTCCAAGTGCCCTTTAGGGAACCTAGATATTCCAAGGACCCGCTAGTAAACCTACATAGTCCATTGGCCCGCTGGTTAACCTACATAGTACAAGTGTCCGCTAGTTAACCTACATATTCCAAGTGCCTCCTAGTTAACCTACATAATCTAAGTGCCCGTTAGCTAACCTAGAGAGTCCAAGGGCCCGCTAGTTGACCTACATAGTCCAAGTGCCTGCTAGGTAACCTAGATAGTACAAGTGCACGCAAGGGAATCTAGATAGTCCAAATGCCTATTAGCTAACCTAGATAGTCCAAGTGGCGGCTAGGTAACCTACATAGTCCAAGTGCCCGTTCGTTAAAATAGATAATCCAAGTGCCCGCTAGGTAACCTAGACAGTCCATGTGCCCGCTAGTTAACCTACATAGTCCATGTGCCCGATAAGGAACCTACATAATCCAAGTGCCCGCTAGGGAACCTACATAGTCCAAGTGCCCGTTAGTTAACCTAGATATTCAAAGTGCCTGCTAGGTAACCTAGATAGTCCAAGTGACCGCTAGGTAACCTTCAATGTCTAAGTGCCCTCTAGGTTATCTATATAGTCCAAATGCCCGCTAGGGAACCTACATAGTCCAAGAGCCCACTAGGTAACTTAGATAGTGCAATTGCCCGCTAGTTAACCTAGATAGTTCAAGTACCCTCTAGGTAACCTAGATCGTCCAAGGGCCCCGTAGTTAGCCTATATAGTTCAAGTGCCCGCTAGGTAAGCTAGATAGTCCAAGTGCCCGTTCGGTAACCTAGATAGTCCAAGTGCACTTTAGGGAACCTAGATAGTCCAAGGGCCCGCTAGTAAACCTACATAGTCCATTGGCCCGCTAGTTAACCTACATAGTGCAAGTGTCCACTAGTTAACCTACATATTCCAAGTGCCCGCTAGTTAACGTATATAGTCCAAGTGCCCGCTAGTTAACCTACATAATTCATGGGCCCGCTAGTTAACTTAGATAGTCCAAGTGGCTGCTAGGTAACCTACATAGTGCAAGTGTCGGCTATTTAACCTACATATTCCAAGTGCCCGCTAGTTAACGTAGATAGTCCAAGTGCCCGCTAGGGAACGTACAGAGTCCAAGTGCCCGCTAGGTAACCTAGATCGTCCAAGTGCCCGCTAGTTAACCTAGATTGTCCAAGTGCCTGCTAGTTAACCTACATAGTCCAAGGGCCCACTAGTTAACCTAGATAGTCCAAGTGTCCTCAAGTTAACCTACATAGTCCAAGTGCCCGCTAGTTAACCTATATACCAAGTGCCCGCTACTTAACCTAGATTGTCCAAGGGAACGGTAGTTAACCTACATAGTCCAAGTGCCCGCTAGGCAACCTAGATAGTCCATGTGCCCGCTAAGGAACCTACATAGTCCAAGTGCACGCTAGTTAACCTAGATAGTCCAAGTGCCTGCTAGGACACTTACATAGTCCAAGTGCCCGCTATGTAACCTAGATAGTGCAAGTGCCTGCTAGTTAACCTACATAGTCCAAGGGCCCACTAGTTAACCTAGATAGTCCAAGTGTCCTCAAGTTAACCTACATAGTCCAAGTGCCCGCTAGTTAACCTATATACCAAGTGCCCGCTACTTAACCTAGATTGTCCAAGGGAACGCTAGTTAACCTACATAGTCCAAGTGACCGCTAGGCAACCTAGATAGTCCAAGTGCCCGCTAAGGAACTTACATAGTCCAAGTGCACGCTAGTTAACCTAGATAGTCCACGTGCCCGCTAATTAACCTAGATAGTCCAAGTGACTGCTAGGTAACCTACATAGTGCAAGTGTCCGCTAGTTAACCTACATATTCCAAGTGACCGCTAGTTAACATAGATAGTCCAAGTGCCCGCTAGTTAACCTACATAATCCATGGGCCCGCTAGTTTACCTAGATAGTCCAAGTGCCTGCTAGGTAACCTACATAGTGCAAGTGTCCTCTAGTTAACCTACATATTCCAAGTGCCCGCTAGTTAACGTAGATAGTCCAAGTGCCCGCTAGGGAACGTACAGAGTCCAAGTGCCCGCTAGGTAACCTAGATCGTCCAAGTGCCCGCTAGTTAACCTAGATAGTCCAAGTGCCTGCTAGTAAACCTACATAATCCATGGGACCGCTAGTTAACCTACATAGTGCAAGGGCCCGCTAGTTAACCTAGATCGTGCAAGTGTCCGCTAGTTAACCTACATAGTCCAAGTGCCCGCTAGTGATCCTTCATAATCCAAGTGCCTGCTAGGTAACCTAGATAGTCCAAGTGCCCGCTAGTTAACCTAGATAGTCCTAGTGCCCGTTAGTTAACCTAGATAGTCTAAGTGCCCACTGGGGGACGTACATAGTCCAAGTGCCCGCTAGGTTACCTACATATTCCAAGTGCCCGCTAGTTAACGTAGATAGTCCAAGTGCCCACCATGGAACGTACAGAGTCCAAGTGCCCACTAGGTAACCTACATAGTCCAAGTTCCCGCTTGGTAACCTAAATATTCCAAATGCCCATTAGGGAAACTACATAATCCAAGTGGCCGCTAGTTAACCTAGATAGTCTAAGTGCCTGCTAGTAAACCTACATAATCCATGGCCCCGCTAGTTAACCTACATAGTGCAAGGGCCCGCTAGTTAATCTAGGTCGTGCAAGTGTCCGCTAGTTAACCTACATAGTCCAATTGCCCGCTAGTTAACCTAGATAGTCCAAGTGCCCGCTAGGGATCATTCATAATCCAAGTGCCTGCTAGGTAACCTAGATAGTCCAAGTGCTCGCTAGTTAACCTAGATAGTCCAAGTACCCGCTAGGTAACCTAAGTAGTCCAAATGTCCTTAGGGATCCTACATAGTCCAAGTGCCAGCTAGGTAACCTACATAGTCCAAGGGCCCGTTCGTTAACCTAGATAGCCCAACTGCCCGCTAGGTAACCTAGACTGTCCAAGTGCCCGCTAGGTTACCTACATAGTCCAAGTGCCCGTTCGTTAAACTAGATAGTCCAAGTGCCCGCTAGGAAACCTACATAGTCCAAGGGCCCGCTAGGTAACCTAGATAGTCCATGTGCCCGCTAGGTAACCTAGAGTCCAAGTGCTCGCTAGTTTACCTACATAGTCCAAGTGCCCGCTATGTAACCTAGTTGGTCAAAGTGCCCGTTAGGTAACCTAGATATTCCAAGTGCCCGTTACCTAACCTAGATAGTCCAAGTACCCACTAGGCAACTTACATAGTCCAAGAGCCCGTTCGTTAACCTAGAAGTCCAAGTGCCCGCTAGGTAACCTAGATAGTCCAAGTGCCCGCTAGGTTACCTGCATATTCCAAGTGCCCGTTCGTTAACCTAGATAGTCCAAGTGCCCACTAGGTAACCTACATAGTCCAAGTGCCCGCTATGTAACCTATATAGTCCAAGTGCCCGCTAGGTAACATAGATAGTCCAAGGACCCGCTAGTTAACCTACATAGTCCAAGGGCTCACTTGTTAACTTTGATAGTCCAGCTGCCCGCAAGTTAACCTAGATCGTCCAAGTGCCCGCTAGTTAACCTAGATTGTCCAAGTGCCTGCTAGTTAACCTACATTGTCCAAGGGCCCACTAGTTAACCTAGATAGTCCAAGTGTCCTCTAGTTAACCTACATAGTCCAAGTGCCCGCTAGTTTACCTATATACCAAGTGCCCGCTACTTAACCTAGATAGTCCAAGGGCACGCTAGTTAACCTACATAGTCCAAGTGCCCGCTAGGCAACCTAGATAGTCCAAGTGCCCGCTAAGGAACCTACATAGTCCAAGTGCATGCTAGTTAACCTAGATAGTCCAAGTGCCCTCTAGTTAACCTAGATAGTCCAAGTGCCTGCTAGGTAACCTACATAGTGAAAGTGTCCGCTAGTTAACCTCCATATTCCAAGTGCCTGCTAGTTAACATAGATAGTCCAAGTGCCCGCTAGTGAACGTACATAGTCCAAGTACCCGCTAGGTAACCTAGATCGTCCAAGGGCCCCCTAGTTAGCCTACATAGTCCAAGTGCCCGTTAGGTAACCTCCATAGTCCAAGTGCCAGTTCGGTAACCTAGATAGTCCAAGTGCCCGCTAGGTAACCTACATAGCCCAAGTGCCCGTTAAGTAACCTAGATAGTCCAAGTGCCCGCTAAGGAACCTACATAGTCCAAGTGCATGCTAGTTAACCTAGATAGTCCAAGTGCCCGCTAGTTAACCTAGATAGTCCAAGTGCCTGCTAGTTAACATAGATTATCCAAGTGTCCGCTAGGTAACCTAGATAGTTCAAGTACCTGCTAGTTAAACGAGATCGTCCAAGGGCCCCCTAGTTAGCCTACATAGTCCAAGTGCCCGCTAGGTAACCTACATAGTCCAAGTGCCCGTTCGGTAACCTAGATAGTCCAAGTGCCCTTTAGGGAACCTGGATAGTCCAAGGGCCCGCTAGTAAACCTACATAGTCCATGGCCCGCTAGTTAACCTACATAGTGCAATGTGTCCGCTAGTTAACCTTCATATTCCAAGTGCCCGCTAGTTAACCTACAAAATCTAAGTGCCCGTTAGCTAACCTAGATAGTCCAAGGGCCCACTAGTTGACCTATATAGTCCAAGTGCCAGCTAGGTAACCTAGATAGTACAAGTGCCCGCTAGGGACCTAGATAGTCCAAGTGCCCATTACCTAAACTAGATAGTCCAAGTGCCCGCTAAGAAATCTACATAGTCCAAGAGCCCGTTAGTTAACCTAGAAATCCAAGTGCCCACTAGGTAACTTACATAGTCCAAGTGCCCGCTAGGTTACCTGCATATTCCAAGTGCCCGTTCGTTAACCTAGATAGTCCAAGTGCCCACTAGGTAATCTACATAGTCCAAGTGGCCGCTAGGTAACCTATATATTCCAAGTGCCCGCTAGGTAACCTACATAGTCCAAGGGCCCGCTAGTTAACCTACATAGTCCAAGGGCTCACTTGTTAACTTTGATAGTCCAAGTGCCCGCTAGTTAACCTAGATCGTATAAGTGCCTGCTAGTTAACCTACTTAGTCCAAGGGCCCACTAGTTAACCTAGATAGTCCAAGTGTCCTCTAGTTAACATACATAGTCCAAGTACCCGCTAGGTAACCTAGGTAATCCAAGGGCCCGCTAGTTAACCTACATAGTCTAAGGGCTCACTTGTTAACTTTGATAGTCCAAGTGCCCGCTAGTTAACCTAGATCATCCAAGTGCCCGCTACTTAACCTAGATTGTGCAAGTGCCTGCTAGTTAACCTACATAGTCCATATGCACACTAGTTAACCTATATACTAGGTGCCCGCTACGAAACCTAGATAGTCCAAGGGCAAGCCAGTTAACCTACATAGTCCAAGTGACCGCTAGGCAACCTAGATAGTCCAAGTGCCCGCTAAGGAACTTACATAGTCCAAGTGCACGCTAGTTAACCTAGATAGTCCACGTGCCCGCTAATTAACCTAGATAGTCCAAGTGACTGCTAGGTAACCTACATAGTGCAAGTGTCCGCTAGTTAACCTACATATTCCAAGTGACCGCTAGTTAACGTAGATAGTCCAAGTGCCCGCTAGTTAACCTACATAATCCATGGGCCCGCTAGTTTACCTAGATAGTCCAAGTGCCTGCTAGGTAACCTACATAGTGCAAGTGTCCTCTAGTTAACCTACATATTCCAAGTGCCCGCTAGTTAACGTAGATAGTCCAAGTGCCCGCTAGGGAACGTACAGAGTCCAAGTGCCCGCTAGGTAACCTAGATCGTCCAAGTGCCCGCTAGTTAACCTAGATTGTCCAAGTGCCTGCTAGTTAACCTACATAGTCCATGGGCCCGCTAGTTAACCTACATAGTGCAAGTGTCCGCTAGTTAACCTACATATTCCAAGTGCCCGCTAGTTAACCTACATAATCTAAGTGCCCGTTAGCTAACCTAGAGGGTCCAAGGGCCCGCTAGTTGACCTACATAGTCCAAGTGCCAGCTAGGTAACCTAGATAGTACAAGTGCCCGCTAGGGAACCTAGATAGTCCAAGTGCCTGTTAGCTAACCTAGATAGTCCAAGTGGCGGCTAGGTACCTAGATAGTCCAAGTGTCCTCTAGTTAACCTAGATAGTCCCAGGGCCCGCTAGTTAACCTAAATAGTCCAAGTGCCCTCTAGTTAACCTAGATCGTCAAAGTGCCCGCTAGTTAACCTACATAGTCCAAGTGCCCGCTAGGTAACCTAGACTGTCCAAGTGCCCGCTAGGTTACCAACATAGTCCAAGTGCCCATTCATTAATCTAGATAGTCCAAGTGCCCGCTAGGAAACCTACATAATTCAAGGGTCTGCTAGGTAACCTAGATAGTCCAAGTGCCCGCTAGGTAACCTAGAGTCCAAGGACTCGCTAGTTAACCTACATATTCCAAGTGCCCGCTATGTAACCTAGATAGTCAAAGTGCCCGTTAGGTAACCTAGATAGTCCAAATGCCCGCTAGGTAACTTACATTGTCCAAGTTCCCACTAGGTAACCTAGATAGTCCAAGTGCCCGTTACCTAAACTAGATAGTCCAGGTGCCCGCTAAGGAACCTACATAGTCCAAGTGCATGCTAGTTAACCTAGATAGTCCAAGTGCCCGCTAGTTAACCTAGATAGTCCAAGTGCCTGCTAGTTAACATAGATTATCCAAGTGTCCGCTAGGTAACCTAGATAGTTCAAGTACCTGCTAGTTAAACGAGATCGTCCAAGGGCCCCCTAGTTAGCCTACATAGTCCTAGTGCCCGCTAGGTAACCTACATAGTCCAAGTGCCCGTTCGGTAACCTAGATAGTCCAAGTGCCCTTTAGGGAACCTGGATAGTCCAAGGGCCCGCTAGTAAACCTACATAGTCCATGGCCCGCTAGTTAACCTACATAGTGCAATGTGTCCGCTAGTTAACCTTCATATTCCAAGTGCCCGCTAGTTAACCTACAAAATCTAAGTGCCCGTTAGCTAACCTAGATAGTCCAAGGGCCCACTAGTTGACCTATATAGTCCAAGTGCCAGCTAGGTAACCTAGATAGTACAAGTGCCCGCTAGGGACCTAGATAGTCCAAGTGCCCGTTACCTAAACTAGATAGTCCAAGTGCCCGCTAAGAAATCTACATAGTCCAAGAGCCCGTTAGTTAACCTAGAAATCCAAGTGCCCACTAGGTAACTTACATAGTCCAAGTGCCCGCTAGGTTACCTGCATATTCCAAGTGCCCGTTCGTTAACCTAGATAGTCCAAGTGCCCACTAGGTAATCTACATAGTCCAAGTGGCCGCTAGGTAACCTATATATTCCAAGTGCCCGCTAGGTAACCTACATAGTCCAAGGGCCCGCTAGTTAACCTACATAGTCCAAGGGCTCACTTGTTAACTTTGATAGTCCAAGTGCCCGCTAGTTAACCTAGATCGTATAAGTGCCTGCTAGTTAACCTACTTAGTCCAAGGGCCCACTAGTTAACCTAGATAGTCCAAGTGTCCTCTAGTTAACATACATAGTCCAAGTACCCGCTAGGTAACCTAGGTAATCCAAGGGCCCGCTAGTTAACCTACATAGTCTAAGGGCTCACTTGTTAACTTTGATAGTCCAAGTGCCCGCTAGTTAACCTAGATCATCCAAGTGCCCGCTACTTAACCTAGATTGTGCAAGTGCCTGCTAGTTAACCTACATAGTCCATATGCACACTAGTTAACCTATATACTAGGTGCCCGCTACGAAACCTAGATAGTCCAAGGGCAAGCCAGTTAACCTACATAGTCCAAGTGACCGCTAGGCAACCTAGATAGTCCAAGTGCCCGCTAAGGAACTTACATAGTCCAAGTGCACGCTAGTTAACCTAGATAGTCCACGTGCCCGCTAATTAACCTAGATAGTCCAAGTGACTGCTAGGTAACCTACATAGTGCAAGTGTCCGCTAGTTAACCTACATATTCCAAGTGACCGCTAGTTAACGTAGATAGTCCAAGTGCCCGCTAGTTAACCTACATAATCCATGGGCCCGCTAGTTTACCTAGATAGTCCAAGTGCCTGCTAGGTAACCTACATAGTGCAAGTGTCCTCTAGTTAACCTACATATTCCAAGTGCCCGCTAGTTAACGTAGATAGTCCAAGTGCCCGCTAGGGAACGTACAGAGTCCAAGTGCCCGCTAGGTAACCTAGATCGTCCAAGTGCCCGCTAGTTAACCTAGATTGTCCAAGTGCCTGCTAGTTAACCTACATAGTCCATGGGCCCGCTAGTTAACCTACATAGTGCAAGTGTCCGCTAGTTAACCTACATATTCCAAGTGCCCGCTAGTTAACCTACATAATCTAAGTGCCCGTTAGCTAACCTAGAGGGTCCAAGGGCCCGCTAGTTGACCTACATAGTCCAAGTGCCAGCTAGGTAACCTAGATAGTACAAGTGCCCGCTAGGGAACCTAGATAGTCCAAGTGCCTGTTAGCTAACCTAGATAGTCCAAGTGGCGGCTAGGTACCTAGATAGTCGAAGTGTCCTCTAGTTAACCTAGATAGTCCCAGGGCCCGCTAGTTAACCTACATAGTCCAAGTGCCCTCTAGTTAACCTAGATCGTCAAAGTGCCCGCTAGTTAACCTACATAGTCCAAGTGCCCGCTAGGTAACCTAGACTGTCCAAGTGCCCGCTAGGTTACCAACATAGTCCAAGTGCCCATTCATTAATCTAGATAGTCCAAGTGCCCGCTAGGAAACCTACATAATTCAAGGGTCTGCTAGGTAACCTAGATAGTCCAAGTGCCCGCTAGGTAACCTAGAGTCCAAGGACTCGCTAGTTAACCTACATATTCCAAGTGCCCGCTATGTAACCTAGATAGTCAAAGTGCCCGTTAGGTAACCTAGATAGCCCAAATGCCCGCTAGGTAACTTACATTGTCCAAGTTCCCACTAGGTAACCTAGATAGTCCAAGTGCCCGTTACCTAAACTAGATAGTCCACGTGCCCTCTAAGAAATCTACATAGTCCAAGAGCCCGTTAGTTAACCTAGATGTCCAAGTGCCCACTAGGTAACTTACATAGTCCAAGTGCCCGCTAGGTTACCTGCATATTCCAAGTGCCCGTTCGTTAACCTAGATAGTCCAAGTGCCCACTAGGTAATCTACATAGTCCAAGTGCCCGCTTGGTAACCTATATATTCCAAGTTCCCGCTAGGTAATCTACATAGTCCAAGGGCCCGCTAGTTAACCTACATAGTCCAAGGGCTCACTTGTTAACTTTGATAGTCCAAGTGCCCGCTAGTTAACCTAGATCGTACAAGTGCCTCCTAGTTAACCTACTTAGTCCAAGGGCCCACTAGTTAACCTAGATAGTCCAAGTGTCCTCTAGTTAACATACATAGTCCAAGTACCCGCTAGTTAACCTAGGTAATCCAAGGGCCCGCTAGTTAACCTACATAGTCTAAGGGCTCACTTGTTAACTTTGATAGTCCAAGTGCCCGCTAGTTAACCTACATCATCCAAGTGCCCGCTACTTAACCTAGATTGTGCAAGTGCCTGCTAGTTAACCTACATAGTCCAAGTGCCTTCTAGGGAGCCTACATAGTCCACGTGACCGCTAGGGAACCTACATAGTCCAAGTGCCCGTTAGGGAACCTACATAGTCCAAGTGTCCGCTAGTTAACCTACATATTCCAAGTGCCCGCTAGTTAATGTATATAGTCCAAGTGCCCGCTAGTTAACCTACATAATTCATGGGCCCGCTAGTTAACCTAGATAGTCCAAGTGGCTGCTAGGTAACCTACATAGTGCAAGTGTCGGCTATTTAACCTACATATTCCAAGTGCCCGCTAGTTAACGTAGATAGTCCAAGTGCCCGCTAGGGAACGTACAGAGTCCAAGTGCCCGCTAGGTAACCTAGATCGTCCAAGTGCCCGCTAGTTAACCTAGATTGTCCAAGTGCCTGCTAGTTAACCTACATAGTCCATGGGCCCGCTAGTTAACCTACATAGTGCAAGTGTCCGCTAGTTAACCTACATATTCCAAGTGCCCGCTAGTTAACCTACATAATCTAAGTGCCCGTTAGCTAACCTAGAGGGTCCAAGGGCCCGCTAGTTGACCTACATAGTCCAAGTGCCAGCTAGGTAACCTAGATAGTACAAGTGCCCGCTAGGGAACCTAGATAGTCCAAGTGCCTGCTAGCTAACCTAGATAGTCCAAGTGGCGGCTAGGTACCTAGATAGTCGAAGTGTCCTCTAGTTAACCTAGATAGTCACAGGGCCCGCTAGTTAACCTACATAGTCCAAGTGCCCTCTAGTTAACCTAGATCGTCAAAGTGCCCGCTAGTTAACCTACATAGTCCAAGTGCCCGCTAGGTAACCTAGACTGTCCAAGTGCCCGCTAGGTTACCAACATAGTCCAAGTGCCCATTCATTAATCTAGATAGTCCAAGTGCCCGCTAGGAAACCTACATAATTCAAGGGTCTGCTAGGTAACCTAGATAGTCCAAGTGCCCGCTAGGTAACCTAGAGTCCAAGGACTCGCTAGTTAACCTACATATTCCAAGTGCCCGCTATGTAACCTAGATAGTCAAAGTGCCCGTTAGGTAACCTAGATAGTCCAAATGCCCGCTAGGTAACTTACATTGTCCAAGTTCCCACTAGGTAACCTAGATAGTCCAAGTGCCCGTTACCTAAACTAGATAGTCCAAGTGCCCTCTAAGAAATCTACATAGTCCAAGAGCCCGTTAGTTAACCTAGATGTCCAAGTGCCCACTAGGTAACTTACATAGTCCAAGTGCCCGCTAGGTTACCTGCATATTCCAAGTGCCCGTTCGTTAACCTAGATAGTCCAAGTGCCCACTAGGTAATCTACATAGTCCAAGTGCCCGCTTGGTAACCTATATATTCCAAGTTCCCGCTAGGTAACCTACATAGTCCAAGGGCCCGCTAGTTAACCTACATAGTCCAAGGGCTCACTTGTTAACTTTTATAGTCCAAGTGCCCGCTAGTTAACCTAGATCGTACAAGTGCCTCCTAGTTAACCTACTTAGTCCAAGGGCCCACTAGTTAACCTAGATAGTCAAAGTGTCCTCTAGTTAACATACATAGTCCAAGTACCCGCTAGTTAACCTAGGTAATCCAAGGGCCCGCTAGTTAACCTACATAGTCTAAGGGCTCACTTGTTAACTTTGATAGTCCAAGTGCCCGCTAGTTAACCTACATCATCCAAGTGCCCGCTACTTAACCTAGATTGTGCAAGTGCCTGCTAGTTAACCTACATAGTCCAAGTGCCTTCTAGGGAGCCTACATAGTCCACGTGACCGCTAGGGAACCTACATAGTCCAAGTGCCCGTTAGGGAACCTACATAGTCCAAGTGTCCGCTAGTTAACCTACATATTCCAAGTGCCCGCTAGTTAACGTATATAGTCCAAGTGCCCGCTAGTTAACCTACATAATTCATGGGCCCGCTAGTTAACCTAGATAGTCCAAGTGGCTGCTAGGTAACCTACATAGTGCAAGTGTCGGCTATTTAACCTACATATTCCAAGTGCCCGCTAGTTAACGTAGATAGTCCAAGTGCCCGCTAGGGAACGTACAGAGTCCAAGTGCCCGCTAGGTAACCTAGATCGTCCAAGTGCCCGCTAGTTAACCTAGATTGTCCAAGTGCCTGCTAGTTAACCTACATAGTCCAAGGGCCCACTAGTTAACCTAGATAGTCCAAGTGTCCTCAAGTTAACCTACATAGTCCAAGTGCCCGCTAGTTAACCTATATACCAAGTGCCCGCTACTTAACCTAGATTGTCCAAGGGAACGGTAGTTAACCTACATAGTCCAAGTGCCCGCTAGGCAACCTAGATAGTCCATGTGCCCGCTAAGGAACCTACATAGTCCAAGTGCACGCTAGTTAACCTAGATAGTCCAAGTGCCTGCTAGGACACTTACATAGTCCAAGTGCCCGCTATGTAACCTAGATAGTGCAAGTGCCTGCTAGTTAACCTACATAGTCCAAGGGCCCACTAGTTAACCTAGATAGTCCAAGTGTCCTCAAGTTAACCTACATAGTCCAAGTGCCCGCTAGTTAACCTATATACCAAGTGCCCGCTACTTAACCTAGATTGTCCAAGGGAACGCTAGTTAACCTACATAGTCCAAGTGACCGCTAGGCAACCTAGATAGTCCAAGTGCCCGCTAAGGAACTTACATAGTCCAAGTGCACGCTAGTTAACCTAGATAGTCCACGTGCCCGCTAATTAACCTAGATAGTCCAAGTGACTGCTAGGTAACCTACATAGTGCAAGTGTCCGCTAGTTAACCTACATATTCCAAGTGACCGCTAGTTAACATAGATAGTCCAAGTGCCCGCTAGTTAACCTACATAATCCATGGGCCCGCTAGTTTACCTAGATAGTCCAAGTGCCTGCTAGGTAACCTACATAGTGCAAGTGTCCTCTAGTTAACCTACATATTCCAAGTGCCCGCTAGTTAACGTAGATAGTCCAAGTGCCCGCTAGGGAACGTACAGAGTCCAAGTGCCCGCTAGGTAACCTAGATCGTCCAAGTGCCCGCTAGTTAACCTAGATAGTCCAAGTGCCTGCTAGTAAACCTACATAATCCATGGGACCGCTAGTTAACCTACATAGTGCAAGGGCCCGCTAGTTAACCTAGATCGTGCAAGTGTCCGCTAGTTAACCTACATAGTCCAAGTGCCCGCTAGTGATCCTTCATAATCCAAGTGCCTGCTAGGTAACCTAGATAGTCCAAGTGCCCGCTAGTTAACCTAGATAGTCCTAGTGCCCGTTAGTTAACCTAGATAGTCTAAGTGCCCACTGGGGGACGTACATAGTCCAAGTGCCCGCTAGGTTACCTACATATTCCAAGTGCCCGCTAGTTAACGTAGATAGTCCAAGTGCCCACCATGGAACGTACAGAGTCCAAGTGCCCACTAGGTAACCTACATAGTCCATGTTCCCGCTTGGTAACCTAAATATTCCAAATGCCCATTAGGGAAACTACATAATCCAAGTGGCCGCTAGTTAACCTAGATAGTCTAAGTGCCTGCTAGTAAACCTACATAATCCATGGCCCCGCTAGTTAACCTACATAGTGCAAGGGCCCGCTAGTTAATCTAGGTCGTGCAAGTGTCCGCTAGTTAACCTACATAGTCCAATTGCCCGCTAGTTAACCTAGATAGTCCAAGTGCCCGCTAGGGATCATTCATAATCCAAGTGCCTGCTAGGTAACCTAGATAGTCCAAGTGCTCGCTAGTTAACCTAGATAGTCCAAGTACCCGCTAGGTAACCTAAGTAGTCCAAATGTCCTTAGGGATCCTACATAGTCCAAGTGCCAGCTAGGTAACCTACATAGTCCAAGGGCCCGTTCGTTAACCTAGATAGCCCAACTGCCCGCTAGGTAACCTAGACTGTCCAAGTGCCCGCTAGGTTACCTACATAGTCCAAGTGCCCGTTCGTTAAACTAGATAGTCCAAGTGCCCGCTAGGAAACCTACATAGTCCAAGGGCCCGCTAGGTAACCTAGATAGTCCATGTGCCCGCTAGGTAACCTAGAGTCCAAGTGCTCGCTAGTTTACCTACATAGTCCAAGTGCCCGCTATGTAACCTAGTTGGTCAAAGTGCCCGTTAGGTAACCTAGATATTCCAAGTGCCCGTTACCTAACCTAGATAGTCCAAGTGCCCACTAGGCAACTTACATAGTCCAAGAGCCCGTTCGTTAACCTAGAAGTCCAAGTGCCCGCTAGGTAACCTAGATAGTCCAAGTGCCCACTAGGTAACCTACATAGTCCAAGTGCCCGCTATGTAACCTATATAGTCCAAGTGCCCGCTAGGTAACATAGATAGTCCAAGGACCCGCTAGTTAACCTACATAGTCCAAGGGCTCACTTGTTAACTTTGATAGTCCAGCTGCCCGCAAGTTAACCTAGATCGTCCAAGTGCCCGCTAGTTAACCTAGATTGTCCAAGTGCCTGCTAGTTAACCTACATTGTCCAAGGGCCCACTAGTTAACCTAGATAGTCCAAGTGTCCTCTAGTTAACCTACATAGTCCAAGTGCCCGCTAGTTTACCTATATACCAAGTGCCCGCTACTTAACCTAGATAGTCCAAGGGCACGCTAGTTAACCTACATAGTCCAAGTGCCCGCTAGGCAACCTAGATAGTCCAAGTGCCCGCTAAGGAACCTACATAGTCCAAGTGCATGCTAGTTAACCTAGATAGTCCAAGTGCCCTCTAGTTAACCTAGATAGTCCAAGTGCCTGCTAGGTAACCTACATAGTGAAAGTGTCCGCTAGTTAACCTCCATATTCCAAGTGCCTGCTAGTTAACATAGATAGTCCAAGTGCCCGCTAGTGAACGTACATAGTCCAAGTACCCGCTAGGTAACCTAGATCGTCCAAGGGCCCCCTAGTTAGCCTACATAGTCCAAGTGCCCGTTAGGTAACCTCCATAGTCCAAGTGCCAGTTCGGTAACCTAGATAGTCCAAGTGCCCGCTAGGTAACCTACATAGCCCAAGTGCCCGTTAAGTAACCTAGATAGTCCAAGTGCCCGCTAAGGAACCTACATAGTCCAAGTGCATGCTAGTTAACCTAGATAGTCCAAGTGCCCGCTAGTTAACCTAGATAGTCCAAGTGCCTGCTAGTTAACATAGATTATCCAAGTGTCCGCTAGGTAACCTAGATAGTTCAAGTACCTGCTAGTTAAACGAGATCGTCCAAGGGCCCCCTAGTTAGCCTACATAGTCCAAGTGCCCGCTAGGTAACCTACATAGTCCAAGTGCCCGTTCGGTAACCTAGATAGTCCAAGTGCCCTTTAGGGAACCTGGATAGTCCAAGGGCCCGCTAGTAAACCTACATAGTCCATGGCCCGCTAGTTAACCTACATAGTGCAATGTGTCCGCTAGTTAACCTTCATATTCCAAGTGCCCGCTAGTTAACCTACAAAATCTAAGTGCCCGTTAGCTAACCTAGATAGTCCAAGGGCCCACTAGTTGACCTATATAGTCCAAGTGCCAGCTAGGTAACCTAGATAGTACAAGTGCCCGCTAGGGACCTAGATAGTCCAAGTGCCCGTTACCTAAACTAGATAGTCCAAGTTCCCGCTTGGTAACCTAAATATTCCAAATGCCCATTAGGGAAACTACATAATCCAAGTGGCCGCTAGTTAACCTAGATAGTCTAAGTGCCTGCTAGTAAACCTACATAATCCATGGCCCCGCTAGTTAACCTACATAGTGCAAGGGCCCGCTAGTTAATCTAGGTCGTGCAAGTGTCCGCTAGTTAACCTACATAGTCCAATTGCCCGCTAGTTAACCTAGATAGTCCAAGTGCCCGCTAGGGATCATTCATAATCCAAGTGCCTGCTAGGTAACCTAGATAGTCCAAGTGCTCGCTAGTTAACCTAGATAGTCCAAGTACCCGCTAGGTAACCTAAGTAGTCCAAATGTCCTTAGGGATCCTACATAGTCCAAGTGCCAGCTAGGTAACCTACATAGTCCAAGGGCCCGTTCGTTAACCTAGATAGCCCAACTGCCCGCTAGGTAACCTAGACTGTCCAAGTGCCCGCTAGGTTACCTACATAGTCCAAGTGCCCGTTCGTTAAACTAGATAGTCCAAGTGCCCGCTAGGAAACCTACATAGTCCAAGGGCCCGCTAGGTAACCTAGATAGTCCATGTGCCCGCTAGGTAACCTAGAGTCCAAGTGCTCGCTAGTTTACCTACATAGTCCAAGTGCCCGCTATGTAACCTAGTTGGTCAAAGTGCCCGTTAGGTAACCTAGATATTCCAAGTGCCCGTTACCTAACCTAGATAGTCCAAGTGCCCACTAGGCAACTTACATAGTCCAAGAGCCCGTTCGTTAACCTAGAAGTCCAAGTGCCCGCTAGGTAACCTAGATAGTCCAAGTGCCCGCTAGGTTACCTGCATATTCCAAGTGCCCGTTCGTTAACCTAGATAGTCCAAGTGCCCACTAGGTAACCTACATAGTCCAAGTGCCCGCTATGTAACCTATATAGTCCAAGTGCCCGCTAGGTAACATAGATAGTCCAAGGACCCGCTAGTTAACCTACATAGTCCAAGGGCTCACTTGTTAACTTTGATAGTCCAGCTGCCCGCAAGTTAACCTAGATCGTCCAAGTGCCCGCTAGTTAACCTAGATTGTCCAAGTGCCTGCTAGTTAACCTACATTGTCCAAGGGCCCACTAGTTAACCTAGATAGTCCAAGTGTCCTCTAGTTAACCTACATAGTCCAAGTGCCCGCTAGTTTACCTATATACCAAGTGCCCGCTACTTAACCTAGATAGTCCAAGGGCACGCTAGTTAACCTACATAGTCCAAGTGCCCGCTAGGCAACCTAGATAGTCCAAGTGCCCGCTAAGGAACCTACATAGTCCAAGTGCATGCTAGTTAACCTAGATAGTCCAAGTGCCCTCTAGTTAACCTAGATAGTCCAAGTGCCTGCTAGGTAACCTACATAGTGAAAGTGTCCGCTAGTTAACCTCCATATTCCAAGTGCCTGCTAGTTAACATAGATAGTCCAAGTGCCCGCTAGTGAACGTACATAGTCCAAGTACCCGCTAGGTAACCTAGATCGTCCAAGGGCCCCCTAGTTAGCCTACATAGTCCAAGTGCCCGTTAGGTAACCTCCATAGTCCAAGTGCCAGTTCGGTAACCTAGATAGTCCAAGTGCCCGCTAGGTAACCTACATAGCCCAAGTGCCCGTTAAGTAACCTAGATAGTCCAAGTGCCCGCTAAGGAACCTACATAGTCCAAGTGCATGCTAGTTAACCTAGATAGTCCAAGTGCCCGCTAGTTAACCTAGATAGTCCAAGTGCCTTCTAGTTAACATAGATTATCCAAGTGTCCGCTAGGTAACCTAGATAGTTCAAGTACCTGCTAGTTAAACGAGATCGTCCAAGGGTCCCCTAGTTAGCCTACATAGTCCAAGTGCCCGCTAGGTAACCTACATAGTCCAAGTGCCCGTTCGGTAACCTAGATAGTCCAAGTGCCCTTTAGGGAACCTGGATAGTCCAAGGGCCCGCTAGTAAACCTACATAGTCCATGGCCCGCTAGTTAACCTACATAGTGCAATGTGTCCGCTAGTTAACCTTCATATTCCAAGTGCCCGCTAGTTAACCTACAAAATCTAAGTGCCCGTTAGCTAACCTAGATAGTCCAAGGGCCCACTAGTTGACCTATATAGTCCAAGTGCCAGCTAGGTAACCTAGATAGTACAAGTGCCCGCTAGGGACCTAGATAGTCCAAGTGCCCGTTACCTAAACTAGATAGTCCAAGTGCCCGCTAAGAAATCTACATAGTCCAAGAGCCCGTTAGTTAACCAAGAAATCCAAGTGCCCACTAGGTAACTTACATAGTCCAAGTGCCCGCTAGGTTACCTGCATATTCCAAGTGCCCGTTCGTTAACCTAGATAGTCCAAGTGCCCACTAGGTAATCTACATAGTCCAAGTGGCCGCTAGGTAACCTATATATTCCAAGTGCCCGCTAGGTAACCTACATAGTCCAAGGGCCCGCTAGTTAACCTACATAGTCCAAGGGCTCACTTGTTAACTTTGATAGTCCAAGTGCCCGCTAGTTAACCTAGATCGTATAAGTGCCTGCTAGTTAACCTACTTAGTCCAAGGGCCCACTAGTTAACCTAGATAGTCCAAGTGTCCTCTAGTTAACATACATAGTCCAAGTACCCGCTAGGTAACCTAGGTAATCCAAGGGCCCGCTAGTTAACCTACATAGTCTAAGGGCTCACTTGTTAACTTTGATAGTCCAAGTCCCCGCTAGTTAACCTAGATCATCCAAGTGCCCGCTACTTAACCTAGATTATGCAAGTGCCTGCTAGTTAACCTACATAGTCCATATGCACACTAGTTAACCTATATACTAGGTGCCCGCTACGAAACCTAGATAGTCCAAGGGCAAGCAAGTTAACCTACATAGTCCAAGTGACCGCTAGGCAACCTAGATAGTCCAAGTGCCCGCTAAGGAACTTACATAGTCCAAGTGCACGCTAGTTAACCTAGATAGTCCACGTGCCCGCTAATTAACCTAGATAGTCCAAGTGACTGCTAGGTAACCTACATAGTGCAAGTGTCCGCTAGTTAACCTACATATTCCAAGTGACCGCTAGTTAACGTAGATAGTCCAAGTGCCCGCTAGTTAACCTACATAATCCATGGGCCCGCTAGTTTACCTAGATAGTCCAAGTGCCTGCTAGGTAACCTACATAGTGCAAGTGTCCTCTAGTTAACTTACATATTCCAAGTGCCCGCTAGTTAACGTAGATAGTCCAAGTGCCCGCTAGGGAACGTACAGAGTCCAAGTGCCCGCTAGGTAACCTAGATCGTCCAAGTGCCCGCTAGTTAACCTAGATTGTCCAAGTGCCTGCTAGTTAACCTACATAGTCCATGGGCCCGCTAGTTAACCTACATAGTGCAAGTGTCCGCTAGTTAACCTACATATTCCAAGTGCCCGCTAGTTAACCTACATAATCTAAGTGCCCGTTAGCTAACCTAGAGGGTCCAAGGGCCCGCTAGTTGACCTACATAGTCCAAGTGCCAGCTAGGTAACCTAGATAGTACAAGTGCCCGCTAGGGAACCTAGATAGTCCAAGTGCCTGTTAGCTAACCTAGATAGTCCAAGTGGCGGCTAGGTACCTAGATAGTCCAAGTGTCCTCTAGTTAACCTAGATAGTCCCAGGGCCCGCTAGTTAACCTACATAGTCCAAGTGCCCTCTAGTTAACCTAGATCGTCAAAGTGCCCGCTAGTTAACCTACATAGTCCAAGTGCCCGCTAGGTAACCTAGACTGTCCAAGTGCCCGCTAGGTTACCAACATAGTCCAAGTGCCCATTCATTAATCTAGATAGTCCACGTGCCCGCTAGGAAACCTACATAATTCAAGGGTCTGCTAGGTAACCTAGATAGTCCAAGTGCCCGCTAGGTAACCTAGAGTCCAAGGACTCGCTAGTTAACCTACATATTCCAAGTGCCCGCTATGTAACCTAGATAGTCAAAGTGCCCGTTAGGTAACCTAGATAGTCCAAATGCCCGCTAGGTAACTTACATTGTCCAAGTTCCCACTAGGTAACCTAGATAGTCCAAGTGCCCGTTACCTAAACTAGATAGTCCAAGTGCCCTCTAAGAAATCTACATAGTCCAAGAGCCCGTTAGTTAACCTAGATGTCCAAGTGCCCACTAGGTAACTTACATAGTCCAAGTGCCCGCTAGGTTACCTGCATATTCCAAGTGCCCGTTCGTTAACCTAGATAGTCCAAGTGCCCACTAGGTAATCTACATAGTCCAAGTGCCCGCTTGGTAACCTATATATTCCAAGTTCCCGCTAGGTAACCTACATAGTCCAAGGGCCCGCTAGTTAACCTACATAGTCCAAGGGCTCACTTGTTAACTTTTATAGTCCAAGTGCCCGCTAGTTAACCTAGATCGTACAAGTGCCTCCTAGTTAACCTACTTAGTCCAAGGGCCCACTAGTTAACCTAGATAGTCCAAGTGTCCTCTAGTTAACATACATAGTCCAAGTACCCGCTAGTTAACCTAGGTAATCCAAGGGCCCGCTAGTTAACCTACATAGTCTAAGGGCTCACTTGTTAACTTTGATAGTCCAAGTGCCCGCTAGTTAACCTACATCATCCAAGTGCCCGCTACTTAACCTAGATTGTGCAAGTGCCTGCTAGTTAACCTACATAGTCCAAGTGCCTTCTAGGGAGCCTACATAGTCCACGTGACCGCTAGGGAACCTACATAGTCCAAGTGCCCGTTAGGGAACCTACATAGTCCAAGTGTCCGCTAGTTAACCTACATATTCCAAGTGCCGCTAGTTAACGTATATAGTCCAAGTGCCCGCTAGTTAACCTACATAATTCATGGGCCCGCTAGTTAACCTAGATAGTCCAAGTGGCTGCTAGGTAACCTACATAGTGCAAGTGTCGGCTATTTAACCTACATATTCCAAGTGCCCGCTAGTTAACGTAGATAGTCCAAGTGCCCGCTAGGGAACGTACAGAGTCCAAGTGCCCGCTAGGTAACCTAGATCGTCCAAGTGCCCGCTAGTTAACCTAGATTGTCCAAGTGCCTGCTAGTTAACCTACATAGTCCAAGGGCCCACTAGTTAACCTAGATAGTCCAAGTGTCCTCAAGTTAACCTACATAGTCCAAGTGCCCGCTAGTTAACCTATATACCAAGTGCCCGCTACTTAACCTAGATTGTCCAAGGGAACGGTAGTTAACCTACATAGTCCAAGTGCCCGCTAGGCAACCTAGATAGTCCATGTGCCCGCTAAGGAACCTACATAGTCCAAGTGCACGCTAGTTAACCTAGATAGTCCAAGTGCCTGCTAGGACACTTACATAGTCCAAGTGCCCGCTATGTAACCTAGATAGTGCAAGTGCCTGCTAGTTAACCTACATAGTCCAAGGGCCCACTAGTTAACCTAGATAGTCCAAGTGTCCTCAAGTTAACCTACATAGTCCAAGTGCCCGCTAGTTAACCTATATACCAAGTGCCCGCTACTTAACCTAGATTGTCCAAGGGAACGCTAGTTAACCTACATAGTCCAAGTGACCGCTAGGCAACCTAGATAGTCCAAGTGCCCGCTAAGGAACTTACATAGTCCAAGTGCACGCTAGTTAACCTAGATAGTCCACGTGCCCGCTAATTAACCTAGATAGTCCAAGTGACTGCTAGGTAACCTACATAGTGCAAGTGTCCGCTAGTTAACCTACATATTCCAAGTGACCGCTAGTTAACATAGATAGTCCAAGTGCCCGCTAGTTAACCTACATAATCCATGGGCCCGCTAGTTTACCTAGATAGTCCAAGTGCCTGCTAGGTAACCTACATAGTGCAAGTGTCCTCTAGTTAACCTACATATTCCAAGTGCCCGCTAGTTAACGTAGATAGTCCAAGTGCCCGCTAGGGAACGTACAGAGTCCAAGTGCCCGCTAGGTAACCTAGATCGTCCAAGTGCCCGCTAGTTAACCTAGATAGTCCAAGTGCCTGCTAGTAAACCTACATAATCCATGGGACCGCTAGTTAACCTACATAGTGCAAGGGCCCGCTAGTTAACCTAGATCGTGCAAGTGTCCGCTAGTTAACCTACATAGTCCAAGTGCCCGCTAGTGATCCTTCATAATCCAAGTGCCTGCTAGGTAACCTAGATAGTCCAAGTGCCCGCTAGTTAACCTAGATAGTCCTAGTGCCCGTTAGTTAACCTAGATAGTCTAAGTGCCCACTGGGGGACGTACATAGTCCAAGTGCCCGCTAGGTTACCTACATATTCCAAGTGCCCGCTAGTTAACGTAGATAGTCCAAGTGCCCACCATGGAACGTACAGAGTCCAAGCGCCCACTAGGTAACCTACATAGTCCATGTTCCCGCTTGGTAACCTAAATATTCCAAATGCCCATTAGGGAAACTACATAATCCAAGTGGCCGCTAGTTAACCTAGATAGTCTAAGTGCCTGCTAGTAAACCTACATAATCCATGGCCCCGCTAGTTAACCTACATAGTGCAAGGGCCCGCTAGTTAATCTAGGTCGTGCAAGTGTCCGCTAGTTAACCTACATAGTCCAATTGCCCGCTAGTTAACCTAGATAGTCCAAGTGCCCGCTAGGGATCATTCATAATCCAAGTGCCTGCTAGGTAACCTAGATAGTCCAAGTGCTCGCTAGTTAACCTAGATAGTCCAAGTACCCGCTAGGTAACCTAAGTAGTCCAAATGTCCTTAGGGATCCTACATAGTCCAAGTGCCAGCTAGGTAACCTACATAGTCCAAGGGCCCGTTCGTTAACCTAGATAGCCCAACTGCCCGCTAGGTAACCTAGACTGTCCAAGTGCCCGCTAGGTTACCTACATAGTCCAAGTGCCCGTTCGTTAAACTAGATAGTCCAAGTGCCCGCTAGGAAACCTACATAGTCCAAGGGCCCGCTAGGTAACCTAGATAGTCCATGTGCCCGCTAGGTAACCTAGAGTCCAAGTGCTCGCTAGTTTACCTACATAGTCCAAGTGCCCGCTATGTAACCTAGTTGGTCAAAGTGCCCGTTAGGTAACCTAGATATTCCAAGTGCCCGTTACCTAACCTAGATAGTCCAAGTGCCCACTAGGCAACTTACATAGTCCAAGAGCCCGTTCGTTAACCTAGAAGTCCAAGTGCCCGCTAGGTAACCTAGATAGTCCAAGTGCCCGCTAGGTTACCTGCATATTCCAAGTGCCCGTTCGTTAACCTAGATAGTCCAAGTGCCCACTAGGTAACCTACATAGTCCAAGTGCCCGCTATGTAACCTATATAGTCCAAGTGCCCGCTAGGTAACATAGATAGTCCAAGGACCCGCTAGTTAACCTACATAGTCCAAGGGCTCACTTGTTAACTTTGATAGTCCAGCTGCCCGCAAGTTAACCTAGATCGTCCAAGTGCCCGCTAGTTAACCTAGATTGTCCAAGTGCCTGCTAGTTAACCTACATTGTCCAAGGGCCCACTAGTTAACCTAGATAGTCCAAGTGTCCTCTAGTTAACCTACATAGTCCAAGTGCCCGCTAGTTTACCTATATACCAAGTGCCCGCTACTTAACCTAGATAGTCCAAGGGCACGCTAGTTAACCTACATAGTCCAAGTGCCCGCTAGGCAACCTAGATAGTCCAAGTGCCCGCTAAGGAACCTACATAGTCCAAGTGCATGCTAGTTAACCTAGATAGTCCAAGTGCCCTCTAGTTAACCTAGATAGTCCAAGTGCCTGCTAGGTAACCTACATAGTGAAAGTGTCCGCTAGTTAACCTCCATATTCCAAGTGCCTGCTAGTTAACATAGATAGTCCAAGTGCCCGCTAGTGAACGTACATAGTCCAAGTACCCGCTAGGTAACCTAGATCGTCCAAGGGCCCCCTAGTTAGCCTACATAGTCCAAGTGCCCGTTAGGTAACCGCCATAGTCCAAGTGCCAGTTCGGTAACCTAGATAGTCCAAGTGCCCGCTAGGTAACCTACATAGCCCAAGTGCCCGTTAAGTAACCTAGATAGTCCAAGTGCCCGCTAAGGAACCTACATAGTCCAAGTGCATGCTAGTTAACCTAGATAGTCCAAGTGCCCGCTAGTTAACCTAGATAGTCCAAGTGCCTGCTAGTTAACATAGATTATCCAAGTGTCCGCTAGGTAACCTAGATAGTTCAAGTACCTGCTAGTTAAACGAGATCGTCCAAGGGCCCCCTAGTTAGCCTACATAGTCCAAGTGCCCGCTAGGTAACCTACATAGTCCAAGTGCCCGTTCGGTAACCTAGATAGTCCAAGTGCCCTTTAGGGAACCTGGATAGTCCAAGGGCCCGCTAGTAAACCTACATAGTCCATGGCCCGCTAGTTAACCTACATAGTGCAATGTGTCCGCTAGTTAACCTTCATATTCCAAGTGCCCGCTAGTTAACCTACAAAATCTAAGTGCCCGTTAGCTAACCTAGATAGTCCAAGGGCCCACTAGTTGACCTATATAGTCCAAGTGCCAGCTAGGTAACCTAGATAGTACAAGTGCCCGCTAGGGACCTAGATAATCCAAGTGCCCGTTACCTAAACTAGATAGTCCAAGTGCCCGCTAAGAAATCTACATAGTCCAAGAGCCCGTTAGTTAACCTAGAAATCCAAGTGCCCACTAGGTAACTTACATAGTCCATGTGCCCGCTAGGTTACCTGCATATTCCAAGTGCCCGTTCGTTAACCTAGATAGTCCAAGTGCCCACTAGGTAATCTACATAGTCCAAGTGGCCGCTAGGTAACCTATATATTCCAAGTGCCCGCTAGGTAACCTACATAGTCCAAGGGCCCGCTAGTTAACCTACATAGTCCAAGGGCTCACTTGTTAACTTTGATAGTCCAAGTGCCCGCTAGTTAACCTAGATCGTATAAGTGCCTGCTAGTTAACCTACTTAGTCCAAGGGCCCACTAGTTAACCTAGATAGTCCAAGTGTCCTCTAGTTAACATACATAGTCCAAGTACCCGCTAGGTAACCTAGGTAATCCAAGGGCCCGCTAGTTAACCTACATAGTCTAAGGGCTCACTTGTTAACTTTGATAGTCCAAGTGCCCGCTAGTTAACCTAGATCATCCAAGTGCCCGCTACTTAACCTAGATTGTGCAAGTGCCTGCTATTTAACCTACATAGTCCATATGCACACTAGTTAACCTATATACTAGGTGCCCGCTACGAAACCTAGATAGTCCAAGGGCAAGCCAGTTAACCTACATAGTCCAAGTGACCGCTAGGCAACCTAGATAGTCCAAGTGCCCGCTAAGGAACTTACATAGTCCAAGTGCACGCTAGTTAACCTAGATAGTCCACGTGCCCGCTAATTAACCTAGATAGTCCAAGTGACTGCTAGGTAACCTACATAGTGCAAGTGTCCGCTAGTTAACCTACATATTCCAAGTGACCGCTAGTTAACGTAGATAGTCCAAGTGCCCGCTAGTTAACCTACATAATCCATGGGCCCGCTAGTTTACCTAGATAGTCCAAGTGCCTGATAGGTAACCTACATAGTGCAAGTGTCCTCTAGTTAACCTACATATTCCAAGTGCCCGCTAGTTAACGTAGATAGTCCAAGTGCCCGCTAGGGAACGTACAGAGTCCAAGTGCCCGCTAGGTAACCTAGATCGTCCAAGTGCCCGCTAGTTAACCTAGATTGTCCAAGTGCCTGCTAGTTAACCTACATAGTCCATGGGCCCGCTAGTTAACCTACATAGTGCAAGTGTCCGCTAGTTAACCTACATATTCCAAGTGCCCGCTAGTTAACCTACATAATCTAAGTGCCCGTTAGCTAACCTAGAGGGTCCAAGGGCCCGCTAGTTGACCTACATAGTCCAAGTGCCAGCTAGGTAACCTAGATAGTACAAGTGCCCGCTAGGGAACCTAGATAGTCCAAGTGCCTGTTAGCTAACCTAGATAGTCCAAGTGGCGGCTAGGTACCTAGATAGTCCAAGTGTCCTCTAGTTAACCTAGATAGTCCCAGGGCCCGCTAGTTAACCTACATAGTCCAAGTGCCCTCTAGTTAACCTAGATCGTCAAAGTGCCCGCTAGTTAACCTACATAGTCCAAGTGCCCGCTAGGTAACCTAGACTGTCCAAGTGCCCGCTAGGTTACCAACATAGTCCAAGTGCCCATTCATTAATCTAGATAGTCCAAGTGCCCGCTAGGAAACCTACATAATTCAAGGGTCTGCTAGGTAACCTAGATAGTCCAAGTGCCCGCTAGGTAACCTAGAGTCCAAGGACTCGCTAGTTAACCTACATATTCCAAGTGCCCGCTATGTAACCTAGATAGTCAAAGTGCCCGTTAGGTAACCTAGATAGTCCAAATGCCCGCTAGGTAACTTACATTGTCCAAGTTCCCACTAGGTAACCTAGATAGTCCAAGTGCCCGTTACCTAAACTAGATAGTCCAAGTGCCCTCTAAGAAATCTACATAGTCCAAGAGCCCGTTAGTTAACCTAGATGTCCAAGTGCCCACTAGGTAACTTACATAGTCCAAGTGCCCGCTAGGTTACCTGCATATTCCAAGTGCCCGTTCGTTAACCTAGATAGTCCAAGTGCCCACTAGGTAATCTACATAGTCCAAGTGCCCGCTTGGTAACCTATATATTCCAAGTTCCCGCTAGGTAACCTACATAGTCCAAGGGCCCACTAGTTAACCTACATAGTCCAAGGGCTCACTTGTTAACTTTTATAGTCCAAGTGCCCGCTAGTTAACCTAGATCGTACAAGTGCCTCCTAGTTAACCTACTTAGTCCAAGGGCCCACTAGTTAACCTAGATAGTCCAAGTGTCCTCTAGTTAACATACATAGTCCAAGTACCCGCTAGTTAACCTAGGTAATCCAAGGGCCCGCTAGTTAACCTACATAGTCTAAGGGCTCACTTGTTAACTTTGATAGTCCAAGTGCCCGCTAGTTAACCTACATCATCCAAGTGCCCGCTACTTAACCTAGATTGTGCAAGTGCCTGCTAGTTAACCTACATAGTCCAAGTGCCTTCTAGGGAGCCTACATAGTCCACGTGACCGCTAGGGAACCTACATAGTCCAAGTGCGCGTTAGGGAACCTACATAGTCCAAGTGTCCGCTAGTTAACCTACATATTCCAAGTGCCCGCTAGTTAACGTATATAGTCCAAGTGCCCGCTAGTTAACCTACATAATTCATGGGCCCGCTAGTTAACCTAGATAGTCCAAGTGGCTGCTAGGTAACCTACATAGTGCAAGTGTCGGCTATTTAACCTACATATTCCAAGTGCCCGCTAGTTAACGTAGATAGTCCAAGTGCCCGCTAGGGAACGTACAGAGTCCAAGTGCCCGCTAGGTAACCTAGATCGTCCAAGTTCCCGCTAGTTAACCTAGATTGTCCAAGTGCCTGCTAGTTAACCTACATAGTCCAAGGGCCCACTAGTTAACCTAGATAGTCCAAGTGTCCTCAAGTTAACCTACATAGTCCAAGTGCCCGCTAGTTAACCTATATACCAAGTGCCCGCTACTTAACCTAGATTGTCCAAGGGAACGGTAGTTAACCTACATAGTCCAAGTGCCCGCTAGGCAACCTAGATAGTCCATGTGCCCGCTAAGGAACCTACATAGTCCAAGTGCACGCTAGTTAACCTAGATAGTCCAAGTGCCTGCTAGGACACTTACATAGTCCAAGTGCCCGCTATGTAACCTAGATAGTGCAAGTGCCTGCTAGTTAACCTACATAGTCCAAGGGCCCACTAGTTAACCTAGATAGTCCAAGTGTCCTCAAGTTAACCTACATAGTCCAAGTGCCCGCTAGTTAACCTATATACCAAGTGCCCGCTACTTAACCTAGATTGTCCAAGGGAACGCTAGTTAACCTACATAGTCCAAGTGACCACTAGGCAACCTAGATAGTCCAAGTGCCCGCTAAGGAACTTACATAGTCCAAGTGCACGCTAGTTAACCTAGATAGTCCACGTGCCCGCTAATTAACCTAGATAGTCCAAGTGACTGCTAGGTAACCTACATAGTGCAAGTGTCCGCTAGTTAACCTACATATTCCAAGTGACCGCTAGTTAACATAGATAGTCCAAGTGCCCGCTAGTTAACCTACATAATCCATGGGCCCGCTAGTTTACCTAGATAGTCCAAGTGCCTGCTAGGTAACCTACATAGTGCAAGTGTCCTCTAGTTAACCTACATATTCCAAGTGCCCGCTAGTTAACGTAGATAGTCCAAGTGCCCGCTAGGGAACGTACAGAGTCCAAGTGCCCGCTAGGTAACCTAGATCGTCCAAGTGCCCGCTAGTTAACCTAGATAGTCCAAGTGCCTGCTAGTAAACCTACATAATCCATGGGACCGCTAGTTAACCTACATAGTGCAAGGGCCCGCTAGTTAACCTAGATCGTGCAAGTGTCCGCTAGTTAACCTACATAGTCCAAGTGCCCGCTAGTGATCCTTCATAATCCAAGTGCCTGCTAGGTAACCTAGATAGTCCAAGTGCCCGCTAGTTAACCTAGATAGTCCTAGTGCCCGTTAGTTAACCTAGATAGTCTAAGTGCCCACTGGGGGACGTACATAGTCCAAGTGCCCGCTAGGTTACCTACATATTCCAAGTGCCCGCTAGTTAACGTAGATAGTCCAAGTGCCCACCATGGAACGTACAGAGTCCAAGCGCCCACTAGGTAACCTACATAGTCCAAGTTCCCGCTTGGTAACCTAAATATTCCAAATGCCCATTAGGGAAACTACATAATCCAAGTGGCCGCTAGTTAACCTAGATAGTCTAAGTGCCTGCTAGTAAACCTACATAATCCATGGCCCCGCTAGTTAACCTACATAGTGCAAGGGCCCGCTAGTTAATCTAGGTCGTGCAAGTGTCCGCTAGTTAACCTACATAGTCCAATTGCCCGCTAGTTAACCTAGATAGTCCAAGTGCCCGCTAGGGATCATTCATAATCCAAGTGCCTGCTAGGTAACCTAGATAGTCCAAGTGCTCGCTAGTTAACCTAGATAGTCCAAGTACCCGCTAGGTAACCTAAGTAGTCCAAATGTCCTTAGGGATCCTACATAGTCCAAGTGCCAGCTAGGTAACCTACATAGTCCAAGGGCCCGTTCGTTAACCTAGATAGCCCAACTGCCCGCTAGGTAACCTAGACTGTCCAAGTGCCCGCTAGGTTACCTACATAGTCCAAGTGCCCGTTCGTTAAACTAGATAGTCCAAGTGCCCGCTAGGAAACCTACATAGTCCAAGGGCCCGCTAGGTAACCTAGATAGTCCATGTGCCCGCTAGGTAACCTAGAGTCCAAGTGCTCGCTAGTTTACCTACATAGTCCAAGTGCCCGCTATGTAACCTAGTTGGTCAAAGTGCCCGTTAGGTAACCTAGATATTCCAAGTGCCCGTTACCTAACCTAGATAGTCCAAGTGCCCACTAGGCAACTTACATAGTCCAAGAGCCCGTTCGTTAACCTAGAAGTCCAAGTGCCCGCTAGGTAACCTAGATAGTCCAAGTGCCCGCTAGGTTACCTGCATATTCCAAGTGCCCGTTCGTTAACCTAGATAGTCCAAGTGCCCACTAGGTAACCTACATAGTCCAAGTGCCCGCTATGTAACCTATATAGTCCAAGTGCCCGCTAGGTAACATAGATAGTCCAAGGACCCGCTAGTTAACCTACATAGTCCAAGGGCTCACTTGTTAACTTTGATAGTCCAGCTGCCCGCAAGTTAACCTAGATCGTCCAAGTGCCCGCTAGTTAACCTAGATTGTCCAAGTGCCTGCTAGTTAACCTACATTGTCCAAGGGCCCACTAGTTAACCTAGATAGTCCAAGTGTCCTCTAGTTAACCTACATAGTCCAAGTGCCCGCTAGTTTACCTATATACCAAGTGCCCGCTACTTAACCTAGATAGTCCAAGGGCACGCTAGTTAACCTACATAGTCCAAGTGCCCGCTAGGCAACCTAGATAGTCCAAGTGCCCGCTAAGGAACCTACATAGTCCAAGTGCATGCTAGTTAACCTAGATAGTCCAAGTGCCCTCTAGTTAACCTAGATAGTCCAAGTGCCTGCTAGGTAACCTACATAGTGAAAGTGTCCGCTAGTTAACCTCCATATTCCAAGTGCCTGCTAGTTAACATAGATAGTCCAAGTGCCCGCTAGTGAACGTACATAGTCCAAGTACCCGCTAGGTAACCTAGATCGTCCAAGGGCCCCCTAGTTAGCCTACATAGTCCAAGTGCCCGTTAGGTAACCTCCATAGTCCAAGTGCCAGTTCGGTAACCTAGATAGTCCAAGTGCCCGCTAGGTAACCTACATAGCCCAAGTGCCCGTTAAGTAACCTAGATAGTCCAAGTGCCCGCTAAGGAACCTACATAGTCCAAGTGCATGCTAGTTAACCTAGATAGTCCAAGTGCCCGCTAGTTAACCTAGATAGTCCAAGTGCCTGCTAGTTAACATAGATTATCCAAGTGTCCGCTAGGTAACCTAGAAAGTTCAAGTACCTGCTAGTTAAACGAGATCGTCCAAGGGCCCCCTAGTTAGCCTACATAGTCCAAGTGCCCGCTAGGTAACCTACATAGTCCAAGTGCCCGTTCGGTAACCTAGATAGTCCAAGTGCCCTTTAGGGAACCTGGATAGTCCAAGGGCCCGCTAGTAAACCTACATAGTCCATGGCCCGCTAGTTAACCTACATAGTGCAATGTGTCCGCTAGTTAACCTTCATATTCCAAGTGCCCGCTAGTTAACCTACAAAATCTAAGTGCCCGTTAGCTAACCTAGATAGTCCAAGGGCCCACTAGTTGACCTATATAGTCCAAGTGCCAGCTAGGTAACCTAGATAGTACAAGTGCCCGCTAGGGACCTAGATAGTCCAAGTGCCCGTTACCTAAACTAGATAGTCCAAGTGCCCGCTAAGAAATCTACATAGTCCAAGAGCCCGTTAGTTAACCTAGAAATCCAAGTGCCCACTAGGTAACTTACATAGTCCAAGTGCCCGCTAGGTTACCTGCATATTCCAAGTGCCCGTTCGTTAACCTAGATAGTCCAAGTGCCCACTAGGTAATCTACATAGTCCAAGTGGCCGCTAGGTAACCTATATATTCCAAGTGCCCGCTAGGTAACCTACATAGTCCAAGGGCCCGCTAGTTAACCTACATAGTCCAAGGGCTCACTTGTTAACTTTGATAGTCCAAGTGCCAGCTAGTTAACCTAGATCGTATAAGTGCCTGCTAGTTAACCTACTTAGTCCAAGGGCCCACTAGTTAACCTAGATAGTCCAAGTGTCCTCTAGTTAACATACATAGTCCAAGTACCCGCTAGGTAACCTAGGTAATCCAAGGGCCCGCTAGTTAACCTACATAGTCTAAGGGCTCACTTGTTAACTTTGATAGTCCAAGTGCCCGCTAGTTAACCTAGATCGTATAAGTGCCTGCTAGTTAACCTACTTAGTCCAAGGGCCCACTAGTTAACCTAGATAGTCCAAGTGTCCTCTAGTTAACATACATAGTCCAAGTACCCGCTAGGTAACCTAGGTAATCCAAGGGCCCGCTAGTTAACCTACATAGTCTAAGGGCTCACTTGTTAACTTTGATAGTCCAAGTGCCCGCTAGTTAACCTAGATCATCCAAGTGCCCGCTACTTAACCTAGATTGTGCAAGTGCCTGCTAGTTAACCTACATAGTCCATATGCACACTAGTTAACCTATATACTAGGTGCCCGCTACGAAACCTAGATAGTCCAAGGGCAAGCCAGTTAACCTACATAGTCCAAGTGACCGCTAGGCAACCTAGATAGTCCAAGTGCCCGCTAAGGAACTTACATAGTCCAAGTGCACGCTAGTTAACCTAGATAGTCCACGTGCCCGCTAATTAACCTAGATAGTCCAAGTGACTGCTAGGTAACCTACATAGTGCAAGTGTCCGCTAGTTAACCTACATATTCCAAGTGCCCGCTAGTTAACGTAGATAGTCCAAGTGCCCGCTAGGGAACGTACAGATTCCAAGTGCCCGCTAGGTAACCTAGATCGTCCAAGTGCCCGCTAGTTAACCTAGATTGTCCAAGTGCCTGCTAGTTAACCTACATAGTCCAAGTACCCGCTAGGTAACCTAGGTAATCCAAGGGCCCGCTAGTTAACCTACATAGTCTAAGGGCTCACTTGTTAACTTTGATAGCCCAACTGCCCGCTAGGTAACCTAGACTGTCCAAGTGCCCGCTAGGTTACCAACATAGTCCAAGTGCCCATTCATTAATCTAGATAGTCCAAGTGCCCGCTAGGAAACCTACATAATTCAAGGGTCTGCTAGGTAACCTAGATAGTCCAAGTGCCCGCTAGGTAACCTAGAGTCCAAGGACTCGCTAGTTAACCTACATATTCCAAGTGCCCGCTATGTAACCTAGATAGTCAAAGTGCCCGTTAGGTAACCTAGATAGTCCAAATGCCCGCTAGGTAACTTACATTGTCCAAGTTCCCGCTAGGTAACCTAGATAGTCCAAGTGCCCGTTACCTAAACTAGATAGTCCAAGTGCCCTCTAAGAAATCTACATAGTCCAAGAGCCCGTTAGTTAACCTAGATGTCCAAGTGCCCACTAGGTAACTTACATAGTCCAAGTGCCCGCTAGGTTACCTGCATATTCCAAGTGCCCGTTCGTTAACCTAGATAGTCCAAGTGCCCACTAGGTAATCTACATAGTCCAAGTGCCCGCTTGGTAACCTATATATTCCAAGTTCCCGCTAGGTAACCTACATAGTCCAAGTGCCCGCTAGTTAACCTAGATCGTACAAGTGCCTCCTAGTTAACCTACTTAGTCCAAGGGCCCACTAGTTAACCTAGATAGTCCAAGTGTCCTCTAGTTAACATACATAGTCCAAGTACCCGCTAGGTAACCTAGGTAATCCAAGGGCCCGCTAGTTAACCTACATAGTCTAAGGGCTCACTTGTTAACTTTGATAGTCCAAGTGCCCGCTAGTTAACCTACATCATCCAAGTGCCCGCTACTTAACCTAGATTGTGCAAGTGCCTGCTAGTTAACCTACATAGTCCAAGTGCCTTCTAGGGAGCCTACATAGTCCACGTGACCGCTAGGGAACCTACATAGTCCAAGTGTCCGCTAGTTAACCTACATATTCCAAGTGCCCGCTAGTTAACGTATATAGTCCAAGTGCCCGCTAGTTAACCTACATAATTCATGGGCCCGCTAGTTAACCTAGATAGTCCAAGTGGCTGCTAGGTAACCTACATAGTGCAAGTGTCGGCTATTTAACCTACATATTCCAAGTGCCCGCTAGTTAACGTAGATAGTCCAAGTGCCCGCTAGGGAACGTACAGAGTCCAAGTGCCCGCTAGGTAACCTAGATCGTCCAAGTGCCCGCTAGTTAACCTAGATTGTCCAAGTGCCTGCTAGTTAACCTACATAGTCCAAGGGCCCACTAGTTAACCTAGATAGTCCAAGTGTCCTCAAGTTAACCTACATAGTCCAAGTGCCCGCTAGTTAACCTATATACCAAGTGCCCGCTACTTAACCTAGATTGTCCAAGGGAACGCTAGTTAACCTACTAGTCCAAGTGCCCGCTGGGCAACCTAGAGAGTCCATGTGCCCGCTAAGGAACCTACATAGTCCTAGTGCACGCTAGTTAACCTAGATAGCCCAAGTGCCTGCTAGGACACTTACATAGTCCAAGTGCCCGCTATGTAACCTAGATAGTGCAAGTGCCCGCTAGTTAACCTAGATAGTTCAAGTACCCGCTAGGTAACCTAGATCGTCCAAGGGCCCCCTAGTTAGCCTACATAGTCCACGTGCCTGTTCGGTAACCTAGATAGTCCAAGTGCCCTTTAGGGAACCTAGATAGTCCAAGGACCCGCTAGTAAACCTACATAGTCCATTGGCCCGCTAGTTAACCTACATAGTGCAAGTGTCCGCTAGTTAACCTACGTATTCCAAGTGCCCCCTAGTTAACCTACATAATCTAAGTGCCGGTTAGCTAACCTAGAGAGTCCAAGGGACCGCTAGTTGACCTACATAGTCCAAGTGCCAGCTAGGTAACCTAGATAGTACAAGTGCACGCAAGGGAATCTAGATAGTCCAAATGCCTATTAGCTAACCTAGATAGTCCAAGTGGCGGCTAGGTAACCTACATAGTCCAAGTGCCCGTTCGTTAACCTAGATAATCCAAGTGCCCGCTAAGTAACCTAGACAGTCCATGTGCCCGCTAGTTAACCTACATAGTCCATGTGCCCGATAGGGAACCTACATAATCCAAATGCCCGCTAGGGAACCTACATAGTCCAAGTGCCCGTTAGTTAACCTAGATATTCAAAGTGCCTGCTAGGTAACCTAGATAGTCCAAGTGACCGCTAGGTAACCTACAATGTCTAAGTGCCCTCTAGGTTATCTATATAGTCCAAATGCCCGCTAGGGAACCTACATAGTCCAAGTGCCCACTAGGTAACTTAGATAGTGCAATTGCCCGCTAGTTAACCTAGATAGTTCAAGTACCCTCTAGGTAACCTAGATCGTCCAAGGGCCCCGTAGTTAGCCTATATAGTTCAAGTGCCCGCTAGGTAAGCTAGATAGTCCAAGTGCCCGTTCGGTAACCTAGATAGTCCAAGTGCACTTTAGGGAACCTAGATAGTCCAAGGGCCCGCTAGTAAACCTACATAGTCCATGGACCCGCTAGTTAACCTACATAGTGCAAGTGTCCGCTAGTTAACCTACATATTCCAAGTGCCCGCTAGTTAACCTACATAATCTAAGTGCCCGTTAGCTAACCTAGATAGTCCAAGGGCCCGCTAGTTGACCTACATAGTCCACGTGCCAGCTAGGTAACCTAGATAGTACAAGTGCCAGATGGGGTACCTAGATAGTCCAAGTGCCTGTTAGCTAACCTAGATAGTCCAAGTGGCAGCTAAGTAACCTACATAGTCCAAGTGCCCGATAGGGAACCTACATAATCCAAGTGCCCGCTAGGTAACCTAGACAGTCCAAGTTCCCGCTAGGCAACCTACATAGTCCAAGTGCCCGTTAGTTAACCTAGATAGTCAAACTGCCTGCTAGGTAACCTAGATAGTCCAAGTGCCCGCTAGGTAACCTAAATAGTCGAAGTTCCCGATTGGTAACCTAAATAGTCCAAATGCCCGCTAGGGAAACTACATAGTCCAAGTGCCCGCTAGTTAACCTAGATAGTCCAAGTGCCTGCTAGTAAACCTACATAATCCATGGGACCGCTAGTTAACCTACATAGTGCAAGGGCCTGCTAGTTAACCTAGATCGTGCAAGTGTCCGCTAGTTAACCTACATAGTCCGAGTGCCCGCTAGTGATCCTTCATAATCCAAGTGCCTGCTAGGTAACCTAGATAGTCCAAGTGCCCGCTAGTTAACCTAGATAGTCCTAGTGCCCGTTAGTTAACCTAGATAGTCCAAGTGCCCACTAGGGGACGTACATAGTCCAAGACCCGCTAGGTTACCTACATAGTCCAAGTGCCCGTTCGTTAACCTAGATAGTCCAATTGCCCGCTAGGTAACCTACATAGTCCAAGTGCCCTCTAGGTAACCTAGATAGTCCAAGTGTCCGCTAGTTAACCTACATAGTCCAAGTACCCGCTAGTTAACCTAGATAGTCAAAGTGCCCGTTAGGTAACCTAGATAGTCCAAGTGCCCGCTAGGTAACCTACATTGTCCAAGTTCCCGCTAGGTAACCTAGATATTCCAAGTGCCCGTTACCTAACCTAGATAGTCCAAGTGCCCTCTAGGCAACATACATAGTCCAAGTGCCCGTTCGTTATCCTAGAAGTCCAAGTGCCCACTATGTAACCTAGACAGTCCTAGTGCCCGCTAGGTTACCTGCATAGTCCAAGTGCCCGTTCGTTAACCTAGATTGTCCAAGTGCCCGCTAGGGAACCTATATAGTCCAAGTGCTATCTAGGTAACCTAGATAGTCCAAGGGCTCCCTTGTTAACTTTGATAGTCCAAGTGCCCGTTAGTTAACCTAGATCGTCCAAGTGCCCGCTAGTTATCCTAGATCGTCCAAGTGTCCTCTAGTTAACCTACATAGTCCAAGTGCCCGCTAGGTAACCTAGATAATCCATGTGCCCGCTAGTTAACCTACATAATACAAGTGCCCGCTAGGTAAACTAGATAGTCCAAGTGCCCGTTCCGTAACCTAGATAGTCCAAGTGCCCTTTAGGGAACCTAGATAGTCCAAGGGCCCGCTAGTAAACCTACATAGTGCAAGTACCCGCTAGTTAACCTAGATAGTCAAAGTGCCCGTTAGGTAACCTAGATAGTCCAAGTGCCCGCTAGGTAACCTACATTGTCCAAGTTCCCGCTAGGTAACCTAGATATTCCAAGTGCCCGTTACCTAACCTAGATAGTCCAAGTGCCCTCTAGGCAACATACATAGTCCAAGTGCCCGTTCGTTATCCTAGAAGTCCAAGTGCCCACTATGTAACCTAGACAGTCCTAGTGCCCGCTAGGTTACCTGCATAGTCCAAGTGCCCGTTCGTTAACCTAGATTGTCCAAGTGCCCGCTAGGGAACCTATATAGTCCAAGTGCTATCTAGGTAACCTAGATAGTCCAAGGGCTCCCTTGTTAACTTTGATAGTCCAAGTGCCCGTTAGTTAACCTAGATCGTCCAAGTGCCCGCTAGTTATCCTAGATCGTCCAAGTGTCCTCTAGTTAACCTACATAGTCCAAGTGCCCGCTAGGTAACCTAGATAATCCATGTGCCCGCTAGTTAACCTACATAATACAAGTGCCCGCTAGGTAAACTAGATAGTCCAAGTGCCCGTTCCGTAACCTAGATAGTCCAAGTGCCCTTTAGGGAACCTAGATAGTCCAAGGGCCCGCTAGTAAACCTACATAGTGCAAGTGTCCGCTAGTTAACCTACATATTCCAAGTGCCCGCTAGTTAACCTACATAATCTAAGTGCCCGTTAGCTAACCTAGAGAGTCCAAGGGCCTGCTAGTTGACCTACATAGTCCAAGTGCCAGCTAGGTAACCTAGATAGTACAAGTGCCCGCTAGGGAACCTAGATAGTCCAAGTGCCTGTTAGCTAACCTAGATAGAACAAGTGGCGTCTAGGTAACCTACATATTCCAAGTGCCCGTTCGTTAATCTAGATAATCCAAGTTCCCGCTAGGTAACCTAGACAACCCAGTGCACGCTAGTGAACCTACATAGTCCAAGTGCCCGCTAGGGAACCTAGATAGTCCAAGTGTCCTCTAGTTAACCTACATAGTCCAAGTGCCCGTTAGTTACCTAGATAGTCAAAGTGCCTGCTAGGTAACCTAGATAGTCCAAGTGCCCACTAGGTAACCTACATAGTCCAAGTTCCCGCTAGGTAACCTAAATAGTCCAAATGCCCGCTAGGGAAACTACATAGCCTAAGTGCCCGCTAGTTAACCTAGATAGTCCAAGTGCCTGCTAGGTAACCTAGATAGTCCAAGTGCCCGTTTGGTAACCTAGATAGTCCAAGTGCCCTTTAGGGAATCTAGATACTCCAAGGGCCCGCTAGGAAATCTACATAGTGCTCGGGCCTGCTAGTTAACCTACATAGTGCAAGTGTCCGCTAGTTAACCTACATATTCCAAGTGCCCCCTAGTTAACCTACATAATCTAAGTTCCCGTTAACTAACCTATGTAGTCCAAGGGCCCGCTAGTTGACCTACACAGTCCAAGTGCCCCTCTAGTTAACTTGGATAGTCCAAGGGCCTGCTAGTTGACCTACATAGTCCAAGTGCCACCTAGGTAACCTAGATATTACGAGTGCCCGCTAGGGAACCTAGATAGTCCAAGTGCCTGATAGCTAACCTAGATAGTACAAGTGGCGTCTAGGCAACCTACATATTCCAAGTGCCCGTTCGTTAATCTAGATAATCCAAGTTCCCGCTAGGTAACCTAGACAACCCAGTGCCCGCTAGTGAACCTACATAGTCCAAGTGCCCGATAGGGAACCTAGATAGTCCAAGTGTCCTCTAGTTAACCTACATAGTCCAAGTGCCCGTTAGTTACCTAGATAGTCAAAGTGCCTGCTAGGTAACCTAGATAGTCCAAGTGCCCACTAGGTAACCTACATAGTCCAAGTTTCCGCTAGGTAACCTAAATAGTCCAAATGCCCGCTAGGGAAACTACATAGTCTAAGTGCCCGCTAGTTAACCTAGATAGTCCAAGTGCCTGCTAGGTAACCTAGATAGTCCAGGTGCCCGTTTGGTAACCTAGATAGTCCATGTGCCCTTTAGGGAACCTAGATAGTCCAAGGGCCCGCTAGGAAATCTACATAGTCCTCGGGCCTGCTAGTTAACCTACATAGTGCAAATGTCCGCTAGTTAACCTACATATTCCAAGTGCCCCCTAGTTAACCTACATAATCTAAGTTCCCGTTAACTAACCTATGTAGTCCAAGGGCCCGCTAGTTGACCTACACAGTCCAAGTGCCCCTATAGTTAACCTAGATAGTCCAAGTGCCTGCTAGGTAACCTACATAGTGCAAGTGTCTGCTAGTTAACCTACATAGTCCAAGTGCCCGTTCATTAACCTAGATAATCCAAGTGCCCGCTAGATAACCTAGACAGTCCAAGTGCCCGCTAGTTAACCTACATAGTCCAAGTGCCCGCTAGGAAACCTACATAGTCCAAGTGCCCGCTAGGCAACCTACATAGTCCAAGTGCCCGTTAGTTAACCTGGATAGTCAAAGTGCCTGCTAGGTAACCTAGATAGTACAAGTGCACAATAGGTAACCTACATAGTCCAAGTTCCCGCTTGGTAACCTAAATAGTCCAAATGCCCATTAGGGAAACTACATAATCCAAGTGGCCGCTAGCTAACCTAGATAGTCCAAGTGCCTGCTAGTAAACCTACATAATCCATGGCCCCGCTAGTTAACCTACATAGTGCAAGGGCCCGCTAGTTAATCTAGATCATGCAAGTGTCCGCTAGTTAACCTACATAGTCCAATTGCCCGCTACTTAACCTAGATAGTCCAAGTGCCCGCTAGGGATCCTTCATAATCCAAGTGCCTGCTAGGTAACCTAGATAGTCCAAGTGCCCGCTAGCTAACCTAGATAGTCCTAGTGCCCGTTAGTTAACCGAGATAGTCCAAGTGCCCACTAGGGGACGTACATAGTCCAAGTGCCCGCTAGGTAACCTAGATAGTCAAAGTGCGCGCTAGGGTATGTACATAGTCCAAGTGCCTGCAAGGAAACCTAGATAGTCCAAGTGCCCGCTAGTTAACCTACATAGTCCAAGGGCCCACTAGTTAACCTACATAGTCCATGGTTTGCTAGTTAACCTAGATAGTCAAAGTGCCCGCTAGGTAACCTAGACAGTCCAAGTGCCCGCTAGGTTACCTACATAGTCCAAGTGCCCGTTCGTTAACCTAGATAGTCCAAGTGCCCGCTAGGTAACCTATATAGTCCAAGGGCCCGCTATGTAACCTAGAGAGTCCAAGTGCCCGCTAGGTATCCTAGATAGTCCAAGTGCCCGCTAGTTAACCTATATAGTCCACGTGCCCGCTAGGTAACGTAGATAGTCAAAGTGCCCGTTAGGTAACCTAGATAGTCCAAGTGCCTGCTAGGTAACCTACATTGTCCAAGTTCCCGCTAGGTAACCTAGATAGTCCAAGTGTCCATTACCTAACCTAGATAGTCCCAGTACCCGCTAGGCAACATACATAGTCCAAGTGCCCGTTCGTTAACCTAGAAGTCCAAGTGCCCGCTATTTAACCTAGACAGTCCAAGTGCCCGCTAGGTTACCTGCATAGTCCAGGTGCCCGTTCGTTAACCTAGATAGTCCAAGTGCCCGCTAGGGAACCTACCTAGTCCAATTGCCCGCTCTGGAACATACATATTCCAAGTGCCCGTTAGTTAACCAGAATCATCAAAGTGCCCTATAGTTAACTTACATAGTCCAAAGGCCTGCTAGTTAACCTACATAGACCAAGGGCCCGCTAGTTAACCTAGATAGTCCAAGTGCCCGCTAGTTAACCTACATAGTCCAAGTTTCCGCTAGGTAACCTAGACAGTCCAAGTGACCACTAGGTTACCTACAAAGTCCAAGTGCCCATTCGTTAACCTACATAGTCCAAGTGCCTGCTAGGTTACGTAGATAGCCCACGTGCCCGCTAGGCAACGTACATACTCCAAGTGCCCGTAGGTAACCTAGATAGTCCAAGTGCCCGCTAGTTAACCTACATAGTCCAAGAGCGTACTAGGTAAACTACATAGTCCAAGTGCCAGTTCGTTAACCTACATAGTCCAAGTGCCCGCTAGGTTACGTAGATAGCCCAAGTGCCCGCTAGGGAACGTACATAGTCCAAGTGCCCACTAAGTAACCTAGACAGTCCAATTGCCCGCTAGTTAACCTAGACAGTCCAAGTACCCGATAGGGAACCTACATAGTCCAAGTGCCTGCTAGGTAAACTACATAATCCAAGTGCCCGTTCGTTAATCTAGATAGTCCAAGTGCCCGCTAGGGAACCTATATAGTCCAAGTGCTATCTAGGTAACCTAGATAGTCCAAGGGCCCGCTAGTTAACCTAGATAGTCCAAGGGCTCGCTTGTTAACATTGATAGTCCAAGTGCCCGTTAGTTAACCTAAATAGTCAAAGTGCCTGCTAGGTAACCTAAATAGTCCAAGTGCCCGCTAGGGAACGTACATAGTCCAAGTGCCCGCTAGGTAACCTAGATAGTCAAAGTGCCTGCTAGGTAACCTAAATAGTCCAAGTGCCTGCTAGGTAACCTAGATAGTCCAAGGGCCTGCTAGTTAACCTACATAGTCCAAGTGCCCGCTATGTAACCTACATAGTGCAAGTGTCCGTTAGTTAAACTACATAGTCAAAGTGCCCGCTACTTAACCTACATAGTCCAAGTGCTAGCTAGGCAACCTACATAGTCCAAGTGCCCGTTAGTTAACCTAGATAGTCAAAGTGCCTGCTAGGTAACCTAAATAGTCCAAGTGCCCGCTAGGGAACCTACATAGTCCAAGTGCCCGCTAGGTAACCTAGATAGTCAAAGTGCCTTCTAGGTAACCTAAATAGTCCAAGTGCCCGCTAGGGAACCTACATAGTCCAAGTGCCCGCTAGGTTACCTAGATAGTCCAATTGCCCGTTAGCTAAGCTAGACAGTCCAAGTGCCCTCTAGGTTACCTACATAATCCAAGTGCACGTTCGTTAACCTAGATAGTCCAAGTGCCCGCTAGGTTACCTAGACAGTCCAAGTGCCCCGTAGTTAATCTACACAGTCCAAGTGCCCGATAGGGAACCTACATAATCCAAGTGCCTGATAGGGAACCTACATAATCCAAGTGCCCGCTAGGCTACCTACATAGTCCAAGTGCCCGCTAGGCAACGTACATAGTCCAAGTGCCCGTTAGTTAACCTAGATAGTCAAAGTGCCTGCTAGGTTACCTAGATAATCCAAGTGCCCGCTAGGTAACCTACATAGTCCAAGTTCCCGATGGTAACTTAATAGTCCAAATGCCCGCTAGGGAATCTACATAGTCCAAGTGCCCGCTAGTTAACCTAGATAGTCCAAGTGCCTGCTAGTAAACCTACATAATCCATGGGCCCGCTAGTTAACCTAGATAGTCCAAGTGCCTGCTAGTTAACCTACATATGCCAAGTGCCCGCTAGTTAACCTACATAGTCGAAGTGCCTGCTAGGTAAACTACATAGCCCAAGTGCCCGTTCTTTAACATACATAGTCCAAGTGCCCGTTAGGTAACGTAGATAGCCCAAGTGCCCACTAGGGAACGTACATAGTCCAAGTGCCCAGTAGTTAACCTAGACAGTCCAAGTACCCGATAGGGAACCTACATAGTCCAAGTGCCCGCTAGGTAACCTAGATAGTCCAAGTGCCCGCTAGTCAACCTAGATAATCCTAGTGCACGTTAGTTATCCTAGATAGTCCAAGTGCCCACTAGTGGACGTACACAGTCCAAGTGCACGCTTGGTGACATACATAGTCCAAGTGCCTGCTAGGGAACCTACATAGTAAAGTGCCCGCTAGTTAACCTAGATCGTCCAAGTGCCCACTAGTTAACCTACATAGTCCAAGGGCCCGCTTCTTAACCTACATAGTCCAAAGTCCGCTATTTAACCTAGATAGTCCAAGTGCCCGCTAGTTAACCTACATAGTCCAATGGCCCTCTAGTTAACCTACATAGTCCAAGTGCCCGATAGGGGACGTATATAGTCCAAGTGGCCGCTATATAACCTAGATAGTCCAGTGCCGGCTAGGATATGTACATAGACAAGGTGTCTGCTAGGTAACCTAGATAGTCTAAGTGCCCGCTACTTAACGTACATAGTCCAAGGTCCCGCTCGTTAACCTACGTAGTCCAAGTGCCTGATAGGGAACCTACATAGTCCAAGTGCCCGTTAGGGAACCTAGATAGTCCAAGTGCCCGCTGAGGAACCTACATATTCCAAGTGCCCGATAGGGAACCTATATATTCCAAGTGCCCGTTAGGGAACCTAGATAGTCCAAGTGCCCGTAGGGAACCTATATATTCCAAGTGTCCGCTAGGAACCTACATAGTAAATGTGCCCGCTAGGGAACCTGCATTGTCCAAGTGCCTGCTAGTTACCTAGATAGTACAAGTGCCCGCTAGTTAACCTAGATTGTCCAAGTGCCATCTAGTTAACCTTGATGGTCCAAGTGCCCTCTAGTTAACCTACCTAGTCCAAGGGCCCGCAAGTTAACCTAGATATTCCAAGTGCCCGCTAGTTAACCAAGATCGTCCAAGTGTCCACTAGTTAACCTACGTAGTCCAAGTTCCCGTTAGGTATCCTAGATAGTCCAAATGCCCGCTAGGTAACCTACATAGTCCAAGTGCCCGCTAGGTAACCTAGATATTCCAAGTTCCTGTTAGCTAACCTAGATAGTCCAAGTGCCCCCGAGGTAACCTATATAGTCCATGTGCCGATTCATTAACCTAGATTGTCCAAGTGCCCCCTAGGTAACCTAGACTGTCCAAGTGCCCGCTTGGTTACCGACATAGTCCAAGTGCCCGTTCGTTAACCTAGATAGTCCATGTGCCCGCTAGTTAACCTACATAGTCCAAGTTCCCGTTAGGTAACCTAGATAGTCCAAGTGCCCGCTAGGTAACCTACATAGTCCAAGTAACCACTAGGTAACCTAGATATTCCAAGTGCCCGCTAGTTAACCTAGACTGTCCAAGTGCCCGCTAGATTACCTACATAGTCCAAGTACCCGTTCGTTAACCTAGATAATCCAATTGCCCGCTAGGTAACCTACATAGTCCCAGCGCCCGCTAGGTAACCTAGATAGTCCAGGTGCCCGTTAGGTAACCTAGATAGTCTAAGTGCCCGCTAGGTTACCTACATAGTCCAAGTGCCCGCTAGAAAACCTAGATAGTCCAAGTGCCCGCTAGGTAACCTAGATAGTCCAAGTGCCCGCTAGGTAACCTACTAAGTCCAAGTGCCTGCTAGGTAATCTATATAGTCCAAATGCCCGCTAGGGCACCCATATAGTCCAATTGCCCGCTAATTTACCTATATAGTCCAAGTGCCCGTTAGCTAACCTAGATAGTCCAAGGGTCATCTAGTTAACCTACATAGTTCAAGGGCCCGCTAGTTAACCTACATAGTTCACGTGCGCGATAGGGAACCTACATAGTCCAAGTGCCCGCTAAGGGACGTACATAGTCCAAGTGCCCGCTAGGGAACCTACATAGTCCAAGTGCCCGTTAGGTAACCAAGATAGTCCAAATGCCCGCTAGTTAATCTAGATAGTCCAAGTGCCCGCTAGTTAACCTAGATAGTAAAAGTGCCCGCTAGTTAACCTAGATCGTCCAAGTGCCCGCTAGTTAACCTACATAGTCCAAGGGCCCGCTTGTTAACCTACATAGTCCAAGGTCCGCTACTTAACCTAGATAGTCCAAGGGCCCGCTAGTTAACCTAGATAGTCCAAGTGCCCGCTAGGGGACGTACATAATCCAAATGCCCGCTAGGTAACCTAGATAGTCCAAGTGCCCGTTAGCTAACCTAGATAGTCCAAGTGCCCGCTAGGTAACCTACATAGTCCAAGTGCCCGTTCGTTAACCTAGATAGTTCAAGTGCCCGCTAGGTAACCTAGACAGTCCAAGTTCCCGCTTGGTTACCTACATAGTCCAAGTGCCCGCTAGTTAACTTACATAGCCCAGGGCCCGCTAGTTAACCTAGATAGTCCTATTGCCCGTTAGTTAACCTACATAGTCCAAGTGCACACTAGGGGACGTACATAGTCCAAGTGGCCGCTAGGTAACCTAGATAGTCCAGTGCCCGCTAAGGTATGTACATAGTCCAAGTGCCCGCTAGGTAACCTAGATAGTCTAAGTGCCCGCTAGTTAACCTACATAGTCCAAGTGCCCGCTAGTTAACCTACATAGTCCAAGTGCCCTCTAGTTAACCTAGATAGTCCACGTGCCCGCTAGGGTATGTACATAGTTCAATTTCCCGCTAGGTAACCTAGATAATCCAAGTGTCTGCTAGTTAACCTACATAGTCCAAGTGCCCGTTAGGTAACCTAGATAGTCCTAGTGCCCGTAGTGAACCTATATATTCCAAGTGCCCGCTAGGGAACCTGCATTGTCCAAGTGCCGGCTAGTTAACCTAGATGGTCCAAGTGTCTGCTAGTTAACCTAGATAGTCCAAGTGTCCGCTAGTTAACCTTGATCGTCCAAGTGCCCGCTAGTTAACCTACATACTCCAAGGGCCCACTAGTTAACCTACATAGTCCAAGAACCCGCTAGTTAACCTAGATAGTCCAAGTGCCCGCTAGTTAACCTACATAGTCCAAGGGCCCGCAAGGTAACCTAGATATTCCAATTTCCTGTTAGCTAACCTAGATAGTCCAAGTGCCCGCTAAATAACCTACATAGTACAAGTGCCCATTCATTAACCTAGATAGTCCAAGTGCCCGCTAGGTAACCTAGACTGTCCAAGTGCCCGCTTGGTTACTACATAGTCCATGTGCCCGCTAGTTAACCTACATAGCCCAGGGCCCGCTAGTTAACCTAGATAGTCCTATTGCCCATTAGTTAACCTAGATAGTCCAAGTGCACACTAGGGGACGTACATAGTCCAATTGTCCGCTAGTTAACCTTGATCGTCCAAGTGCCTGCTAGTTAACCTACATAGTCCAAGGGCCCACTAGTTAACCTACATAGTCCAAGAACCCGCTAGTTAACCTAGATAGTCCAAGTGCCCGCTAGTTAACCTACATCGTCCAAGGGCCCGCAAGGTAACCTAGATATTCCAATTTCCTGTTAGCTAACCTAGATAGTCCAAGTGCCCGCTAGGTAACCTACATAGTACAAGTGCCCATTCATTAACCTAGATAGTCCAAGTGCCCGCTAGATAACCTAGACTGTCCAGTGCCCGCTAGGTTACCTACATAATCCAAGTGCCCGCTAGGTAACCTAGATAGTCCTAGTGCACGTTAGTTATCCTAGATAGTCCAAGTGCCCACTAGGGGACGTACACAGTCCAAGTGCCCGCTAGGTGACATACATAGTCCAAGTGCCCTTTAGGGAACCTACATAGTAAAGTGCCCGCTAGTTAACCTAGATCGTCCAAGTGCCCGCTCATTAACCTACATAGTCCAAGTGCCTCATAGGGAACCTACATAGTCCAAGTGCCCGTTAGGGAACCTAGACAGTCCAAGTGCCCGCTAGGGAACCTGCATCATCCAAGTGCCCGCTAGTTAACCTAGATCATCCAAGTGCCCGCTAGTTAACCTACATAGTCCAAGGGCCCGCAAGTTGACCTACATAGTCCAAGGGCCCTCTAGTTAACCTAGATCGTCCAAGTGCCCACTAGGGGACGTACATAGTCCAACTGTCCACTAGGTAACCTAGATAGTCCAAGGGCCCGCTAGTTAACCAACATAGTCCAAGTGCCCAATAGGGAACCTACAAAGTCCAAGTGCCCGCTAAGGAACCTACATATTCCAAGTGCCCGCTAGGTAACCTAGATAGTCCAAGTGCCCGCTAGTCAACCTAGATAGTCCTAGTGCACGTTAGTTATCCTAGATAGTCCAAGTGCCCACTAGGGGACGTACACAGTCCAAGTGCACGCTAGGTGACATACATAGTCCAAGTGCCCACTAGGGAACCTACATAGTAAAGTGCCCGCTAGTTAACCTAGATCGTCCAAGTGCCCACTAGTTAACCTACATAGTCCAAGGGCCCGCTTGTTAACCTACATAGTCCAAAGTCCGCTATTTAACCTAGATAGTCCAAGTCCCCGCTAGTTAACCTACATAGTCCAATGGCCCTCTAGTTAACCTACATAGTCCAAGTGCCCGATAGGGGAAGTATATAGTCCAAGTGCCCGCTATATAACCTAGATAGTCCAGTGCCGGCTAGGGTATGTACATAGTCAAGGTGTCTGCTAGGTAACCTAGATAGTCTAAGTGCCCGCTACTTAACGTACATAGTCCAAGGTCCCGCTCGTTAACCTACATAGTCCAAGTGCCTCATAGGGAACCTACATAGTCCAAGTGCCCGTTAGGGAACCTAGATAGTCCATGTGCCCGCTAGGGAACCTGCATCATCCAAGTGCCCGCTAGTTAACCTAGATCGTCCAAGTGCCCGCTAGTTAACCTACATAGTCCAAAGGCGCGCAAGTTGACCTCATAGTCCAAGGGCCCTCTAGATAACTTAGATCGTCCAAGTGCCCACTAGGGGACATACATAGTCCAACTGCCCACTAGGTAACCTAGATAGTCCGAGTGTCCGCTAGTTAACCTAGATAGTCCAAGGGCCCGCTAGTTAACCAACATAGTGCAAGTGCCCAATAGGGAACCTACAAAGTCCAAGTGCCCGCTGAGGAACCTACATATTCCAAGTGCCCGATAGGGAACCTATATATTCCAAGTGCCCGTTAGGGAACCTAGATAGTCCAAGTGCCCGTAGGGAACCTATATATTCCAAGTGTCCGCTAGGAACCTACATAGTAAATGTGCCCGCTAGGGAACCTGCATTGTCCAAGTGCCTGCTAGTTACCTAGATAGTCCAAGTGCCCGCTAGTTAACCTAGATTGTCCACTTGCCAGCTAGTTAACCTTGATAGTCCAAGTGCCCTCTAGTTTACCTACCTAGTCCAAGGGCCCACAAGTTAACCTAGATATTCCAAGTGCCCGCTAATTAACCAAGATCGTCCAAGTGTCCGCTAGTTAACCTACGTAGTCCAATTTCCCGTTAGGTATCCTAGATAGTCCAAATGCCCGCTAGGTAACCTACATAGTCCAAGTGCCCGCTAGGTAACCTAGATATTCCAAGTTCCTGTTAGCTAACCTAGATAGTCCAAGTGCCCCCGAGGTAACCTACATAGTCCAAGTGCCGATTCATTAACCTAGATTGTCCAAGTGCCCCCTAGGTAACCTAGACTGTCCAAGTGCCCGCTTGGTTACCGACATAGTCCAAGTGCCCGTTCGTTAACCTAGATAGTCCATGTGCCCGCTAGTTAACCTACATAGTCCAAGTTCCCGTTAGGTAACCTAGATAGTCCAAGTGCCCGCTAGGTAACCTACATAGTCCAAGTAACCACTAGGTAACCTAGATATTCCAAGTTCCTTTTAGCTAACCTAGATAGTCCAAGTGCCCTTTCGTTAACCTAGATACTCCAAGTGCCCGCTAGTTAACCTAGACTGTCCAAGTGCCCGCTAGATTACCTACATAGTCCAAGTACCCGTTCGTTAACCTAGATAATCCAATTGCCCGCTAGGTAACCTACATAGTCCCAGCGCCCGCTAGGTAACCTAGATAGTCCAGGTGCCCGTTAGGTAACCTAGATAGTCTAAGTGCCCGCTAGGTAACCTACATAGTCCAAGTGCCCGCTAGAAAACCTAGATAGTCCAAGTGCCCGCTAGGTAACCTAGATAGTCCAAGTGCCCGCTAGGTAACCTACTAAGTCCAAGTGCCTGCTAGGTAATCTATATAGACCAAATGCCCGCTAGGGCACCCATATAGTCCAATTGCCCGCTAATTTACCTATATAATCCAAGTGCCCGTTAGCTAACCTAGATAGTCCAAGGGTCATCTAGTTAACCTACATAGTTCAAGGGCCCGCTAGGTAACCTAGATAGTCTAAGTGCCCGCTAGTTACCCTACATAGTCCAAGTGCCCGCTAGTTAACCTACATAGTTCACGTGCGCGATAGGGAACCTACATAGTCCAAGTGCCCTCTAGTTAACCTAGATAGTCCACGTGCCCGCTAGGGTATGTACATAGTTCAATTTCCCGCTAGGTAACCTAGATAATCCAAGTGTCTGCTAGTTAACCTACATAGTCCAAGTGCCCGTTAGGTAACCTAGATAGTCCAAGTGCCCGTAGTGAACCTATATATTCCAAGTGCCCGCTAGGGACCCTGCATTGTCCAAGTGTCGGCTAGTTAACCTAGATGGTCCAAGTGTCTGCTAGTTAACCTAGATAGTCCAAGTGTCCGCTAGTTAACCTTGATCGTCCAAGTGCCCGCTAGTTAACCTACATACTCCAAGGGCACACTAGTTAACCTACATAGTCCAAGAACCCGCTAGTTAACCTAGATAGTCCAAGTGCCCGCTAGTTAACCTACATAGTCCAAGGGCCCGCAAGGTAACCTAGATATTCCAATTTCCTGTTAGCTAACCTAGATAGTCCAAGTGCCCGCTAGATAACCTACATAGTACAAGTGCCCATTCATTAACCTAGATAGTCCAAGTGCCCTCTAGTTAACCTAGATAGTCCACGTGCCCGCTAGGGTATGTACATAGTTCAATTGCCCGCTATGTAACCTAGATAATCCAAGTGTCTGCTAGTTAACCTACATAGTCCAAGTGCCCCTTAGGTAACCTAGATAGTCCAAGTGCCCGTAGTGAACCTATATATTCCAAGTGCCCGCTAGGGAACCTGCATTGTCCAAGTGCCGGCTAGTTAACCTAGATGGTCCAAGTGTCTGCTAGTTAACCTAGATAGTCCAAGTGTCCGCTAGTTAACCTTGATCGTCCAAGTGCCCGCTAGTTAACCTACATAGTCCAAGGGCCCACTAGTTAACCTACATAGTCAAAGAACCCGCTAGTTAACCTAGATAGTCCAAGTGCCCGCTAGTTAACCTACATAGTCCAAGGGCCCGCAAGGTAACCTAGATATTCCAATTTCCTGTTAGCTAACCTAGATAGTCCAAGTGCCCGCTAGATAACCTACATAGTACAAGTGCCCATTCATTAACCTAGATAGTCCAAGTGCCCGCTAGGTAACCTAGACTGTCCAAGTGCCCGCTTGGTTACCTACATAGTCCAAGTGCCCGCTAGTTAACCTACATAGCCCAGGGCCCGCTAGTTAACCTAGATAGACCTATTGCCCGTTAGTTAACCTAGATAGTCCAAGTGCACACTAGGGGACGTACATAGTCCAAGTGTCCGCTAGTTAACCTTGATCGTCCAAGTGCCCGCTAGTTAACCTACATAGTCCAAGGGCCCACTAGTTAACCTACATAGTCCAAGAACCCGCTAGTTAACCTAGATAGTCCAAGTGCCCGCTAGTTAACCTACATAGTCCAAGGGCCCGCAAGGTAACCTAGATATTCCAATTTCCTGTTAGCTAACCTAGATAGTCCAAGTGCCCACTAGGTAACCTACATAGTACAAGTGCCCATTCATTAACCTAGATAGTCCAAGTGCCCGCTAGATAACCTAGACTGTCCAGTGCCCGCTAGGTTACCTACATAATCCAAGTGCCCGCTAGGTAACCTAGATAGCCCTAGTGCACGTTAGTTATCCTAGATAGTCCAAGTGCCCACTAGGGGACGTACACTCTCCAAGTGCCCGCTAGGTGACATACATAGTCCAAGTGCCCGCTAGGGAACCTACATAGTAAAGTGCCCGCTAGTTAACCTAGATCGTCCAAGTGCCCGCTCATTAACCTACACAGTCCAAGTGCCTCATAGGGAAACTACATAGTCCAAGTGCCCGTTAGGGAACCTAGACAGTCCAAGTGCCTGCTAGGGAACCTGCATCATCCAAGTGCCCGCTAGTTAACCTAGATCGTCCAAGTGCCCGCTAGGTAACCTACATTGTCCAAGTGCCCTTTCGTTAACCTAGATACTCCAAGTGCCCGCTAGTTAACCTAGACTGTCCAAGTGCCCGCTAGATTACCTACATAGTCCAAGTACCCGTTCGTTAACCTAGATAATCCAATTGCCCGCTAGGTAACCTACATAGTCCCAGCGCCCGCTAGGTAACCTAGATAGTCCAGGTGCCCGTTAGGTAACCTAGATAGTCTAAGTGCCCGCTAGGTAACCTACATAGTCCAAGTGCCCGCTAGAAAACCTAGATAGTCCAAGTGCCCGCTAGGTAACCTAGATAGTCCAAGTGCCCGCTAGGTAACCTACTAAGTCCAAGTGCCTGCTAGGTAATCTATATAGTCCAAATGCCCGCTAGGGCACCCATATAGTCCAATTGCCCGCTAATTTACCTATATAGTCCAAGTGCCCGTTAGCTAACCTAGATAGTCCAAGGGTCATCTAGTTAACCTACATAGTTCAAGGGCCCGCTAGGTAACCTAGATAGTCTAAGTGCCCGCTAGTTACCCTACATAGTCCAAGTGCCCGCTAGTAACCTACATAGTTCACGTGCGCGATAGGGAACCTACATAGTCCAAGTGCCCGCTAAGGGACGTACATAGTCCAAGTGCCCGCTAGGGAACCTACATAGTCCAAGTGCCCGTTAGGTAACCAAGATAGTCCAAATGCCCGCTAGTTAATCTAGATAGTCCAAGTGCCCGCTAGTTAACCTAGATAGTAAAAGTGCCCGCTAGTTAACCTAGATCGTCCAAGTGCCCGCTAGTTAACCTACATAGTCCAAGGGCCCGCTTGTTAACCTACATAGTCCAAGGTCCGCTACTTAACCTAGATAGTCCAAGGGCCCGCTAGTTAACTTAGATAGTCCAAGTGCCCGCTAGGGGACGTACATAATCCAAATGCCCGCTAGGTAACCTAGATAGTCCAAGTGCCCGTTAGCTAACCTAGATAGTCCAAGTGCCCGCTAGGTAACCTACATAGTCCAAGTGCCCGTTCGTTAACCTAGATAGTTCAAGTGCCCGCTAGGTAACCTAGACAGTCCAAGTTCCCACTTGGTTACCTACATAGTCCAAGTGCCCGCTAGTTAACTTACATAGCCCAGGGCCCGCTAGTTAACCTAGATAGTCCTATTGCCCGTTAGTTAACCTACATAGTCCAAGTGCACACTAGGGGACGTACATAGTCCAAGTGGCCGCTAGGTAACCTAGATAGTCCAGTGCCCGCTAAGGTATGTACATAGTCCAAGTGCCCGCTAGGTAACCTAGATAGTCTAAGTGCCCGCTAGTTAACCTACATAGTCCAAGTGCCCGCTAGTTAACCTACATAGTCCAAGTGCCCTCTAGTTAACCTAGATAGTCCACGTGCCCGCTAGGGTATGTACATAGTTCAATTGCCCGCTAGGTAACCTAGATAATCCAAGTGTCTGCTAGTTAACCTACATAGTCCAAGTGCCCCTTAGGTAACCTAGATAGTCCAAGTGCCCGTAGTGAACCTATATATTCCAAGTGCCCGCTAGGGAACCTGCATTGTCCAAGTGCCGGCTAGTTAACCTAGATGGTCCAAGTGTCTGCTAGTTAACCTAGATAGTCCAAGTGTCCGCTAGTTAACCTTGATCGTCCAAGTGCCCGCTAGTTAACCTACATAGTCCAAGGGCCCACTAGTTAACCTACATAGTCCAAGAACCCACTAGTTAACCTAGATAGTCCAAGTGCCCGCTAGTTAACCTACATAGTCCAAGGGCCCGCAAGGTAACCTAGATATTCCAATTTCCTGTTAGCTAACCTAGATAGTCCAAGTGCCCACTAGGTAACCTACATAGTACAAGTGCCCATTCATTAACCTAGATAGTCCAAATGCCCGCTAGATAACCTAGACTGTCCAGTGCCCGCTAGGTTACCTACATAATCCAAGTGCCCGCTAGGTAACCTAGATAGCCCTAGTGCACGTTAGTTATCCTAGATAGTCCAAGTGCCCACTAGGGGACGTACACTGTCCAAGTGCCCGCTAGGTGACATACATAGTCCAAGTGCCCGCTAGGGAACCTACATAGTAAAGTGCCCGCTAGTTAACCTAGATCGTCCAAGTGCCCGCTCGTTAACCTACACAGTCCAAGTGCCTCATAGGGAACCTACATAGTCCAAGTGCCCGTTAGTGAACCTAGACAGTCCAAGTGCCCGCTAGGGAACCTGCATCATCCAAGTGCCCGCTAGTTAACCTAGATCGTCCAAGTGCCCGCTAGGTAACCTACATTGTCCAAGTGCCCTTTCGTTAACCTAGATACTCCAAGTGCCCGCTAGTTAACCTAGACTGTCCAAGTGCCCGCTGGATTACCTACATAGTCCAAGTACCCGTTCGTTAACCTAGATAATCCAATTGCCCGCTAGGTAACCTACATAGTCCCAGCGCCCGCTAGGTAACCTAGATAGTCCAGGTGCCCGTTAGGTAACCTAGATAGTCTAAGTGCCCGCTAGGTAACCTACATAGTCCAAGTGCCCGCTAGAAAACCTAGATAGTCCAAGTGCCCGCTAGGTAACCTAGATAGTCCAAGTGCCCGCTAGGTAACCTACTAAGTCCAAGTGCCTGCTAGGTAATCTATATAGTCCAAATGCCCGCTAGGGCACCCATATAGTCCAATTGCCCGCTAATTTACCTATATAGTCCAAGTGCCCGTTAGCTAACCTAGATAGTCCAAGGGTCATCTAGTTAACCTACATAGTTCAAGGGCCCGCTAGGTAACCTAGATAATCTAAGTGCCCGCTAGTTACCCTACATAGTCCAAGTGCCCGCTAGTTAACCTACATAGTTCACGTGCGCGATAGGGAACCTACATAGTCCAAGTGCCCGCTAAGGGACGTACATAGTCCAAGTGCCCGCTAGGGAACCTACATAGTCCAAGTGCCCGTTAGGTAACCAAGATAGTCCAAATGCCCGCTAGTTAATCTAGATAGTCCAAGTGCCCGCTAGTTAACCTAGATAGTAAAAGTGCCCGCTAGTTAACCTAGATCGTCCAAGTGCCCGCTAGTTAACCTACATAGTCCAAGGGCCCGCTTGTTAACCTACATAGTCCAAGGTCCGCTACTTAACCTAGATAGTCCAAGGGCCCGCTAGTTAACTTAGATAGTCCAAGTGCCCGCTAGGGGACGTACATAATCCAAATGCCCGCTAGGTAACCTAGATAGTCCAAGTGCCCGTTAGCTAACCTAGATAGTCCAAGTGCCCGCTAGGTAACCTACATAGTCCAAGTGCCCGTTCGTTAACCTAGATAGTTCAAGTGCCCGCTAGGTAACCTAGACAGTCCAAGTTCCCACTTGGTTACCTACATAGTCCAAGTGCCCGCTAGTTAACTTACATAGCCCAGGGCCCGCTAGTTAACCTAGATAGTCCTATTGCCCGTTAGTTAACCTACATAGTCCAAGTGCACACTAGGGGACGTACATAGTCCAAGTGGCCGCTAGGTAACCTAGATAGTCCAGTGCCCGCTAAGGTATGTACATAGTCCAAGTGCCCGCTAGGTAACCTAGATAGTCTAAGTGCCCGCTAGTTAACCTACATAGTCCAAGTGCCCGCTAGTTAACCTACATAGTCCAAGTGCCCTCTAGTTAACCTAGATAGTCCACGTGCCCGCTAGGGTATGTACATAGTTCAATTGCCCGCTAGGTAACCTAGATAATCCAAGTGTCTGCTAGTTAACCTACATAGTCCAAGTGCCCCTTAGGTAACCTAGATAGTCCAAGTGCCCGTAGTGAACCTATATATTCCAAGTGCCCGCTAGGGAACCTGCATTGTCCAAGTGCCGGCTAGTTAACCTAGATGGTCCAAGTGTCTGCTAGTTAACCTAGATAGTCCAAGTGTCCGCTAGTTAACCTTGATCGTCCAAGGGCCCGCTAGTTAACCTACATAGTCCAAGGGCCCACTAGTTAACCTACATAGTCCAAGAACCCGCTAGTTAACATAGATAGTCCAAGTGCCCGCTAGTTAACCTACATAGTCCAAGGGCCCGCAAGGTAACCTAGATATTCCAATTTCCTGTTAGCTAACCTAGATAGTCCAAGTGCCCGCTAGATAACCTACATAGTACAAGTGCCCATTCATTAACCTAGATAGTCCAAGTGCCTGCTAGGTAACCTAGACTGTCCAAGTGCCCGCTTGCTTACTACATAGTCCATGTGCCCGCTAGTTAACCTAGATAGTCCTATTGCCCATTAGTTAACCTAGATAGTCCAAGTGCACACTAGGGGACGTACATAGTCCAATTGTCCGCTAGTTAACCTTGATCGTCCAAGTGCCCGCTAGATAACCTACATAGTCCAAGGGCCCACTAGTTAACCTACATAGTCCAAGAACCCGCTAGTTAACCTAGATAGTCCAAGTGCCCGCTAGTTAACCTACATAGTCCAAGGGCCCGCAAGGTAACCTAGATATTCCAATTTCCTGTTAGCTAACCTAGATAGTCCAAGTGCCCGCTAGATAACCTACATAGTACAAGTGCCCATTCATTAACCTAGATAGTCCAAGTGCCTGCTAGGTAACCTAGACTGTCCAAGTGCCCGCTTGGTTACTACATAGTCCATGTGCCCGCTAGTTAACCTAGATAGTCCTATTGCCCATTAGTTAACCTAGATAGTCCAAGTGCACACTAGGGGACGTACATAGTCCAATTGTCCGCTAGTTAACCTTGATCGTCCAAGTGCCCGCTAGTTAACCTACATAGTCCAAGGGCCCACTAGTTAACCTACATAGTCCAAGAACCCGCTAGTTAACCTAGATAGTCCAAGTGCCCGCTAGTTAACCTACATAGTCCAAGGGCCCGCAAGGTAACCTAGATATTCCAATTTCCTGTTAGCTAACCTGGATAGTCCAAGTGCCCGCTAGGTAACCTACATAGTACAAGTGCCCATTCATTAACTTAGATAGTCCAAGTGCCCGCTAGATAACCTAGACTGTCCAGTGCCCGCTAGGTTACCTACATAATCCAAGTGCCCGCTAGGTAACCTAGATAGTCCTAGTGCACGTTAGTTATCCTAGATAGTCCAAGTGCCCACTAGGGGACGTACACAGTCCAAGTGCCCGCTAGGTGACATACATAGTCCAAGTGCCCTTTAGGGAACCTACATAGTAAAGTGCCCGCTAGTTAACCTAGATCGTCCAAGTGCCCGCTCATTAACCTACATAGTCCAAGTGCCTCATAGGGAACCTACATAGTCCAAGTGCCCGTTAGGGAACCTAGACAGTCCAAGTGCCAGCTAGGGAACCTGCATCATCCAAGTGCCCGCTAGTTAACCTAGATCGTCCAAGTGCCCGCTAGTTAACCTACATAGTCCAAGGGCCCGCAAGTTGACCTACATAGTCCAAGGGCCCTCTAGTTAACCTAGATCGTCCGAGTGCCCACTAGGGGACGTACATAGTCCAACTGTCCACTAGGTAACCTAGATAGTCCAAGGGCCCGCTAGTTAACCAACATAGTCCAAGTGCCCAATAGGGAACCTACAAAGTCCAAGTGCCCGCTAAGGAACCTACATATTCCAAGTGCCCGCTAGGGAACCTAGATAGTCCAAGTGCCCGCTAGTCAACCTAGATAGTCCTAGTGCACGTTAGTTATCCTAGATAGTCCAAGTGCCCACTAGGGGACGTACACAGTCCAAGTGCACGCTAGGTGACATACATAGTCCAAGTGCCCGCTAGGGAACCTACATAGTAAAGTGCCCGCTAGTTAACCTAGATCGTCCAAGTGCCCACTAGTTAACCTACATAGTCCAAGGGCCCGCTTGTTAACCTACATAGTCCAAAGTCCGCTATTTAACCTAGATAGTCCAAGTGCCCGCTAGTTAACCTACATAGTCCAATGGCCCTCTAGTTAACCTACATAGTCCAAGTGCCCGATAGGGGACGTATATAGTCCAAGTGCCCGCTATATAACCTAGATAGTCCAGTGCCGGCTAGGGTATGTACATAGTCAAGGTGTCTGCTAGGTAACCTAGATAGTCTAAGTGCCCGCTACTTAACGTACATAGTCCAAGGTCCCGCTCGTTAACCTACATAGTCCAAGTGCCTGATAGGGAACCTACATAGTCCAAGTGCCCGTTAGGGAACCTAGATAGTCCAAGTGCCCGCTAGGGAACCTGCATCATCCAAGTGCCCGCTAGTTAACCTAGATCGTCCAAGTGCCCGCTAGTTAACCTACATAGTCCAAAGGCCCGCAAGTTGACCTCATAGTCCAAGGGCCCTCTAGTTAACTTAGATCGTCCAAGTGCCCACTAGGGGACGTACATAGTCCAACTGCCCACTAGGTAACCTTGATAGTCCGAGTGTCCGCTAGTTAACCTAGATAGTCCAAGGGCCCGCTAGTTAACCAACATAGTCCAAGTGCCCAATAGGGAACCTACAAAGTCCAAGTGCCCGCTGAGGAACCTACATATTCCAAGTCCCCGATAGGGAACCTATATATTCCAAGTGCCCGTTAGGGAACCTAGATAGTCCAAGTGCCCGTAGGGAACCTATATATTCCAAGTGTCCGCTAGGAACCTACATAGTAAATGTGCCCGCTAGGGAACCTGCATTGTCCAAGTGCCTGCTAGTTACCTAGATAGTCCAAGTGCCCGCTAGTTAACCTAGATTGTCCAAGTGCCAGCTAGTTAACCTTGATGGTCCAAGGGCCCTCTAGTTAACCTACCTAGTCCAAGGGCCCGCAAGTTAACCTAGATATTCCAAGTGCCCGCTAGTTAACCAAGATCGTCCAAGTGTCCACTAGTTAACCTACGTAGTCCAAGTTCCCGTTAGGTATCCTAGATAGTCCAAATGCCCGCTAGTTACCCTACATAGTCCAAGTGCCCGCTAGTTAACCTACATAGTTCACGTGCGCGATAGGGAACCTACAGAGTCCAAGTGCCCGCTAAGGGACGTACATAGTCCAAGTGCCCGCTAGGGAACCTACATAGTCCAAGTGCCCGTTAGGTAACCAAGATAGTCCAAATGCCCGCTAGTTAATCTAGATAGTCCAAGTGCCCGCTAGTTAACCTAGATAGTAAAAGTGCCCGCTAGTTAACCTAGATCGTCCAAGTGCCCGCTAGTTAACCTACATAGTCCAAGGGCCCGCTTGTTAACCTACATAGTCCAAGGTCCGCTACTTAACCTAGATAGTCCAAGGGCCCGCTAGTTAACTTAGATAGTCCAAGTGCCCGCTAGGGGACGTACATAATCCAAATGCCCGCTAGGTAACCTAGATAGTCCAAGTGCCCGTTAGCTAACCTAGATAGTCCATGTGCCCGCTAGGTAACCTACATAGTCCAAGTGCCCGTTCGTTAACCTAGATAGTTCAAGTGCCCGCTAGGTAACCTAGACAGTCCAAGTTCCCACTTGGTTACCTACATAGTCCAAGTGCCCGCTAGTTAACTTACATAGCCCAGGGCCCGCTAGTTAACCTAGATAGTCCTATTGCCCGTTAGTTAACCTACATAGTCCAAGTGCACACTAGGGGACGTACATAGTCCAAGTGGCCGCTAGGTAACCTAGATAGTCCAGTGCCCGCTAAGGTATGTACATAGTCCAAGTGCCCGCTAGGTAACCTAGATAGTCTAAGGGCCCGCTAGTTAACCTACATAGTCCAAGTGCCCGCTAGTTAACCTACATAGTCCAAGTGCCCGCTAGTTAACCTACATAGTCCAAGTGCCCTCTAGTTAACCTAGATAGTCCACGTGCCCGCTAGGGTATGTACATAGTTCAATTGCCCGCTAGGTAACCTAGATAATCCAAGTGTCTGCTAGTTAACCTACATAGTCCAAGTGCCCCTTAGGTAACCTAGATAGTCCAAGTGCCCGTAGTGAACCTATATATTCCAAGTGCCCGCTAGGGAACCTGCATTGTCCAAGTGCCGGCTAGTTAACCTAGATGGTCCAAGTGTCTGCTAGTTAACCTAGATAGTCCAAGTGTCCGCTAGTTAACCTTGATCGTCCAAGTGCCCGCTAGTTAACCTACATAGTCCAAGGGCCCACTAGTTAACCTACATAGTCAAAGAACCCGCTAGTTAACCTAGATAGTCCAAGTGCCCGCTAGTTAACCTACATAGTCCAAGGGCCCGCAAGGTAACCTAGATATTCCAATTTCCTGTTAGCTAACCTAGATAGTCCAAGTGCCCGCTAGATAACCTACATAGTACAAGTGCCCATTCATTAACCTAGATAGTCCAAGTGCCCGCTAGGTAACCTAGACTGTCCAAGTGCCCGCTTGGTTACCTACATAGTCCAAGTGCCCGCTAGTTAACCTACATAGCCCAGGGCCCGCTAGTTAACCTAGATAGACCTATTGCCCGTTAGTTAACCTAGATAGTCCAAGTGCACACTAGGGGACGTACATAGTCCAAGTGTCCGCTAGTTAACCTTGATCGTCCAAGTGCCCGCTAGTTAACCTACATAGTCCAAGGGCCCACTAGTTAACCTACATAGTCCAAGAACCCGCTAGTTAACCTACATAGTCCAAGTGCCCGCTAGTTAACCTACATAGTCCAAGGGCCCGCAAGGTAACCTAGATATTCCAATTTCCTGTTAGCTAACCTAGATAGTCCAAGTGCCCACTAGGTAACCTACATAGTACAAGTGCCCATTCATTAACCTAGATAGTCCAAGTGCCCGCTAGATAACCTAGACTGTCCAGTGCCCGCTAGGTTACCTACATAATCCAAGTGCCCGCTAGGTAACCTAGATAGCCCTAGTGCACGTTAGTTATCCTAGATAGTCCAAGTGCCCACTAGGGGACGTACACTCTCCAAGTGCCCGCTAGGTGACATACATAGTCCAAGTGCCCGCTAGGGAACCTACATAATAAGTGCCCGCTAGTTAACCTAGATCGTCCAAGTGCCCGCTCATTAACCTACACAGTCCAAGTGCCTCATAGGGAAACTACATAGTCCAAGTGCCCGTTAGGGAACCTAGACAGTCCAAGTGCCTGCTAGGGAACCTGCATCATCCAAGTGCCCGCTAGTTAACCTAGATCGTCCAAGTGCCCGCTAGGTAACCTACATTGTCCAAGTGCCCTTTCGTTAACCTAGATACTCCAAGTGCCCGCTAGTTAACCTAGACTGTCCAAGTGCCCGCTAGATTACCTACATAGTCCAAGTACCCGTTCGTTAACCTAGATAATCCAATTGCCCGCTAGGTAACCTACATAGTCCCAGCGCCCGCTAGGTAACCTAGATAGTCCAGGTGCCCGTTAGGTAACCTAGATAGTCTAAGTGCCCGCTAGGTTACCTACATAGTCCAAGTGCCCGCTAGAAAACCTAGATAGTCCAAGTGCCCGCTAGGTAACCTAGATAGTCCAAGTGCCCGCTAGGTAACCTACTAAGTCCAAGTGCCTGCTAGGTAATCTATATAGTCCAAATGCCCGCTAGGGCACCCATATAGTCCAATTGCCCGCTAATTTACATATATAGTCCAAGTGCCCGTTAGCTAACCTAGATAGTCCAAGGGTCATCTAGTTAACCTACATAGTTCAAGGGCCCGCTAGGTAACCTAGATAGTCTAAGTGCCCGCTAGTTACCCTACATAGTCCAAGTGCCCGCTAGTAACCTACATAGTTCACGTGCGCGATAGGGAACCTACATAGTCCAAGTGCCCGCTAAGGGACGTACATAGTCCAAGTGCCCGCTAGGGAACCTACATAGTCCAAGTGCCCGTTAGGTAACCAAGATAGTCCAAATGCCCGCTAGTTAATCTAGATAGTCCAAGTGCCCGCTAGTTAACCTAGATAGTAAAAGTGCCCGCTAGTTAACCTAGATCGTCCAAGTGCCCGCTAGTTAACCTACATAGTCCAAGGGCCCGCTTGTTAACCTACATAGTCCAAGGTCCGCTACTTAACCTAGATAGTCCAAGGGCCCGCTAGTTAACTTAGATAGTCCATGTGCCCGCTAGGGGACGTACATAATCCAAATGCCCGCTAGGTAACCTAGATAGTCCAAGTGCCCGTTAGCTAACCTAGATAGTCCAAGTGCCCGCTAGGTAACCTACATAGTCCAAGTGCCCGTTCGTTAACCTAGATAGTTCAAGTGCCCGCTAGGTAACCTAGACAGTCCAAGTTCCCACTTGGTTACCTACATAGTCCAAGTGCCCGCTAGTTAACTTACATAGCCCAGGGCCCGCTAGTTAACCTAGATAGTCCTATTGCCCGTTAGTTAACCTACATAGTCCAAGTGCACACTAGGGGACGTACATAGTCCAAGTGGCCGCTAGGTAACCTAGATAGTCCAGTGCCCGCTAAGGTATGTACATAGTCCAAGTGCCCGCTAGGTAACCTAGATAGTCTAAGTGCCCGCTAGTTAACCTACATAGTCCAAGTGCCCGCTAGTTAACCTACATAGTCCAAGTGCCCTCTAGTTAACCTAGATAGTCCACGTGCCCGCTAGGGTATGTACATAGTTCAATTGCCCGCTAGGTAACCTAGATAATCCAAGTGTCTGCTAGTTAACCTACATAGTCCAAGTGCCCCTTAGGTAACCTAGATAGTCCAAGTGCCCGTAGTGAACCTATATATTCCAAGTGCCCGCTAGGGAACCTGCATTGTCCAAGTGCCGGCTAGTTAACCTAGATGGTCCAAGTGTCTGCTAGTTAACCTAGATAGTCCAAGTGTCCGCTAGTTAACCTTGATCGTCCAAGTGCCCGCTAGTTAACCTACATACTCCAAGGGCCCACTAGTTAACCTACATAGTCCAAGAACCCGCTAGTTAACCTAGATAGTCCAAGTGCCCGCTAGTTAACCTACATAGTCCAAGGGCCCGCAAGGTAACCTAGATATTCCAATTTCCTGTTAGCTAACCTAGATAGTCCAAGTGCCCGCTAGATAACCTACATAGTACAAGTGCCCATTCATTAACCTAGATAGTCCAAGTGCCTGCTAGGTAACCTAGACTGTCCAAGTGCCCGCTTGGTTACTACATAGTCCATGTGCCCGCTAGTTAACCTAGATAGTCCTATTGCCCTTTAGTTAACCTAGATAGTCCAAGTGCACACTAGGGGACGTACATAGTCCAATTGTCCGCTAGTTAACCTTGATCGTCCAAGTGCCCGCTAGTTATCCTACATAGTCCAAGGGCCCACTAGTTAACCTACATAGTCCAAGAACCCGCTAGTTAACCTAGATAGTCCAAGTGCCCGCTAGTTAACCTACATAGTCCAAGGGCCCGCAAGGTAACCTAGATATTCCAATTTCCTGTTAGCTAACCTAGATAGTCCAAGTGCCCGCTAGGTAACCTACATAGTACAAGTGCCCATTCATTAACTTAGATAGTCCAAGTGCCCGCTAGATAACCTAGACTGTCCAGTGCCCGCTAGGTTACCTACATAATCCAAGTGCCCGCTAGGTAACCTAGATAGTCCTAGTGCACGTTAGTTATCCTAGATAGTCCAAGTGCCCACTAGGGGACGTACACAGTCCAAGTGCCCGCTAGGTGACATACATAGTCCAAGTGCCCTTTAGGGAACCTACATACTAAAGTGCCCGCTAGTTAACCTAGATCGTCCAAGTGCCCGCTCATTAACCTACATAGTCCAAGTGCCTCATAGGGAACCTACATAGTCCAAGTGCCCGTTAGGGAACCTAGACAGTCCAAGTGCCAGCTAGGGAACCTGCATCATCCAAGTGCCCGCTAGTTAACCTAGATCGTCCAAGTGCCCGCTAGTTAACCTACATAGTCCAAGGGCCCGCAAGTTGACCTACATAGTCCAAGGGCCCTCTAGTTAACCTAGATCGTCCGAGTGCCCACTAGGGGACGTACATAGTCCAACTGTCCACTAGGTAACCTAGATAGTCCAAGGGCCCGCTAGTTAACCAACATAGTCCAAGTGCCCAATAGGGAACCTACAAAGTCCAAGTGCCCGCTAAGGAACCTACATATTCCAAGTGCCCGCTAGGGAACCTAGATAGTCCAAGTGCCCGCTAGTCAACCTAGATAGTCCTAGTGCACGTTAGTTATCCTAGATAGTCCAAGTGCCCACTAGGGGACGTACACAGTCCAAGTGCACGCTAGGTGACATACATAGTCCAAGTGCCCGCTAGGGAACCTACATAGTAAAGTGCCCGCTAGTTAACCTAGATCGTCCAAGTGCCCACTAGTTAACCTACATAGTCCAAGGGCCCGCTTGTTAACCTACATAGTCCAAAGTCCGCTATTTAACCTAGATAGTCCAAGTGCCCGCTAGTTAACCTACATAGTCCAATGGCCCTCTAGTTAACCTACATAGTCCAAGTGCCCGATAGGGGACGTATATAGTCCAAGTGCCCGCTATATAACCTAGATAGTCCAGTGCCGGCTAGGGTATGTACATAGTCAAGGTGTCTGCTAGGTAACCTAGATAGTCTAAGTGCCCGCTACTTAACGTACATAGTCCAAGGTCCCGCTCGTTAACCTACATAGTCCAAGTGCCTGATAGGGAACCTACATAGTCCAAGTGCCCGTTAGGGAACCTAGATAGTCCAAGTGCCCGCTAGGGAACCTGCATCATCCAAGTGCCCGCTAGTTAACCTAGATCGTCCAAGTGCCCGCTAGTTAACCTACATAGTCCAAAGGCCCGCAAGTTGACCTCATAGTCCAAGGGCCCTCTAGTTAACTTAGATCGTCCAAGTGCCCACTAGGGGACGTACATAGTCCAACTGCCCACTAGGTAACCTTGATAGTCCGAGTGTCCGCTAGTTAACCTAGATAGTCCAAGGGCCCGCTAGTTAACCAACATAGTCCAAGTGCCCAATAGGGAACCTACAAAGTCCAAGTGCCCGCTGAGGAACCTACATATTCCAAGTCCCCGATAGGGAACCTATATATTCCAAGTGCCCGTTAGGGAACCTAGATAGTCCAAGTGCCCGTAGGGAACCTATATATTCCAAGTGTCCGCTAGGAACCTACATAGTAAATGTGCCCGCTAGGGAACCTGCATTGTCCAAGTGCCTGCTAGTTACCTAGATAGTCCAAGTGCCCGCTAGTTAACCTAGATTGTCCAAGTGCCAGCTAGTTAACCTTGATGGTCCAAGGGCCCTCTAGTTAACCTACCTAGTCCAAGGGCCCGCAAGTTAACCTAGATATTCCAAGTGCCCGCTAGTTAACCAAGATCGTCCAAGTGTCCACTAGTTAACCTACGTAGTCCAAGTTCCCGTTAGGTATCCTAGATAGTCCAAATGCCCGCTAGTTACCCTACATAGTCCAAGTGCCCGCTAGTTAACCTACATAGTTCACGTGCGCGATAGGGAACCTACAGAGTCCAAGTGCCCGCTAAGGGACGTACATAGTCCAAGTGCCCGCTAGGGAACCTACATAGTCCAAGTGCCCGTTAGGTAACCAAGATAGTCCAAATGCCCGCTAGTTAATCTAGATAGTCCAAGTGCCCGCTAGTTAACCTAGATAGTAAAAGTGCCCGCTAGTTAACCTAGATCGCCCAAGTGCCCGCTAGTTAACCTACATAGTCCAAGGGCCCGCTTGTTAACCTACATAGTCCAAGGTCCGCTACTTAACCTAGATAGTCCAAGGGCCCGCTAGTTAACTTAGATAGTCCAAGTGCCCGCTAGGGGACGTACATAATCCAAATGCCCGCTAGGTAACCTAGATAGTCCAAGTGCCCGTTAGCTAACCTAGATAGTCCAAGTGCCCGCTAGGTAACCTACATAGTCCAAGTGCCCGTTCGTTAACCTAGATAGTTCAAGTGCCCGCTAGGTAACCTAGACAGTCCAAGTTCCCACTTGGTTACCTACATAGTCCAAGTGCCCGCTAGTTAACTTACATAGCCCAGGGCCCGCTAGTTAACCTAGATAGTCCTATTGCCCGTTAGTTAACCTACATAGTCCAAGTGCACACTAGGGGACGTACATAGTCCAAGTGGCCGCTAGGTAACCTAGATAGTCCAGTGCCCGCTAAGGTATGTACATAGTCCAAGTGCCCGCTAGGTAACCTAGATAGTCTAAGTGCCCGCTAGTTAACCTACATAGTCCAAGTGCCCGCTAGTTAACCTACATAGTCCAAGTGCCCTCTAGTTAACCTAGATAGTCCACGTGCCCGCTAGGGTATGTACATAGTTCAATTGCCCGCTAGGTAACCTAGATAATCCAAGTGTCTGCTAGTTAACCTACATAGTCCAAGTGCCCCTTAGGTAACCTAGATAGTCCAAGTGCCCGTAGTGAACCTATATATTCCAAGTGCCCGCTAGGGAACCTGCATTGTCCAAGTGCCGGCTAGTTAACCTAGATGGTCCAAGTGTCTGCTAGTTAACCTAGATAGTCCAAGTGTCCGCTAGTTAACCTTGATCGTCCAAGTGCCCGCTAGTTAACCTACAAACTCCAAGGGCCCACTAGTTAACCTACATAGTCCAAGAACCCGCTAGTTAACCTAGATAGTCCAAGTGCCCGCTAGTTAACCTACATAGTCCAAGGGCCCGCAAGGTAACCTAGATATTCCAATTTCCTGTTAGCTAACCTAGATAGTCCAAGTGCCCGCTAGATAACCTACATAGTACAAGTGCCCATTCATTAACCTAGATAGTCCAAGTGCCTGCTAGGTAACCTAGACTGTCCAAGTGCCCGCTTGGTTACTACATAGTCCATGTGCCCGCTAGTTAACCTAGATAGTCCTATTGCCCATTAGTTAACCTAGATAGTCCAAGTGCACACTAGGGGACGTACATAGTCCAATTGTCCGCTAGTTAACCTTGATCGTCCAAGTGCCCGCTAGTTATCCTACATAGTCCAAGGGCCCACTAGTTAACCTACATAGTCCAAGAACCCGCTAGTTAACCTAGATAGTCCAAGTGCCCGCTAGTTAACCTACATAGTCCAAGGGCCCGCAAGGTAACCTAGATATTCCAATTTCCTGTTAGCTAACCTAGATAGTCCAAGTGCCCGCTAGGTAACCTACATAGTACAAGTGCCCATTCATTAACTTAGATAGTCCAAGTGCCCGCTAGATAACCTAGACTGTCCAGTGCCCGCTAGGTTACCTACATAATCCAAGTGCCCGCTAGGTAACCTAGATAGTCCTAGTGCACGTTAGTTATCCTAGATAGTCCAAGTGCCCACTAGGGGACGTACACAGTCCAAGTGCCCGCTAGGTGACATACATAGTCCAAGTGCCCTTTAGGGAACCTACATACTAAAGTGCCCGCTAGTTAACCTAGATCGTCCAAGTGCCCGCTCATTAACCTACATAGTCCAAGTGCCTCATAGGGAACCTACATAGTCCAAGTGCCCGTTAGGGAACCTAGACAGTCCAAGTGCCAGCTAGGGAACCTGCATCATCCAAGTGCCCGCTAGTTAACCTAGATCGTCCAAGTGCCCGCTAGTTAACCTACATAGTCCAAGGGCCCGCAAGTTGACCTACATAGTCCAAGGGCCCTCTGGTTAACCTAGATCGTCCGAGTGCCCACTAGGGGACGTACATAGTCCAACTGTCCACTAGGTAACCTAGATAGTCCAAGGGCCCGCTAGTTAACCAACATAGTCCAAGTGCCCAATAGGGAACCTACAAAGTCCAAGTGCCCGCTAAGGAACCTACATATTCCAAGTGCCCGCTAGGGAACCTAGATAGTCCAAGTGCCCGCTAGTCAACCTAGATAGTCCTAGTGCACGTTAGTTATCCTAGATAGTCCAAGTGCCCACTAGGGGACGTACACAGTCCAAGTGCACGCTAGGTGACATACATAGTCCAAGTGCCCGCTAGGGAACCTACATAGTAAAGTGCCCGCTAGTTAACCTAGATCGTCCAAGTGCCCACTAGTTAACCTACATAGTCCAAGGGCCCGCTTGTTAACCTACATAGTCCAAAGTCCGCTATTTAACCTAGATAGTCCAAGTGCCCGCTAGTTAACCTACATAGTCCAATGGCCCTCTAGTTAACCTACATAGTCCAAGTGCCCGATAGGGGACGTATATAGTCCAAGTGCCCGCTATATAACCTAGATAGTCCAGTGCCGGCTAGGGTATGTACATAGTCAAGGTGTCTGCTAGGTAACCTAGATAGTCTAAGTGCCCGCTACTTAACGTACATAGTCCAAGGTCCCGCTCGTTAACCTACATAGTCCAAGTGCCTGATAGGGAACCTACATAGTCCAAGTGCCCGTTAGGGAACCTAGATAGTCCAAGTGCCCGCTAGGGAACCTGCATCATCCAAGTGCCCGCTAGTTAACCTAGATCGTCCAAGTGCCCGCTAGTTAACCTACATAGTCCAAAGGCCCGCAAGTTGACCTCATAGTCCAAGGGCCCTCTAGTTAACTTAGATCGTCCAAGTGCCCACTAGGGGACGTACATAGTCCAACTGCCCACTAGGTAACCTTGATAGTCCGAGTGTCCGCTAGTTAACCTAGATAGTCCAAGGGCCCGCTAGTTAACCAACATAGTCCAAGTGCCCAATAGGGAACCTACAAAGTCCAAGTGCCCGCTGAGGAACCTACATATTCCAAGTCCCCGATAGGGAACCTATATATTCCAAGTGCCCGTTAGGGAACCTAGATAGTCCAAGTGCCCGTAGGGAACCTATATATTCCAAGTGTCCGCTAGGAACCTACATAGTAAATGTGCCCGCTAGGGAACCTGCATTGTCCAAGTGCCTGCTAGTTACCTAGATAGTCCAAGTGCCCGCTAGTTAACCTAGATTGTCCAAGTGCCAGCTAGTTAACCTTGATGGTCCAAGGGCCCTCTAGTTAACCTACCTAGTCCAAGGGCCCGCAAGTTAACCTAGATATTCCAAGTGCCCGCTAGTTAACCAAGATCGTCCAAGTGTCCACTAGTTAACCTACGTAGTCCAAGTTCCCGTTAGGTATCCTAGATAGTCCAAATGCCCGCTAGTTACCCTACATAGTCCAAGTGCCCGCTAGTTAACCTACATAGTTCACGTGCGCGATAGGGAACCTACAGAGTCCAAGTGCCCGCTAAGGGACGTACATAGTCCAAGTGCCCGCTAGGGAACCTACATAGTCCAAGTGCCCGTTAGGTAACCAAGATAGTCCAAATGCCCGCTAGTTAATCTAGATAGTCCAAGTGCCCGCTAGTTAACCTAGATAGTAAAAGTGCCCGCTAGTTAACCTAGATCGCCCAAGTGCCCGCTAGTTAACCTACATAGTCCAAGGGCCCGCTTGTTAACCTACATAGTCCAAGGTCCGCTACTTAACCTAGATAGTCCAAGGGCCCGCTAGTTATCCTAGATAGTCCAAGTGCCCGCTAGGGGACGTACATAATCCAAATGCCCGCTAGGTAACCTAGATAGTCCAAGTGCCCGTTAGCTAACCTAGATAGTCCAAGTGCCCGCTAGGTAACCTACATAGTCCAAGTGCCCGTTCGTTAACCTAGATAGTTCAAGTGCCCGCTAGGTAACCTAGACAGTCCAAGTTCCCGCTTGGTTACCTACATAGTCCAAGTGCCCGCTAGTTAACCTACATAGCCCAGGGCCCGCAAGTTAACCTAGATAGTCCTATTGCCCGTTAGTTAACCTAGATAGTCCAAGTGCACACTAGGGGACGTACATAGACAAGTGGCCGCTAGGTAACCTAGATAGTCCAGTGCCCGCTAAGGTATGTACATAGTCCAAGTGCCTGCTAGGTAACCTAGATAGTCTAAGTGCCCGCTAGTTAACCTACATAGTCCAAGTGCCCGCTAGTTAACCTACATAGTCCAAGTGCCCTCTAGTTAACCTAGATAGTCCACGTGCCCGCTAGGGTATGTACATAGTTCAATTGCCCGCTAGGTAACCTAGATAATCCAAGTGTCTGCTAGTTAACCTACATAGTCCAAGTGCCCGTTAGGTAACCTAGATAGTCCAAGTGCCCGTAGTGAACCTATATATTCCAAGTGCCCGCTAGGGAACCTGCATTGTCCAAGTGTCGGCTAGTTAACCTAGATGGTCCAAGTGTCTGCTAGTTAACCTAGATAGTCCAAGTGTCCGCTAATTAACCTTGATCGTCCAAGTGCCCGCTAGTTAACCTACATACTCCAAGGGCCCACTAGTTAACCTACATAGTCCAAGAACCCGCTAGTTAACCTAGATAGTTCAAGTGCCCGCTAGTTAACCTACATAGTCCAAGGGCCCGCAAGGTAACCTAGATATTCCAATTTCCTGCTAGCTAACCTAGATAGTCCAAGTGCCCGCTAGATAACCTACATAGTACAAGTGCCCATTCATTAACCTAGATAGTCCAAGTGCCCGCTAGGTAACCTAGACTGTCCAAGTGCCCGCTTGGTTACCTACATAGTCCAAGTGCCCACTAGTTAACCTACATAGCCCAGGGCCCGCTAGTTAACCTAGATAGTCCTATTGCCCGTTAGTTAACCTAGATAGTCCAAGTGCACACTAGGGGACGTACATAGTCCAAGTGTCCGCTAGTTAACCTTGATCATCCAAGTGCCCGCTAGTTAACCTACATAGTCCAAGGGCCCACTAGTTAACCTACATAGTCCAAGAACCCGCTAGTTAAACTAGATAGTCCAAGTGCCCGCTAGTTAACCTACATAGTCCAAGGGCCCGCAAGGTAACCTAGATATTCCAATTTCCTGTTAGCTAACCTAGATAGTCCAAGTGCCCGCTAGGTAACCTACATAGTTCAAGTGCCTCATAGGGAACCTACATAGTCCAAGTTCCCGTTAGGTAACCTAGATAGTCCAAGTGCCCACTAGGTAACCTACATAGTCCAAGTAACCACTAGGTAACCTAGATATTCCAAGTTCCTTTTAGCTAACCTAGATAGTCCAAGTGCCCGCTAGTTAACCTACATACTCCAAGGGCCCACTAGTTAACCTACATAGTCCAAGAACCCGCTAGTTATCCTAGATAGTCCAAGTGCCCGCTAGTTAACCTACATAGTCCAAGGGCCCGCAAGGTAACCTAGATATTCCAATTTCCTGTTAGCTAACCTAGATAGTCCAAGTGCCCGCTAGGTAACCTACATAGTACAAGTGCCCATTCATTAACCTAGATAGTCCAAGTGCCCGCTAGATAACCTAGACTGTCCAGTGCCCGCTAGGTTACCTACATAATCCAAGTGCCCGCTAGGTAACCTAGATAGTCCTAGTGCACGTTAGTTATCCTAGATAGTCCAAGTGCCCACTAGGGGACGTACACAGTCCAAGTGCCCGCTAGGTGACATACATAGTCCAAGTGCCCTTTAGGGAACCTACATACTAAAGTGCCCGCTAGTTAACCTAGATCGTCCAAGTGCCCGCTCATTAACCTACATAGTCCAAGTGCCTCATAGGGAACCTACATAGTCCAAGTGCCCGTTAGGGAACCTAGACAGTCCAAGTGCCAGCTAGGGAACCTGCATCATCCAAGTGCCCGCTAGTTAACCTAGATCGTCCAAGTGCCCGCTAGTTAACCTACATAGTCCAAGGGCCCGCAAGTTGACCTACATAGTCCAAGGGCCCTCTAGTTAACCTAGATCGTCCGAGTGCCCACTAGGGGACGTACATAGTCCAACTGTCCACTAGGTAACCTAGATAGTCCAAGGGCCCGCTAGTTAACCAACATAGTCCAAGTGCCCAATAGGGAACCTACAAAGTCCAAGTGCCCGCTAAGGAACCTACATATTCCAAGTGCCCGCTAGGGAACCTAGATAGTCCAAGTGCCCGCTAGTCAACCTAGATAGTCCTAGTGCACGTTAGTTATCCTAGATAGTCCAAGTGCCCACTAGGGGACGTACACAGTCCAAGTGCACGCTAGGTGACATACATAGTCCAAGTGCCCGCTAGGGAACCTACATAGTAAAGTGCCCGCTAGTTAACCTAGATCGTCCAAGTGCCCACTAGTTAACCTACATAGTCCAAGGGCCCGCTTGTTAACCTACATAGTCCAAAGTCCGCTATTTAACCTAGATAGTCCAAGTGCCCGCTAGTCAACCTACATAGTCCAATGGCCCTCTAGTTAACCTACATAGTCCAAGTGCCCGATAGGGGACGTATATAGTCCAAGTGCCCGCTATATAACCTAGATAGTCCAGTGCCGGCTAGGGTATGTACATAGTCAAGGTGTCTGCTAGGTAACCTAGATAGTCTAAGTGCCCGCTACTTAACGTACATAGTCCAAGGTCCCGCTCGTTAACCTACATAGTCCAAGTGCCTGATAGGGAACCTACATAGTCCAAGTGCCCGTTAGGGAACCTAGATAGTCCAAGTGCCCGCTAGGGAACCTGCATCATCCAAGTGCCCGCTAGTTAACCTAGATCGTCCAAGTGCCCGCTAGTTAACCTACATAGTCCAAAGGCCCGCAAGTTGACCTCATAGTCCAAGGGCCCTCTAGTTAACTTAGATCGTCCAAGTGCCCACTAGGGGACGTACATAGTCCAACTGCCCACTAGGTAACCTTGATAGTCCGAGTGTCCGCTAGTTAACCTAGATAGTCCAAGGGCCCGCTAGTTAACCAACATAGTCCAAGTGCCCAATAGGGAACCTACAAAGTCCAAGTGCCCGCTGAGGAACCTACATATTCCAAGTCCCCGATAGGGAACCTATATATTCCAAGTGCCCGTTAGGGAACCTAGATAGTCCAAGTGCCCGTAGGGAACCTATATATTCCAAGTGTCCGCTAGGAACCTACATAGTAAATGTGCCCGCTAGGGAACCTGCATTGTCCAAGTGCCTGCTAGTTACCTAGATAGTCCAAGTGCCCGCTAGTTAACCTAGATTGTCCAAGTGCCAGCTAGTTAACCTTGATGGTCCAAGGGCCCTCTAGTTAACCTACCTAGTCCAAGGGCCCGCAAGTTAACCTAGATATTCCAAGTGCCCGCTAGTTAACCAAGATCGTCCAAGTGTCCACTAGTTAACCTACGTAGTCCAAGTTCCCGTTAGGTATCCTAGATAGTCCAAATGCCCGCTAGTTACCCTACATAGTCCAAGTGCCCGCTAGTTAACCTACATAGTTCACGTGCGCGATAGGGAACCTACAGAGTCCAAGTGCCCGCTAAGGGACGTACATAGTCCAAGTGCCCGCTAGGGAACCTACATAGTCCAAGTGCCCGTTAGGTAACCAAGATAGTCCAAATGCCCGCTAGTTAATCTAGATAGTCCAAGTGCCCGCTAGTTAACCTAGATAGTAAAAGTGCCCGCTAGTTAACCTAGATCGCCCAAGTGCCCGCTAGTTAACCTACATAGTCCAAGGGCCCGCTTGTTAACCTACATAGTCCAAGGTCCGCTACTTAACCTAGATAGTCCAAGGGCCCGCTAGTTATCCTAGATAGTCCAAGTGCCCACTAGGGGACGTACATAATCCAAATGCCCGCTAGGTAACCTAGATAGTCCAAGTGCCCGTTAGCTAACCTAGATAGTCCAAGTGCCCGTTCGTTAACCTAGATAGTTCAAGTGCCCGCTAGGTAACCTAGACAGTCCAAGTTCCCGCTTGGTTACCTACATAGTCCAAGTGCCCGCTAGTTAACCTACATAGCCCAGGGCCCGCAAGTTAACCTAGATAGTCCTATTGCCCGTTAGTTAACCTAGATAGTCCAAGTGCACACTAGGGGACGTACATAGTCCAAGTGGCCGCTAGGTAACCTAGATAGTCCAGTGCCCGCTAAGGTATGTACATAGTCCAAGTGCCCGCTAGGTAACCTAGATAGTCTAAGTGCCCGCTAGTTAACCTACATAGTCCAAGTGCCCGCTAGTTAACCTACATAGTCCAAGTGCCCTCTAGTTAACCTAGATAGTCCACGTGCCCGCTAGGGTATGTACATAGTTCAATTGCCCGCTAGGTAACCTAGATAATCCAAGTGTCTGCTAGTTAACCTACATAGTCCAAGTGCCCGTTAGGTAACCTAGATAGTCCAAGTGCCCGTAGTGAACCTATATATTCCAAGTGCCCGCTAGGGAACCTGCATTGTCCAAGTGTCGGCTAGTTAACCTAGATGGTCCAAGTGTCTGCTAGTTAACCTAGATAGTCCAAGTGTCCGCTAATTAACCTTGATCGTCCAAGTGCCCGCTAGTTAACCTACATACTCCAAGGGCCCACTAGTTAACCTACATAGTCCAAGAACCCGCTAGTTAACCTAGATAGTTCAAGTGCCCGCTAGTTAACCTACATAGTCCAAGGGCCCGCAAGGTAACCTAGATATTCCAATTTCCTGCTAGCTAACCTAGATAGTCCAAGTGCCCGCTAGATAACCTACATAGTACAAGTGCCCATTCATTAACCTAGATAGTCCAAGTGCCCGCTAGGTAACCTAGACTGTCCAAGTGCCCGCTTGGTTACCTACATAGTCCAAGTGCCCACTAGTTAACCTACATAGCCCAGGGCCCGCTAGTTAACCTAGATAGTCCTATTGCCCGTTAGTTAACCTAGATAGTCCAAGTGCACACTAGGGGACGTACATAGTCCAAGTGTACGCTAGTTAACCTTGATCATCCAAGTGCCCGCTAGTTAACCTACATAGTCCAAGGGCCCACTAGTTAACCTACATAGTCCAAGAACCCGCTAGTTAAACTAGATAGTCCAAGTGCCCGCTAGTTAACCTACATAGTCCAAGGGCCCGCAAGGTAACCTAGATATTCCAATTTCCTGTTAGCTAACCTAGATAGTCCAAGTGCCCGCTAGGTAACCTACATAGTACAAGTGCCCATTCATTAACCTAGATAGTCCAAGTGCCCGCTAGATAACCTAGACTGTCCAGTGCCCGCTAGGTTACCTACATAATCCAAGTGCCCGCTAGGTAACCTAGATAGTCCTAGTGCACGTTAGTTATCCTAGATAGTCCAAGTGCCCACTAGGGGACGTACACAGTCCAAGTGCCCGCTAGGTGACATACATAGTCCAAGTGCCCGCTAGGGAACCTACATAGTAAAGTGCCCGCTAGTTAACCTAGATCGTCCAAGTGCCCGCTCGTTAACCTACATAGTTCAAGTGCCTCATAGGGAACCTACATAGTCCAAGTGCCCGTTAGGGAACCTAGACAGTCCAAGTGCCCGCTAGGGAACCTGCATCATCCAAGTGCCCGCTAGTTAACCTAGATCGTCCAAGTGCCCGCTAGTTAACCTACATAGTCCAAGGGCCCGCAAGTTGACCTACATAGTCCAAGGGCCCTCTAGTTAACCTAGATCGTCCAAGTGCCCACTAGGGGACGTACATAGTCCAACTGTCCACTAGGTAACCTAGATAGTCCAAGGGCCCGCTAGTTAACCAACATAGTCCAAGTGCCCAATAGGGAACCTACAAAGTCCAAGTGCCCGCTAAGGAACCTACATATTCCAAATGCCCGATAGGGAACCTATATATTCCAAGTGCCCGTTAGGGAACCTTGATAGTCCAAGTGCCCGTAGGGAACCTATATATTCCAAGTGCCCGCTAGGAACCTACATAGTCAATGTGCCCGCTAGGGAACCTTCATTGTCCAAGTGCCCGCAAGTTAACCTTGATTGTCCAAGTGGCAGCTAGTTAACCTTGATGGTCCAAGTGCCCTCTAGTTAACCTACATAGTCCAAGTGCCCGTTCATTAACCTAGACAGTCCAAGTGCCCGCTAGTTAACCTACATAGTCCAAGTTCCCGTTAGGTAACCTAGATAGTCCAAGTGCCCACTAGGTAACCTACATAGTCCAAGTAACCACTAGGTAACCTAGATATTCCAAGTTCCTTTTAGCTAACCTAGATAGTCCAAGTGCCCGCTAGTTAACCTACATACTCCAAGGGCCCACTAGTTAACCTACATAGTCCAAGAACCCGCTAGTTAACCTAGATAGTCCAAGTGCCCGCTAGTTAACCTACATAGTCCAAGGGCCCGCAAGGTAACCTAGATATTCCAATTTCCTGTTAGCTAACCTAGATAATCCAAGTGCCCGCTAGATAATCTACATAGTACAAGTGCCCATTCATTAACCTAGATAGTCCAAGTGCCTGCTAGGTAACCTAGACTGTCCAAGTGCCCGCTTGGTTACTACATAGTCCATGTGCCCGCTAGTTAACCTAGATAGTCCTATTGCCCATTAGTTAACCTAGATAGTCCAAGTGCACACTAGGGGACGTACATAGTCCAATTGTCCGCTAGTTAACCTTGATCGTCCAAGTGCCCGCTAGTTAACCTACATAGTCCAAGGGCCCACTAGTTAACCTTCATAGTCCAAGAACCCGCTAATTAACCTAGATAGTCCAAGTGCCCGCTAGTTAACCTACATAGTCCAAGGGCCCGCAAGGTAATCTAGATATTCCAATTTCCTGTTAGCTAACCTAGATAGTCCAAGTGCCCGCTAGGTAACCTACATAGTACAAGTGCCCATTCATTAACCTAGATAGTCCAAAGGCCCGCTAGATAACCTAGACTGTCCAGTGCCCGCTAGGTTACCTACATAATCCAAGTGCCCGCTAGGTAACCTAGATAGTCCTAGTGCACGTTAGTTATCCTAGATAGTCCAAGTGCCCACTAGGGGACGTACACAGTCCAAGTGCCCGCTAGGTGACATACATAGTCCAAGTGCCCGCTAGGGAACCTACATACTAAAGTGCCCGCTAGTTAACCTAGATCGTCCAAGTGCCCGCTCATTAACCTACATAGTCCAAGTGCCTCATAGGGAACCTACATAGTCCAAGTGCCCGTTAGGGAACCTAGACAGTCCAAGTGCCAGCTAGGGAACCTGCATCATCCAAGTGCCCGCTAGTTAACCTAGATCGTCCAAGTGCCCGCTAGTTAACCTACATAGTCCAAGGGCCCGCAAGTTGACCTACATAGTCCAAGGGCCCTCTAGTTAACCTAGATCGTCCGAGTGCCCACTAGGGGACGTACATAGTCCAACTGTCCACTAGGTAACCTAGATAGTCCAAGGGCCCGCTAGTTAACCAACATAGTCCAAGTGCCCAATAGGGAACCTACAAAGTCCAAGTGCCCGCTAAGGAACCTACATATTCCAAGTGCCCGCTAGGGAACCTAGATAGTCCAAGTGCCCGCTAGTCAACCTAGATAGTCCTAGTGCACGTTAGTTATCCTAGATAGTCCAAGTGCCCACTAGGGGACGTACACAGTCCAAGTGCACGCTAGGTGACATACATAGTCCAAGTGCCCGCTAGGGAACCTACATAGTAAAGTGCCCGCTAGTTAACCTAGATCGTCCAAGTGCCCACTAGTTAACCTACATAGTCCAAGGGCCCGCTTGTTAACCTACATAGTCCAAAGTCCGCTATTTAACCTAGATAGTCCAAGTGCCCGCTAGTCAACCTACATAGTCCAATGGCCCTCTAGTTAACCTACATAGTCCAAGTGCCCGATAGGGGACGTATATAGTCCAAGTGCCCGCTATATAACCTAGATAGTCCAGTGCCGGCTAGGGTATGTACATAGTCAAGGTGTCTGCTAGGTAACCTAGATAGTCTAAGTGCCCGCTACTTAACGTACATAGTCCAAGGTCCCGCTCGTTAACCTACATAGTCCAAGTGCCTGATAGGGAACCTACATAGTCCAAGTGCCCGTTAGGGAACCTAGATAGTCCAAGTGCCCGCTAGGGAACCTGCATCATCCAAGTGCCCGCTAGTTAACCTAGATCGTCCAAGTGCCCGCTAGTTAACCTACATAGTCCAAAGGCCCGCAAGTTGACCTCATAGTCCAAGGGCCCTCTAGTTAACTTAGATCGTCCAAGTGCCCACTAGGGGACGTACATAGTCCAACTGCCCACTAGGTAACCTTGATAGTCCGAGTGTCCGCTAGTTAACCTAGATAGTCCAAGGGCCCGCTAGTTAACCAACATAGTCCAAGTGCCCAATAGGGAACCTACAAAGTCCAAGTGCCCGCTGAGGAACCTACATATTCCAAGTCCCCGATAGGGAACCTATATATTCCAAGTGCCCGTTAGGGAACCTAGATAGTCCAAGTGCCCGTAGGGAACCTATATATTCCAAGTGTCCGCTAGGAACCTACATAGTAAATGTGCCCGCTAGGGAACCTGCATTGTCCAAGTGCCTGCTAGTTACCTAGATAGTCCAAGTGCCCGCTAGTTAACCTAGATTGTCCAAGTGCCAGCTAGTTAACCTTGATGGTCCAAGTGCCCTCTAGTTAACCTACCTAGTCCAAGGGCCCGCAAGTTAACCTAGATATTCCAAGTGCCCGCTAGTTAACCAAGATCGTCCAAGTGTCCACTAGTTAACCTACGTAGTCCAAGTTCCCGTTAGGTATCCTAGATAGTCCAAATGCCCGCTAGTTACCCTACATAGTCCAAGTGCCCGCTAGTTAACCTACATAGTTCACGTGCGCGATAGGGAACCTACAGAGTCCAAGTGCCCGCTAAGGGACGTACATAGTCCAAGTGCCCGCTAGGGAACCTACATAGTCCAAGTGCCCGTTAGGTAACCAAGATAGTCCAAATGCCCGCTAGTTAATCTAGATAGTCCAAGTGCCCGCTAGTTAACCTAGATAGTAAAAGTGCCCGCTAGTTAACCTAGATCGCCCAAGTGCCCGCTAGTTAACCTACATAGTCCAAGGGCCCGCTTGTTAACCTACATAGTCCAAGGTCCGCTACTTAACCTAGATAGTCCAAGGGCCCGCTAGTTATCCTAGATAGTCCAAGTGCCCGCTAGGGGACGTACATAATCCAAATGCCCGCTAGGTAACCTAGATAGTCCAAGTGCCCGTTAGCTAACCTAGATAGTCCAAGTGCCCGCTAGGTAACCTACATAGTCCAAGTGCCCGTTCGTTAACCTAGATAGTTCAAGTGCCCGCTAGGTAACCTAGACAGTCCAAGTTCCCGCTTGGTTACCTACATAGTCCAATTGCCCGCTAGTTAACCTACATAGCCCAGGGCCCGCTAGTTAACCTAGATAGTCCTATTGCCCGTTAGTTAACCTAGATAGTCCAAGTGCACACTAGGGGACGTACATAGTCCAAGTGGCCGCTAGGTAACCTAGATAGTCCAGTGCCCGCTAAGGTATGTACATAGTCCAAGTGCCCGCTAGGTAACCTAGATAGTCTAAGTGCCCGCTAGTTAACCTACATAGTCCAAGTGCCCGCTAGTTAACCTACATAGTCCAAGTGCCCTCTAGTTAACCTAGATAGTCCACGTGCCCGCTAGGGTATGTACATAGTTCAATTGCCCGCTAGGTAACCTAGATAATCCAAGTGTCTGCTAGTTAACCTACATAGTCCAAGTGCCCGTTAGGTAACCTAGATAGTCCAAGTGCCCGTAGTGAACCTATATATTCCAAGTGCCCGCTAGGGAACCTGCATTGTCCAAGTGTCGGCTAGTTAACCTAGATGGTCCAAGTGTCTGCTAGTTAACCTAGATAGTCCAAGTGTCCGCTAATTAACCTTGATCGTCCAAGTGCCCGCTAGTTAACCTACATACTCCAAGGGCCCACTAGTTAACCTACATAGTCCAAGAACCCGCTAGTTAACCTAGATAGTTCAAGTGCCCGCTAGTTAACCTACATAGTCCAAGGGCCCGCAAGGTAACCTAGATATTCCAATTTCCTGCTAGCTAACCTAGATAGTCCAAGTGCCCGCTAGATAACCTACATAGTACAAGTGCCCAATCATTAACCTAGATAGTCCAAGTGCCCGCTAGGTAACCTAGACTGTCCAAGTGCCCGCTTGGTTACCTACATAGTCCAAGTGCCCACTAGTTAACCTACATAGCCCAGGGCCCGCTAGTTAACCTAGATAGTCCTATTGCCCGTTAGTTAACCTAGATAGTCCAAGTGCACACTAGGGGACGTACATAGTCCAAGTGTCCGCTAGTTAACCTTGATCATCCAAGTGCCCGCTAGTTAACCTACATAGTCCAAGGGCCCACTAGTTAACCTACATAGTCCAAGAACCCGCTAGTTAAACTAGATAGTCCAAGTGCCCGCTAGTTAACCTACATAGTCCAAGGGCCCGCAAGGTAACCTAGATATTCCAATTTCCTGTTAGCTAACCTAGATAGTCCAAGTGCCCGCTAGGTAACCTACATAGTACAAGTGCCCATTCATTAACCTAGATAGTCCAAGTGCCCGCTAGATAACCTAGACTGTCCAGTGCCCGCTAGGTTACCTACATAATCCAAGTGCCCGCTAGGTAACCTAGATAGTCCTAGTGCACGTTAGTTATCCTAGATAGTCCAAGTGCCCACTAGGGGACGTACACAGTCCAAGTGCCCGCTAGGTGACATACATAGTCCAAGTGCCCGCTAGGGAACCTACATAGTAAAGTGCCCGCTAGTTAACCTAGATTGTCCAAGTGCCCGCTCGTTAACCTACATAGTCCAAGTGCCTCATAGGGAACCTACATAGTCCAAGTGCCCGTTAGGGAACCTAGACAGTCCAAGTGCCCGCTAGGGAACCTGCATCATCCAAGTGCCCGCTAGTTAACCTAGATCGTCCAAGTGCCCGCTAGTTAACCTACATAGTCCAAGGGCCCGCAAGTTGACCTACATAGTCCAAGGGCCCTCTAGTTAACCTAGATCGTCCAAGTGCCCACTAGGGGACGTACATAGTCCAACTGTCCACTAGGTAACCTAGATAGTCCAAGGGCCCGCTAGTTAACCAACATAGTCCAAGTGCCCAATAGGGAACCTACAAAGTCCAAGTGCCCGCTAAGGAACCTACATATTCCAAATGCCCGATAGGGAACCTATATATTCCAAGTGCCCGTTAGGGAACCTTGATAGTCCAAGTGCCCATAGGGAACCTATATATTCCAAGTGCCCGCTAGGAACCTACATAGTCAATGTGCCCGCTAGGGAACCTTCATTGTCCAAGTGCCCGCAAGTTAACCTTGATTGTCCAAGTGGCAGCTAGTTAACCTTGATGGTCCAAGTGCCCTCTAGTTAACCTACATAGTCCAAGTGCCCGTTCATTAACCTAGATAGTCCAAGTGCCCGCTAGTTAACCTACATAGTCCAAGTTCCCGTTAGGTAACCTAGATAGTCCAAGTGCCCACTAGGTAACCTACATAGTCCAAGTAACCACTAGGTAACCTAGATATTCCAAGTTCCTTTTAGCTAACCTAGATAGTCCAAGTGCCCGCTAGGTAACCTACATAGTCCAAGTGCCCATTCGTCAACCTAGATAGTCCAAGTGCCCGCTAGTTAACCTAGATTGTCCAAGTGCCCGCTAGGTTACCTACATAGTCCAAGTACCCGTTCGTTAACCTAGATAATCCAATTGCCCGCTAGGTAACCTACATAGTCCAAGTGCCCTTTCGTTAACCTAGATTGTCCAAGTGCCCGTTAGGTAACCTAGATATTCCAAGTGCCCGCTAGGTAACCTACATAGTCCAAGTGCCCGCTAGGTAACCTACTAAGTCCAAGTGCCTGCTAGGTAATCTATATAGTCCAAATGCCCGCTAGGGCACCCATATAGTCCAATTGTCCGCTAATTTACCTATATAGTCCAAGTGCCCGTCAGCTAACCTAGATAGTCCAAGGGTCATCTAGTTAACCTACATAGTTCAAGGGCCCGCTAGGTAACCTAGCTAATCCAAGTGCCCGCTAGTTAACCTAGATGGTCCAAGTGCCCGATAGTTAACCTACATAGTGCAAAGGCCCACTAGTTAACCTAGATCGTCCAAGTGTCCGCTAGTTAACCTACATAGTCCAAGGCGCCGCTAGTTGACCTAGATAGACCAAGTGCCCGCTAGTTCACCTAGATAGTCCTAGTGCCCGTTAGTTATCCTAGATAGTCCAAGTGTCCACTAGGGGACGTATATCTTCCAAGTGCCCGCTAGGTAACCTAGATAGTCCAAGTGCCCGCTAGGGTATGTACATAGTCCAAGTGCCCGCTAGGTATCCTAGATAGTCTAAGTGCCCGCTAGTTAACCTACATAGTCCAAGTGCCCGCTAGTTTATCTACATTGTCCATGTGTGCGATAGGGAACCTACATAGTCCAAGTGCCCGCTAGGGAACCTAAATAGTCCAAGTGCCCGTTAGGGAACCAGGATAGTCCAAGTGCCCGCTAGTTAACCTAGATAGTACAAGTGCCCGCTAGTTAACCTAGATCGTCCCAGTGCCCGCTAGTTAACCTACATAGTCCAAGGGCGTGCTTGTTAACCTACATAGTTCAAGGTCCGCTAGGGGACGTACATAGTCCAAGTGCCCGCTATGTAACCTAGATAGTCCAGTGCCGTCTAGGGTATGTACATAGTCCAGGTGCCCGCTAGGTAACCTAGATAGTCTAAGTCCCCGCTACTTAACCTACATAGTCCAAGGTCCCGCTCGTTAACCTACATAGTCCAAGTGCTTGATAGGGAACCTACATAGTCCAAGTGCCCGTTAGGGAACCTAGATAGTCCAAGTGCCCTTTAGTTAACCTAGATAGTCCAAGTGCCCGCTAGTTAACCTAGATCGTCTAAGTGCCCGCTAGTTAACATACATAGTCCAAGGGCCCGCTTGTTAACCTACATAGTCCAAGGTCCGCTACTTAACCTAGATAGTCCAAGTGCCCGCTAGTTAACCTACATAGTATAAGTGCCCTCTAGTTAACCTACATAGTCCAAGTGCCCGCTAGGGGACGTACATAGTCCAAGTGCCCTCTAGTTAACCTAGATAGTCCAAGTGCCTGCTAGGGGACGTACCTAGTCCAAGTGCCCGTTTGTTATCCTAGATAGTCCAAGTGCCCACTAGGTAACCTAGACAGTCCAATTTCCCGCTAGATTACCTACATAGTCCAAGTGACCGCTAGTTAACCTGGTAGTTCAAGTGCCTGCTAGTTAACCTACATAGTCCATGTGCCCGCTAGTTAACCTACATAGTCCAGTGCCCGCTAGTTAACCTACATAGTCCAAGTGCCCGTTGAGGAACCTACATAGTCCAAGTGCCCGATAGGGAACCTACATATTCCAAGTGCCCGTTAGGGAACCTAGATAGTCCAAGTGCCCGTAGGGAACATATATAGTCCAAGTGCCCACTAGGGAACCTACATAGCCAAAGTGCCCTCTAGGGAACCTGCATTGTCCAAGTGCCTGCTAGTTAACCTACATAGTCCAGAACCCGCTAGTTTACCTAGATAGTCCAAGTGCCCGCTAGATAGCCTACATAGTCCAAGGGGCCGCTAGTTAACCTAGATATTCCAAGTGCCCGCTAGTTAACCTAGATCGTCCAAGAGTCCGCTAGTTAAACTACATAGTCCAAGTTCCCGTTAGGTAACCTAGATAGTCCAAGTGCCCGCAAGGTAACCTACATAATCCAAGTGCCCGCTAGGTAACCTAGATATTCCAAGTTCCTGTTAGCTAACCTAGATAGTCCAAGTGCCTGCTAGGTAACCTACAAAGTCCATGTGCCCATTCCTTAACCTAGATAGTCCAAGTGCCCACTAGGTAACCTAGACAATCCAAGTTCCCGGTAGGTTACCTACATAGTCCAAGTGACCGCTAGTTAACCTGATAGTTCAAGTGCCTGCTAGTTAACCTACATATTCCAAGTGCCCGCTAGTTAACCTACATAGCACAGGGCCTGCTAGTTAACCTAGATAGTCCAAGTGCCGGCTAGTTAACCTACATAGTCCTAGTGCCCGCTGAGGAACCTACATAGTCCAAGTGCCCGATAGGGAACCTACATAGTCCAAGTGCTCGCTGAGGAACCTACATATTCCAAGTGCCTGTTAGTGAACCTAGATAGTTCAAGTGCCCGTAGGGAACATATATAGTCCAAGAGCCCGCTAGGGAACCTACATAGTCAAAGTCCCCGTTAGGGAACCTAGATAATCCAAGTGCCCGTTAGGGAACCTGCATCATCCAAGTGCCCGGTAGTTAATCTAGATAGTCCAAGTGCCCGCTAGTTAACCTAGATAATCCAAGTGCCCGGTAGTTAACCTAGATCGTCCAAGTGCCCGCTAGTTAACAACATAGTCCAAGGGCCTGATTGTTAACCTATATACTCCAAGGTCCGCTACTTAGCCTAGATAGTCCAAGTGCCCGCTTGTTAACCTACATAATGCAAGGGCCCTCTAGTTAACGTAGATAGTCCAAGTGCCCTCTAGGGGACGTACATAGTCCAAGTGCCCGCTAGGTAACCTAGATAGTCCAAGTGCCCGTTAGCTAACCTAGATAGTCCGAGTGCCCGCTAGGTAACCTAGACAGTCCAAGTGTCTGCTAGTTAACCTACATAGTCCAAGTACCCGCTAGGTAACCTAGATAGTCCAAGGACCCACTAGTTAACCTACATAGTCCAAGTGCCCGATAGGGAACCTACATAGTCCAAGTGCCCGCTGAGAAACTTACATAGTCCAAGTGCACGATAGGGAACCTACATATTCCAAGTGCCTGTTAGGGAACCTAGATAGTCCATGTGCCCATAGGGAACATATATAGTTCAAGAGCCCTCTAGGGAACCTACATAGTCAAAGTGCCCGTTAGGGAACCTAGAGAGTCCAAGTGCCCGCTAGGGAACCTGCATCATCCAAGTGCCCGGTAGTTAATCTAGATAGTCCAAGTGCCCCCTAGTTAACCTAGATAGTCCAAGAGCCCGGTAGTTAACCTAGATCGTCCAAGTGCCCGCTAGTTAACCTACATAGTCCAAGGGCCCGCTTGTTAACCTACATAGTCCAACGGCCCGCTTGTTAACCTACATAGTCCAAGGACCGCTACTTAACCTAGATAGTCCAAGTACCCGCTTGTTGACCTACATAGTCCAAGGGCCCTCTAGTTAACGTAGATAGTCCAAGTGCCCGCTAGGGGACGTACATAGTCCAAGTGCCCGATAGGTAACCTAGACACTCCAAGTGTCTGCTAGTTAACCTACATAGTCCAAGTGCCCGCTAGGTAACCTAGATATTCCAAGGACCCACTAGTTAACCTACATAGTTCAAGTGCCCGATAGGGAACCTACATAGTCCAAGTGCCCGCTGAGAAACTTACATAGTCCAAGTGCCCTATAGGGAACCTACATATTCCAAGTGCCCGTTAGGGAACCTAGATAGTTCAAGTGCCCGTAGGGAACCTATATATTCCAAGTGCCCGCTAGGGAACCTGCATTGTCCAAGTGACTGCTAGTTAACCTAGATAGTCCAAGTGCCCGCTAGTTAACCTAGGTAGTCCAAGTGCGCGCTAGTTAACGTACATAGTCCAAGTGCCCGATAGGGAACCTACATAGTCCACGTGCCCGCTGAGGAACCTACATAGTCCAAGTGCCCGATGAGGAACCTACATAGTCCAAGTGCCCGATAGGGAAACTACATATTCCAAGTGCCTGTTAGGGAACCTAGATAGTCCAAGTGCCCGTAGGGAACATATATAGTCCAAGTGCCCACTAGGGAACCTACATAGTCAAAGTGCCCGCTAGGGAACCTGCATTGTCCAAGTGCCCGCTAGTTAACCTACATAGTCCACAACCCGCTAGTTTACCTAGATGGTCCAAGTGCCCACTAGATAACCTACATAATCCAAGGGGCCGCTAGTTAACCTAGATATTCCAAGTGCCCGCTAGTTAACCTAGATCGTCCAAGAGTCCGCTAGTTAACCTACATAGTCCAAGTTCCCTTTAGGTAACCTAGATAGTCCAAGTGCCTGCTAGGTAACCTACATAGTCCATGTGCCCATTCCTTAACCTAGATAGTCCAAGTGCCCACTAGGTAACCTAGACAGTCCAAGTTCCCGCTAGGTTACCTACATAGTCCAAGTGACCGCTAGTTAACCTGATAGTTCAAGTGCCTGCTAGTTAACCTACATAGTCCAAGTGCCCGCTAGTTAACCTACATAGCCCAGGGCCTGCTAGTTAACCTAGATAGTCCAAGTGCCGGCTAGTTAACCTACATAGTCCTAGTGCCCGCTGAGGAACCTACATAGTCTAAGTGCCCGATAGGGTACCTACATATTCCAAGTGCCCATTAGGGAACCTAGATAGTCCAAGTGCCCGTAGGGAACCTATATAATCCAAGTGCCCGTTAGGGAACCTACATAGTCAAAGTGCCCGCTAGGGAACCTGCATTGTACAAGTGCCCGCTAGTTAACCTAGATCGTCCAAGTGCCCGCTAGTTAACCTAGATAGTCCAAGTTCTCGCTAGTTAACATTGATCGTCCAAGTGCCCGCTAGTTAACCTACAAAGTCCAAGTGCCCGATAGGGAACCTACATAGTCCAAGTGCTCGCTGAGGAACCTACATATTCCAAGTGCCTGTTAGGGAACCTAGATAGTCCAAGTGCCCGTAGGGAACATATATAGTCCAAGAGCCCGCTAGGGAACTTACATAGTCAAAGTGCCCGTTAGGGAACCTAGATAATCCAAGTGCCCGTTAGGGAACCTGCATCATCCAAGTGCCCGGTAGTTAATCTAGATTGTCCAAGTGCCCGCTAGTTAACCTAGATAGTCCAAGTGCCCGGTAGTTAACCTAGATCGTCCAAGTGCCCGCTAGTTAACCTACATAGTCCAAGGGCCCGATTGTTAACCTATATACTCCAAGGTCCACTACTTAACCTAGATAGTCCAAGTGCCCGCTTGTTAACCTACATAATGCAAGGGCCCTCTAGTTAACGTAGATAGTCCAAGTGCCCTCTAGGGGACGTACATAGTCCAAGTGCCCGCTAGGTAACCTAGATAGTCCAAGTGCCCGTTAGCTAACCTAGATAGTCCAAGTGCCCGCTAGGTAACCTAGACAGTCCAAGTGTCTGCTAGTTAACCTACATAGTCCAAGAACCCGCTAGGTAACCTAGATAGTCCAAGGACCCACTAGTTAACCTACATAGTCCAAGTGCCCGATAGGGAACCTACATAGTCCAAGTGCCCGCTGAGAAACTTACATAGTCCAAGTGCACGATAGGGAACCTACATATTCCAAGTGCCTGTTAGGGAACCTAGATAGTCCATGTGCCCATAGGGAACATATATAGTTCAAGAGCCCTCTAGGGAACCTACATAGTCAAAGTGCCCGTTAGGGAACCTAGAGAGTCCAAGTGCCCGCTAGGGAACCTGCATCATCCAAGTGCCCGGTAGTTAATCTAGATAGTCCAAGTGCCCCCTAGTTAACCTAGATAGTCCAAGTGCCCGCTAGTTAACCTACATAGTCCAAGGGCCCGCTTGTTAACTTACATAGTCCAAGGACCGCTACTTAACCTAGATAGTCCAAGTGCCCGCTTGTTAACCTACATAGTCCAAGGGCCCTCTAGTTAACGTAGATAGTCCAAGTGCCCGCTAGGGGACGTACATAGTCCAAGTGCCCGCTAGGTAACCTAGACAGTCCAAGTGTCTGCTAGTTAACCTACATAGTCCAAGTGCCCGCTAGGTAACCTAGATAGTCCAAGGACCCACTAGTTAACCTACATAGTTCAAGTGCCCGATAGGGAACCTACATAGTCCAAGTGCCCGCTGAGAAACTTACATAATCCAAGTGCCCTATAGGGAACCTACATATTCCAAGTGCCCGTTAGGGAACCTAGATAGTCCAAGTGCCCGTAGGGAACATATATATTCCAAGTGCCCGCTAGGGAACCTGCATTGTCCAAGTGACTGCTAGTTAACCTAGATAGTCCAAGTGCCCGCTAGTTAACCTAGGTAGTCCAAGTGCCCGCTAGTTAACCTTGATCGTCCATGTGCCTGCTAGTTAACCTACATACTCCAAGGGCCCGCTAGTTAACCTACATAGTCCAAGAACCCGCAAGTTAACCTAGATAGTCCAAGTGCCCGCTAGTTAACCTACATAGTCCAAGGGCCCGCAAGTTAACCTACCTAGTCCAAGTGCGCTATAGGGAACCTACATAGTCCAAGTGCCTGCTAAGGGACGTACATAGTCTAAGTGCCCACTAGGGAACCTACATAGTCCAAGTGCCCGTTAGGGAACCTAGATAGTCCAAGTGCCCGCTAGGGAACCTGCATCATCCAAGTGCCCGCTAGTTAATCTAGATAGTCCAAGTGCCCGCTAGTTAACCTACATAATCCAAGGTCCGTTACTTAACCTAGATAGTCCAAGTGCCCGCTAGTTAATCTACATAGTCCAAGTGCCCTCTAGTTAACCTAGATATTCCAAGTGCCCTCTAGTTAACCTAGATAGTCCAAGTTCCCGCTAGGGGACGTACATAGTCCAAGTGCCCTCTAGTTAACCTAGATAGTCCAAGTGCCCGCTAGGGGACGTACATAATCCAAGTGCCCGTTTGTTATCCTAGATAGTCCAAGTGCCCACTAGGTAACCTAGACAGTCCAAGTTCCTGCTAGGTTACCTACATAGTCCAAGTGACCGCTAGTTAACCTGATAGTTCAGGTGCCTGCTAGTTAACCTACATAGCCCAGGGCCTGCTAGTTAACCTATATAGTCCAAGTGCCGGCTAGTTAACCTACATAGTCAAGTGCCCGCTGAGAAACCTACATAGTCCAAGTGCCCGATATGGAACCTAGATATTCCAATTTCCTGTTAGCTAACCTAGACAGTCCAAGTGCCCCCTAGGTACCTTACACTGTCCAGTGCCCGCTAGGTTACCAACATAGTCCAAGTGCCCGCTAGGTAACCTAGATGCACCAAGTGCCCGCTAGTTAACCTAGTAGTCCGAGTGCCCGTTAGTTATCCTAGATAGTGCAAGTGTCCACTAGGGGACGTACATAGTCCATGTTCCCGCTAGGTAACCTAGATAGTCCATGTGCTCGCTAGGGTATGTACATAGTTCAAGGGCCCGCTAGGTAACCTAGATTGTCCAAGTGTCCGCTAGTTAACCTACATAGTCTAAGTGCCCGCTAGTTAACCTACATAGTCCAAGGGCCCGCAAGTTAACCTACATAGTCCAAGTGCGCTATAGGGAACCTACATAGTCCAAGTGCCCGCTAAGGGACGTACATAGTCTAAGTGCCCGCTAGGGAACCTACATAGTCCAAGTGCCCGTTAGGGAACCTAGATAGTCCAAGTGGCCGCTTGGGAACCTGCATCATCCAAGTGCCCGCTAGTTAATCTAGATAGTCCAAGTGCCCGCTAGTTAACCTACATAGTCCAAGTGCCCTCTAGTTAACCTAGATATTCCAAGTGCCCTCTAGTTAACCTAGATAGTCCAAGTTCCCGCTAGGGGACGTACATAGTCCAAGTGCCCTCTAGTTAACCTAGATAGTCCAAGTGCCCGCTAGGGGACGTACATAATCCAAGTGCCCGTTTGTTATCCTAGATAGTCCAAGTGCCCACTAGGTAACCTAGACAGTCCAAGTTCCCGCTAGGTTACCTACATAGTCCAAGTGACCGCTAGTTAACCTGATAGTTCAGGTGCCTGCTAGTTAACCTACATAGCCCAGGGCCTGCTAGTTAACCTATATAGTCCAATTGCCGGCTAGTTAACCTACATAGTGCAAGTGCCCGCTGAGGAACCTACATAGTCCAAGTGCCAGATAGGGAACCTACATAATCCAAGTGCCCGTTAGGGAAACTAGATAGTCCAAGTGCCCGTAAGGAACCTATATAGTCCAAGTGCCCGCTAGGGAACCTGCATTGTACAAGTGCCCGCTAGTTAACCTAGATCGTCCAAGTGCCCGCTAGTTAACCTAGATAGTCCAAGTTCCCGCTAGTTAAACTACATAGTCCAAGGGCCCTCTAGTTAACCTAGATAGTCCACGTGCCCGCTAGCGTATGTACATAGTTCAAGTGCCCGCTAGGTAACCTAGACAGCCCAAGTGTCTGCTAGTTAACCTACATAGTCCAAGTGCCCGCTAGGTAACCTAGATAGTCCAAGGACCCACTAGTTAACCTACATAGTCCAAGTGCCCGATAGGGATCCTACATAGTCCAAGTGCCCGCTGAGAAACTTACATAGTCCAAGTGCCCGATAGGGAACCTACATATTCCAAGTGCCTGTTAGGGAACCTAGATAGTCCATGTTCCCGTAGGGAACATATATAGTCCAAGAGCCCGCTAGGGAACCTACATAGTCAAAGTGCCCGTTAGGGAACCTAGATAGTCCAAGTGCCCGCTAGGGAACCTGCATCATCCAAGTGCCCGGTAGTTAATCTAGATAGTCCAAGTGCCCGCTAGTTAACCTAGATAGTCCAAGTGCCCGGTAATTAACCTAGATCTTCCAAGTGCCCGCAAGTTAACCTACATAGTCCAACGGCCCGCTTGTTAACCTACATAGTCCAAGGTTCGCTACTTAACCTAGATAGTCCAAGTGCCCGCTTGTTAACCTACATAGTCCAAGGGCCCTCTAGTTAACGTAGATAGTCCAAGTGCCCGATAGGGGACGTACATAGTCCAAGTGCCCGCTAGGTAACCTAGATAGTCCAAGTGCCCGTTAGCTAACCTAGATATTCCAAGTGCCCGCTAGGTAACTTAGATAGTCCAGGTGCCCGCTAGCGTATGTACATAGTTCAAGTGCCCGGGGGTAAACTAGACAGTCCAAGTGTCTGCTAGTTAACCAACATAGTCCAAGTGCCCGCTAGGTAACCTAGATAGTCCAAGGACCCACTAGTTAACCTACATAGTCCAAGTGCCCGATAGGGAACCTACATATTCCAAGTGCCCGTTAGGGAACCTAGATAGTCCAAGTGCCCGTAGGGAACCTATATATTCCAAGTGCCCGCTAGGGAACCTGCATTGTCCAAGTGCCTGCTAGTTAACCTAGATAGTCCAAGTACCCGCTAGTTAACCTAGGTAGTCCAAGTGCCCGCTAATTACCCTTGATCGTCCATGTGCCCGCTAGTTAACCTACATAATCCAAGGGCCCGCTAGTTAACCTACATAGTAGAAGAACCCGCAAGTTAACCTAGATAGTCCAAGTGCCCGCTAGTTAACCTACATAGTCCAAGGGCCCGCAAGGTAACCTGATATTCCAATTTCCTGTTAGCTAACCTAGACAGTCCAAGTGCCCGCTAGGTACCCTAGACTGTCCAGTGCCCGCTAGGTTACCTACATAGTCCATATGCCCGCTAGGTAACCTAGATACACCAAGTGCCCGCTAGTAAACCTAGATAGTCCTAGTGCCCGTTAGTTATCCTAGATAGTCCAAGTGCCCACTAGGGGACGTACATAGTCTAAGTGCCCGCTAGTTAACCTACATAGTCTAAGTGCCCGCTAGTTAACCTACATAGTCCAAGGGCCAGCAAGTTAACCTACATAGTCCACGTGCGCTATAGGGAACCTACATAGTCCAAGTGCCCGCTAAGGGACGTACATAGTCTAAGTGCCAGCTAGGGAACCTACATAGTTCAAGTGCCCGTTAGGGAACCTAGATAGTCCAAGTGCCCGCTAGGGAACCTGCATCATCCAAGTGCCCGCTAGTTAATCTAGATAGTCCAAGTGCCCGCTAGTTAACCTACATAATCCAAGGTCCGCTACTTAACCTAGATAGTCCAAGTGCCCGCTAGTTAACCTACATAGTCCAAGTGCCCTCTAGTTAACCTAGATATTCCAAGTGCCCTCTAGTTAACCTAGATAGTCCAAGTGCCCGCTATGGGACGTACATAATCCAAGTGGCGTTTGTTATCCTAGATAGTCCAAGTGCCCACTAGGTAACCAAGACTGTCCAAGTTCCCGCTAGGTTACCTACATAGTTCAAGTGACCACTAGTTAACCTGATAGTTGAGATGCCTGCTAGTTAACCTACATAGTCCAAGTGCCCGCTAGTTAACCTACATAGCCCAGGGCCTGCTAGTTAACCTATATACTCCAAGTGCCGGCTAGTTAACCTACATAGTGCAATTGCCCGCTGAAGAACCTACATAGTCCAAGTACCCGATAGGGAACCTACATATTCCATTGCCCGTTAGGGAAACTAGAGAGTCCAAGTGCCCGTAGGGAACCTATATAGTCCAAGTGCCCGCTAGGGAACCTACATAGTCAAAGTGCCCGCTAGGGAACTTGCATTGTACAAGTGCCCGCTAGTTAACCTAGATCGTCCAAGTGCCCGCTAGTTAACCTAGATAGTCCAAGTTCCCGCTAGTTAACCTTGATCGTCCAAGTTCCCGCTAGTTAACCTACATAGTCCAAGTGCCCGATAGGGAACCTACATAGTCCAAGTGCCCGATAGGGAACCTACATATTCCAAGTGCCTGTTAGGGAACCTAGATAGTCCAAGTGCCCGTAGGGAACATATATAGTCCAATTGCCCGCTAGGGAACCTACATAGTCAAAGTGCCTGCTAGGGAACCTGCATTGTCCAAGTGCCCGCTAGATAACCTACATAGTCCAAGGACCCGCTAGTTAACCTAGATATTCCTAGTGCCCGCTATTTAACCTAGATCGTCCAAGAGTCCGCTAGTTAACCTACATAGTCCAAGTTCCCGTTAGGTAACCTACATAGTCCAAGGGCCCGCTAGGTAACCTACATATTCCAAGTGCCCGCTAGGTAACCTAGATAGTCCAAGTGCCCGTTAGGTAACCTATTTAGTCCAAGTGCGCGCTAGGTAACCTACATAGTCCAAGTTCCCGCTAGGTAACCTAGATAGTAAGTGCCCGTTACCTAACCTAGATAGTCCAAGTGCCCGCTAGGCAACCTACATAGTACAAGTGCCCGTTCGTTAACCTAGAAGTCCAAGTGTCCGCTAGGTAACCAAGACTGTCCAAGTGCCCGCTAGGTTACTTACATAGTCCAAGTGCCCGTTAATAACACAGATAGTCCAACTGCCCGCTAGGTAACCTTTAGAGTCCAAGTGCCCCCTAGGTAACCTAGATAGTCCAAGTGCCCGCTAGTTAACCTACATAGTCCAAGTGCCCGCTAGTTAACCTAGACAGTCCAAGTGCCCACTAGGTATCCTGCATAGTCCAAGTGCCCGTTAGGTAACCTAGATATTCCAAGTGCCCGCTAGGGAACCTACATAGTCAAAGTGCCCGCTAGGGAACCTGCATTGTACAAGTGCCCGCTAGTTAACCTAGATCGTCCAAGTGCCCGCTAGTTAACCTAGATAGTCCAAGTTCCCGCTAGTTAAACTACATAGTCCAAGGGCCCTCTAGTTAACCTAGATAGTCCACGTGCCCGCTAGCGTATGTACATAGTTCAAGTGCCCGCTAGGTAACCTAGACAGTCCAAGTGTCTGCTAGTTAACCTACATAGTCCAAGTGCCCGCTAGGTAACCTAGATAGTCCAAGGACCCACTAGTTAACCTACATAGTCCAAGTGCCCGATAGGGATCCTACATAGTCCAAGTGCCCGCTGAGAAACTTACATAGTCCAAGTGCCCGATAGGGAACCTACATATTCCAAGTGCCTGTTAGGGAACCTAGATAGTCCATGTTCCCGTAGGGAACATATATAGTCCAAGAGCCCGCTAGGGAACCTACATAGTCAAAGTGCCCGTTAGGGAACCTAGATAGTCCAAGTGCCCGCTAGGGAACCTGCATCATCCAAGTGCCCGGTAGTTAATCTAGATAGTCCAAGTGCCCGCTAGTTAACCTAGATAGTCCAAGTGCCCGGTAATTAACATAGATCTTCCAAGTGCCCGCTAGTTAACCTACATAGTCCAACGGCCCGCTTGTTAACCTACATAGTCCAAGGTTCGCTACTTAACCTAGATAGTCCAAGTGCCCGCTTGTTAACCTACATAGTCCAAGGGCCCTCTAGTTAACGTAGATAGTCCAAGTGCCCGATAGGGGACGTACATAGTCCAAGTGCCCGCTAGGTAACCTAGATAGTCCAAGTGCCCGTTAGCTAACCTAGATAGTCCAAGTGCCCACTAGGTAACCTAGATAGTCCAGGTGCCCGCTAGCGTATGTACATAGTTCAAGTGCCCGCTAGGTAAACTAGACAGTCCAAGTGTCTGCTAGTTAACTTACATAGTCCAAGTGCCCGCTAGGTAACCTAGATAGTCCAAGGACCCACTAGTTAACCTACATAGTCCATGTGCCCGATAGGGAGCCTACATATTCCAAGTGCCCGTTAGGGAACCTAGATAGTCCAAGTGCCCGTAGGGAACCTATATATTCCAAGTGCCCGCTAGGGAACCTGCATTGTCCAAGTGCCTGCTAGTTAACCTAGATAGTCCAAGTACCCGCTAGTTAACCTAGGTAGTCCAAGTGCCCGCTCATTACCCTTGATCGTCCATGTGCCCGCTAGTTAACCTACATAGTCCAAGGGCCCGCTAGTTAACCTACATAGTAGAAGAACCCGCAAGTTAACCTAGATAGTCCAAGTGCCCGCTAGTTAACCTACATAGTCCAAGGGCCCGCAAGGTAACCTGATATTCCAATTTCCTGTTAGCTAACCTAGACAGTCCAAGTGCCCGCTACGTACCCTAGACTGTCCAGTGTCCGCTAGGTTACCTACATAGTCCATGTGCCCGCTAGGTAACCTAGATACACCAAGTGCCCGCTAGTAAACCTAGATAGTCCTAGTGCCCGTTAGTTATCCTAGATAGTCCAAGTGCCCACTAGGGGACGTACATAGTCTAAGTGCCCGCTAGTTAACCTACATAGTCTAAGTGCCCGCTAGTTAACCTACATAGTCCAAGGGCCAGCAAGTTAACCTACATAGTCCACGTGCGCTATAGGGAACCTACATAGTCCAAGTGCCCGCTAAGGGACGTACATAGTCTAAGTGCCAGCTAGGGAACCTACATAGTTCAAGTGCCCGTTAGGGAACCTAGATAGTCCAAGTGCCCGCTAGGGAACCTGCATCATCCAAGTGCCCGCTAGTTAATCTAGATAGTCCAAGTGCCCGCTAGTTAACCTACATAATCCAAGGTCCGCTACTTAACCTAGATAGTCCAAGTGCCCGCTAGTTAACCTACATAGTCCAAGTGCCCTCTAGTTAACCTAGATATTCCAAGTGCCCTCTAGTTAACCTAGATAGTCCAAGTGCCCGCTATGGGACGTACATAATCCAAGTGGCGTTTGTTATCCTAGATAGTCCAAGTGCCCACTAGGTAACCAAGACTGTCCAAGTTCCCGCTAGGTTGCCTACATAGTCCAAGTGACCACTAGTTAAACTGATATTTCAGATGCCTGCTAGTTAACCTACATAGTCCAAGTGCCCGCTAGTTAACCTATATAGCCCAGGGCCTGCTAGTTAACCTATATACTCCAAGTGCCGGCTCGTTAACCTACATAGTGCAATTGCCCGCTGAAGAACCTACATAGTCCAAGTGCCCGATAGGGAACCTACATATTCCATTGCCCGTTAGGGAAACTAGATTGTCCAAGTGCCCGTAGGGAACTTATATAGTCCAAGTGCCCGCTAGGGAACCTACATAGTCAAAGTGCCCGCTAGGGAACTTGCATTGTACAAGTGCCCGCTAGTTAACCTAGATAGTCCAAGTGCCCGCAAGGGGACGTACATAATCCAAGTGCCCGTTTGTTATCCTAGATAGTCCAAGTGCCCACTAGGTAACCAAGACTGTCCAAGTTCCCGCTAGGTTACCTACATAGTTCAAGTGACCACTAGTTAACCTGATAGTTGAGATGCCTGCTAGTTAACCTACATAGTCCAAGTGCCCGCTAGTTAACCTACATAGCCCAGGGCTTGCTAGTTAACCTATATACTCCAAGTGCCGGCTAGTTAACCTACATAGTGCAATTGCCCGCTGAAGAACCTACATAGTCCAAGTACCCGATAGGGAACCTACATATTCCATTGCCCGTTAGGGAAACTAGAGAGTCCAAGTGCCCGTAGGGAACCTATATAGTCCAAGTGCCCGCTAGGGAACCTACATAGTCAAAGTGCCCGCTAGGGAACTTGCATTGTACAAGTGCCCGCTAGTTAACCTAGATCGTCCAAGTGCCCGCTAGTTAACCTAGATAGTCCAAGTTCCCGCTAGTTAACCTTGATCGTCCAAGTTCCCGCTAGTTAACCTACATAGTCCAAGTGCCCGATAGGGAACCTACATAGTCCAAGTGCCCGCTAGGGAACCTACATAGTCAAAGTGCCTGCTAGGGAACCTGCATTGTCCAAGTGCCCGCTAGATAACCTACATAGTCCAAGGACCCGCTAGTTAACCTAGATATTCCTAGTGCCCGCTATTTAACCTAGATCGTCCAAGAGTCCGCTAGTTAACCTACATAGTCCAAGTTCCCGTTAGGTAACCTACATAGTCCAAGGGCCCGCTAGGTAACCTACATATTCCAAGTGCCCGCTAGGTAACCTAGATAGTCCAAGTGCCCGTTAGGTAACCTAGATAGTCCAAGTGCCCGCTAGGTAAACTACATAGTCCAAGTTCCCGCTAGGTAATATAGATAGTCCAAGTGCCCGTTACCTGACCTAGATAGTCCAAGTGCCCGCTAGGCAACCTACATAGTACAAGTGCCCGTTCGTTAACCTAGAAGTCCAAGTGTCCGCTAGGTAACCTAGACTGTCCAAGTGCCCGCTAGGTTACCTACATAGTCCAAGTGCCCGTTAATAACACAGATAGTCCAACTGCCCGCTAGGTAACCTTTAGAGTCCAAGTGCCCCCTAGGTAACCTAGATAGTCCAAGTGCCCACTAGTTAACCTACATAGTCCAAGTGCCCGCTAGTTAACCTAGACAGTCCAAGTGCCCACTAGGTATCCTGCATAGTCCAAGTACCCGTTAGGTAACCTAGATATTCCAAGTGCCCGCTAGGAAACCTACATAGTCCAAGTGCCCGCTAGGTAACCTAGATAGTACAACAGCCCGTTAGTTAACCTAGATAGTCCAAGTTCCCACTAGGGAACGTACATAGTCCAAGGACCCGCTAGTTAACCTACATAATCCAAGTGCCCGCTAGGGAACCTACATAGTCCAAGTGCCTCCTAAGGGACGTACATATTCCAAGTGCCCGCTAGGGAAACTACATAGTCCAAATGCCCATTAGGGAACTTAGTAGTCCAAGTGCCCGCTACGGAACCTGCATCGTCCAAGTGCCCGCTAGTTAATCTAGATTGTCTAAGTGCCCGCTATATCACCTAGATCATCCAAGTGCCCGCTAGTTAACCTTGATAATCCAAGTGCCCGCTAGGGAACGTACATAGTCCAAGTGCCCGCTAGGTTACCGAGATAGTCCAAGTGCCCGCTAGGGTATGTACATAGTTCAAGTGCCCGCTAGGTAACCTAGATTGTCCAAGTGCCCGCTAAGTAACCTAGATTGTCCAGGTGCCCGCTAGGTAACCTAGATAGTCCAAGGTCCCGCTAGATAACCTACATAGTCCAATGCCTGATAGGGAACCTACATAGTCCAAGTGCCCAATGAGGAACCTACATAGTCCAAGTGCCCGCTAGGGAACATACATAGTCCAAGTGGCCGCTAGTTAATCTAGATAGTCCAAGTGCCCTCTAGTTAACCTAGATAGTCCAAATGCCCTCTAGTTAACCTAAATCGTCCAAGTGCCCGCTAGTTAACCTAGATAATCCAAGTGCCCGCTAGTTAACCTACATAGTACAAGGGCCCTCTAGTTAACCTAGATAGTCCAAGTGCCCGCTAGGGGACGTACATAGTCCAAGTGCCCGCTAGGTAACCTAGATAGTCCAAGTTCCCACTAGGGTATGTACATAGTTCATGTGCCCGCTAGGTAACCTAGATTGTCCAACTGTCCGCTAGTTAACCTACATAGTCCAAGTGCCCGCTAGGTAACCTAGATAGTCCAAGGTCCCGCTAGTTAACCTACATAGTCCCATGCCCGATAGGGAACCTACATAGTCCAAGTGCCCGCTGAGGAACCTACATAGTCCAAGTGCCCGTTAGGGAACCTAGATAGTCCAAGTGCCCGTAGGGAACCTAAAATCCAAGTGCCCGCTAGGGAATCTACATAGTCAAAGTGCCCGCTAGGGAACCTGCATTGTAGAAGTGCACGCTAATTAACCTAGATAGTCCAATTGCCCGCTAGTTAACCTAGATAGTCAAAGTGCCCACTAGTTAACATTGATCATCCACAGCCCGCTAGTTAACCTACATAGTCCAAGTGCCCCATAGGGAACCTACATATTCCCAGTGCCTGTTAGGGAACCTAGATAGTCCAAGTGCCCGTAGGGAACATATATAGTCCAAGTGCCCGCTAGGGAACCTACATAGTCAAAGTGCCTGCTAGGGAACCTGCATTGTCCAAGTGCCCGCTAGATAACCTACATAGTCCAAGGACCCGCTAGTTAACCTAGATATTCCTAGTGCCCGCTATTTAACCTAGATCGTCCAAGAGTCCGCTAGTTAACCTAGATAGTCCAAGTTCCCACTAGGTAACCTACATAGTCCAAGTTCCCGCTAGGTAACCTAGATAGTCCAAGTGCCCGTTACCTAACCTAGATAGTCCAAGTGCCAGCTAGGCAACCTACATAGTACAAGTGCCCGTTCGTTAACCTAGAAGTCCAAGTGCCCGCTAGGTTACCTACATAGTCCAAGTGCCCGTTAATAACATAGATAGTCCAAGTGCCCGCTAGGTAACCTTTAGAGTCCAAGTGCCCGCTAGGTAACCTAGATAGTCCATGTGCCCGCTTGTTAACCTACATAGTCCAAGTGCCCGCTAGTTAACCTAGACAGTCCAAGTGCCCACTAGGTATCCTGCATAGTCCAAGTGCCCGTTAGGTAACCTAGATATTCCAAGGGCCCGCTAGGAAACCTAGATAGTACAACAGCCCGTAAGTTAACCTAGATAGTCCAAGTTCCCACTAGTGAACGTACACAGTCCAAGGACCCACTAGTTAACCTACATAGTCAAAGTGCCCGATAGGGAACCTACATCGTCCAAGTGCCCGCTAAGTGACGTACATATTCCAAGTGCCCGCTAGGGTACCTACATAGTCCAAATGCCCATTAGGGAACTTAGTAGTCCAAGTGCCCGCTAGGGAACCTGCATCGTCCAAGTGCCCGCTAGTTAATCTAGATTGTCCAAGTGCACGCTAGTTAACCTAGATCGTCCAAGTGCCCGCAAGTTAACCTAGATAATCCAAGTGCCCTCTATTTAACCTACATACACCAAGGGCCCTCTAGTTAACCTAGATATTCCAAGTGCCCGCAAGGGAACGTTCATAGTCCAAGTGCCCGCTAGGTAACCTAGATAGTCCAAATGCCCGCTAGGTTATGTACATAGTTCAAGTGCCCGCTAGGTAACCTAGATATTCCAAGTTCCTGTTAGCTAACCTAGATAATCCAAGTGCCCGCTAGGTAACCTACATAGTCCAAGTGCCCTTTCGTTAACCTACTTAGTCCAAGTGCCCGCTAGGTAACCTAGATTGTGCAAGTGTCCGCTAGGTTACCTACACAGTCCAAAAGCACGTTCGTTAACCTAGATAGTCCTCGGGCTCGCTACATAACCTACATAGTCCAAGGGCCAGCTAGGTAACCTATATAGTCCAAGCGCCCGCTAGTTAACCTACATAGTCCAAGTGCCCGCTAAGAAACCTAGATAGTCCAAGTGCCCGTTAGGTAAGCTAGATAGTCCAAGTGTCCGCTTGGTAACCTGCATCGTCCAAGTGCCCGCTAGTTAATCTAGATAGTCCAAGTGCCCGCTAGTTAACCTAGATAGTCCAAGTGCCCGGTAGTTAACCTAGATCGTCCAAGTGCCCGCTAGTTAACCTACATAGTCCAACGGCCCGCTTGTTAACCTACATAGTCCAAAGACCGCTACTTAACCTAGATAGTCCATTGCCCGCTTGTTAACCTACATAGTCCAAGGGCCCTCTAGTTAACGTAGATGGTCCAAGTGCCCGCTAGGGGACGTACATAGTCCATGTGCCCGCTAGGTAAACTAGATAGTCCAAGTGCCCGTTACCTAACCTAGATAGTCCAATTGCCCGCTATGCAACATACATAGTCCAAGTGCCCGTTCGTTAACCTAGAAGTCCAAGTGCCCGCTAGGTAACCTATATAGTCCAAGTGCCCACTAGGTAACCTAGATAGTCCAAGGGCCCGCTAGTTAACCTACATAGTCCAAGTGCCCGGTAGTTAACTTACATAGTTCAAGTGTCCGTAGGGAACCTGAAATGTCCAAGTGCCCGCTAGATAACCTACATGGTCCAAGGGCCCGCTAGTTAACCTAGATATTCCTAGTGCCCGCTATTTAACCTAGATCGTCCAAGAGTCCGCTAGTTAACCTACATAGTCCAAGTTCCCGTTAGGTAACCTACATAGTCCAACGGCCCGCTAGGTAACCTACATACTCCAAGTGCCCGCTAGGTAACCTAGATAGTCCATGTGCCCGTTACCTAACCTAGATAGTCCAAGTGCCCGCTAGGCAACCTACATAGTACAAGTGCCCGTTCATTAACCTAGAAGTCCAAGTGCCCGCTAGGTAACCTAGACTGTCCAAGTGCCCGCTAGGTTACCTACATAGTCCAAGTGCCCGTTAAAAACATAGATAGTCCAAGTGCCCGGTAGGTAACCTTTAGAGTCCAAGTGCCCGCTAGGTAACCTAGATAGTCCATGTGCCCGCTAGTTAACCTACATAGTCCAAGTGCCCGCTAGTTAACCTAGACAGTCCAAGTGTCCACTAGGTATCCTGTATAGTCCAAGTGCCCGTTAGGTAACCTAGATATTCCAAGTGCCCGCTAGGAAACCTACATAGTCCAAGTGCCCGCTAGGTAACCTAGATAGTACAATAGCCCGTTAGTTAACCTAGATAGTCCAAGTTCCCACTAGGGAACGTACATAGTCCAAGGACCCGCTAGTTAACCTACATAGTCCAAGTGCCCGATAGGGAACCTTCATACTCCAAGTGCCCGCTAAGGGTCGTACATATTCCAAGTGCCCGCTAGGGAACACACATAGTCCAAATGCCCATTAGGGAACCTACATAGTCCAAGTGGCCGCTAGTTAATCTAGATAGTCCAAGTGCCCGCTAGTTAACCTAGATTGTCCAAGTGCCCTCTAGTTAACCTAGATCGTCCAAGTGCCCGCTAGGGGACGTACATAGTCCAAGTGCCCGCTAGGTAACCTAGATAGTCCAAGTGCCCGCTAGGGTATGTACATAGTTCAAGTGCCCGCTAGATAACCTAGATTGTCCAACTGTCCGCTAGTTAACCTACATAGTCCATGTGCCCGCTAAGTAACCTAGATAGTCCAAGGTCCCGCTAGTTAACCTACATAGTCCCATGCCCGATAGGGAACCTACAAAGCCAAGTGCCCGCTGAGGAACCTACATAGTCCAAGTGCCCGTTAGGGAACCTAGATACTCCAAGTGCCCGTAGGGAACCTAGATAGTCCAAGTGCCCGCTAGGGAACCTACATAGTCAAAGTGCCCGCTAGGGAACCTGCATTGTACAAGTGCACGCTAATTAACCTAGATAGTCCAATTGCCCGATAGTTAACCTAGATAGTCAAAGTGCCCACTAGTTAACATTGATCCTCCACAGCCCGCTAGTTAACCTACAAAGTCCAAGTGCCCGATAGGGAACCTACATAGTCCAAGTGCTCGCTGAGGAACCTACAAATTCCAAGTGCCTGTTAGGGAACCTAGATAGTCCAAGTGCCCGTAGGGAACATATATAGTCCAAGAGCCCGCTAGGGAACCTACATAGTCAAAGTGCCCGTTAGGGAACCTAGATAATCCAAGTGCCCGCTATGGTACCTGCATCATCCAAGTGCCCGGTGGTTAATCTAGATAGTCCAAGTGCCCGGTAGTTAATCTAGATCGTCCAAGTGCCCGCTAGTTAACCTACATATTCCAAGGTCCACTACTTAACCTACATAGTCCAAGTGCCCGCTTGTTAACCTACATAATGCAAGGGCCCTCTAGTTAACGTAGATAGTCCAAGTGCCCGCTAGGGGACGTATATAGTCCAAGTGCCCGCTAGGTAACCTAGATAGTCCAAGTGCCCGCTAGTTAACCTACATAGTCCAAGTGCCCGTTAGTTAACCTAGACAGTCCAAGTGCCCACTAGGTATCCTGCATAGTCCAAGTGCCCATTAGGTAACCTAGATATTCCAAGTGCACGCTAGGAAACCTACATAGTCCAAGTGCCCGCTAGGTAACCTAGATAGTACAACAGCCCGTTAGTTAACCTAGATAGTCCAAGTTCCCACTAGGGAACGTACATAGTCCAAGGACCCGCTAGTTAACCTACATAGTCCAAGTGCCCGATAGGGAACCAACATAGTCCTAGTGCCCGCTAAGTGACGTACATATTCCAAGTGCCCGCTAGGGAACCTACATAGTCCAAATGCCCATTAGGGAACTTAGTAGTCCAAGTGCCCGCTAGGGAACCTGCATCGTCCAAGTGCCCGCTAGTTAATCTAGATTGTCCAAGTGCACGCTAGTTAACCTAGATCGTCCAAGTGCCCGCTAGTTAACCTAGATAATCCAAGTGCCCGCTATTTAACCTACATAGACCAAGGGCCCTCTAGTTAACCTAGATATTCCAAGTGCCCGCAAGGGAACGTACATAGTCCACGTGCCCGCTAGGTAACCTAGATAGTCCAAATGCCCGCTAGGTTATGTACATAGTTCAAGTGCCCACTAGGTAACCTAGATATTCCAAGTTCCTGTTAGCTAACCTAGATAATCCAAGTGCCCGCTAGGTAACCTACATAGTCCAAGTGCCCTTTCGTTAACCTACATAGTCCAAGTGCCCGCTAGGTAACCTAGACTGTGCAAGTGTCCGCTAGGTTACCTACATAGTCCAAAAGCACGTTCGTTAACCTAGATAGTCCACGTGCCCGCTACATAACCTACATAGTCCAAGGGCCCTCTAGGTAACCTATATAGTCCAAGTGCCCGCTAGTTAACCTACATAGTCCAAGTGCCCGCAAAGAAACCTAGGTAGTCCAAGTGCCCGTTAGGTAAGCTAGATAGTCCAAGTACCCGCTAGGTAACCTACATAGTCCAAGTTCCCGCTAGGTAACCTAGATAGTCCAAGTGCCCGTTACCTAACCTAGAGAGTCCAATTGCCCGCTATGCAACATACATAGTCCAAGTGCCCGTTCGTTAACCTAGATGTCCAAGTGCCCGCCAGGTAACCTATACAGTCAAAGTGCCTGCTAGGTAACCTAGATAGTCCAAGGGCCCGATAGTTAACCTATATAGTCCAAGTGCCCGGTAGTTAACTTACATAGTTCAAGTGTCCGTAGGGAACCTGAATTGTCCAAGTGCCCGCTAGATAACCTACATGGTCCAAGGGCCCGCTAGTTAACCTAGATATTCCTAGTGCCTGCTATTTAACTTAGATCGTCCAAGAGTCCGCTAGTTAACCTACATAGTCCATGTTCCCGTTAGGTTACCTACATAGTCCAAGGGCCCGCTACGTAACCTACATATTCCAAGTGCCCGCTAGGTAACCTAGATAGTCCAAGTGCCCGTTACCTAACCTAGATAGTCCAAGTGCCCGCTAGGCAACCTACATAGTACAAGTGCCCGTTCGTTAACCTAGAAGTCCAAGTGCCTGCTAGGTAACCTAGACTGTACAAGTGCCCGCTAGGTTACCTACATAGTCCAAGTGCCCGTTAATAACATAGATAGTCCAAGTGCCCGGTAGGTAACCTTTAGAGTCCAAGTGCCCGCTAGTTAACCTAGATAGTCCATGTGCCCGCTAGTTAACCTACATAGTCCAATTGCCCGCTAGTTAACCTAGACAGTCCAAGTGCCCACTAGGTATCCTGCATAGTCCAAGTGCCCGTTAGGTAACCTAGATATTCCAAGTGTCCCCTAGGAAACCTACATAGTCCAAGTGCCCGCTGGTAACCTAGATAGTACAACAGCCCGTTAGTTAACCTAGATAGTCCAAGTTCCCACTAGGGAACGTACATAGTACAAGGACCCGCTAGTTAACCTACATAGTCCAAGTGCCCGATAGGGAACCTACATAGTCCAAGTGCCCGCTAAGGGACGTACATATTCCAAGTGCCCGCTAGGGAACACACATAGTCCAAATGCCCATTAGGGAACCTACATAGTCCAAGTGGCCGCTAGTTAATCTAGATAGTCCAAGTGCCCGCTAGTTAACCTAGATAGTCCAAGTGCCCTCTAGTTAACCTAGATCGTCCAAGTGCCCGCTAGGGGACGTACACAGTCCAAGTGCCCGCTAGGTAACCTAGATAGTCCAAGTGCCCGCTGGGGTATGTACATAGTTCAAGTGCCCGCTAGGTAACCTAGATTGTCCAACAGTCCGCTAGTTAACCTACATAGTCCATGTGCCCGCTAGGTAACCTAGATAGTCCAAGGTCCCGCTAGTTAACCTACATAGTCCCATGCCCGATAGGGAACCTACATAGTCCAAGTGCCCGCTGAGGAACCTACATAGTCCAAGTGCCTGTTAGGGAACCTAGATAGTCCAAGTGCCCGTAGGGAACCTAGATAGTCCAAGTGCCCGCTAGGGAACCTACATAGTCAAAGTGCCCGCTAGGGAACCTGCATTGTACAAGTGCACGCTAATTAATCTAGATAGTCTAATTGCCCGATAGTTAACCTAGATAGTCAAAGTGCCCACTAGTTAACATTGATCATCCACAGCCCGCTAGTTAACCTACAAAGTCCAAGTGCCCGATAGGGAACCTACATAGTCCAACTGCTCGCTCAGGAACCTACATATTCCAAGTGCCTGTTAGGGAACCTAGATAGTCCAAGTGCCCGTAGGGAACATATATAGTCCAAGAGCCCGCTAGGGAACCTACATAGTCAAAGTGCCCGTTAGGGAACCTAGATAATCCAAGTGCCCGCTAGGGAACCTGCATCATCCAAGTGCCCGGTAGTTAATCTAGATAGTCCAAGTGCCCGGTAGTTAACCTAGATCGTCCAAGTGCCTGCTAGTTAACCTACATAATGCAAGGGCCCTCTAGTTAACGTAGATAGTCCAAGTGCCCGCTAGGGGACGTACTTAGTCCAAGTGCCCGCTAGTTAACGTAGATAGTCCAAGTGCCCGGTAGTTAACCTAGATCGTCCAAGTGCCTGCTAGTTAACCTACATAGTCCAACGGCCCGCTTGTTAACCTACATAGTCCAAGGACCGCTACTTAACCTAGATAGTCCAAGTGCCCGCTTGTTAACCTACATAGTCCAAGGGCCCTCTAGTTAACGTAGATAGTCCAAGTGCCTGCTAGGGGACGTACATAGTCCAAGTGCCCGCTAGGTAACCTAGATAGTCCAAGTGTCCGTTAGCTAACCTAGATAGTCCAAGTGCCCGCTAGGTAACCTAGATAGTCCACGTGCCCGCTAGCGTATGTACATAGTTCAAGTGCCCGCTAGGTAACCTAGACAGTCCAAGTGTCTGCTAGTTAACCTACATAGTCCAAGTGCCCGCTAGGTAACCTAGATAGTCCAAGGACCCACTAGTTAACCTACATAGTTCAAGTGCCCGATAGGGAACCTACATAGCCCAAGTGCCCGCTGAGAAACTTACATAGTCCAAGTGCCCATAGGGAACCTACATATTCCAAGTGCCCGTTAGGGAACCTAGATAGTACAAGTGCCCGTAGGGAACCTATATATTCCAAGTGCCCGCTAGGGCACCTGCATTGTCCAAGTGCCTGCTAGTTAACCTAGATAGTCCAAGTGCCCGCTAGTTAACCTAGGTAGTCCAAGTGCCCACTAGTTAACCTTGATCGTCCATGTGCCCGCTAGTTAACCTACATAGTCCAAGGGCCCGCTAGTTAACCTACATAGTCCAAGAACCCGCAAGTTAACCTAGATAGTCCAAGTGCCCGCGAGTTAACCTACATAGTCCAAGGGCCCGCAAGGTAACCTAGATATTCCAATTTCCTGTTAGCTAACCTAGACAGTCCAAGTGCCCCCTAGGTACCCTAGACTGTCCAGTGCCCGCTAGGTTACCTACAGAGTCCAAGTGCCCGCTAGGTAACCTAGATACACCAAGTGCCCGCTAGTTAACCTAGATAGTCCGAGTGCCCATTAGTTATCCTAGATAGTCCAAGTGTCCACCAGGGGACGTACATAGTCCCAGTGCCCGCTTGGTAACCTAGATTGTCCATGTGCCCACTAGGGTATGTACATAGTTCAAGGGCCCACTAGGTAACCTAGATTGTCCAAGTGTCCGCTAGTTAACCTACATAGTCTAAGTGCCCGCTAGTTAACCTACATAGTCCAAGGGCCCCCAAGTTAACCTACATAGTCCAAGTGCGCTATAGGGAACCTACATAGTACAAGTGCCCGATAGGGAACCTGCATCATCCAAGTGCCAGCTAGTTAATCTAGATAGTCCAAGTGCCCGCTAGTTAACCTACATAATCCAAGTTCCGTTACTTAACCTAGATAGTCCAAGTGCCCGCTAGTTAACCTACATAGTCCAAGTGCCCTCTAGTTAACCTAGATATTCCAAGTGCCCTCTAGTTAACCTAGATAGTCCAAGTTCCCGCTAGGGGACGTACATAGTCCAAGTGCCCTCTAGTTAACCTAGATAGTCCAAGTGCCCGCAAGGGGACGTACATAATACAAGTGCCCGTTTGTTATCATAGATAGTCCAAGTGCCCACTAGGTAACCTAGACAGTCCATGTTCCCGCTAGGTTACCTACATAGTCCAAGTGTCCGCTAGTTAACCTGATAGTTCAGGTGCCTGCTAGTTAACCTACATAGCCCAGGGCTTGCTAGTTAACCTATATAATCCAAGTGCCGGCTAGTTAACCTACATAGTGCAAGTGCCCGCTGAGGAACCTACATAGTCCAAGTGCCCGATAGGGAACTTACATATTCCAAGTGCCCGTTAGGGAAACTAGATAGTCCAAGTGCCCGCTAGGGAACCTACATAGTCAAAGTTTCCGCTAGGGAACCTGCATTGTACAAGTGTCCGCTAGTTAACCTAGATCGTCCAAGTGCCCGCTAGTTAACCTAGATAGTCCAAGTGCCCGCTAGTTAAACTACATAGTCCAAGTGCCCGGTAGTTAACCTAGATCGTCCAAGTGCCCGCTAGTTAACCTACATAGTCCAAAGGCCCGCTTGTTAACCTACATAGTCCAAGGACCGCTACTTAACCTAGATAGTCCAAGTGCCCGCTTGTTAACCTACATAGTCCAAGGGCCCTCTAGTTAACGTAGATAGTCCAAGTGCCCGCTAGGGGACGTATATAGTCCAAGTACCCGCTAGGTAACCTAGATAGTCCAAGTGCCCGTTAGCTAACCTAGATAGTCCAAGTGCCCGCTAGGTAACCTAGATAGTCCACGTGCCCGCTAGCGCATGTACATAGTTCAAGTGCCCGCTAGGTAAACTAGACAGTCCAAGTGTCTGCTAGTTAACCTACATAGTCCAAGTGCCCGCTAGGTAACCTAGATAGTCCAAGGGCCCACAAGTTAACCTACATAGTCCAAGTGCCCGATAGGGAACCTACATAGTCCAAGTGCCCGCTGAGAAACATACATAGTCCAAGTGCCCGTTAGGGAACCTAGATAGTCCAAGTGCCCGTAGGGAACCTATATATTCCAAGTGCCCAATAGGGAACCTGCATTGTCCAAGTGCTTGCTAGTTAACCTAGATAGTCCAAGTGCCCGCTAGTTACCCTAGGTAGTCCAAGTGCCCGCTAGTTAACCTTGATCGTCCATGTGCCCGCTAGTTAACCTATATAGTCCAAGGGCCTGCTAGTTAACCTACATAGTCCAAGAACCCGCAAGTTAACCTAGATAGTCCAAGTGCCCGCTAGTTAACCTACATAGTCCAAGGTCCCGCAAGGTAACCTAGATATTCCAATTTCCTGTTAGCTAACCTAGACAGTCCAAGTGCCCGCTAGGTACCCTAGACTGTCCAGTGCCCGCTAGGTTACCTACATAGTCCAAGTGCCCGCTAGGTAACCTAGATACACCAAGTGCCCGCTAGTTAACCTAGATAGTCCTAGTGCCCGTTACTTATCCTAGATAGTCCAAGTGCCCACTAGGGGACGTACATAGTCCAAGTGCCCGCTAGTTAACCTACATAGTCTAAGTGCCCGCTAGTTAACCTACATAGTCCAAGGGCCCGCAAGTTAACCTACATAGTCCAAGTGCGCTATAGGGAACCTACATAGTCCAAGTGCCCGCTAAGGGACGTACATAGTCTAAGTGCCAGCTAGGGAACCTACATAGTTCAAGTGCCCGTTAGGGAACCTAGATAGTCCAAGTGCCCGCTAGGGAACCTGCATCATCCAAGTGCCCGCTAGTTAATCTAGATAGTCCAAGTGCCCGCTAGTTAACCTTCATAATCCAAAGTCCGCTACTTAACCTAGATAGTCCAAGTGCCCGCTAGTTAACCTACATAGTCCAAGTGCCCTCTAGTTAACCTAGATAGTCCAAGTGCCCGCTAGGGGAAGTACATAATCCAAGTGGCGTTTGTTATCCTAGATAGTCCAAGTGCCCACTAGGTAACCTAGACTGTCCAGGTTCCCGCTAGGTTACCTACATAGTCCAAGTGACCGCTAGTTAACCTGATAGTTCAGATGCCTGCTAGTTAACCTACATAGTCCAAGTGCCCGCTAGTTAACCTACATAGCCCAGGGCCTGCTAGTTAACCTATATAGTCCAAGTGCCGGCTAGTTAACCTACATAGTGCAATTGCCCGCTGAGGAACCTACATAGTCCAAGTGCCCAATAGGGAACCTACATATTCCAAGTGCCCGTTAGGGAAACTAGATAGTCCAAGTGCCCGTAGGGAACCTATATAGTCCAAGTGCCCGCTAGGGAACCTACATAGTCAAAGTGCCCGCTAGGGAACTTGCATTGTACAATTGCCCGCTAGTTAAACTAGATCGTCCAAGTGCCCGCTAGTTAACCTAGATAGTCCAAGTTCCCGCTAGTTAACCTTGATCGTCCAAGTTCCCGCTAGTTAACCTACATAGTCCAAGTGCCCGATAGGGATCCTACATAGTCCAAGTGCTCGATAGGGAACCTACATATTCCAAGTGGCTGTTAGGGAACCTAGATAGTCCAAGTGCCCGTAGGGAACATATATAATCCAAGTGCCCGCTAGGGAACCTACATAGTCAAAGTGCCCGCTTGGTAACCTAGACTGTACAAGTGTCCGCTAGGTTACCTACATAGTCCAAAAGCACGTTCGTTAACCTAGATAGTCCACGTGCCCGCTACATAACCTACATAGTCCAAGGGCCCTCTAGGTAACCTATATAGTCCAAGTGCCCGCTAGTTAACCTACATAGTCCAAGTGCCCGCTAAGAAACCTGGATAGTCCAAGTGCCCTTAGGTAATCTAGATAGTCCAAGTGCCCATTAGGTAACCTACATAGTCCAAGTTCCCGCTAGGTAACCTAGATAGTCCAAGTGCCCGTTACCTATCCTAGATAGTCCAATTGCCCGCTATGCAACATACATAGTCCAAGTGCCCGTTCGTTAACCTAGAAGTCCAAGTGCCCGCTAGGTAACCTAGAGAGTCCAAGGGCCCGCTAGTTAACCTACATAGTCCAAGTGCCCGGTAGTTAACTTACATAGTTCAAGTGTGCGTAGGGAACCTGCATTGTCCAAGTGCCCGCTAGATAACCTACATAGTTCAAGGGCCTGCTAGTTAACCTAGATATTCCTAGTGCCCGCTATTTAACCAAGATCGTCCAAGAATCCGCTAGTTAACCTACATAGTCCAAGTTCCCGTTAGGTAACCTACATAGTCCAAGGGCCCGCTAGGTAACCTACATATTCCAAGTGCCCGCTAGGTAACATAGATAGTCGTAGTGCCCGTTAGGTAACCTAGATAGTCCAACAGGCCGCTAGGTAACCTACATAGTCCAAGTTCCCGCTAGGTAACCTAGATAGTCCAAGTGCCCGTTACCTAACCTAGATAGTCCAAGTGCCAGCTAGGCAACCTACATAGTACAAGTGCCCGTTAGTTAACCTAGAAGTCCAAGTGCCCGCTAGGTAACCTAGACTGTCCAAGTGCCCGCTAGGTTACCTACATAGTCCAAGTGCCCGTTAATAACAGAGATAGTCCAAGTGCCCGCTAGGTAACATTTAGAGTCCAAGTGCCCGCTAGGTAACCTAGATAGTCCAAGTGCCCGCTAGTTAACCTACATAGTCCAAGTGCCCGCTAGTTAACCTAGACAGTCCAAGTGCCCACTAGGTATCCTGTATAGTCCAAGTGCCCCCTAGGTAACCTAGATATTCCAAGTGCCCGCTAGGAAACCTACATAGTCCAAGTGCCCGCTAGGGAACTTGCATTGTACAATTGCCCGCTAGTTAAACTAGATCGTCCAAGTGCCCGCTAGTTAACCTAGATAGTCCAAGTTCCCGCTAGTTAACCTTGATCGTCCAAGTTCCCGCTAGTTAACCTACATAGTCTAAGTGCCCGATAGGGATCCTACATAGTCCAAGTGCTCGATAGGGAACCTACATATTCCAAGTGGCTGTTAGGGAACCTAGATAGTCCAAGTGCCCGTAGGGAACATATATAATCCAAGTGCCCGCTAGGGAACCTACATAGTCAAAGTGCCCGCTTGGTAACCTAGACTGTACAAGTGTCCGCTAGGTTACCTACATAGTCCAAAAGCACGTTCGTTAACCTAGATAGTCCACGTGCCCGCTACATAACCTACATAGTCCAAGGGCCCTCTAGGTAACCTATATAGTCCAAGTGCCCGCTAGTTAACCTACATAGTCCAAGTGCCCGCTAAGAAACCTGGATAGTCCAAGTGCCCTTAGGTAATCTAGATAGTCCAAGTGCCCATTAGGTAACCTACATAGTCCAAGTTCCCGCTAGGTAACCTAGATAGTCCAAGTGCCCGTTACCTATCCTAGATAGTCCAATTGCCCGCTATGCAACATACATAGTCCAAGTGCCCGTTCGTTAACCTAGAAGTCCAAGTGCCCGCTAGGTAACCTAGAGAGTCCAAGGGCCCGCTAGTTAACCTACATAGTCCAAGTGCCCGGTAGTTAACTTACATAGTTCAAGTGTGCGTAGGGAACCTGCATTGTCCAAGTGCCCGCTAGATAACCTACATAGTTCAAGGGCCTGCTAGTTAACCTAGATATTCCTAGTGCCCGCTATTTAACCAAGATCGTCCAAGAATCCGCTAGTTAACCTACATAGTCCAAGTTCCCGTTAGGTAACCTACATAGTCCAAGGGCCCGCTAGGTAACCTACATATTCCAAGTGCCCGCTAGGTAACATAGATAGTCGTAGTGCCCGTTAGGTAAACTAGATAGTCCAACAGGCCGCTAGGTAACCTACATAGTCCAAGTTCCCGCTAGGTAACCTAGATAGTCCAAGTGCCCGTTACCTAACCTAGATAGTCCAAGTGCCAGCTAGGCAACCTACATAGTACAAGTGCCCGTTAGTTAACCTAGAAGTCCAAGTGCCCGCTAGGTAACCTAGACTGTCCAAGTGCCCGCTAGGTTACCTACATAGTCCAAGTGCCCGTTAATAACAGAGATAGTCCAAGTGCCCGCTAGGTAACATTTAGAGTCCAAGTGCCCGCTAGGTAACCTAGATAGTCCAAGTGCCCGCTAGTTAACCTACATAGTCCAAGTGCCCGCTAGTTAACCTAGACAGTCCAAGTGCCCACTAGGTATCCTGTATAGTCCTAGTGCACGTTAGGTAACCTAGATATTCCAAGTGCCCGCTAGGAAACCTACATAGTCCAAGTGCCCGCTAGGTAACCTAGGTAGTACAACAGCCCGTTAGTTAACCTACATAGTCCAAGTTCCCACTAGGGAATGTACATAGTCCAAGGACCCGCTAGTTAACCTACATAGTCCAAGTGCCCGATAGGGAACCTACATAGTCCTAGTGCCCACTAAGTGACGTACATATTCCAAGTGCCCGCTAGGGAACCTACATAGTCCAAATGCCCAATAGGGAACTTAGTAGTCCAAGTGCCCGCTAGGGAACCTGCATCGTCCAAGTGCCCGCTAGTTAATCTAGATTGTCCAAGTGCACGCTAGTTAACCTAGATCGTCCAAGTGCCCGCTAGTTAACCTAGATAATCCAAGTGCCCGCTAATTAACCTACATAGACCAAGGGCCCTCTAGTTAACCTAGATATTCCAAGTCCCCGCAAGGGAACGTACATAGTCCAAGTGCCCGCTAGGTAACCTAGATAGTCCAAATGCCCGCTAGGTTATGTACATAGTTCAAGTGCCCGCTAGGTAACCTAGATATTCCAAGTTCCTGTTAGCTAACCTAGATAATCCAAGTGCCCGCTAGGTAACCTACATAGTCCAAGGGCCCTTTCGTTAACCTACATAGTCCTCGTGCCCGCTACATAACCTACATAGTCCAAGGGCCCTCTAGGTAACCTATATAGTCCAAGTGCCCGCTAGGTAACCTACATAGTCCAAGTGCCCGCTAAGAAACCTAGATAGTCCAAGTGCCCGTTAGGTAACCTAGATAGTCCAAGTGCCCACTAGGTAACCTACATAGTCCAAGTTCCCGCTAGGTAAACTAGATAGTCCAAGTGCCCGTTACCTAACCTAGATAGTCCAATTGCCCGCTATGCAACATACATATTCCAAGTGCCCATTCTTTAACCTAGAAGTCCAAGTGCCCGCTAGGTAACCTATATAGTCCAAGTGCCTGCTAGGTAACCTAGATAGTCCAAGGGCCCGCTAGTTAACCTACATAGTCCAAGTGCCCGATAGGGAACCTACATAGTCCAAGTGCCCGCTAAGGGACGTACATATTCCAAGTGTTCGCTAGGGAACCTACATAGTCCAAATGCCCATTAGGGAACCTACAAAGTCCAAGAGGCCGCTAGTTAATCTAGATAGTCCAAGTGCCCTCTAGTTAACCTAGATCGTCCAAGTGCCCGCTAGGGGACGTACATAGTCCATATGCCCGCTAGGTAACCTAGATAGTCCAAGTGCCCGCTAGGGTATGTACATAGTTCAAGTGCCCGCTAGGTATCCTAGATTGTCCAACTGTCCGCTAGTTAACCTACATAGTCCAAGTGCCCGCTAGGTAACCAAGATAGTCCAAGGTCCCGCGAGTTAACCTACATAGTCCCATACCCGATAGGGAACCTACATAGTCCAAGTGCCCGCTGAGGAACCTACATAGTCCAAGTGGCCGTTAGGGAACCTAGATAGTCCAAGTGCCCGTAGGGAACCTATATAGTCCAAGTGCCCGCTAGGGAACCTACATAGTCAAAGTGCCCGCTAGGGAACCTGCATTGTACAAGTGCACGCTAAATAACCTAGATTGTCCAATTGCCCGCTAGTTAACCTAGATCGTCCAAGTGCCCGCTAGTTAACCTAGATAATCCCAGTGCCCGCTAGTTAACCTACATAGACCAAGGGCCCTCTAGTTAACCAAGATAGTCCAAGTGCCCGCTAGGGAATGTACATTGTCCAAGTGCCCGCTAGGTAACCTAGATAGTCCAAGTGCCCGCTAGGGTATGTACATAGTTCAAGTGCCCGCTAGGTAACCTAGATTGTCCAAGTGCCCGCTAAGTAACCTAGATTGTCCAAGTGCCGCTAGGTAACCTAGATAGTCCAAGGTCCCGCTAGATAACCTACATAGACCAATGCCCGATAGGGAACCTACATAGTCCAAGTGCCCAGTGAGGAACATACATAGTCCAAGTGCCCGCTAGGGAACCTACATAGTCCAAGTGGCCGCTAGTTAATCTAGATAGTCCACGTGCCCGCTAGTTAACCTAGATAGTCCAAGTGCCCTCTAGTTACCCTAGATCGTCCAAGTGCCCGCTAGTTAACCTAGATAATCCAAGTGCCCGCTAGTTAACCTACATAGTACAAGGGCCCTCTAGTTAAACTAGATAGTCCAAGTGCCCGCTAGGGGACGTACATAGTCCAAGTGCCCGCTCGGTAACCTAGATAGTCCAAGTGCCCGCTAGGGTATGTACATAGTTCAAGTGCCCGCTAGGTAACCTAGATTGTCCAACTGTCCGCTAGTTAACCTACATATTCCAAGTGCCCGCTAGGTAACCTAGATAGTCCAAGGTCCCGCGAGTTAACCTACATAGTCCCATGCCCGATAGGGAACCTACATAGTCCAAGTGCCCGCTAGGGAACCTGAATAGTCCAAGTGCCCGCTAGTTTATCTAGATTGTCCAAGTGCCCGCTAGTTAACCTAGATCATCCAAGTGCCCGCTAGTTAACCTAGATAATCCAAGTGCCCGCTAGTTAACCTACATAGACCAAGGGCCCTCTAGTTAACCAAGATAGTCCAAGTTCCCGCTAGGGAATGTACATTGTCCAAGTGCCCGCTAGGTAACCTAGATAGTCCAAGTGCCCGCTAGGGTATGTACATAGTTCAAGTGCCCGCTAGGTAACCTAGATTGTCCAAGTGCCTGCTAGGTAACCTAGATAGTCCAAGGTCCCGCTAGATAACCTACATAGTCCAATGCCCGATAGGGAACCTACATAGTCCAAGTGCCCAGTGAGGAACATACATAGTCCAAGTGCCCGCTAGGGAACCTACATAGTCCAAGTGGCCGCTAGTTAATCTAGATAGTTCAAGTGCCCGCTAGTTAACCTAGATAGTCCAAGGGCCCTCTAGTTAACCTAGATCGTCCAAGTACCGCTAGTTAACCTAGATAATCCAAGTGCCCGCTAGTTAACCTACATAGTACAAGGGCCCTCTAGTTAACCTAGACAGTCCAAGTGCCCGCGAGGGGACGTACATAGTCCAAGTGCCCGCTCGGTAACCTAGATAGTCCAAGTGCCCGCTAGGGTATGTACATAGTTCAAGTGCCCTCTAGGTAACCTAGATTGTCCAACTGTCCGCTAGTTAACCTACATAGTCCAAGTGCCTGCTAGGTAACCTAGATAGTCCAAGGTCCCGCGAGTTAACCTACATAGTCCCATGCCCGATAGAGAACCTACATAGTCCAAGTGCCCGCTGAGGAACCTACATAGTCCAAGTGGCCGTTAGGGAACCTAGATAGTCCAAGTGCCCGTTAGGGTACCTAGATAGTCCAAGTGCCCATAGGGAACCTATATAGTCAAAGTGCCCGCTAGGGAACCTGCATTGTGCAAGTGCCCGCTCGTTAACATTGATCATCCACAGCCCGCTAGTTAACCTTCATAGTCCAAGTGCCTGATAGGGAACCTACATAGTCCAAGTGCCCGCTGAGGAACCTACATAGTCCGAGTGCCCGATAGGGAACCTACATATTCCAAGTGCCCGTTAGGGTACCTAGATAGTCCAAGTGCCCATAGGGAACCTATATAGTCAAAGTGCCCGCTAGGGAACCTGCATTGTGCAAGTGCCCGCTAGTTAACCTACATAGTCCAAGTGCCCGCTAGGTAACCTAGATAGTACAACAGCCCGTTAGTTAACCTAGATAGTCCAAGTTCCCACTAGGGAACGTACATAGTCCAAGGACCCTCTAGTTAACCTACATAGTCCTATGCCCGATAGGGAACCTGCATAGTCCAAGTGCCCGCTGAGGAACCTACAAAATCCAAGTGCCCGTTAGGGAACCTAGATAGTCCAAGTGCCCGTAGGGAACCTATATTGTCCAAGTGCCCGCTAGGGAACCTACATAGTCAAAGTGCCCGCTAGAGAACCTGCATTGTACAAGTGCACGCTAATTAACCTAGATAGTCCAATTGCCCGCTAGTTAACGTAGATAGTAAAAGTGCCCACTAGTTAACATTGATCATCCACAGCCCGCTAGTTAACCTACATATTCCAAGTGCCTGATAGGGAACCTACATAATCCAAGCGCCCGCTGAGGAACATACATAGTCCAAGTGCCCGATAGTTAACTTACATAGTTCAAGTGTCCGTAGGGAACCTGTATTGTCCAAGTGCCCGCTAGATAACCTACAGGGTCCAAGGGCCCGCTAGTTAACCTAGATATTCCTAGTGCCTGCTATTTAACCTAGATCGTCCAAGAGTCCACTAGTTAACCTACATAGTCCAAGTTCCCGTTAGGTAACCTACATAGTCCAAGGGCCCGCTAGGTAACCTACATATTCCAAGTGCCCGCTAGGTAACCTAGATAGTCCAAGTGCCCGTTAGGTAACCTAGATAGTCCAAGTGCCCGTTACCTAACCTAGATAGTCCAAGTGCCCGCTAGGCAACCTACATAGTACAAGTGCCCGTTCGTTAACCTAGAAGTCCAAGTGCCCGCTAGATAACCTAGACTGTCCAAGTGCCCGCTAGGTGACCTACATAGTCCAAGTGCCCGTTAATAACCTAGATAGTCCAAGTGCCCGCTAGGCAACCTACATAGTACAAGTGCCCGTTCGTTAACCTAGAAGTCCAAGTGCCCGCTAGATAACCTAGACTGTCCAAGTGCCCGCTAGGTGACCTACATAGTCCAAGTGCCCGTTAATAACATAGATAGTCCAAGTGCCCGGTAGGTAACCTTTAGAGTCCAAGTGCCTGCTAGGTAACCTAGATAGTCCATGTGCCCGCTATGTAACCTATATAGTCCAAGTGCCCGCTAGGTAACCTAGATAGTCCAAGGGCCCGCTAGTTAACCTACATAGTCCAAGTGCCCGTTAGTTAACTTACATAGTTCAAGTGTCCGTAGGGAACCTGCATATTCCAAGTGCCCGCTAGATAACCTACATAGTCCAAGTTCCCGCTAGGTAACCTAGATAGACCAAGTGCCCGTTACCTAACCTAGGCAGTCCATGTGCCCCCTAGGCAACCTACATAGTACAAGTGCCCGTTCATTAACCTAGAAGTCCAAGTGCTCGCTAGGTAACCTAGACTGTTCAAGTGCCCGCTAAGTTACCTACATAGTCCAAGTGCCCGTTAATAACATAGATAGTCCAAGTGCCCGCTAGGTAACCTTTAGAGTCCAAGTGCCCGCTAGGTAACCTAGATAGTCCAAGTGCCTGTTAGGTAACCTAGATAGTCCAAGTGCCCGCTAGTTAACCTACATAGTCCAAGTGCCCGCTAGATAACATAGACAGTCCAAGTGCCCACTAGGTATCCTGCATAGTCCAAGTGCCGGTTAGGTAACCTAGATATTCCAAGTACCCGCTAGGAAACCTCCATAGTCCAAGTGCCCGCTAGGTAACCTAGATAGTACAACAGCCCGTTAGTTAACCTAGATAGTCCAAGTTCCCACTAGAAAACGTACATAGTCCAAGGACCCGCTAGTTAACCTACATAGTCCAAGTGCCCGATAGGGAACCTACATAGTCCAAGTGCCCGCTAAGGGACGTACATATTCCAAGTGTCCGCTAGGGAACGTACATAGTACAAATGCCCATTAGGGAACCTACATAGTCCAAGAGGCCGCTAGTTAACCTAGATAGTCCAAGTGCCCGCTAGTTAACCTAGATAGTCCAAGTGCCCTCTAGTTAACCTATATCGTCCAAGTGCCCGCTAAGGGACGTACATAGTCCAAGTGCCCGCTAGGCAACCTAGATAGTCCAAGTGCCCGCTAGGGTATGTACATAGTTCAAGTGCCCGCTAGGTAACCTAGATTGTCCAAGTGCCCGCTAAGTAACCTAGATTGTCCAAGTGCCTGCTAGGTAACCTAGATAGTCCAAGGTCCCGCTAGATAACCTACATAGTCCAATGCCCGATAGGGAACCTACATAGTCCAAGTGCCCAGTGAGGAACCTACATAGTCCAAGTGCCCGCTAGGGAACCTACATAGTCCAAGTGGCCGCTAGTTAATCTAGATAGTCCACGTGCCCGCTAGTTAACCTAGATAGTCCAAGTGCCCTCTAGTTAACCTAGATCGTCCAAGTGCCCGCTAGTTAACCTAGATAATCCAAGTGCCCGCTAGTTAACCTACATAGTACAAGGGCCCTCTAGTTAACCTAGATAGTCCAAGTGCCCGCTAGGGGACGTACATAGTCCAAGTGCCCTCTAGGTAACCTAGATAGTCCAAGTGCCCGCTAGGGTATGCACATAGTTCAAGTGCCCGCTAGGTAACCTAGATTGTCCAACTGTCCGCTAGTTAACCTACATAGTCCAAGTGCCCGCTAGGTAACCTAGATAGCCCAAGGTCCCGCTAGTTAACCTACATAGTCCCATGCCCAATAGGGAACCTACATAGTCCAAGTGCCCGCTGAGGAACCTACATAGTCCAAGTGGCCGTTAGGGAACCTAGATAGTCCAAGTGACCGTTAGGGTACCTAGATAGTCCAAGTGCCCGTAGGGAACCTATATAGTCCAAGTGCCCGCTAGGTAACCTAGATAGTCTAAGGTCCCACTAGTTAACCTACATAGTCCAAGTGCCTGATAGGGAATCTACATAGTCCAAGTGCCCGCTGAGGAATCTACATAGTCCAAGTGCCCGATAGGGAACCTACATATTCCAAGTGCCCTTTAGGGTACCTAGATAGTCCAAGTGCCCGTAGGGAACCTATATAGTCCAAGGGCCCGCTAGGGAACCTACATAGTCCAAGTGCCCGCTAAGGGACTTATATATTCCAAGTGCCCGCTAGGGAACCTACATAGCACAAAAGGCCCATTAGGGAACTTAGTAGTCCAAGTGCCCGCTAGGGAACCTGCATAGTCCAAGTGCCCGCTAGTTAATCTAGATTGTCCAAGTGCCCGCTAGTTAACCTAAATAATCCAAGTGCCTGCTAGTTAACCTACATAGACCAAGGGCCCTCTAGTTAACCAAGATAGTCCAAGTGCCCGCTAGGGAATGTACATTGTCCAAGTGCCCGCTAGGTAACCTAGATAGTCCAAGTGCCCGCTAGGGTATGTACATAGTTCAAGTGCCCGCTAGGTAACCTAGATTGTCCAAGTGCCCGCTAAGTAACCTAGATTGTCCAAGTGCCTGCTAGGTAACCTAGATAGTCCAAGGTCCCGCTAGATAACCTACATAGTCCAATGCCCGATAGGGAACCTACATAGTCCAAGTGCCCAGTGAGGAACCTACATAGTCCAAGTGCCCGCTAGGGAACCTACATAGTCCAAGTGGCCGCTAGTTAATCTAGATAGTCCACGTGCCCGCTAGTTAACCTAGATAGTCCAAGTGCCCTCTAGTTAACCTAGATCGTCCAAGTGCCCGCTAGTTAACCTAGATAATCCAAGTGCCCGCTAGTTAACCTACATAGTACAAGGGCCCTCTAGTTAACCTAGATAGTCCAAGTGCCCGCTAGGGGACGTACATAGTCCAAGTGCACGCTCGGTAACCTAGATAGTCCAAGTGCCCGCTAGGGCACGTACATAGTTCAAGTGCCCGCTAGGTAACCTAGATTGTCCAACTGTCCGCTAGTTAACCTACATAGTCCATGTGCCCGCTAGGTAACCTAGATAGTCCAAGGTCCCGCGAGTTAACCTACATAGTCCCATGCCCGATAGGGAACCTACATAGTCCAAGTGCCCGCTGAGGAACCTACATAGTCCAAGTGGCCGTTAGGGAACCTAGATAGTCCAAGTACCCTTAGGGAACCTATATAGTCCAAGTGCCCGCTAGGGAACCTACATAGTCAAAGTGCCCGCTAGGGAACCTGCATTGTACAAGGGCACGCGAATTAACCTAGATAGTCCAATTGCCCGCTAGTTAACCTAGATAGTCAAAGTGCCCACTAGTTAACATTGATCATCCACAGCCCGCTAGTTAACCTACATAGTCCAAGTGCCTGATAGGGAACCTACATAGTCCAAGTGCCCGCTGAGGAACCTACATAGTCCGAGTGCCCGATAGGGAACCTACATGTTCCAAGTGCCCGTTTGGGTACCTAGATAGTCCAAGTGCCCATAGGGAACCTATATAGTCAAAGTGCCCGCTAGGGAACCTGCATTGTGTAAGAGCCCGCTAGTAAACCTAGATATTCCAAGTGCCCGCTAGTTAACCTAGATAGTCCAATTGCCCGCTAGTTAAACTAGATATTCCAAGTGCCGCTAGTTAACCTAGATCATCCAAGTGTCCGCTAGTTAACCTACATAGTCCAAGTTCCAGTTAGGTAACCTAGATAGTACAAGTGCCCGCAAGGTAACCTACATAGTCCAAGTCCCCGCTACGTAACCTAGATATTCCAAGTTCCTGTTAGCTAACCTAGATTATCCAAGTGCCCGCTAGGTAACCTACATGGTCCAAGTGCCCTTTCGTTAACCTACATAGTCCAAGTGACCGCTAGGTAACCTAGACTGTCCAAGTGTCCGCTAGGTTACCTACATAGTCCAAAAGCACGTTCGTTTACCTAGATAGTCCACGTGCCCGCTACAAAACCTAGAGAGTCCAAGGGCCCTCTAGGTAACCTATATAGTCCAAGTGCCCGCTAGTTAACCTACATAGTCCAAGTGCCCGCTAGGTAACCTAGATAGTACAACAGCCCGTTAGTTAACCTAGATAGTCCAAGTTCCCACTAGGGAACGTACATAGTCCAAGGACCCGCTAGTTAACCTACATAGTCCTATGCCCAATAGGGAACCTGCATAGACCAAGTGCCCGCTGAGGAACCTACAAACTCCAAGTGCCCGTTAGGGAACCTAGATAGTCCAAGTGCCCGTAGGGAACCTATATTGTCCAAGTGCCCGCTAGGGAACCTACATAGTCAAAGTGCCCGCTAGGGAAACAGCATTGTACAAGTGCACGCTAAATAACCTAGATACTCCAATTGCCCGCTAGTTAACCTAGATAGTAAAAGTGCCCACTAGTTAACATTGATCATCCACAGCCCGCTAGTTAACCTACATAGTCCAAGTGCCTGATAGGGAAACTACATAGTCCAAGTGCCCGCTGAGGAACCTACATAGTCCAAGTGCCCGATAGGGAACCTACATATTACAAGTGCCCGTTAGGGTACCTAGATAGTCCAAGTGCCCGTTACCTAACCTAGATAGTCCAAGTGCCCACTAGGCAACCTACATAGAACAAGTGCCCGTTCGTTAACCTAGAAGTCCAAGTGCCCGCTAGGTAACCTAGACTGTCCAATTGCCCGCTAGGTTACGTACATAGTATAAGTGCCCGTTAATAACATAGATAGTCCAAGTGCCCTCTAGGTAACCTTTAGATTACAAGTGCCCGCTAGGTAACCTAGATAGTCCTAGTGCCTGTTAGGTAACCTAGATAGTCCAAGTGACCGCTATTAACCTACATAGTCCAAGTGCCCGCTAGTTAACCTAGACAGTCAAAGTGCCCACTAGGTATCCTGCATAGTCCAAGTGCCCGATAGGTAACCTAGATATTCCAAGTGCCAGCTAGGGAACCTGCATCGTCCAAGTGCCCGCTAGTTAATCTAGATTGTCCAAGTGCCCGCTAGTTAACCTAGATCGTCCAAATGCCCGCTAGTTAACCTAGATAATCCAAGGGCACTCTAGTTAACCTAGATAGTCCAAGTGCCCGCTAGGGAACGTACATAGTCCAAGTGCCCGCTAAGTAACCTAGATAGTCCAAGGTCCCGCTAGATAACCTACATAGTCCAATGTCCGATAGGGAACCTACATATTCCAAGTGGCCGCTAGTTAATCTAGATAGTCCAACTGCCCGCTAGTTAACCTAGATAGTCCAAGTGCCCTCTAGTTAACCTAGATCGTCCAAGAGCCCGCTAGTTAACCTAGATAATCCAGGTGCCCGCTAGTTAACCTACATAGTACAAGGGCCCTCTAGTTAACCTAGATAGTCCAAGTGCCCGCTAGGGGACGTACAAAGTCTAAGTGCCCGCTAGGTAACCTAGATAGTCCAAGTGCCCGCTAGGGTATGTACATAGTTCAAGTGCCCTCTAGGTAACCTAGATTGTCCAACTGTCCGCTAGTTAACCTACATAGTCCAAGGGCCCTCTAGTTAACCTAGATCGTCCAAGTGCCCGCTAGTTAACCTAGATAATCCAAGTGCCCGCTCGTTAACCTACATAGTACAAGTGCCCGCTAGTTAACCTAGATAGTCCAAGTGCCCGCTAGTTAACCTACATAGTCCAAGGGCCCGCTATTTAACCTAGATATTCCAAGTGCCCGCTAGTTAACCTAGATCGTCCAAGTGTCCGCTAGTTAACCTACATAGTCCAAGTTCCATTTAGGTAACCTAGATAGTACAAGTGCCCGCAAGGTAACCTACATAATCCAAGTGCCCGCTAGGTAACCTAGATATTCCAAGTTCCTGTTAGCTAACCTAGATAATCCAAGTGCCCGCTACGTAACCTACATAGTCCAAGTGCCCTTTCATTAACCTACATAGTCCAAGTGACCGCTAGGTAACCTAGACTGTCCAAGTGTCCGCTAGGTTACCTACATAGTCCAAAAGCACGTTCGTTAACCTAGATAGTCCACGTGCCCGCTACATAACCTACATAGTCCAAGGGCCCTCTAGGTAACCTATATAGTCCAAGTGCCCGCTAGTTAACCTACATATTCCAAGTGCCCGCTAGGTAACCTAGATAGTACAACAGCCCGTTAGTTAACCTAGATAGTCCAAGTTCCCACTAGGGAACGTACATAGTCCAAGGACCCGCTAGTTAACCTACATAGTCCCATGCCCGATAGGGAACCTACATAGTCCAAGTGCCCACTGAGGAACCTACATAATCCAAGTGCCCGTTAGGGAACCTAGATAGTCCAAGTGCCCGTAGGGAACCTATATTGTCCAAGTCCCGCTAGGGAACCTACATAGTCAAAGTGCCCGCTTGGGAACCTGCATTGTACAAGTGCACGCTAATTAACCTAGATAGTCCAATTGCCCGCTAGTTAACTTCGATAGTAAAAGTGCCAACTAGTTAACATTGATCATCCACAGCCCGCCAGTTAACCTACATAGTCCAAGTGCCTGATAGGGAACCTACATAGTCCAAGTGCCCGCTGAGGAACCTACATAGTCCAAGTGCCCGATAGGGAACCTACATATTCCAAGTGCCCGTTAGGGTACATAGATAGTCCAAGTGCCCGTTACCTAACCTAGATACTCCAAGTGCCCCCTGGGCAACCTACATAGTACAAGTGCCCGTTCGTTAACCTAGAAGTCCAAGTGCGCGCTAGGTAACCTAGACGGTCCAAGTGCCCGCTAGGTTACCTACATAATCCAAGTGCCCGTTAATAACATAGAAAGTCCAAGTGCCCGCTAGGTAACTTTTAGAGTCCAAGTGCCCGCTAGGTAACCTAGATAGTCCAAGTGCCTGTTAGGTATCCTAGATAGTACAAGTGCCCGCTAGTTAACCTACATAGTCCAAGTGCCCGCTAGTTAACCTAGACAGTCCAAGTGCCCACTAGGTATCCTGCATAGTCCAAGTGCCCGTTATGTAACCTAGATATTCCAAGTGCCCGCTAGGAAACCTACATAGTCCAAGTACCCGCTAAGTAACCTAGATAGTACAACAGCCCGTTAGTTAACCTAGATAGTCCAAGTTCCCACTAGAGAACGTACATAGTCCAAGGACCCGCTAGTTAACCTACATAGTCCATGTGCCCGATAGGGAACCTACATAGTCCAAATGCCCATTAGGGAACTTCGTAGTCCAAGTGCCCGCTAGGGAACCTGCATCATCCAAGTGCCCGCTAGTTAATCTAGATTGTCCAAGTGCCAGCTAGTTAACCTAGATCGTCCAAGTGCCCGCTACTTAACCTAGATAATCCAAGTGCCCGCTAGTTATCCTACATAGACCAAGGGCCCTCTAGTTAACCTAGATAGTCCAAGTGCTCGCTAGGGAACGCACATAGTCCAAGTGCCCGCTAGGTAACCTAGATAGTCCAAGTGCCCGCTAGGGTATGTAGATAGTTCAAGTGCCCGCTAGGTAACCTAGATTGTCCAAGTGCCCGCTAAGTAACCCAGATTGTCCACGTGCCCGCTAGGTAACCTAGATAGTCCAAGGTCCCGCTAGATAACCTACATAGTCCAATGCCCGATAGGGAACCTACATAGTCCAAGTGCCCAGTGAGGAACCTACATAGTCCAAGTGCCCGCTAGGGAACCTACATAGTCCAAGTGGCCGGTAGTTAATCTAGATAGTCCAACTGCCCGCTAGTTAACCTAGATAGTCCAAGTGCCCTCTAGTTAACCTAGATCGTCCAAGTGCCCGCTAGTTAACCTAGATAATCTAAGTACCCGCTAGTTAACCTACATAGTACAAGGGCCCCCTAGTTAACCTAGATAGTCCAAGTGCCCGCTAGGGGACGTACATAGTCCAAGTGCCCGCTAGGTAACCTAGATAATCCAAGTGCCCGCTAGGGTATGTACATAGTTCAAGTGCCCGCTAGGTATCCTAGATTGTCCAACTGTCCGCTAGTCAACCTACATAGTCCAAGTGCCCGCTAGGTAACCTAGATAGTCCAAGGTCCCGCTAGTTAACCTACATAGTCCCATGCCCTATAGGGAACCTACATAGTCCAAGTGCCCGCTGAGGACCCAACATAGTCCAAGTGCCCGTTAGGGAACCTAGATAGTCCAAGTGCCCATAGGGAACCTATATAGTCCAAGTGCCCGCTAGGGAACCTACATAGTCAAATTGCCCACTAGGGAACCTGCATAGTACAAGTGCACGCTAATTAACCTAGATAGTCCAATTGCCCGCTAGTTAACCTAGATAGTCAAAGTGCCCACTAGTTAACATTGATCATCCACAGCCCGCTAGTTAACCTACATAGTCCAAGTGCCTGATAGGGAACCTACATAGTCCAAGTGCCCGCTGAGGAACGTACATAGTCCAAGTGCCCGATAGGGAACCTACATATTCCAAGTGCCCGTTAGGGTACCTAGATAGTCCAAGTGTCCGTAGGGAACCTATATAGTCCAAGGGCCCTCTAGGGAACCTATATACTCCAAGTGCCCGCTAGTTAACCTACATAGTCCAAGTGCCCGCTAAGAAACCTAGATAGTCCAAGTGCCCGTTAGGTAACCTAGATAGTCCAGGTGCAAGCTAGGTCACCTACATTGTCCAAGTTCCCGCTAGGTAACCTAGATAGTCCAAGTGCCCGTTACCTAACCTAGATTGTCCAATTGCCCGCTATGCAACATACATAGTCCAAGTGCCCGTTCGTTAACCTAGAAGTCCAAGTGCTCGCTAGGTAACCTATATAGTCCAAGTGCCCGCTAGGTAACCTAGATAGTCCAAGGGCCTGCTAGTTAACCTACATAGTCCAAGTGCCCGGTAGTTAACTTACATAGTTCAAGTGTCCGTAGGGAACCTGAATTGTCCAAGTGCCCGCTAGGTAACCTAGATAGTCCAAGTGCCCGTTACCTAACCTAGATAGTCCAAGTGCCCCTAGGCAACCTACATAGTACAAGTACCCGTTCATTAACCTAGAAGTCCAAGTGCCCGCTAGGTAACCTAGACTGTTCAAGTGCCCGCTAGGTTACCTACATAGTCCAAGTGCCCGTTAATAACATAGATAGTCCAAGTGCCCGCTAGGTAACCTTTAGAGTCCAAGTGCCCGCTAGGTAACCTAGATAGTCCAAGTGCCTGTTAGGTAACCTAGATAGTCCAAGTGCCCGCTAGTTAACCTACATAGTCCAAGTGCCCGCTAGTTAACCTAGACAGTCCAAGTGCCCACTAGGTAACCTGCGTAGTCCAAGTGCCCGTTAGGTAACCTAGATATTCCAAGTGCCCGCTAGGAAACCTACATAGTCCAAGTGCCCGCTAGGTAACCTAGATAGTACAACAGCCCGTTAGTGAACCTAGATAGTCCAAGTTCCCACTAGGGAACGTACATAGTCCAAGGACCCGCTAGTTAACCTACATAGTCCAAGTGCCCGATAGGGAACCTACATAGTCCAAGTGCCCGCTAAGGGACGTACATATTCCAAGTGCCCGCTAGGGAACCTACATAGTCCAAATGCCCATTAGGGAACTTAGCAGTCCAAGTGCCCGCTAGGGAACCTGCATCGTCCAAGTGAACGCTAGTTAATCTAGATTGTCCAAGTGCCCACTAGTTAACCTAGATTGTCCAAGTGCCCGCTAGTTAACCTAGATCGTCCAAGTGTCCGCTAGTTAACCTACATAGTCCAAGTTCCATTTAGGTAACCTAGATAGTACAAGTGCCCGCAAGGTAACCTACATAATCCAAGTGCCCGCTAGGTAACCTAGATATTCCAAGTTCCTGTTAGCTAACCTAGATAATCCAAGTGCCCGCTACGTAACCTACATAGTCCAAGTGCCCTTTCATTAACCTACATAGTCCAAGTGACCGCTAGGTAACCTAGACTGTCCAAGTGTCCGCTAGGTTACCTACATAGTCCAAAAGCACGTTCGTTAACCTAGATAGTCCACGTGCCCGCTACATAACCTACATAGTCCAAGGGCCCTCTAGGTAACCTATATAGTCCAAGTGCCCGCTAGTTAACCTACATATTCCAAGTGCCCGCTAGGTAACCTAGATAGTACAACAGCCCGTTAGTTAACCTAGATAGTCCAAGTTCCCACTAGGGAACGTACATAGTCCAAGGACCCGCTAGTTAACCTACATAGTCCCATGCCCGATAGGGAACCTACATAGTCCAAGTGCCCACTGAGGAACCTACATAATCCAAGTGCCCGTTAGGGAACCTAGATAGTCCAAGTGCCCGTAGGGAACCTATATTGTCCAAGTCCCGCTAGGGAACCTACATAGTCAAAGTGCCCGCTTGGGAACCTGCATTGTACAAGTGCACGCTAATTAACCTAGATAGTCCAATTGCCCGCTAGTTAACTTCGATAGTAAAAGTGCCAACTAGTTAACATTGATCATCCACAGCCCGCCAGTTAACCTACATAGTCCAAGTGCCTGATAGGGAACCTACATAGTCCAAGTGCCCGCTGAGGAACCTACATAGTCCAAGTGCCCGATAGGGAACCTACATATTCCAAGTGCCCGTTAGGGTACATAGATAGTCCAAGTGCCCGTTACCTAACCTAGATACTCCAAGTGCCCCCTGGGCAACCTACATAGTACAAGTGCCCGTTCGTTAACCTAGAAGTCCAAGTGCGCGCTAGGTAACCTAGACGGTCCAAGTGCCCGCTAGGTTACCTACATAATCCAAGTGCCCGTTAATAACATAGAAAGTCCAAGTGCCCGCTAGGTAACTTTTAGAGTCCAAGTGCCCGCTAGGTAACCTAGATAGTCCAAGTGCCTGTTAGGTATCCTAGATAGTACAAGTGCCCGCTAGTTAACCTACATAGTCCAAGTGCCCGCTAGTTAACCTAGACAGTCCAAGTGCCCACTAGGTATCCTGCATAGTCCAAGTGCCCGTTATGTAACCTAGATATTCCAAGTGCCCGCTAGGAAACCTACATAGTCCAAGTACCCGCTAAGTAACCTAGATAGTACAACAGCCCGTTAGTTAACCTAGATAGTCCAAGTTCCCACTAGAGAACGTACATAGTCCAAGGACCCGCTAGTTAACCTACATAGTCCATGTGCCCGATAGGGAACCTACATAGTCCAAATGCCCATTAGGGAACTTCGTAGTCCAAGTGCCCGCTAGGGAACCTGCATCATCCAAGTGCCCGCTAGTTAATCTAGATTGTCCAAGTGCCAGCTAGTTAACCTAGATCGTCCAAGTGCCCGCTACTTAACCTAGATAATCCAAGTGCCCGCTAGTTATCCTACATAGACCAAGGGCCCTCTAGTTAACCTAGATAGTCCAAGTGCTCGCTAGGGAACGCACATAGTCCAAGTGCCCGCTAGGTAACCTAGATAGTCCAAGTGCCCGCTAGGGTATGTAGATAGTTCAAGTGCCCGCTAGGTAACCTAGATTGTCCAAGTGCCCGCTAAGTAACCCAGATTGTCCACGTGCCCGCTAGGTAACCTAGATAGTCCAAGGTCCCGCTAGATAACCTACATAGTCCAATGCCCGATAGGGAACCTACATAGTCCAAGTGCCCAGTGAGGAACCTACATAGTCCAAGTGCCCGCTAGGGAACCTACATAGTCCAAGTGGCCGGTAGTTAATCTAGATAGTCCAACTGCCCGCTAGTTAACCTAGATAGTCCAAGTGCCCTCTAGTTAACCTAGATCGTCCAAGTGCCCGCTAGTTAACCTAGATAATCTAAGTACCCGCTAGTTAACCTACATAGTACAAGGGCCCCCTAGTTAACCTAGATAGTCCAAGTGCCCGCTAGGGGACGTACATAGTCCAAGTGCCCGCTAGGTAACCTAGATAATCCAAGTGCCCGCTAGGGTATGTACATAGTTCAAGTGCCCGCTAGGTATCCTAGATTGTCCAACTGTCCGCTAGTCAACCTACATAGTCCAAGTGCCCGCTAGGTAACCTAGATAGTCCAAGGTCCCGCTAGTTAACCTACATAGTCCCATGCCCTATAGGGAACCTACATAGTCCAAGTGCCCGCTGAGGACCCAACATAGTCCAAGTGCCCGTTAGGGAACCTAGATAGTCCAAGTGCCCATAGGGAACCTATATAGTCCAAGTGCCCGCTAGGGAACCTACATAGTCAAATTGCCCACTAGGGAACCTGCATAGTACAAGTGCACGCTAATTAACCTAGATAGTCCAATTGCCCGCTAGTTAACCTAGATAGTCAAAGTGCCCACTAGTTAACATTGATCATCCACAGCCCGCTAGTTAACCTACATAGTCCAAGTGCCTGATAGGGAACCTACATAGTCCAAGTGCCCGCTGAGGAACGTACATAGTCCAAGTGCCCGATAGGGAACCTACATATTCCAAGTGCCCGTTAGGGTACCTAGATAGTCCAAGTGTCCGTAGGGAACCTATATAGTCCAAGGGCCCTCTAGGGAACCTATATACTCCAAGTGCCCGCTAGTTAACCTACATAGTCCAAGTGCCCGCTAAGAAACCTAGATAGTCCAAGTGCCCGTTAGGTAACCTAGATAGTCCAGGTGCAAGCTAGGTCACCTACATTGTCCAAGTTCCCGCTAGGTAACCTAGATAGTCCAAGTGCCCGTTACCTAACCTAGATTGTCCAATTGCCCGCTATGCAACATACATAGTCCAAGTGCCCGTTCGTTAACCTAGAAGTCCAAGTGCTCGCTAGGTAACCTATATAGTCCAAGTGCCCGCTAGGTAACCTAGATAGTCCAAGGGCCTGCTAGTTAACCTACATAGTCCAAGTGCCCGGTAGTTAACTTACATAGTTCAAGTGTCCGTAGGGAACCTGAATTGTCCAAGTGCCCGCTAGGTAACCTAGATAGTCCAAGTGCCCGTTACCTAACCTAGATAGTCCAAGTGCCCCTAGGCAACCTACATAGTACAAGTACCCGTTCATTAACCTAGAAGTCCAAGTGCCCGCTAGGTAACCTAGACTGTTCAAGTGCCCGCTAGGTTACCTACATAGTCCAAGTGCCCGTTAATAACATAGATAGTCCAAGTGCCCGCTAGGTAACCTTTAGAGTCCAAGTGCCCGCTAGGTAACCTAGATAGTCCAAGTGCCTGTTAGGTAACCTAGATAGTCCAAGTGCCCGCTAGTTAACCTACATAGTCCAAGTGCCCGCTAGTTAACCTAGACAGTCCAAGTGCCCACTAGGTAACCTGCGTAGTCCAAGTGCCCGTTAGGTAACCTAGATATTCCAAGTGCCCGCTAGGAAACCTACATAGTCCAAGTGCCCGCTAGGTAACCTAGATAGTACAACAGCCCGTTAGTGAACCTAGATAGTCCAAGTTCCCACTAGGGAACGTACATAGTCCAAGGACCCGCTAGTTAACCTACATAGTCCAAGTGCCCGATAGGGAACCTACATAGTCCAAGTGCCCGCTAAGGGACGTACATATTCCAAGTGCCCGCTAGGGAACCTACATAGTCCAAATGCCCATTAGGGAACTTAGCAGTCCAAGTGCCCGCTAGGGAACCTGCATCGTCCAAGTGAACGCTAGTTAATCTAGATTGTCCAAGTGCCCACTAGTTAACCTAGATTGTCCAAGTGCCCGCTAGTTAACCTAGATCGTCCAAGTGTCCGCTAGTTAACCTACATAGTCCAAGTTCCATTTAGGTAACCTAGATAGTACAAGTGCCCGCAAGGTAACCTACATAATCCAAGTGCCCGCTAGGTAACCTAGATATTCCAAGTTCCTGTTAGCTAACCTAGATAATCCAAGTGCCCGCTACGTAACCTACATAGTCCAAGTGCCCTTTCATTAACCTACATAGTCCAAGTGACCGCTAGGTAACCTAGACTGTCCAAGTGTCCGCTAGGTTACCTACATAGTCCAAAAGCACGTTCGTTAACCTAGATAGTCCACGTGCCCGCTACATAACCTACATAGTCCAAGGGCCCTCTAGGTAACCTATATAGTCCAAGTGCCCGCTAGTTAACCTACATAGTCCAAGTGCCCGCTAGGTAACCTAGATAGTACAACAGCCCGTTAGTTAACCTAGATAGTCCAAGTTCCCACTAGGGAACGTACATAGTCCAAGGACCCGCTAGTTAACCTACATAGTCCCATGCCCGATAGGGAACCTACATAGTCCAAGTGCCCACTGAGGAACCTACATAATCCAAGTGCCCGTTAGGGAACCTAGATAGTCCAAGTGCCCGTAGGGAACCTATATTGTCCAAGTCCCGCTAGGGAACCTACATAGTCAAAGTGCCCGCTTGGGAACCTGCATTGTACAAGTGCACGCTAATTAACCTAGATAGTCCAATTGCCCGCTAGTTAACTTCGATAGTAAAAGTGCCAACTAGTTAACATTGATCATCCACAGCCCGCCAGTTAACCTACATAGTCCAAGTGCCTGATAGGGAACCTACATAGTCCAAGTGCCCGCTGAGGAACCTACATAGTCCAAGTGCCCGATAGGGAACCTACATATTCCAAGTGCCCGTTAGGGTACATAGATAGTCCAAGTGCCCGTTACCTAACCTAGATACTCCAAGTGCCCCCTGGGCAACCTACATAGTACAAGTGCCCGTTCGTTAACCTAGAAGTCCAAGTGCGCGCTAGGTAACCTAGACGGTCCAAGTGCCCGCTAGGTTACCTACATAATCCAAGTGCCCGTTAATAACATAGAAAGTCCAAGTGCCCGCTAGGTAACTTTTAGAGTCCAAGTGCCCGCTAGGTAACCTAGATAGTCCAAGTGCCTGTTAGGTATCCTAGATAGTACAAGTGCCCGCTAGTTAACCTACATAGTCCAAGTGCCCGCTAGTTAACCTAGACAGTCCAAGTGCCCACTAGGTATCCTGCATAGTCCAAGTGCCCGTTATGTAACCTAGATATTCCAAGTGCCCGCTAGGAAACCTACATAGTCCAAGTACCCGCTAAGTAACCCAGATAGTACAACAGCCCGTTAGTTAACCTAGATAGTCCAAGTTCCCACTAGAGAACGTACATAGTCCAAGGACCCGCTAGTTAACCTACATAGTCCATGTGCCCGATAGGGAACCTACATAGTCCAAATGCCCATTAGGGAACTTCGTAGTCCAAGTGCCCGCTAGGGAACCTGCATCATCCAAGTGCCCGCTAGTTAATCTAGATTGTCCAAGTGCCAGCTAGTTAACCTAGATCGTCCAAGTGCCCGCTACTTAACCTAGATAATCCAAGTGCCCGCTAGTTATCCTACATAGACCAAGGGCCCTCTAGTTAACCTAGATAGTCCAAGTGCTCGCTAGGGAACGCACATAGTCCAAGTGCCCGCTAGGTAACCTAGATAGTCCAAGTGCCCGCTAGGGTATGTAGATAGTTCAAGTGCCCGCTAGGTAACCTAGATTGTCCAAGTGCCCGCTAAGTAACCCAGATTGTCCACGTGCCCGCTAGGTAACCTAGATAGTCCAAGGTCCCGCTAGATAACCTACATAGTCCAATGCCCGATAGGGAACCTACATAGTCCAAGTGCCCAGAGAGGAACCTACATAGTCCAAGTGCCCGCTAGGGAACCTACATAGTCCAAGTGGCCGGTAGTTAATCTAGATAGTCCAACTGCCCGCTAGTTAACCTAGATAGTCCAAGTGCCCTCTAGTTAACCTAGATCGTCCAAGTGCCCGCTAGTTAACCTAGATAATCTAAGTACCCGCTAGTTAACCTACATAGTACAAGGGCCCCCTAGTTAACCTAGATAGTCCAAGTGCCCGCTAGGGGACGTACATAGTCCAAGTGCCCGCTAGGTAACCTAGATAATCCAAGTGCCCGCTAGGGTATGTACATAGTTCAAGTGCCCGCTAGGTATCCTAGATTGTCCAACTGTCCGCTAGTCAACCTACATAGTCCAAGTGCCCGCTAGGTAACCTAGATAGTCCAAGGTCCCGCTAGTTAACCTACATAGTCCCATGCCCTATAGGGAACCTACATAGTCCAAGTGCCCGCTGAGGACCCAACATAGTCCAAGTGCCCGTTAGGGAACCTAGATAGTCCAAGTGCCCATAGGAAACCTATATAGTCCAAGTGCCCGCTAGGGAACCTACATAGTCAAATTGCCCACTAGGGAACCTGCATAGTACAAGTGCACGCTAATTAACCTAGATAGTCCAATTGCCCGCTAGTTAACCTAGATAGTCAAAGTGCCCACTAGTTAACATTGATCATCCACAGCCCGCTAGTTAACCTACATAGTCCAAGTGCCTGATAGGGAACCTACATAGTCCAAGTGCCCGCTGAGGAACGTACATAGTCCAAGTGCCCGATAGGGAACCTACATATTCCAAGTGCCCGTTAGGGTACCTAGATAGTCCAAGTGTCCGTAGGGAACCTATATAGTCCAAGGGCCCTCTAGGGAACCTATATACTCCAAGTGCCCGCTAGTTAACCTACATAGTCCAAGTGCCCGCTAAGAAACCTAGATAGTCCAAGTGCCCGTTAGGTAACCTAGATAGTCCAGGTGCAAGCTAGGTCACCTACATTGTCCAAGTTCCCGCTAGGTAACCTAGATAGTCCAAGTGCCCGTTACCTAACCTAGATTGTCCAATTGCCCGCTATGCAACATACATAGTCCAAGTGCCCGTTCGTTAACCTAGAAGTCCAAGTGCTCGCTAGGTAACCTATATAGTCCAAGTGCCCGCTAGGTAACCTAGATAGTCCAAGGGCCTGCTAGTTAACCTACATAGTCCAAGTGCCCGGTAGTTAACTTACATAGTTCAAGTGTCCGTAGGGAACCTGAATTGTCCAAGTGCCCGCTAGGTAACCTAGATAGTCCAAGTGCCCGTTACCTAACCTAGATAGTCCAAGTGCCCCTAGGCAACCTACATAGTACAAGTACCCGTTCATTAACCTAGAAGTCCAAGTGCCCGCTAGGTAACCTAGACTGTTCAAGTGCCCGCTAGGTTACCTACATAGTCCAAGTGCCCGTTAATAACATAGATAGTCCAAGTGCCCGCTAGGTAACCTTTAGAGTCCAAGTGCCCGCTAGGTAACCTAGATAGTCCAAGTGCCTGTTAGGTAACCTAGATAGTCCAAGTGCCCGCTAGTTAACCTACATAGTCCAAGTGCCCGCTAGTTAACCTAGACAGTCCAAGTGCCCACTAGGTAACCTGCGTAGTCCAAGTGCCCGTTAGGTAACCTAGATATTCCAAGTGCCCGCTAGGAAACCTACATAGTCCAAGTGCCCGCTAGGTAACCTAGATAGTACAACAGCCCGTTAGTGAACCTAGATAGTCCAAGTTCCCACTAGGGAACGTACATAGTCCAAGGACCCGCTAGTTAACCTACATAGTCCAAGTGCCCGATAGGGAACCTACATAGTCCAAGTGCCCGCTAAGGGACGTACATATTCCAAGTGCCCGCTAGGGAACCTACATAGTCCAAATGCCCATTAGGGAACTTAGCAGTCCAAGTGCCCGCTAGGGAACCTGCATCGTCCAAGTGAACGCTAGTTAATCTAGATTGTCCAAGTGCCCACTAGTTAACCTAGATTGTCCAAGTGCCCGCTAGTTAACCTAGATAATCCAAGTGCCCGCTAGTTAACCTACATAGACCAAGGGCCCTCTAGTTAACCTAGATAGTCCAAGTGCCCGCTAGGTAACCTAGATAGTCCAAGTGCCCGCTAGGTTATGTACATAGTTCAAGTGCCCGCTAGGTAACCTAGATTGTCCAAGTGCCCGCTAAGTAACTTAGATTGTCCACGTGCCCGCTAGGTAACCTAGATAGTCCAAGGTCCCGCTAGATAACCTACATAGTCCAATGCCCGATAGGAAACCTACATAGTCCAAGTGCCCACTGAGGAACCTACATAGTCCAAGTGCCCGCTAGGGAACCTACATAGTCCAAGTGGCCGCTACTTAATCTAGATAGTCCAAGTGCCCGCTAGTTAACCTAGATAGTCCAAGTGCCCTCTAGTTAACCTAGATAGTCCAAGTGCCCGCTAGGGGACGTACATAGTCCAAGTGCCCGCTAGGTAACCTAGATAGTACAATTGCCCGCTAGGGTATGTACATAGTGCACGTGCCCGCTAGGTAACCTAGATAATCCAAGGTCCCGCTAGTTAACCTACATAGTCCCATGCCCGATAGGGAACCTACATAGTCCAAGTGCCCGCTGAGGAACATAGATAGTCCAAGTGCCCGCTAGTTAACCTAGATAGTCCAAGTGCCCACTAGTTAACCTACATAGTCCAAGAACCCGCTAGTTAACCTAGATAGTCCAAGTGCCCGCTAGTTAACCTACATAGTCCAAGGCCCGCTAGTTAACCTAGATATTCCAAGTGCCCGCTAGTTAACCTAAATAGTCCAAGTGCCTGATAGGGAACCTACATAGTCCAAGTGCCCGCTGAGGAACCTACAAAGTCCAAGTGCCCGATAGGGAACCTACATATTCCAAGTGCCCGTTAGGGTACCTAGATAGTCCAAGTGCCCGTAGGGAACCTATATAGTCCAAGTGCCCGTTAGGGAACCTACATATTCAAAGTGCCCGCTAGGGAACCTGCATTGTGCAAGTGCCCGCTAGTTAACCTAGATAGTCCAAGTGCCCGCTAGTTAACCTAGATAGTCCAAGTGCCCGCTAGTTAACATACAGAGTCCACGGTCTGCTAGTTAACCAAGATAGTCCAAGTGCCTGCTAGTTAACCTACATAGTCCAAGAACCCGCTACTTAACCTACATATTCCAAGTGCCCGCTAGGTAACCTTGATAGTCCAAGTGCCCGTTAGGTAACCTAGATAGTCCAAGTGCCCGCTAGGTAACCTACATAGTCCAAGTTCCCGCTAGGTAACCTAGATAGTCCAAGTGCCCGTTACCTAACCTAGATAATCCAAGTGCCCGCTAGGTAACCTACATAGTCCAAGTGCCCTTTCGTTAACCTACATAGTCCAAGTGCCCGCTTGGTTACCTAGACTGTCAAAGTGTCCGCTAGGTTACCTACATAGTCCAAAAGCACGTTCGTTAACCTACATAGTCCATGTGCCCGCTACATAACCTACATAGTCCAAGGGCCCTCTAGGTAACCTATATACTCCAAGTGCCCGCTAGTTAACCTACATAGTCCAAGTGCCCGCTAAGAAACTTAGATAGTCCAAGTGCCCGTTAGGTAACCTAGATAGTCCAAGTGCCCGCTAGGTAACCTACATAGTCCAAGTTCCCGCTAGGTAACCTAGATAGTCCAAGTGCTCGTTACCTAACCTAGATAGTCCAATTGCCCGCTATGCAACATACATAGTCCAAGTGCCCGTTCGTTAACCTAGAAGTCCAAGTGCCCGCTAGGTAACCTATATAGTCCAAGTGCCCGCTAGGTAACCTAGATAGTCCAAGGGCCTGCTAGTTAACCTACATAGTCCCATGCCCGATAGGGAACCTACATAGTCCAAGTGCCCGCTGAGGAACCTAGATATTCCAAGTGCCCGCTAGTTAACCTAGATAGTCCAAGTGCCCGCTAGTTAACCTACATAGTCCACGGTCTGCTAGTTAACCAAGATAGTCCAAGTGCCTGCTAGTTAACCTACATAGTCCAAGAACCCGCTAGTTAACCTAGATAGTCCAAGTGCCCGCTAGTTAACCTACATATTCCAAGGGCCCCCTAGTTAACCTAAGTATTCCAAGGGCCCACTAGTTAACCTAGATCGTCCAAGTGTCCGCTAGTTAAGTTACATAGTCCAAGTTCCTGTTAGGTAACCTAGATAGTACAAGTGCCCGCAAGGTAACCTACATAGTCCAAGTGCCCGCTAGGTAACCTAGATATTCCAAATTCCTGTTAGCTAACCTACACAATCCAAGTGCCCGCTAGGTAACCTACATAGTCCAAGTGCCCTTTTGTTAACCTACATAGTCCAAGTGCCCGCTTGGTTACCTAGACTGTCAAAGTGTCCGCTAGGTTACCTACATAGTCCAAAAGCACGTTCGTTAACCTACATAGTCCATGTGCCCGCTACATAACCTACATAGTCCAAGGGCCCTCTAGGTAACCTATATACTCCAAGTGCCCGCTAGTTAACCTACATAGTCCAAGTGCCCGCTAAGAAACTTAGATAGTCCAAGTGCCCATTAGGAAACCTAGATAGTCCAAGTGTCCGCTAGGTAACCTACATAGTCCAAGTTCCCGCTAGGTAACCTAGATAGTCCAAGTGCTCGTTACCTAACCTAGATAGTCCAATTGCCCGCTATGCAACATACATAGTCCAAGTGCCCGTTCGTTAACCTAGAAGTCCAAGTGCCCGCTAGGTAACCTATATAGTCCAAGTGCCCGCTAGGTAACCTAGATAGTCCAAGGGCCTGCTAGTTAACCTACATAGTCCCATGCCCGATAGGGAACCTACATAGTCCAAGTGCCCGCTGAGGAACCTAGATATTCCAAGTGCCCGCTAGTTAACCTAGATAGTCCAAGTGCCCGCTAGTTAACCTACATAGTCCACGGTCTGCTAGTTAACCAAGATAGTCCAAGTGCCTGCTAGTTAACCTACATAGTCCAAGAACCCGCTAGTTAACCTAGATAGTCCAAGTGCCCGCTAGTTAACCTACATATTCCAAGGGCCCCCTAGTTAACCTAAGTATGCCAAGGGCCCACTAGTTAACCTAGATCGTCCAAGTGTCCGCTAGTTAAGTTACATAGTCCAAGTTCCTGTTAGGTAACCTAGATAGTACAAGTGCCCGCAAGGTAACCTACATAGTCCAAGTGCCCGCTAGGTAACCTAGATATTCCAAATTCCTGTTAGCTAACCTACACAATCCAAGTGCCCGCTAGGTAACCTACATAGTCCAAGTGCCCTTTTGTTAACCTACATAGTCCAAGTGCCCGCTAGGCAACCTAGACTGTGCAAGTGTCCGCTAGGTTACCTACATAGTCCAAAAGCACGTTCGTTAACCTAGATAGTCCACGTGCCCGCTACATAACCTACATAGTCCAAGGGCCCTCTAGGTAACCTATATAGTCCACGTGCCCGCTAGTTAACCTACATAGTCCAAGTGCCTGATAGGAAACCTACATAGTCCAAGTGCCCGCTGAGGAACCTACATAGTCCAAGTGCCCGATAGTGAACCTACATATTCCAAGTGCCCGTTAGGGTACCTAGATAGTCCAAGTGCCCGTAGGGAACCTATATAGTCCAAGTGCCCGCTAGGGAACCTACATAGTCCAAGTGCCTGCTAGGGAACCTGCATTGTGCAAGTGCCCGCAAGTTAACCTAGATAGTCCAAGTGCCCGCTAGTTAACCTAGATATTCCAAGTGCCCGCTAGTTAACCTAGATAGTCCAAGTGCCCGCTTGTTAATCTAGATAGTCCCAGTGCCCGCTAGGTAACCTAGATAGTCCAAGTGCGCTCTGGTATGTACATAGTCCAAGTGCCTGCTAGGAAACCTAGATAGTCCAAGATCCCGCTAGTTAACCTACATAGTCCAAGGGCCCGCTAGTTAACCTACATAGTCCAAGGTCTGCTAGTTAACCTAGATAGTCAAAGTGACCGCTAGGTAACCTAGACAAGTGCCCGTTAGGTTACCTACATAGTCCAAGTGCCCGTTCATTAACCTAGATAGTCCTCGTGCCCGTTAGTTAACCTAGATAGTCCAAGTGCCCACTAGGGGACGTACATAGTCCAAGTGCCCGCTAGGTAACCTAGATAATCCAAGTGCACGCTAGGTAACCTACATAGTCCGAGTTCCCTTTCGTTAACCTACATAGTCCAAGTGCCCGCTAGGCAACCTAGATTGTCCAAGTGTCCGCTAGGTTACCTACATAGTCCAAAAGCACGTTCGTTAACCTAGATAGTCCACGTGCCCGCTACATAACCTACATAGTCCAAGGGCCCTCTAGGTAACCTATATAGTCCACGTGCCCGCTAGTTAACCTACATAGTCCAAGTGCCTGATAGGGAACCTACATAGTCCAAGTGCCCGCTGAGGAACCTACAAAGTCCAAGTGCCCGATAGGGAACCTACATATTCCAAGTGCCCGTTAGGGTACCTAGATAGTCCAAGTGCCCGTAGGGAACCTATATAGTCCAAGTGCCCGTTAGGGAACCTACATATTCAAAGTGCCCGCTAGGGAACCTGCATTGTGCAAGTGCCCGCTAGTTAACCTAGATAGTCCAAGTGCCCGCTAGTTAACCTAGATAGTCCAAGTGCCCGCTAGTTAACATACAGAGTCCACGGTCTGCTAGTTAACCAAGATAGTCCAAGTGCCTGCTAGTTAACCTACATAGTCCAAGAACCCGCTACTTAACCTACATATTCCAAGTGCCCGCTAGGTAACCTTGATAGTCCAAGTGCCCGTTAGGTAACCTAGATAGTCCAAGTGCCCGCTAGGTAACCTACATAGTCCAAGTTCCCGCTAGGTAACCTAGATAGTCCAAGTGCCCGTTACCTAACCTAGATAATCCAAGTGCCCGCTAGGTAACCTACATAGTCCAAGTGCCCTTTCGTTAACCTACATAGTCCAAGTGCCCGCTTGGTTACCTAGACTGTCAAAGTGTCCGCTAGGTTACCTACATAGTCCAAAAGCACGTTCGTTAACCTACATAGTCCATGTGCCCGCTACATAACCTACATAGTCCAAGGGCCCTCTAGGTAACCTATATACTCCAAGTGCCCGCTAGTTAACCTACATAGTCCAAGTGCCCGCTAAGAAACTTAGATAGTCCAAGTGCCCGTTAGGTAACCTAGATAGTCCAAGTGCCCGCTAGGTAACCTACATAGTCCAAGTTCCCGCTAGGTAACCTAGATAGTCCAAGTGCTCGTTACCTAACCTAGATAGTCCAATTGCCCGCTATGCAACATACATAGTCCAAGTGCCCGTTCGTTAACCTAGAAGTCCAAGTGCCCGCTAGGTAACCTATATAGTCCAAGTGCCCGCTAGGTAACCTAGATAGTCCAAGGGCCTGCTAGTTAACCTACATATTCCCATGCCCGATAGGGAACCTACATAGTCCAAGTGCCCGCTGAGGAACCTAGATATTCCAAGTGCCCGCTAGTTAACCTAGATAGTCCAAGTGCCCGCTAGTTAACCTACATAGTCCACGGTCTGCTAGTTAACCAAGATAGTCCAAGTGCCTGCTAGTTAACCTACATAGTCCAAGAACCCGCTAGTTAACCTAGATAGTCCAAGTGCCCGCTAGTTAACCTACATATTCCAAGGGCCCCCTAGTTAACCTAAGTATTCCAAGGGCCCACTAGTTAACCTAGATCGTCCAAGTGTCCGCTAGTTAAGTTACATAGTCCAAGTTCCTGTTAGGTAACCTAGATAGTACAAGTGCCCGCAAGGTAACCTACATAGTCCAAGTGCCCGCTAGGTAACCTAGATATTCCAAATTCCTGTTAGCTAACCTACACAATCCAAGTGCCCGCTAGGTAACCTACATAGTCCAAGTGCCCTTTTGTTAACCTACATAGTCCAAGTGCCCGCTTGGTTACCTAGACTGTCAAAGTGTCCGCTAGGTTACCTACATAGTCCAAAAGCACGTTCGTTAACCTACATAGTCCATGTGCCCGCTACATAACCTACATAGTCCAAGGGCCCTCTAGGTAACCTATATACTCCAAGTGCCCGCTAGTTAACCTACATAGTCCAAGTGCCCGCTAAGAAACTTAGATAGTCCAAGTGCCCATTAGGTAACCTAGATAGTCCAAGTGCCCGCTAGGTAACCTACATAGTCCAAGTTCCCTCTAGGTAACCTAGATAGTCCAAGTGCTCGTTACCTAACCTAGATAGTCCAATTGCCCGCTATGCAACATACATAGTCCAAGTGCCCGTTCGTTAACCTAGAAGTCCAAGTGCCCGCTAGGTAACCTATATAGTCCAAGTGCCCGCTAGGTAACCTAGATAGTCCAAGGGCCTGCTAGTTAACCTACATAGTCCCATGCCCGATAGGGAACCTACATAGTCCAAGTGCCCGCTGAGGAACCTAGATATTCCAAGTGCCCGCTAGTTAACCTAGATAGTCCAAGTGCCCGCTAGTTAACCTACATAGTCCACGGTCTGCTAGTTAACCAAGATAGTCCAAGTGCCTGCTAGTTAACCTACATAGTCCAAGAACCCGCTAGTTAACCTAGATAGTCCAAGTGCCCGCTAGTTAACCTACATATTCCAAGGGCCCCCTAGTTAACCTAAGTATTCCAAGGGCCCACTAGTTAACCTAGATCGTCCATGTGTCCGCTAGTTAAGTTACATAGTCCAAGTTCCTGTTAGGTAACCTAGATAGTACAAGTGCCCGCAAGGTAACCTACATAGTCCAAGTGCCCGCTAGGTAACCTAGATATTCCAAATTCCTGTTAGCTAACCTACACAATCCAAGTGCCCGCTAGGTAACCTACATAGTCCAAGTGCCCTTTTGTTAACCTACATAGTCCAAGTGCCCGCTAGGCAACCTAGACTGTGCAAGTGTCCGCTAGGTTACCTACATAGTCCAAAAGCACGTTCGTTAACCTAGATAGTCCACGTGCCCGCTACATAACCTACATAGTCCAAGGGCCCTCTAGGTAACCTATATAGTCCACGTGCCCGCTAGTTAACCTACATAGTCCAAGTGCCTGATAGGAAACCTACATAGTCCAAGTGCCCGCTGAGGAACCTACATAGTCCAAGTGCCCGATAGTGAACCTACATATTCCAAGTGCCCGTTAGGGTACCTAGATAGTCCAAGTGCCCGTAGGGAACCTATATAGTCCAAGTGCCCGCTAGGGAACCTACATAGTCCAAGTGCCTGCTAGGGAACCTGCATTGTGCAAGTGCCCGCAAGTTAACCTAGATAGTCCAAGTGCCCGCTAGTTAACCTAGATATTCCAAGTGCCCGCTAGTTAACCTAGATAGTCCAAGTGCCCGCTTGTTAATCTAGATAGTCCCAGTGCCCGCTAGGTAACCTAGATAGTCCAAGTGCGCTCTGGTATGTACATAGTCCAAGTGCCTGCTAGGAAACCTAGATAGTCCAAGATCCCGCTAGTTAACCTACATAGTCCAAGGGCCCGCTAGTTAACCTACATAGTCCAAGGTCTGCTAGTTAACCTAGATAGTCAAAGTGACCGCTAGGTAACCTAGACAAGTGCCCGTTAGGTTACCTACATAGTCCAAGTGCCCGTTCATTAACCTAGATAGTCCTCGTGCCCGTTAGTTAACCTAGATAGTCCAAGTGCCCACTAGGGGACGTACATAGTCCAAGTGCCCGCTAGGTAACCTAGATAATCCAAGTGCACGCTAGGTAACCTACATAGCCCGAGTTCCCTTTCGTTAACCTACATAGTCCAAGTGCCCGCTAGGCAACCTAGATTGTCCAAGTGTCCGCTAGGTTACCTACATAGTCCAAAAGCACGTTCGTTAACCTAGATAGTCCACGTGCCCGCTACATAACCTACATAGTCCAAGGGCCCTCTAGGTAACCTATATAGTCCAAGTGCCCGCTAGTTAACCTACATAGTCCAAGTGCCTCATAGGGAACCTACATAGTCCAAGTGCCCGCTGAGGAACCTACATAGTCCAAGTGCCCGTAGGGAACCTATATAGTCCAAGTGCTCGCTAGGGACCCTACATAGTCAAAGTGCCCGCTAGGGAACCTGCATTGTGCAAGTGCCCGCTAGTTAACCTAGATAGTCCAAGTGCCCGCTAGTTAACCTAGATAGTCCAAGTGCCCGCTAGTTAACCTACATAGTCCATGGTCTGCTAGTTAACCAAGATAGTCCAAGTGCCTGCTAGTTAACCTACATACTCCAAGAACCCGCTAGTTAACCTAGATAGTCCAAGTGCCCGCTAGTTAACCTACATAGTCGAAGGGCCCGCTAGTTAACCTAGATATTCCAAGTGCCCGCTAGTTAACCTATATCGTCCAAGTGTCCGCTAGTTAACCTACATAGTCCAAGTTCCAGTTAGGTAACCTAGATAGTACAAGTGCCCGCAAGGTAACCTGCATAGTCCAAGTGCCCGCTAGGTAACCTAGATATTCCAAGTTCCTGTTAGCTAACCTAGATAATCCAAGTGCCCGCTAGGTAACCTACATAGTCCAAGTGCCCGCTTGGTTACCTAGACTGTCCAAGTGTCCGCTAGTTACCTACATAGTCCAAAAGCACGTTCGTTAACCTAGATAGTCCATGAGCCCGCTACATAACCTACATAGTCCAAGGGCCCTCTAGGTAACCTATATACTCCAAGTGCCCGCTAGTTAACCTACATAGTCCAAGTGCCCGCTAAGAAACCTAGATAGTCCAAGTGCCCGTTAGGTAACCTAGATAGTCCAATTGCAAGCTAGGTAACCTACATAGTCCAAGTTCCCGCTAGGTAACCTAGATAATCCAAGTGCCCGCTAGGTAACCTACATAGTCCAAGTGCCCGCTTGGTTACCTAGACTGTCCAAGTGTCCGCTAGTTACCTACATAGTCCAAAAGCACGTTCGTTAACCTAGATAGTCCATGAGCCCGCTACATAACCAACATAGTCCAAGGGCCCTCTAGGTAACCTATATACTCCAAGTGCCCGCTAGTTAACCTACATAGTCCAAGTGCCCGCTAAGAAACCTAGATAGTCCAAGTGCCCGTTAGGTAACCTAGATAGTCCAAGTGCAAGCTAGGTAACCTACATAGTCCAAGTTCCCGCTAGGTAACCTAGATAGTCCACGTGCCCGTTACCTAACCTAGATAGTCCAATTGCCAGCTATGCAACATACATAGTCCAAGTGCCCGTTCGTTAACCTAGAAGTCCAAGTGCCCGCTAGGTAACCAATATACTCCAAGTGCCCGCTAGGTATCCTAGATAGTCCAAGGCCCTGCTAGTTAACCTACATAGTCCAAGTGCCCGATAGTTAACTTACATAGTTCAAGTGTCCGTAGGGAACCTGCATTGTCCAAGTGCCCGCTAGATAACCTACATAGTCCAAGTTCCCGCTAGGTAACCTAGATAGTCCAAGTGCCCGTTACCTAACCTAGATAGTCCAAGTGCCCCCTAGGCAACCTACATAGTACAAGTGCCCGTTCATTAACCTAGAAGTCCAAGTGCCCGCTAGGTAACCTAGACTGTTCAAGTGCCCGCTAGGTTACCTACATAGTCCAAGTGCCCGTTAATAACATAGATAGTTCAAGTGCCCGCTAGGTAACCTTTAGAGTCCAAGTGCCCGCTAGGTAACCTAGATAGTCCAAGTGCCCGCTAGTTAACCTACATAGTCCAAGTGCCCGCTAGTTAACCTAGACAGTCCAAGTGCCCACTAGGTAACCTGCGTAGTCCAAGTGCCCGTTAGGTAACCTAGATATTCCAAGTGCCCGCTAGGAAACCTACATAGTCCAAGTGCCCGCTAGGTAACCTAGATAGTACAACAGCCCGTTAGTGAACCTAGATAGTCCAAGTTCCCACTAGGGAACGTACATAGTCCAAGGACCCGCTAGTTAACCTACATAGTCCAAGTGCCCGATAGGGAACCTACATAGTCCAAGTGCCCGCTAAGGGACGTACATATTCCAAGTGCCCGCTAGGGAACCTACATAGTCCAAATGCCCATTAGGGAACTTAGCAGTCCAAGTGCCCGCTAGGGAACCTGCATCGTCCAAGTGAACGCTAGTTAATCTAGATTGTCCAAGTGCCCACTAGTTAACCTAGATTGTCCAAGTGCCCGCTAGTTAACCTAGATAATCCAAGTGCCCGCTAGTTAACCTACATAGACCAAGGGCCCTCTAGTTAACCTAGATAGTCCAAGGTCCCGCTAGATAACCTACATAGTCCAATGCCCGATAGGAAACCTACATAGTCCAAGTGCCCACTGAGGAACCTACATAGTCCAAGTGCCCGCTAGGGAACCTACATAGTCCAAGTGGCCGCTACTTAATCTAGATAGTCCAAGTGCCCGCTAGTTAACCTAGATAGTCCAAGTGCCCTCTAGTTAACCTAGATAGTCCAAGTGCCCGCTAGGGGACGTACATAGTCCAAGTGCCCGCTAGGTAACCTAGATAGTACAATTGCCCGCTAGGGTATGTACATAGTGCACGTGCCCGCTAGGTAACCTAGATAATCAAAGGTCCCGCTAGTTAACCTACATAGTCCCATGCCCGATAGGGAACCTACATAGTCCAAGTGCCCGCTGAGGAACATAGATAGTCCAAGTGCCCGCTAGTTAACCTAGATAGTCCAAGTGCCCACTAGTTAACCTACATAGTCCACGGTCTGCTAGTTAACCAAGATAGTCCAAGTGCCTGCTAGTTAACCTACATAGTCCAAGAACCCGCTAGTTAACCTAGATAGTCCAAGTGCCCGCTAGTTAACCTACATAGTCCAAGGCCCGCTAGTTAACCTAGATATTCCAAGTGCCCGCTAGTTAACCTAGATCGTCCAAGTGTCCGCTAGTTAACTTACATAGTCCAAGGCCCGCTAGTTAACCTAGATATTCCAAGTGCCCGCTAGTTAACCTAGATCGTCCAAGTGTCCGCTAGTTAACTTACATAGTCCAAGTTCCAGTTAGGTAACCTAGATAGTACAAGTGCCCGCAAGGTAACCTACATAGTCCAAGTGCCCGCTAGGTAACCTAGATATTCCAAATTCCTGTTAGCTAACCTACACAATCCAAGTGCCCGCTAGTTACCTACATAGTCCAAAAGCACGTTCGTTAACCTAGATAGTCCATGAGCCCGCTACATAACCAACATAGTCCAAGGGCCCTCTAGGTAACCTATATACTCCAAGTGCCCGCTAGTTAACCTACATAGTCCAAGTGCCCGCTAAGAAACCTAGATAGTCCAAGTGCCCGTTAGGTAACCTAGATAGTCCAAGTGCAAGCTAGGTAACCTACATAGTCCAAGTTCCCGCTAGGTAACCTAGATAGTCCACGTGCCCGTTACCTAACCTAGATAGTCCAATTGCCAGCTATGCAACATACATAGTCCAAGTGCCCGTTCGTTAACCTAGAAGTCCAAGTGCCCGCTAGGTAACCAATATACTCCAAGTGCCCGCTAGGTATCCTAGATAGTCCAAGGCCCTGCTAGTTAACCTACATAGTCCAAGTGCCCGATAGTTAACTTACATAGTTCAAGTGTCCGTAGGGAACCTGCATTGTCCAAGTGCCCGCTAGATAACCTACATAGTCCAAGTTCCCGCTAGGTAACCTAGATAGTCCAAGTGCCCGTTACCTAACCTAGATAGTCCAAGTGCCCCCTAGGCAACCTACATAGTACAAGTGCCCGTTCATTAACCTAGAAGTCCAAGTGCCCGCTAGGTAACCTAGACTGTTCAAGTGCCCGCTAGGTTACCTACATAGTCCAAGTGCCCGTTAATAACATAGATAGTTCAAGTGCCCGCTAGGTAACCTTTAGAGTCCAAGTGCCCGCTAGGTAACCTAGATAGTCCAAGTGCCCGCTAGTTAACCTACATAGTCCAAGTGCCCGCTAGTTAACCTAGACAGTCCAAGTGCCCACTAGGTAACCTGCGTAGTCCAAGTGCCCGTTAGGTAACCTAGATATTCCAAGTGCCCGCTAGGAAACCTACATAGTCCAAGTGCCCGCTAGGTAACCTAGATAGTACAACAGCCCGTTAGTGAACCTAGATAGTCCAAGTTCCCACTAGGGAACGTACATAGTCCAAGGACCCGCTAGTTAACCTACATAGTCCAAGTGCCCGATAGGGAACCTACATAGTCCAAGTGCCCGCTAAGGGACGTACATATTCCAAGTGCCCGCTAGGGAACCTACATAGTCCAAATGCCCATTAGGGAACTTAGCAGTCCAAGTGCCCGCTAGGGAACCTGCATCGTCCAAGTGAACGCTAGTTAATCTAGATTGTCCAAGTGCCCACTAGTTAACCTAGATTGTCCAAGTGCCCGCTAGTTAACCTAGATAATCCAAGTGCCCGCTAGTTAACCTACATAGACCAAGGGCCCTCTAGTTAACCTAGATAGTCCAAGGTCCCGCTAGATAACCTACATAGTCCAATGCCCGATAGGAAACCTACATAGTCCAAGTGCCCACTGAGGAACCTACATAGTCCAAGTGCCCGCTAGGGAACCTACATAGTCCAAGTGGCCGCTACTTAATCTAGATAGTCCAAGTGCCCGCTAGTTAACCTAGATAGTCCAAGTGCCCTCTAGTTAACCTAGATAGTCCAAGTGCCCGCTAGGGGACGTACATAGTCCAAGTGCCCGCTAGGTAACCTAGATAGTACAATTGCCCGCTAGGGTATGTACATAGTGCACGTGCCCGCTAGGTAACCTAGATAATCAAAGGTCCCGCTAGTTAACCTACATAGTCCCATGCCCGATAGGGAACCTACATAGTCCAAGTGCCCGCTGAGGAACATAGATAGTCCAAGTGCCCGCTAGTTAACCTAGATAGTCCAAGTGCCCACTAGTTAACCTACATAGTCCACGGTCTGCTAGTTAACCAAGATAGTCCAAGTGCCTGCTAGTTAACCTACATAGTCCAAGAACCCGCTAGTTAACCTAGATAGTCCAAGTGCCCGCTAGTTAACCTACATAGTCCAAGGCCCGCTAGTTAACCTAGATATTCCAAGTGCCCGCTAGTTAACCTAGATCGTCCAAGTGTCCGCTAGTTAACTTACATAGTCCAAGGCCCGCTAGTTAACCTAGATATTCCAAGTGCCCGCTAGTTAACCTAGATCGTCCAAGTGTCCGCTAGTTAACTTACATAGTCCAAGTTCCAGTTAGGTAACCTAGATAGTACAAGTGCCCGCAAGGTAACCTACATAGTCCAAGTGCCCGCTAGGTAACCTAGATATTCCAAATTCCTGTTAGCTAACCTACACAATCCAAGTGCCCGCTAGTTACCTACATAGTCCAAAAGCACGTTCGTTAACCTAGATAGTCCATGAGCCCGCTACATAACCAACATAGTCCAAGGGCCCTCTAGGTAACCTATATACTCCAAGTGCCCGCTAGTTAACCTACATAGTCCAAGTGCCCGCTAAGAAACCTAGATAGTCCAAGTGCCCGTTAGGTAACCTAGATAGTCCAAGTGCAAGCTAGGTAACCTACATAGTCCAAGTTCCCGCTAGGTAACCTAGATAGTCCACGTGCCCGTTACCTAACCTAGATAGTCCAATTGCCAGCTATGCAACATACATAGTCCAAGTGCCCGTTCGTTAACCTAGAAGTCCAAGTGCCCGCTAGGTAACCAATATACTCCAAGTGCCCGCTAGGTATCCTAGATAGTCCAAGGCCCTGCTAGTTAACCTACATAGTCCAAGTGCCCGATAGTTAACTTACATAGTTCAAGTGTCCGTAGGGAACCTGCATTGTCCAAGTGCCCGCTAGATAACCTACATAGTCCAAGTTCCCGCTAGGTAACCTAGATAGTCCAAGTGCCCGTTACCTAACCTAGATAGTCCAAGTGCCCCCTAGGCAACCTACATAGTACAAGTGCCCGTTCATTAACCTAGAAGTCCAAGTGCCCGCTAGGTAACCTAGACTGTTCAAGTGCCCGCTAGGTTACCTACATAGTCCAAGTGCCCGTTAATAACATAGATAGTTCAAGTGCCCGCTAGGTAACCTTTAGAGTCCAAGTGCCCGCTAGGTAACCTAGATAGTCCAAGTGCCCGCTAGTTAACCTACATAGTCCAAGTGCCCGCTAGTTAACCTAGACAGTCCAAGTGCCCACTAGGTAACCTGCGTAGTCCAAGTGCCCGTTAGGTAACCTAGATATTCCAAGTGCCCGCTAGGAAACCTACATAGTCCAAGTGCCCGCTAGGTAACCTAGATAGTACAACAGCCCGTTAGTGAACCTAGATAGTCCAAGTTCCCACTAGGGAACGTACATAGTCCAAGGACCCGCTAGTTAACCTACATAGTCCAAGTGCCCGATAGGGAACCTACATAGTCCAAGTGCCCGCTAAGGGACGTACATATTCCAAGTGCCCGCTAGGGAACCTACATAGTCCAAATGCCCATTAGGGAACTTAGCAGTCCAAGTGCCCGCTAGGGAACCTGCATCGTCCAAGTGAACGCTAGTTAATCTAGATTGTCCAAGTGCCCACTAGTTAACCTAGATTGTCCAAGTGCCCGCTAGTTAACCTAGATAATCCAAGTGCCCGCTAGTTAACCTACATAGACCAAGGGCCCTCTAGTTAACCTAGATAGTCCAAGGTCCCGCTAGATAACCTACATAGTCCAATGCCCGATAGGAAACCTACATAGTCCAAGTGCCCACTGAGGAACCTACATAGTCCAAGTGCCCGCTAGGGAACCTACATAGTCCAAGTGGCCGCTACTTAATCTAGATAGTCCAAGTGCCCGCTAGTTAACCTAGATAGTCCAAGTGCCCTCTAGTTAACCTAGATAGTCCAAGTGCCCGCTAGGGGACGTACATAGTCCAAGTGCCCGCTAGGTAACCTAGATAGTACAATTGCCCGCTAGGGTATGTACATAGTGCACGTGCCCGCTAGGTAACCTAGATAATCAAAGGTCCCGCTAGTTAACCTACATAGTCCCATGCCCGATAGGGAACCTACATAGTCCAAGTGCCCGCTGAGGAACATAGATAGTCCAAGTGCCCGCTAGTTAACCTAGATAGTCCAAGTGCCCACTAGTTAACCTACATAGTCCACGGTCTGCTAGTTAACCAAGATAGTCCAAGTGCCTGCTAGTTAACCTACATAGTCCAAGAACCCGCTAGTTAACCTAGATAGTCCAAGTGCCCGCTAGTTAACCTACATAGTCCAAGGCCCGCTAGTTAACCTAGATATTCCAAGTGCCCGCTAGTTAACCTAGATCGTCCAAGTGTCCGCTAGTTAACTTACATAGTCCAAGGCCCGCTAGTTAACCTAGATATTCCAAGTGCCCGCTAGTTAACCTAGATCGTCCAAGTGTCCGCTAGTTAACTTACATAGTCCAAGTTCCAGTTAGGTAACCTAGATAGTACAAGTGCCCGCAAGGTAACCTACATAGTCCAAGTGCCCGCTAGGTAACCTAGATATTCCAAATTCCTGTTAGCTAACCTACACAATCCAAGTGCCCGCTAGGTAACCTACATAGTCCAAGTGCCCTTTCGTTAACCTACATAGTCCAAGTGCCCGCTAGGCAACCTAGACTGTCCAAGTGTCCGCTAGGTTACCTACATAGTCCAAAAGCACGTTCGTTAACTTAGATAGTCCATGTGCCCGGTACATAACCTACATAGTCCAAGGGCCCTCTAGGTAACCTATATAGTCCAAGTGCCCGCTAGTTAACCTAAATAGTCCAAGTGCCTGATAGGGAACCTACATAGTCCAAGTGCCCGCTGAGGAACCTACAAAGTCCAAGTGCCCGATAGGGAACCTACATATTCCAAGTGCCCGTTAGGGTACCTAGATAGTCCAAGTGCCCGTAGGGAACCTATATAGTCCAAGTGCCCGTTAGGGAACCTACATATTCAAAGTGCCCGCTAGGGAACCTGCATTGTGCAAGTGCCCGCTAGTTAACCTAGATAGTCCAAGTGCCCGCTAGTTAACCTAGATAGTCCAAGTGCCCGCTAGTTAACCTACAGAGTCCACGGTCTGCTAGTTAACCAAGATAGTCCAAGTGCCTGCTAGTTAACCTACATAGTCCAAGAACCCGCTACTTAACCTACATATTCCAAGTGCCCGCTAGGTAACCTTGATAGTCCAAGTGCCCGTTAGGTAACCTAGATAGTCCAAGTGCCCGCTAGGTAACCTACATAGTCCAAGTTCCCGCTAGGTAACCTAGATAGTCCAAGTGCCCGTTACCTAACCTAGATAATCCAAGTGCCCGCTAGGTAACCTACATAGTCCAAGTGCCCTTTCGTTAACCTACATAGTCCAAGTGCCCGCTTGGTTACCTAGACTGTCAAAGTGTCCGCTAGGTTACCTACATAGTCCAAAAGCACGTTCGTTAACCTACATAGTCCATGTGCCCGCTACATAACCTACATAGTCCAAGGGCCCTCTAGGTAACCTATATACTCCAAGTGCCCGCTAGTTAACCTACATAGTCCAAGTGCCCGCTAAGAAACTTAGATAGTCCAAGTGCCCGTTAGGTAACCTAGATAGTCCAAGTGCCCGCTAGGTAACCTACATAGTCCAAGTTCCCGCTAGGTAACCTATATAGTCCAAGTGCTCGTTACCTAACCTAGATAGTCCAATTGCCCGCTATGCAACATACATAGTCCAAGTGCCCGTTCGTTAACCTAGAAGTCCAAGTGCCCGCTAGGTAACCTATATAGTCCAAGTGCCCGCTAGGTAACCTAGATAGTCCAAGGGCCTGCTAGTTAACCTACATAGTCCCATGCCCGATAGGGAACCTACATAGTCCAAGTGCCTGCTGAGGAACCTAGATATTCCAAGTGCCCGCTAGTTAACCTAGATAGTCCAAGTGCCCGCTAGTTAACCTACATAGTCCACGGTCTGCTAGTTAACCAAGATAGTCCAAGTGCCTGCTAGTTAACCTACATAGTCCAAGAACCCGCTAGTTAACCTAGATAGTCCAAGTGCCCGCTAGTTAACCTAAGTATTCCAAGTGCCCACTAGTTAACCTAGATCGTCCAAGTGTCCGCTAGTTAAGTTACATAGTCCAAGTTCCTGTTAGGTAACCTAGATAGTACAAGTGCCCGCAAGGTAACCTACATAGTCCAAGTGCCCGCTAGGTAACCTAGATATTCCAAATTCCTGTTAGCTAACCTACACAATCCAAGTGCCCGCTAGGTAACCTACATAGTCCAAGTGCCCTTTTGTTAACCTACATAGTCCAAGTGCCCGCTAGGCAACCTAGACTGTGCAAGTGTCCGCTAGGTTACCTACATAGTCCAAAAGCACGTTCGTTAACCTAGATAGTCCACGTGCCCGCTACATAACCTACATAGTCCACGTGCCCGCTAGTTAACCTACATAGTCCAAGTGCCTGATAGGAAACCTACATAGTCCAAGTGCCCGCTGAGGAACCTACATAGTCCAAGTGCCCGATAGGGAACCTACATATTCCCAGTGCCCGTTAGGGTACCTAGATAGTCCAAGTGCCCGTAGGGAACCTATATAGTCCAAGTGCCCGCTAGGGAACCTACATAGTCCTAGTGCCCGCTAGGGAACCTGCATTGTGCAAGTGCCCGCAAGTTAACCTAGATAGTCCAAGTGCCCGCTAGTTAACCTACATAGTCCAAGTGCCCGCTAGTTAACCTAGATATTCCAAGTGCCCGCTAGTTAACCTAGATAGTCCAAGTGCCCGCTAGTTAACCTACATAGTCCACGGTCTGCTAGTTAACCAAGATAGTCCAAGTGCCTGCTAGTTAACCTACATAGTCCAAGAACCCGCTAGTTAACCTAGATAGTCCAAGTGCCCGCTAGTTAACCTAAGTATTCCAAGTGCCCACTAGTTAACCTAGATCGTCCAAGTGTCCGCTAGTTAAGTTACATAGTCCAAGTTCCTGTTAGGTAACCTAGATAGTACAAGTGCCCGCAAGGTAACCTACATAGTCCAAGTGCCCGCTAGGTAACCTAGATATTCCAAATTCCTGTTAGCTAACCTACACAATCCAAGTGCCCGCTAGGTAACCTACATAGTCCAAGTGCCCTTTTGTTAACCTACATAGTCCAAGTGCCCGCTAGGCAACCTAGACTGTGCAAGTGTCCGCTAGGTTACCTACATAGTCCAAAAGCACGTTCGTTAACCTAGATAGTCCACGTGCCCGCTACATAACCTACATAGTCCACGTGCCCGCTAGTTAACCTACATAGTCCAAGTGCCTGATAGGAAACCTACATAGTCCAAGTGCCCGCTGAGGAACCTACATAGTCCAAGTGCCCGATAGGGAACCTACATATTCCAAGTGCCCGTTAGGGTACCTAGATAGTCCAAGTGCCCGTAGGGAACCTATATAGTCCAAGTGCCCGCTAGGGAACCTACATAGTCCTAGTGCCCGCTAGGGAACCTGCATTGTGCAAGTGCCCGCAAGTTAACCTAGATAGTCCAAGTGCCCGCTAGTTAACCTACATAGTCCAAGTGCCCGCTAGTTAACCTAGATATTCCAAGTGCCCGCTAGTTAACCTAGATAGTCCAAGTGCCCGCTTGTTAATCTAGATAGTCCCAGTGCCCGCTAGGTAACCTAGATAGTCCAAGTGCGCTCTGGTATGTACATAGTCCAAGTGCCTGCTAAGAAACCTAGATAGTCCAAGATCCCGCTAGTTAACCTACATAGTCCAAGGTCTGCTAGTTAACCTAGATAGTCAAAGTTACCGCTAGGTAACCTAGACAAGTGCCCGTTAGGTTACCTACATAGTCCAAGTGCCCGTTCATTAACCTAGATAGTCCTCGTGCCCGTTAGTTAACCTAGATAGTCCAAGTGCCCACTAGGGGACGTACATAGTCCAAGTGCCCGCTAGGTAACCTAGATAATCCAAGTGCACGCTAGGTAACCTACATAGTCCGAGTTCCCTTTCGTTAACCTACATAGTCCAAGTGCCCGCTAGGCAACCTAGATTGTCCAAGTGTCCGCTAGGTTACCTACATAGTCCAAAAGCACGTTCGTTAACCTAGATAGTCCACGTGCCCGCTACATAACCTACATAGTCCAAGGGCCCTCTAGGTAACCTATATAGTCCAAATGCCCGCTAGTTAACCTACATAGTCCAAGTGCCTGATAGGGAACCTACATAGTCCAAGTGCCCGCTGAGGAACCTACATAGTCCAAGTGCCCGTAGGGAACCTATATAGTCCAAGTGCCCGCTAGGGACCCTACATAGTCCAAGTGCCCGCTAGGGAACCTGCATTGTGCAAGTGCCCGCAAGTTAACCTAGATAGTCCAAGTGCCCGCTAGTTAACCTACATAGTCCAAGTGCCCGCTAGTTAACCTAGATATTCCAAGTGCCCGCTAGTTAACCTAGATAGTCCAAGTGCCCGCTTGTTAATCTAGATAGTCCCAGTGCCCGCTAGGTAACCTAGATAGTCCAAGTGCGCTCTGGTATGTACATAGTCCAAGTGCCTGCTAGGAAACCTAGATAGTCCAAGATCCCGCTAGTTAACCTACATAGTCCAAGGTCTGGTAGTTAACCTAGATAGTCAAAGTGACCGCTAGGTAACCTAGACAAGTGCCCGTTAGGTTACCTACATAGTCCAAGTGCCCGTTCATTAACCTAGATAGTCCTCGTGCCCGTTAGTTAACCTAGATAGTCCAAGTGCCCACTAGGGGACGTACATAGTCCAAGTGCCCGCTAGGTAACCTAGATAATCCAAGTGCACGCTAGGTAACCTACATAGTCCGAGTTCCCTTTCGTTAACCTACATAGTCCAAGTGCCCGCTAGGCAACCTAGATTGTCCAAGTGTCCGCTAGGTTACCTACATAGTCCAAAAGCACGTTCGTTAACCTAGATAGTCCACGTGCCCGCTACATAACCTACATAGTCCAAGGGCCCTCTAGGTAACCTATATAGTCCAAATGCCCGCTAGTTAACCTACATAGTCCAAGTGCCTGATAGGGAACCTACATAGTCCAAGTGCCCGCTGAGGAACCTACATAGTCCAAGTGCCCGTAGGGAACCTATATAGTCCAAGTGCCCGCTAGGGACCCTACATAGTCAAATTGCCCGCTAGGGAACCTGCATTGTGCAAGTGCCCGCTAGTTAACCTAGATAGTCCAAGTGCCCGCTAGTTAACCTAGATAGTCCAAGTGCCCGCTAGTTAACCTACATAGTCCACGGTCTCCTAGTTAACCAAGATAGTCCAAGTGCCTGCTAGTTAACCTACATACTCCAAGAACCCGCTAGTTAACCTAGATAGTCCAAGTGCCCGCTAGTTAACCTACATAGTCGAAGGGCCCGCTAGTTAACCTAGATATTCCAAGTGCCCGCTAGTTAACCTATATCGTCCAAGTGTCCGCTAGTTAAACTACATAGTCCAAGTTCCAGTTAGGTAACCTAGATAGTACAAGTGCCCGCAAGGTAACCTGCATAGTCCAAGTGCCCGCTAGGTAACCTAGATATTCCAAGTTCCTGTTAGCTAACCTAGATAATCCAAGTGCCCGCTAGGTAACCTACATAGTCCAAGTGCCCGCTTGGTTACCTAGACTGTCCAAGTGTCCGCTAGTTACCTACATAGTCCAAAAGCACGTTCGTTAACCTAGATAGTCCATGAGCCCGCTACATAACCTACATAGTCCAAGGGCCCTCTAGGTAACCTATATACTCCAAGTGCCCGCTAGTTAACCTACATAGTCCAAGTGCCCGCTAAGAAACCTAGATAGTCCAAGTGCCCGTTAGGTAACCTAGATAGTCCAAGTGCAAGCTAGGTAACCTACATAGTCCAAGTTCCCGCTAGGTAACCTAGATAATCCAAGTGCCCGCTAGGTAACCTACATAGTCCAAGTGCCCGCTTGGTTACCTAGACTGTCCAAGTGTCCGCTAGTTACCTACATAGTCCAAAAGCACGTTCGTTAACCTAGATAGTCCATGAGCCCGCTACATAACCAACATAGTCCAAGGGCCCTCTAGGTAACCTATATACTCCAAGTACCCGCTAGTTAACCTACATAGTCCAAGTGCCCGCTAAGAAACCTAGATAGTCCAAGTGCCCGTTACGTAACCTAGATAGTCCAAGTGCAAGCTAGGTAACCTACATAGTCCAAGTTCCCGCTAGGTAACCTAGATAGTCCAAGTGCCCGTTACCTAACCTAGGTAGTCCAATTGCCAACTATGCAACATACATAGTCCAAGTGCCCGTTCGTTAACCTAGAAGTCCAAGTGCCCGCTAGGTAACCAATATACTCCAAGTGCCCGCTAGGTATCCTAGATAGTCCAAGGCCCTGCTAGTTAACCTACATAGTCCAAGTGCCCGATAGTTAACTTACATAGTTCAAGTGTCCGTAGGGAACCTGCATTGTCCAAGTGCCCGCTAGATAACCTACATAGTCCAAGTTCCCGCTAGGTAACCTAGATAGTCCAAGTGCCCGTTACCTAACCTAGATAGTCCAAGTGCCCCCTAGGCAACCTACATAGTACAAGTGCCCGTTCATTAACCTAGAAGTCCAAGTGCCCGCTAGGTAACCTAGACTGTTCAAGTGCCCGCTAGGTTACCTACATAGTCCAAGTGCCCGTTAATAACATAGATAGTTCAAGTGCCCGCTAGGTAACCTTTAGAGTCCAAGTGCCCGCTAGGTAACCTAGATAGTCCAAGTGCCTGTTAGGTAACCTAGATAGTCCAAGTGCCCGCTAGTTAACCTACATAGTCCAAGTGCCCGCTAGTTAACCTAGACTGTCCAAGTGCCCACTAGGTATCCTGCGCAGTCCAAGTGCCCGTTACGTAACCTAGATATTCCAAGTGCCCGCTAGGAAACTTACATAGTCCAAGTGCCCGCTAGGTAACCTAGATAGTACAACAGCCCGTTAGTTAACCTAGATAGTCCAAGTTCCCACTAGGGAACGTACATAGTCCAAGGACTCGCTAGTTAACCTACATACTCCAAGTGCCCGATAGGGAACCTACATAGTCCAAGTGCCCACTAAGGGACGTACATATTCCAAGTGCACGCTAGGGAACCTACATAGTCCAAATGCCCATTAGGGAACTTAGTAGTCCAAGTGCCCGCTAGGGAACCTGCATCGGCCAAGTGAACGCTAGTTAACCTAGATCGTCCAAGTGCCCGCTAGTTAACCTAGATAATCCAAGTGCCCGCTAGTTAACCTACATAGACCAAGGGCCCTCTAGTTAACCTAGATAGTCCAAGTGCCCGCTAGGTAACCTAGATAGTCCAAGTGCCCGCTAGGTTATGTACATAGTTCAAGTGCCCGCTAGGTAACTTAGATTGTCCAAGTGCCCGCTAAGTAACCTAGATTGTCCACGTGCCCGCTAGGTAACCTAGATAGTCCAAGGTCCCGCTAGATAACCTACATAGTCCAATGCCCGATAGGGAACCTACATAGTCCAAGTGCCCACTGAGGAACCTACATAGTCCAAGTGCCCGCTAGGGAACCTACATAGTCCAAGTGGCCGCTACTTAATCTAGATAATCCAAGTGCCCGCTAGTTAACCTAGACAGTCCAAGTGCCCTCTAGTTAACCTAGATAGTCCAAGAGCCCGCTAGGGGACGTACATAGTCCAAGTGCCCGCTAAGTAACCTAGATAGTCCAAGTGCCCGCTAGGGTATGTACATAGTGCACGTGCCCGCTAGGTAACCTAGATAGTCCAAGGTCCCGCTAGTTAACCTACATAGTCCCATGCCCGATAGGGAACCTACATAGTCCAAGTGCCCGCTACTTAATCTAGATAATCCAAGTGCCCGCTAGTTAACCTAGATAGTCCAAGTGCCCGCTAGTTAACCTACATAGTCCACGGTCTGCTAGTTAACCAAGATAGTCCAAGTGCCTGCTAGTTAACCTACATAGTCCAAGAACCCGCTAGTTAACCTAGATAGTCCAAGTGCCCGCTAGTTAACCTACATAGTCCAAGGGCCCGCTAGTTAACCTAGATATTCCAAGTGCCCGCTAGTTAACCTAGATCGTCCAAGTGTCCGCTAGTTAACTTACATAGTCCAAGTCCCAGTTAGGTAACCTAGATAGTACAAGTGCCCGCAAGGTAACCTACATAGTCCAAGTGCCCGCTAGGTAACCTAGATATTCCAAATTCCTGTTAGCTAACCTAGACAATCCAAGTGCCCGCTAGGTAACCTACATAGTCCAAGTGCCCTTTCGATAACCTACATAGTCCAAGTGCCCGCTAGGCAACCTAGACTGTCCAAGTGTCTGCTAGGTTACCTACATAGTCCAAAAGCACGTTCGTTAACCTAGATAGTCCATGTGCCCGCTACATAACCTACATAGTCCCAGGGCCCTCTAGGTAACCTATATAGTCCAAGTGCCCGCTAGTTAACCTACACAGTCCAAGTGCCTGATAGGGAACCTACATAGTCCAAGTGCCCGCTGAGGAACCTACAAAGTCCAAGTGCCCGATAGGGAACCTACATATTCCAAGTGCCCGTTAGGGTACCTAGATAGTCCAAGTGCCCGTAGGGAACCTATATAGTCCAAGTGCCCGCTAGGTAACCTAGATAGTCCAAGTGCGCGCTAGGGTATGAACATTCCAAGTGCCTGCTAGGAAACCTAGATAGTCCAAGAGCCCGCTAGTTAACCTACATAGTCCAAGGGCCCGCTAGTTAACCTACATAGTCCAAGGTCTGCTAGTTAACCTAGATAGTCAAAGTGACCGCTAGGTAACCTAGACAAGTGCCCGTTAGGTTACCTACATAGTCCAAGTGCCCGTTCATTAACCTAGATAGTCCTCGTGCCCGTTAGTTAACCTAGATAGTCCAAGTGCCCACTAGGGGACGTACATAGTCCAAGTGTCCGCTAGGTGACCTACATAGTCCAAAAGCACGTTCGTTAACCTAGATAGTCCACGTGCCCGCTACATAACCTACATAGTCCACGGACTGCTAGTTAACCAAGATAGTCCAAGTGCCTGCTAGTTAACCTACATAGTCCAAGTGCCTGATAGGGAACCTACATAGTCCAAGTGCCCGCTGAGGAACCTACATAATCCAAGTGACCATAGGTAACCTATATAGTCCAAGTGCCCGCTAGTTAACCTACATAGTCCAAGTGCCTGATAGGGAACCTACATAGTCCAAGTGCCCGCTGAGGAACTTACATAGTCCATGTGCCCGTAGGGAACCTATATAGTCCAAGTGCCCGCTAGGGAACCTACATAGTCAAAGTGCCCGCTAGGGAACCTGCATTGTGCAAGTGCCCGCTAGTTAACCTAGATAGTCCAAGTGCCCGCTAGTTAACCTACATAGTCCACGGTCTGCTAGTTAACCAAGATAGTCCAAGTGCCTGCTAGTTGACCTACATAGTCCAAGAACCCGCTAGTTAACCTAGATAGTCCAAGTGCCCGCTAGTTAACCTACATAGTCCAAGGGCCCGCTAGTTAACCTAGATATTCCAAGTGCCCGCTAGTTAACCTAGATAGTCCAAGTGCCCGCTAGTTAACCTAGATAGTCCAAGTGCCCGCTAGTTAACCTACATAGTCCACGGACTGCTAGTTAACCAAGATAGTCCAAGTGCCTGCTAGTTAACCTACATAGTCCAAGAACCCGCTAGTTAACCTAGATAGTCCAAGTGCCCGCTAGTTAACCTACATAGTCCAAGGGCCTGCTAGTTAACATAGATATTCCAAGTGTCCGCTAGTTAAATTACATAGTCCAAGTTCCAGTTAGGTAACCTAGATAGTACAAGTGCCCGCAAGATAACCTACATATTCCAAGTGCCCGCTAGGTAACCTTGATAGTCCAAGTGCCCGTTAGGTAACCTAGATAGTCCAAGTTCCCGCTAGGTAACCTAGATAGTCCAAGTGCCCGTTACCTAACCTAGCTAGTCCAAGTGCCCGCTAGGTAACCTACATAGTCCAAGTTCCCACTAGGTAACCTAGATAGTCCAAGTGCCCGTTACCTAACCTAGATAATCCAAGTGCCCGCTAGGTAACCTACATAGTCCAAGTGCCCTTTCGTTAACCTACATAGTCCAAGTGCCCGCTTGGTTACCTAGACTGTGCAAGTGTCCGCTAGGTTACCTACATAGTCCAAAAGCACGTTCGTTAACCTAGATAGTCTATGTGCCCGCTACATAACCTACATAGTCCAAGGGCCCTATAGGTAACCTATATACTCCAAGTGACCGCTAGTTAACCTACATAGTCCAAGTGCCCGCTAAGAAACCTAGATAGTCCAAGTGCCCGCTATGCAACATACATAGTACAAGTGCCCGTTCGTTAACCTAGAAGTCCAAGTGCCCGCTAGGTAACCTATATAGTCCAAGTGCCCGCTAGGTAACCTAGATAGTCCAAGGTCCTGCTAGTTAACCTACATAGTCCCATGCCCGATAGGGAACCTACATAGTCCAAGTGCCCGCTAGGTAACCTAGATATTCCAAATTCCTGTTAGCTAACCTAGACAATCCAAGTGCCCGCTAGGTAACCTACATAGTCCAAGTTCCCGCTAGGTAACCTAGATAGTCCAAGTGCCCGTTACCTAACCTAGATAGTCCAATTGCCCGCTATGCAACATACATAGTACAAGTGCCCGTTCGTTAACCTAGAAGTCCAAGTGCCCGCTAGGTAACCTATATAGTCCAAGTGCCCGCTAGGTAACCTAGATAGTCCAAGGTCCTGCTAGTTAACCTACATAGTCCCATGCCCGATAGGGAACCTACATATTCCAAGTGCCCGCTGAGGAACCTAGATAGTCCAAGTGCCCGCTAGTTAACCTAGATAGTCCAAGTGCCCGCTAGTTAACATACATAGTCCACGGTCTGCTAGTTAACCAAGATAGTCCAAGTGCCTGCTAGTTAACCTACATAGTCCAAGAACCCGCTAGTTAACCTAGATAGTCCAAGTGCCCAATAGTTAACCTACATAGTCCAAGGGCCCGCTAGTTAACCTAGATATTCCAAGTGCCCGCTAGTTTACCTAGATCGTCCAAGTGTCCGCTAGGTAACTTACATAGTCCAAGTTCCAGTTAGGTAACCTAGATAGTACAAGTGCCCGCAAGGTAACCTACATAGTCCAAGTGCCCACTAGGTAACCTAGATATTCCAAATTCCTATTAGCTAACCTAGACAATCCAAGTGCCCGCTAGGTAACCTACATAGTCGAAGTGCCCTTTCGTTAACCTACATAGTCCAAGTGCCCGCTAGGTAACCTAGACTGTCCAAGTGGACGCTAGGTTACCTACATAGTCCAAAAGCACGTTCGTTAACCTAGATAGTCCACGTGCCCGCTACATAACCTACATAGTCCAAGGGCCCTCTAGGTAACCTATATAGTCCAAGTGCCCGCTAGTTAACCTACATAGTCCAAGTGCCTGATAGGGAACCAACATAGACCAAGTGCCCGCTGAGGAACCTACATAGTCCAAGTGGCCGTAGGGAACCTATATAGTCCAAGTGCCCGCTAGGGACCCTACATAGTCAAAGTGCCCGCTAGGGAACCTGCATTGTGCAAGTGCCCGCTAGTTAACCTAGATAGTCCAAGTGCCCGCTAGTTAACCTAGATAGTCCAAGTGCCCGCTAGTTAACCTACATAGTCCACGGTCTGCTAGTTAACCAAGATAGTCCAAGTGCCTGCTAGTTAACCTACATAGTCCAAGAACCCGCTAGTTAACCTAGATAGTCCAAGTGCCCGCTAGTTAACCTACATAGTCCAAGGGCCCGCTAGTTAACCTAGATATTCCAAGTGCCCGCTAGTTAACCTAGATAGTCCAAGTGCCCGCTAGTTAACCTAGATAGTCCAAGTGCCCGCTAGTTAACCTACATAGTCCACGGACTGCTAGTTAACCAAGATAGTCCAAGTGCCTGCTAGTTAACCTACATAGTCCAAGAACCCGCTACTTAACCTACATAGTGCAAATGCCCGCTAGTAACCTACATAGTCCAAGGGCCTGCTAGTTAACCTAGATATTCCAAGTGTCCGCTAGTTAACTTACATAGTCCAAGTTCCAGTTAGGTAACCTAGATAGTACAAGTGCCCGCAAGGTAACCTACATAGTCCAAGTGCCCGCTAGGTAACCTAGATATTCCAAATTCCTGTAAGCTAACCTAGACAATCCAAGTGCCCGCTAGGTAACCTACATAGTCCAAGTGCCCTTTCGTTAACCTACATAGTCCAAGTGCCCGCTAGGTAACCTAGACTGTCCAAGTGTCCGCTAGGTTACCTACATAGTCCAAAAGCACGTTCGTTAACCTAGATAGTCCACGTGCCCGCTACATAACCTACAGAGTCCAGGGGCCCTCTAGGTAACCTATATAGTCCAAGTGCCCGCTAGTTAACCTAGATAATCCAAGTGCCCGCTAGTTAACCTACATAGACCAAGGGCCCTCTAGTTAACCTAGATAGTCCAAGGTCCCGCTAGATAACCTACATAGTCCAATGCCCGATAGGAAACCTACATAGTCCAAGTGCCCACTGAGGAACCTACATAGTCCAAGTGCCCGCTAGGGAACCTACATAGTCCAAGTGGCCGCTACTTAATCTAGATAGTCCAAGTGCCCGCTAGTTAACCTAGATAGTCCAAGTGCCCTCTAGTTAACCTAGATAGTCCAAGTGCCCGCTAGGGGACGTACATAGTACAAGTGCCCGCTAGGTAACCTAGATAGTACAATTGCCCGCTAGGGTATGTACATAGTGCACGTGCCCGCTAGGTAACCTAGATAATCAAAGGTCCCGCTAGTTAACCTACATAGTCCCATGCCCGATAGGGAACCTACATAGTCCAAGTGCCCGCTGAGGAACATAGATAGTCCAAGTGCCCGCTAGTTAACCTAGATAGTCCAAGTGCCCACTAGTTAACCTACATAGTCCACGGTCTGCTAGTTAACCAAGATAGTCCAAGTGCCTGCTAGTTAACCTACATAGTCCAAGAACCCGCTAGTTAACCTAGATAGTCCAAGTGCCCGCTAGTTAACCTACATAGTCCAAGGCCCGCTAGTTAACCTAGATATTCCAAGTGCCCGCTAGTTAACCTAGATCGTCCAAGTGTCCGCTAGTTAACTTACATAGTCCAAGGCCCGCTAGTTAACCTAGATATTCCAAGTGCCCGCTAGTTAACCTAGATCGTCCAAGTGTCCGCTAGTTAACTTACATAGTCCAAGTTCCAGTTAGGTAACCTAGATAGTACAAGTGCCCGCAAGGTAACCTACATAGTCCAAGTGCCCGCTAGGTAACCTAGATATTCCAAATTCCTGTTAGCTAACCTACACAATCCAAGTGCCCGCTAGGTAACCTACATAGTCCAAGTGCCCTTTCGTTAACCTACATAGTCCAAGTGCCCGCTAGGCAACCTAGACTGTCCAAGTGTCCGCTAGGTTACCTACATAGTCCAAAAGCACGTTCGTTAACTTAGATAGTCCATGTGCCCGGTACATAACCTACATAGTCCAAGGGCCCTCTAGGTAACCTATATAGTCCAAGTGCCCGCTAGTTAACCTAAATAGTCCACGTGCCTGATAGGGAACCTACATAGTCCAAGTGCCCGCTGAGGAACCTACAAAGTCCAAGTGCCCGATAGGGAACCTACATATTCCAAGTGCCCGTTAGGGTACCTAGATAGTCCAAGTGCCCGTAGGGAACCTATATAGTCCAAGTGCCCGTTAGGGAACCTACATATTCAAAGTGCCCGCTAGGGAACCTGCATTGTGCAAGTGCCCGCTAGTTAACCTAGATAGTCCAAGTGCCCGCTAGTTAACCTAGATAGTCCAAGTGCCCGCTAGTTAACCTACAGAGTCCACGGTCTGCTAGTTAACCAAGATAGTCCAAGTGCCTGCTAGTTAACCTACATAGTCCAAGAACCCGCTACTTAACCTACATATTCCAAGTGCCCGCTAGGTAACCTTGATAGTCCAAGTGCCCGTTAGGTAACCTAGATAGTCCAAGTGCCCGCTAGGTAACCTACATAGTCCAAGTTCCCGCTAGGTAACCTAGATAGTCCAAGTGCCCGTTACCTAACCTAGATAATCCAAGTGCCCGCTAGGTAACCTACATAGTCCAAGTGCCCTTTCGTTAACCTACATAGTCCAAGTGCCCGCTTGGTTACCTAGACTGTCAAAGTGTCCGCTAGGTTACCTACATAGTCCAAAAGCACGTTCGTTAACCTACATAGTCCATGTGCCCGCTACATAACCTACATAGTCCAAGGGCCCTCTAGGTAACCTATATACTCCAAGTGCCCGCTAGTTAACCTACATAGTCCAAGTGCCCGCTAAGAAACTTAGATAGTCCAAGTGCCCGTTAGGTAACCTAGATAGTCCAAGTGCCCGCTAGGTAACCTACATAGTCCAAGTTCCCGCTAGGTAACCTATATAGTCCAAGTGCTCGTTACCTAACCTAGATAGTCCAAATGCCCGCTATGCAACATACATAGTCCAAGTGCCCGTTCGTTAACCTAGAAGTCCAAGTGCCCGCTAGGTAACCTATATAGTCCAAGTGCCCGCTAGGTAACCTAGATAGTCCAAGGGCCTGCTAGTTAACCTACATAGTCCCATGCCCGATAGGGAACCTACATAGTCCAAGTGCCTGCTGAGGAACCTAGATATTCCAAGTGCCCGCTAGTTAACCTAGATAGTCCAAGTGCCCGCTAGTTAACCTACATAGTCCACGGTCTGCTAGTTAACCAAGATAGTCCAAGTGCCTGCTAGTTAACCTACATAGTCCAAGAACCCGCTAGTTAACCTAGATAGTCCAAGTGCCCGCTAGTTAACCTAAGTATTCCAAGTGCCCAGTAGTTAACCTAGATCGTCCAAGTGTCCGCTAGTTAAGTTACATAGTCCAAGTTCCTGTTAGGTAACCTAGATAGTACAAGTGCCCGCAAGGTAACCTACATAGTCCAAGTGCCCGCTAGGTAACCTAGATATTCCAAATTCCTGTTAGCTAACCTACACAATCCAAGTGCCCGCTAGGTAACCTACATAGTCCAAGTGCCCTTTTGTTAACCTACATAGTCCAAGTGCCCGCTAGGCAACCTAGACTGTGCAAGTGTCCGCTAGGTTACCTACATAGTCCAAAAGCACGTTCGTTAACCTAGATAGTCCACGTGCCCGCTACATAACCTACATAGTCCAAGGGCCCTCTAGGTAACCTATATAGTCCACGTGCCCGCTAGTTAACCTACATAGTCCAAGTGCCTGATAGGAAACCTACATAGTCCAAGTGCCCGCTGAGGAACCTACATAGTCCAAGTGCCCGATAGGGAACCTACATATTCCAAGTGCCCGTTAGGGTACCTAGATAGTCCAAGTGCCCGTAGGGAACCTATATAGTCCAAGTGCCCGCTAGGGAACCTACATAGTCCTAGTGCCCGCTAGGGAACCTGCATTGTGCAAGTGCCCGCAAGTTAACCTAGATAGTCCAAGTGCCCGCTAGTTAACCTACATAGTCCAAGTGCCCGCTAGTTAACCTAGATATTCCAAGTGCCCGCTAGTTAACCTAGATAGTCCAAGTGCCCGCTTGTTAATCTAGATAGTCCCAGTGCCCGCTAGGTAACCTAGATAGTCCAAGTGCGCTCTGGTATGTACATAGTCCAAGTGCCTGCTAAGAAACCTAGATAGTCCAAGATCCCGCTAGTTAACCTACATAGTCCAAGGTCTGCTAGTTAACCTAGATAGTCAAAGTGACCGCTAGGTAACCTAGACAAGTGCCCGTTAGGTTACCTACATAGTCCAAGTGCCCGTTCATTAACCTAGATAGTCCTCGTGCCCGTTAGTTAACCTAGATAGTCCAAGTGCCCACTAG